>NW_024609881.1:88282371-88882371 GCF_016920785.2 Ixodes scapularis
CTGAACGTACAGATCGGCGGCGTAGGCACGCCTAGCGTTTCACCCGTGGCAGCCAATGTTTCCGGAAGGCTGGGAGCGCCGGTTCATCGATTTCAGATCGTCCGCGTAATGCAAATAATTATATTTATATTTCAATTGCGCTGATGTTCGCTTATACTGCAACTAAAACTAACACCTTTTTTGTTTGTTGCTGTTTTACATAAACACGCGACGTTGGCGAGCCGATATTTTTGACAGAACTTTAAAACTTTGTCCATCTTCGTTGCCTCAATTTAATTATTCAACTCGAATCTCTCTCGCAGAAAACGCGACCGCGTGAAAGAATGTACGTCTAGACCAACGAGGTAGAGGGGCTTAGAGTGATAAACCGGAAGTTCCGAAGTGGCACCCCCCCGGTTGCCGCCATGTTTTACGCAAATGTGACCACTCGTCACGTGACCTCACAAGAGCCGTGACGTCGCAGGTAAGATGGCAGCGCCCAGAGCTGGCGGATGCGAGTTTGTTCGGTGCGCGGCAGCCGTGATGTGCAGCGGCTTTCCGACGATTTCGGGCTTTTTCGTGCTCGCTGACGCAGGTATATTGTTAAAATATGAAGGAATGAGACTTTATACCCTGTTTGCTCAAGATCGCTCTGGATCATATGGATATTAACACCTGTGAGACAGCATCAGCCGTATCGCCGTACCGGTGCTCGGATTCCGGGATGTGTTCGAGGATCGATAGAACTTTGAGTGCTTTTAGCATAAAATTTTCGCGTTTTCTTAGCTTTGTTTGAACATTGAAATGTCTATGAATCGACGCGAAAGGTATACGCCGCGTTAGGGCCTAGGAGAAGTTGTTTCAGGCCTGCGTCACCGAATGACCATAGCAACTTTTAGCGAGGAAGCTCCTGCGCCCTTTGTGCTAATCGGCGATTCTACATTCGATCGCCTTTCTTCCCTTTTTAGTGAGTGCGAAGTGCACACTTCTTTTCAGCTACGAGGATGACGTTTTATTGAGTGTGGGGATGAATAAATCGTTGCAGGCACCTGCTTCAAAGCTATTCGACTTGCAATAACAACTGTTTTGGTGTATGCATAGATTAACTCACCTTTTCCTCATTCGCGGGATTTATTGCAGCAATACTTTTTTTCATAAAAACTGCATTGTATTAGTCAGTCAATTATTTACTTGGTCTAATTAAAAAGATGATTCACATTTGTGTTCGTCCCTTGCCTGAAGAGCAGTCTTGTTGAAAAATGTTGACCATTCCTTTCCGTCTCTTCAATAGCCTTTTTTTGAAAAGTGTGGGTTGTCAATACTTCGTATCAATGTAAGCTGGAAAAGGACAACCGCCACAGCCCCCTCGAGCCAATCAGATAGACAGAGCGAAGGTGTGTGACAAATCTGTGCAGACGAGCACTCTGAATGACATGTTGTCATGTGCCTCTCTCCAACGTGCATATTGGCTCACCGAGACTGTAGCCTTTGCTGTTTGCCAAATTGTGATGAAAAGAATTACAGTAGCTACTACTCTAATTACCCCAGGCTTTCATACTTTGGTCATTTGTTCGACAAGAATGTTACGTCCACCATCACTGTGAACTCAGCTCAGCGCCCATTGGACTCGAATGCTGCATTAGCATTTGACGTGAACTGGGGCCCATTTGTGTGCTTTACGCCGAAAAAAATGGCAACAGTTGTGTTGCTTGATGGGTTTCTGCAAAGGGTCTACGTATAGAAAGTGTCCTGCTACATAACAATGCATCAACACATACGATTAAAGTACATGCTCAGAGGTGTGTTCAGGAAAAGTGGAATGAGTGCAACCCAATGCAACAAGTCTGCCAGTCTGATATGTCCCATCAATTAATATTGAAGGGTCAGAGATGCGAGTGTCCTCAAAAGGACCTGCGCGTGTGGCGAACACAATTCTTGGTGTATAAACTCTCAAGGCATAAAGGCAAGCGGAAATAGGTTTATCTGGTTAGTGTATCAAATGTTTATTTCCACTGCATTACATAATTATTGATTCTGGGTTAATGGTTCTAGAACGAATTCTTTCTGCGACAGTCTCCTGTCAGGCGTTCAATCGTAATACCTGTGGACCTTGTTGTGGGATGACGCTCCTGGCACGTCTGTGTTCAGTTTGGTCGAGTAGCAACTTTGACCGACTGATGCAGTCTTGTAATCATACGTCATGTGCGCCTACTGACATCTGATGCACTGAAGCTGCAGGGCTGGCTTCTAATCCGCGAAATTTTCCTGGTAGTTTTCTGCATCAATGCAGCAAGCTCGGGCATGTATTGGTTATATGGCTGTGCCTTTTGCTGTACCGTTGACTTGATAGCTGGCAACAATGTTTGCTATCCAAGCCATTTCACCTCCATTTCGTAATGGAGATTTATTGTGCATCCCACGACCACTGCAACTTGTGCAAGTCTTGTGTGGCAAAATGAAGTCTCGTGATGCTTGCAGTCCACTTTTGAGAGAAACCAACCATTCTATTCTTAAGGTCACTGAGCGGCATTCTCCCTCAAAGTTGCAAATTGTGTGCTTCATGGCGTGGACACAGATAATTAGTGCCAGCAAATTATTAGGTATTGTCCTTGGGTGACAACCGACACCAGATCAACTCTCCTTGCATTGCCGCTCACCTGCTTTGTCGTGCTTACCTCCCGTCCAGATGAAGTAGATCACGAGCTTCGGGGTAATGTCGGCACCAGGGACAAAGACCGCCGAAGATAATCCTCAATCTTCCCCGGACGCTCATCAAGACGTGGTCGAGGGTCGTTCGGCACGAACCCTTGCAAGCCAATTCATTGGTACGGGCACCTCCAGTAGACAAGGTCGGCCTCATGCAGTGGTAGAAGAGTGGTTTTCGGTTGGCCATTTGAAGTACCTCCGTCTTCCTCGGTGTACTTTGTTCAGCGCGGACCTACACTGGTTCTTCTCGATATCGGGAATGCTTCGGCATTGGGGTATTTCATTGAATTGGCATTGAATAATAACAGGTAGCCGGTGGTGGTCGTTGTGACTTTGTGGCATAAGTCGCCCTCGTTTCGTCAACTGCTGCTTCGCTCGAAGAAGTCTCCAGTTGAAATGCCTGTCAAACTTCTGAAAAAATCTCGGCGATCAAAATTAAAGCCGGGCAACTGATGGCAGGAACTAGCTTCCTTATCTCCTCCCGGACACCGTTGTGAATGATGTCACGGATGCCTGGGGGGCTGGCGTCAAAGTTGCAACTTGACGACTTGAGTGTCAAAACGCTGGGGAGTTTTTATAGTGACGTGCTCGGGCCTGCAGTGTGCATTCAATGTTGGAAGCTGCATTGATATGAGCCCTTCGACTGTTGTCGTGGGGTTGCGGACAAGGCTTCTGAAGGTGTCCCTCACATGAGGACCATGGGATTCTTACCTTCTTGTCTTCTGTAGCTTTAGGGTTGGCGTGGGTGCTCGATCAGAAGCAAAACATCCTCCACGAAGGTGGTGACGCTCTCGTTGGGGCCGTGTCCTGGACAGAATCAGGAATTCGGCTCTCCCTTGTCAATGTTGGCTGATGAACATGCACTTCAGCTCGGTCTTGCAAACTTCCCACGACGTTAAGGAGGATTCGCGGTTCTCAAACCAGTGCCTCACTGTTTCTTCCACGAGAAGCATAGGTTCTGCAGGAGCTGGTTGTCCATCTACCTACTGTGGCGGGCGACACGGTCATATTGTTCAATCCAGCCCTCGACGTCTTGTGCACCTTGCGTGAAAGGGCATCGGAGTGCGAGGTGCGACGGGCATGCAAACGATGGTGGGAGCAAACGTGGTTAGCTGCGACATGGTTGTCATTGTTGGCTTATGCAGCTTCGGTTTTTCTGGCAAAAGACCTAATTCCGTTGGTTCTTGCTGGTAGCAGCGATGGCTTGGATTTCAGGTTCTTCGTGGTGTATTTCCGAGTTTCGCCCTTGTGGTACTCGCTCGTATTGCAATTTTGCTGCCGGGCTCGGGATAGTGCTTGGTTCACGGCTCGCCGGGGGTTTAAGACTTGGGATAATGTGCCACCCGTGTCTTGTTATCGGGCAACTCGGCTGAGGAGCCGCCAGAGTAGACACAGAGTGAAGGGCTATGGGTAAAGTGTGCAGCACCTCCACCAGAACATACAATGACAGCTGAGCATGGCCTAGAACTTCCCAGAATAGTAAATATTGATAGAAAATAGGACTGGAGCAATCATCCGAGAAAATATAACAAAACAGACAGAAAAGAGTCTATCCTGACCACTAAAGAAGCTGCACTGCTTTAGTGGCATTCTGTCTGAATAAATCCTCTCCTTCGGGGTCTGGCGACTGCCGTGGACGAGCTGAACTGAAATCGATGTGAGACCACTTTTCTTGTAATGAGCCGCTGCAGACTGCCGTCGCAAAGCGGCGTGAATGGGTGGACTGGGTAGGTAACGCGCGCGATGAAATGTCCACACAGCTTGCAATTCGCATAACGAGTGTTGAAACTTTGGTGTCGACGAAACGTGCGACAGACCAGCGGACTCAATACCAACTGCAACACCTGTGCTCAGTGAAGGTGCACGTCTACGCCAGAACATTTTAGTAGGCAGCACAGCATCACCTAAAGCACGGCACAGGAACTACCAGCTTAAAGGCAGCTCTTAGGCGCGCCACACCCCTGTGCTCCGTAAAAGAGCACGTCTACGCCGAAACAATTTGGGAAGCAGCACAGTATCACTTAGCACGACACGGGAACTAAACGCGGCACGGCAGCTCTCCGGTGCACCGCACAACCAAAGTGAGCCTTGGGGCATTTGAACGAAGCGACACCACGATTGCACACTGCCAAGCACGACTCGCGCAATTTCCGTCGCTAAACTGTGTATCAAAATATATTGCACACGCTTTACTGCAGATCTCGAAGGTTCCGACGGTCAACGAGAGCACAGAAACGTCGCCTTAAATTTTATCCTAGCGGTATTCGAATCAATCCGAGGTGCGAGCAACGTAGGGCAGATTGTCTCTTCCGTGGCAATATCGCCGTCGGTCACCAGCGAAATGCACACCGTTCCTCCGTATTTTCACCTCGTACCTACGTCAGACACCACGCTGAACTCTGAAGTCGCTGTCGACCGGCCTCATATGACGGCTTCTGCGCCTGAAATCAACTCGCCGAGACGAACGACAACCAACAAAGCATCCGACAAGCTCCGGCACAGCTGGGGCCAGCCGCTTCATCGGCGCTGCCATCTTTCCTGTGACGTCACGCATTTGGTTTGGTCATGTGACGAGTGGTCAAATTTGCGTACAATGGCAGCCGCCTTATGGGGGTCACTTTCGAGTGCAGACCGGAACCCCGGTTTATCGCTCTAAGCCCCTCTACCTCGTTGGTCTAGACTCCGTTTCACTTTAATTCAAGACGCAGCGAAGGTAGCACGCGTACACGCGGCTGCAAGAACATCGAGCATTGCGAGAGCACGCCCGCCATTGCAGCAGTCAAACTACGAGCTCGCGTGAGTACTTTCTTCGCTCGGGCGCATGCCGAGCTTCTGACCGCCCGCCGCCATTTCCAAGGTCCGAGCGTGCTAAAATGCGCGCGCGTGTTTTTTTCGAGGTTACAAAAACAAATTTCTCTGGAATGCCTGGGGAGGGGGAGAGGGGCTGTCCCTGTGGTCCTCGCCCCCTCCCTCCTCTCTTGTCACCCGTCACGTGGCCCGCAGCCGCACGTGAGCTACACGCTGATAAGCATCGAGATCCGGAAGGGTGCGCCTAGCAGCCGCTTTTTAGAGCGCAGCTCTTAGGGGCCCGTTTCCGGCTTGAGCGGCGTCGGCGTCGCCGTCGGCGTCGGCGTAACCGCGAGGTCACGTGACCCCCCCGAGGTCACGTGACCCCCTTAGGTCACGTGACCCCCAGAAGTCACGTGACCCCCTGAAGTCACGTGACCCCCTTGAGGTCACGTGACCCCCTTAGGTCACGTGACCCCCAGAAGTCACGTGACCGCCTTGAGGTCACGTGACCCCCTAAGGTCACGTGACCCCCTGAAGTCACGTGACCCCTTGAGGTCACGTGACCCCCTTAGGTCACGTGACCCCCAGAAGTCACGTGACCGCCTTGAGGTCACGTGACCCCCTTAGGTCACGTGACCCCCAGAAGTCACGTGACCGCCTTGAGGTCACGTGACTTCTGGGGATCACGTGACCCCCTAAGGTCACGTGACCCCCAAAGGTCACGTGAGCCCCTGAGGTCACGTGACCCCATGAGGTCACGTGACCTCAAGGAGTCACCTATCCCTCAGTACGCTTCCATCTTCCTCCTCAAGAGCTGCGCTCTAACCGGCGTTACAGGGAATTGTAAACGGCTTTCATTTTTCTTTGTCTGCTTATTGTCAGTTCCAGTTCGAACTTCGCCCGTCCACCTGCTTCGATCTGTCGCCTAACCGTGCGGTCTTATTAGGATGTCTCTCAACAACGTATTGGATGTGCACAAAAGCTATCAGTGTTCGAAAAGTCCTACGTCTATATCGGCAACAAGCGATTCTTCAAAGAAGTCAGGAATTCTTGCGGTTTGGTTGGGTTCGGCAACTGACAGCTTGTGCGCCACATCGTGTTGAAACTTCCAAGAAGCCGTTCCCTCTCATTTGTGTTTGTGTGGTTGTCCTGCATTGACCGTGTCGACAAATATCACGCATTACATCTTTCAAGTCCGCTATTTTTATGGTAAGTGCATTGCAACCTACTTCTTGGCAACGACTGACCGTTCTTCTACTCGTACTCTTCCAGATTATCTATATGATTATGCAGCCACTATTCTCGTGGCAGCCGGGCGAATAATTTCCCGAAAGTCTACCTTCATAGTCTAGAATTACCTCGGTTCTTGTTTGGTTTGCTATCTTCTCAGTTGTATAAAAGCTTAGAGTGCCTTTCACATTTCACAGATCGCTTGCACTTTTGTACTTGTCAGCAGAAGACGTAATAAACTTTGAGGAGAATTGAAAACAATCTTTTGTGTCTGTTTTCCTGTCGATTTGCAAGCACCTACGTGAGTACATTTGTTACACGTGTTTCTTCTATATTATAAATAGGTTTGTGAGTTTCGGAACGTCTTAAATAAGTTTAAGATAACCAACCTACCAGACGATCCCCGTTTAGGGCTAGCGCATAATTTCCCGATTCGAATGGCACGTTCAAACGTGTGGTCACGTGCAAGGCCGAACGGGCACCTGTATCAAATGGGCACCCGTATCAAACGGGCACCTGTATCAAATGGGTACCGTTTCGAGCGGGTACCGTTTCAAACGGCTACCCGTATCCCATAATCACGTTTCATCCAAACGGGTCGACAAGTTTGCACCCGTTTGATTTACCAGTTTGCCACCCGTTTGAATTTCAAATGTTTTTTTTTTCAGTAGTGGGGACATTTCTGCCGTCAGTTTCTCCATAGCCTTCCGGAGTTTGGCGATGTCCGAAGTAAGGTCGGAAGTTCGCTGTGTTGCGCCGATGGTAGGGATGTTGACCTCTATGATTCGGTCAGCTAGCTCGGCGGGTTCCAGGAGTGGAAGCCTGTGGGCCACACCTAAACCGACGCGAACGGGGGGCGGGAGGCGCTGTAAGAAAAGCTCTCGAAGGATGGCTGCGTCGATGGAGGCCGCCTTGTCGCCTAGCAAGTGTTGTAAGTGACGCAAGAACTGAGATGGCCGACGGTCACCCAGTTCTTCAGCGCTAAGGAGCAGCTGGAGGCGTCGATGCTCTGAAGCGACGAGGCGTCTGACTAGAGCCTCCTTGAGTGTGTCATACGGAGTGTCGCCGAGCGGCGAGTGGAGGATGTCTCTAACCTCGGTGGCGGCTTGGGGTGGGAGGGCGTCGATGAGGAGCTCGTACTGCCTTATCTGGGAGCTTATTCGGTGCAGGCGGAACTTGTTCTCCACCTGCACGAACCAGAGTGCTGGATATTCTGCCCAGAACTTAGGAAGAGTCAGGACAGTGGTAGCTCCAGTGGCGAGGGAGGGGTCTTGGTCAATCTCCTGTAGCCATAGCGGTGGATGTCCGGGTCACCAGAAATGCAGCGAGCATGGTTTTTGTCACTACATTTATATTTAGAATATTTACAAATGGTTGTTAGTTGCAGTGCAGAAGCCGGCCATCGTAGAACGTCCGTGCACCACGTCACCCCGAATCTCAGTGTCTCGTGGCACCCGTCACGAATCGCGTGGTGCCGAAACACACCGCTCTCGCTGTCGTTCCTGTTGTCCTTGTAGCTCGGGTGATACAATAGCTTTCTGTCTCACCGAGGTGGACTACGTGTTTATTACTTGCTCAAAATATTCAATCTCATGATTTATTTTTCATGGAATTGTTTGAATGTTTTGTCCTACTTAGCATATATGATAATGAACCTTAGTTTTCCTTTGCATGGGTATTAGCGTCATGTGGGTATTCGGTTTACAGTGACTTTCTGGAGTTGCATGCTTTTGTTTTGTATTTTAGAGCGCAGCTCTTAAGCGCCCGTTTCTGTGTGTCGGAGCGTCAGTGTCGGCGTAAGCGCGCTAAATTTAGCGGGAAAAGTGACGTCGGTGACCTCAGCACAAATTCTATTTTCCGCTCAATTTAGCGGGACCTCAATACCAATTCAATTTCCGCTAAATTTAGCCAGGAAATGAATTGGTGTTGAGGTCACGTGACGTCAATTTTCCCGTTAAATCTAGCGGAGAAACTGAATTTGTTCGTAGGTGACGTGACACCAAGTCATGTGACGTCATTTTCCTCACTAAATTTAGTGGGGATCCTGAACTGGTGTTTAGTTGCCGCAAATTTAGCAGGGAAACTGTAGGAGGAGGGGAGGGTATAGAGGAGGAGGATGTGAGGGCACGCAGAAGGAGAAGTAGAAGGTACGGGAGAAGAAAGGAGAATGAGGAGGAGGAGAAGGAGGGGCATACCCTCCCCTCTGTACCGTCCCCTCTTCCTCAAGAGCTGCGTTTTAATTTCGCGTTACAGAGATTTGTAAACGCTTTTCATCTTTCATTACAAGGATAAAAAGACGTACATGGGGTCCCGATAACTTATCATAATTATGGTTTACACTATATAAATAGGCTCATTCAAATAGACTGCTCTGTTTCATTGACAACCGTATGTTGGGTGTTGGTCAGAGGTTTCTTTGATTTTCCCTCAACCCGCTCGAAGAAAAAAAAATACAACCATCAATGCAGATGTTCCCGGTACGATAGATTCAGTGTAAATAAGAGAGTACACAATCAAAGCATGGCTCGATGTCTTTATTGCACTACACGAAAGGTTGGTATCTTGAGGGATCTGTAGCAGAAATTACTACATTCTCCTTCAAACGTTATTTGAAAATTGCCCTTCAATATTTCCTGGCTTCCAGTAGTAACAGACGGCGAAGGCGACTTTTGTTTGTAGATTGTGATCCCATCCACATCCTACGTATTGAGTATCCTTCCAAACAATTTGCGTAAAATGATCCGTACGGTTATCATGGTAGGGTGTCTCGCGGTCGTACAGTGTGTATTCATTGTACCAGTGCGTTACCACCTCTCCCGCTGAAAAAAAACAAGACCATAGAACTTCCATAAATATTTGGTGTCCGCGCAACTGCAGATAGTTTCTACATCGAAGAACCATGATTCTTTAAAAAAATAGGGCAGGGCGCCGATTACAAATTTTAACCCGATCCTAGCCATCCTTCAATCGGTTAATTAATCGATTCATTGTTTCGTACCAAAGAAAAATAGGTGAAAAAGTCAGAATAAATGTTTCCGTCTGCTTAATATGTAATAAATGGCGCAGCACAATTTCAAATTTTGAATCAACCTTAATGTTTGACTGAATTGGTGCATGGGTTGAGAGCAGTGATAGGTCACCGACAACGTAGAAGTTTGGGCTCGTTGGTATTTCATGATTAAAAATTAAAACAGCGCAAGGACACCGACAAGAACAAGAAGGTAGACGGACAAAGCATAGCGCCTTGTCCGTCCACCTTCTTGTTCTTGTCCGTGTCCTTGCGCTGTTTTAATTTTTAGTCACCGACACTTAAATTAGCACCTCAGGCGCACAGGCAAAAAAATTTCTTGATATTCCCTGGCAATAGCGAACTCCTTTGATTGTTTGAAATTGTACCTGCTGGGATAAACAAACACTCGCGTGGTGTTAAAGTGGCTCGGACACGTACAGCTGTCTCCAATTGCTTAAGTGAGAAATCTCACCCGTCGTGTTTGCTTTAAATCCAATATTCTCCTAAAGTTTGCCTTTTACACGTGCACTTGCCCATGTCTGCGTGGTTTAAGCAATGGATTTGCACATTTTGTTTCTTAGTCAAACGTTAGCAGATTAACAGGTTAGGAAAATTAGTAACGACTAAATGATTAACCAATTTTATTGGTGAATTTTATTAAATCATTAGTTTATATGTCGGTAGGTTAATCGATCAACTGCCCAGCCCTAAAAAATAGAAAAAGGAAAGGGTGTTGGGTCTATTTCAAACTTTTAGATACATTCGTATTCAGTAAATGAATTATTCTCCCATTCTGTCAGAAGTTCTTTGAAACGCAAGATGAGACAGTAGGAAACTAGGGCCTCGGAACGTGGAGTTGACAATTGCTGCAATCTCATCGGTGGCGTGACGTTCCGGTCTGTTCCGTCTGGCGACAACTCGAATAGGTTCAGTCCCTTGAACGCTCTTAGAAACGTACGCATGCAATTAACCGATTTCAAAAGTGCACGCCACCTTGCAGCGGCAGTTTAAGTTATCCGATTGTGCCATTGTTTGCTCTCGACCTCTAAGCATTTATGGACTCAAGGATTCCGTCAGCGCTCGGCGAGGATTGGGGTCCAATTACGCTCTTCGTGACGAAAGCAATGCCGACCGCCAGGTTTGTTTGATAGGGTTTGGGAAAGCATCTCTTTTAAATATACATTTGCGACGAGAGCAAGACTGACATCGCAGCTTGTGCTGTCGAATTTTTACCCCATCATGCCAAACAATGTTTTACATTACGCTTTAGATTCATTTTGGAACCACATCTGATGCCACCTGATGTCATAGCTTCAATAGTATTGCAAGTCCTCATTAAATCGATCATACCGGGCGTTTCATCGAAGGCCTTCAAGAATGACTCAAATATGGTGGTTAAGAAAACATGAAACACTTTTCGGGAAGAAAGCTGCCATTCAGGGAAGACACCTGCGATTGTAAAAGAAATGGTAAAAACCACTAGGGTGATTATCTGTGAATGCAATAGTATTTATCGTGCGCACACGGGCAGGTGTTCGGTCTTGACGAGCAAGAACTGGAGCACACATAGTTTATTTCTCAGCGGTTCCACGCTAAATTAAGCCGGGCACTCAATTTGGTGTATAGGTCACGTCCTTTAATTTTTTCGCTAAATTTAGCGGGGACCCTGAATTGGTGCGTAGGTTACGACGTCAGTTTTTCTGCTCAATTTAGATGCAAAATTGTTTCCGAGGCCAGTAAACAGGATACCGTCATAGCTGAAAGTTTTTACTTCTAGCTTAATATTGTTAGGCTTTTGAAACTCAGTATTATCAAAATAATTATCAGGTCGCCCCGTCTTTTGCAACGACCTAGCCAAACAATTCGACCAGGATTCAGGTGTCCCGACTTCCTTTTAACGGCGCCCATAGTCCCTGAGGCAGCACCCCAGCGCCCATTTCCACGGCTTTCAGCGCTTCGCCAGCGGGACAACTAACCACGGCAGGCAGCCGCAAGTAACGGGTGCTGCGAAGGTTGGATGGGCACCCCCATCTTTAGACTCGTTGTCGCTGGCGCCATTGGGTGGCCTAGAGCGGATTCTGCGAAATTCTCCCACTTTCCGCAAAACCCACTGATGCATCGCACCTTATTACACATGAATGTGAGCTAGTAATTGGAATGAATTTTCTTGCACGTAGTACCTGCCTAAACATTTTAACTTTATTCAGGGGGCTCCGAAAATTGTTACAGCCAGTCTCTCCGATCTTCACAAATCAATCTTAGGGTATGTGCGTTTCGGCAATTTTCGCATCACGAACGTTTTAACTTCAATCACTGACATGCTAAGATACGCACTGCGTAACTCATGATTTTTGTTTCGCAATTGGTTCTGTAACGCTGTTATCGACTAAGGTAGAAAATTCATTGTCGACGAGCGATAGTAAGGGGTCTTGCTTCGCCTTGTGCCTCTTAAGTTCTCAGTACACTAATTTGATGGCAGTTTAATGTGAATTTAAACAGTTCGCAGTGCGCGTAACAAAAAATTTTTGGTACATACGGTTTATTTCGAAATCTTCACCCACGTTGGTGAGCCGGTAAATGTTTTCACCAAACCTTATTTCCCCCGATTGGGGCCTCTGTTGATATTCGCCGAGGTCGGCAAGGTGTCTGGACCAGTTCATTGCGATGTCGCGTAACTGGTTAGGAAAAAGAAGTAATAGTTTTATTTTAGTCATATCAATTATGAGGATTTATTTTATAATCATATTTTCTATATAGAAAACAACAATGTGAAACTTAACGTACATGAATACTTGAGAAACCTATAAAGCGCCGGTATAGCAACTAATCTGCGCTAGAGTTTATTTGAAACTAAACAAGGAAACAAAACATTCGCGTGATATGTTTCGCTGAATTCCATTACGTAGTTAATTTATGCCCCGAAGAAAAATCAATCAATGTAACCCTGTTTGGCAGTCAATGTTTTCTAGCGGACCGCTGACTGTGCCTGACTATACGTCAAGCATGTCTGATAGGCCAACAAGTTACTCTAACCGACAGTCAAACTCCAGTCACACTTCGCTTGTCGGCTTTCTGATGGTTTCCTGGTGGCAGTCGGCCGCCGCGAAATGCCATCAGGATATCTTGGTGACGATTCTGACTGTACATCGATTGTCTCTGACTGTACGTCAAAAAGCTTTGACGTGCAGACAGAGGTACGGTCAAAGGACGTTACGTTCGTTCGGATACCACTATTTCGTCAAATCTATGAATACGAAAAGTAATCTATGCACGAGAAAACGATTTCGAGACGTGAGCCCATAAAACCGCTGACGTTAGAGATATGACACGCAACCGACCGACAACCTTGATCAGAATCTTGCCGAAGCGCCGAACACGACACTTCGCTTCGGCCATAGAGACTTCTCCGAGCTTTCATGAACGATCGCTCTCGACTCGTTTTGTTTGCCCGCTTGCTCCAACCTGTCGATCCTGCCCGGGCTCTACAATGTCTTATCTTTTAGTAGAATTTCTACTCGACAAGACCCAGCCTGTTGTGAGTTCCGACGATGTAAGGGACTTTAGCGGTGTCGATGAAGACGTCAAGGTGTACCAGGTCTACTGGGCCGGTGACGCGCGAACAAAAGGATCGTTCTACGACGCGAAGGTACTCTACATGGCAGGTGAGTAGAACTGAAGTACGGCGAGTGATGTACGAGTGCTTTGCATAACATACTAACGGCTTAACTGCGTTTGCAGCCGAAGCATCTCGTATAAAACGAATAGTCAAATCGAGTTTCCAAAGCGGTGGCATGGCATGAGGTAGGAAGAAGAAGTGATTGTGAGTAGAAGCCCTTTTTTTCTGTCTGCAATTTATTTCAATAACAGGGGCCCGGGGCTCTCCCGGGTTACCCTGTTCGCCTAAACGGCACTGTAAGGTGGCCAAGTCACCTACAAGTGGAAAGATGAGCTCCATCGGGAGCAGTACGACGGCATTAGATGGCCGGGTTTACAAGACGACATCGGAATTTTCCGACTACAAGGTTATACTTCCAAGGCTACCGCAAGGTATGCTCGTCACCAACTCACTATTCTTACATGCTGACATCACCGGAAGGCCGTACAAGGCAAGCGACTTTAAGGACGCAATATCTTCCATCGTTGATCGGAAGGACGTCCTGGGCTTAGGCCAATATCAAATGAGCCACGTATGGATGGTGACCTTCGGAAATGCTGCAGCAAAGCTCAAGATCAAAGCTTACGAAGAGTTCATTATCAAAGGAAAAAAGTGCATAATAATCGATCCATGCGAAGAAGAGATCAAGATGAAGCTTTTATGGCTGCCCATTCCTATGCCAGACTCCGAAGTGAGGAAGGTTCTAGAGCCGTTCGGGACAGCCAAGGACATGAGAAGAAAAACGTGGAGATTTTCAGGACTCAAGGATCTCCAAACAACAACCCGAGAAGTGACCCTCGTCCTGAAGCAGGACCTCACGGTGGACAAGATTCCACACCTCTTGAACGTGTACGGGTCCAATACGCTCGTCGTCATCCCTGGAAGACCACCGCTCTGCCTGAGGTGCAAAGGAATCGGGCACATCCGCCGGCAATGTTGCACTCCTCGCTGCACGCAGTGCTGGAGATTTGGTCACACAAATGACGAATACGTAGTGACATACGCCTCAAAGCTCCAGGGAAACGCAACACCGGACGCTGATCATAGCGAACATATCATGGACGTGGAAAAATGCTCAATGAGGAAGTCGAACGGACGCAAACGGGCGATGACCCAGCAATCCAGAACAACGACCCCTCTTGCAGCCTCAACGAAAGCCCAACGGAGGAACAAAGGTGCAACGAAAGCACCTCCCCAACACCGCAAGAAGAACCTAGAGAAGCTACTACAAGCAAAGGGAAAGGGCTGCGAAAGCAATCCCTGCAAAACACGAAGGTGGCAGATATCAAGAAGGAAGAACACCATTGCAAAAGAGCCAAGGTTGACACCAGCGAGAATTTGACGGGAGAACCGGAAGCAATGAATGTCCTGCTGGACTCCACCGAGCCGCAAATACGGCTGGAACCCAAAGAACAGCGGGTGAAACCCAAATTCAAAGACCGAAAAACAACCTCCCCGGCAGCTTCCGAACTTGACCCAAAGCATGTATAGGAATCCCCTCACGACCACCCAGATAAGTTCCTTCACAATTTCCACCATAAATGTGCGAGGGATAAATTCGAGGGAAAAACAATACCAACTTTTTCGTTTTGTACAAAAATATGACAGCGACATTGTGACCCTGCAGGAAACAAAAGTATCCGAACAAAACACCTTATTTTCGGGATGAAGTTTGTGGAAGGATTTCTACGATCTGTTTCACTGCCCTGCTGTTGAGTACTCTGCAGGGTGTGCAATTCTGTTTAAGAAAGAACTAAAGTACAAAATGTGTATTATTCTCAAAGGAGCTGACAGTGGTCGTCTAATGGCAGATAACATTATTTTGCAAGACCAGCCCTTTCGCATAATTGTTGTGTAGGCATACAATAACGCAGCGCAAAGGAAAATCCTTTTCTGTCAGGCTCGAATTCACGCCAATACAAGATTTAACGTGATTCTGCTTGGTGACTTCAATTGTGTAATAAATGAGAAAGATAGAGTTCCATCCCTAACCATCGTAGATCCAAGCGCTGAAGCCTTAAAAGCATTGGTTCAAGACTGCGACCTGATAGATTCAGCAACAGATCACGCACTCTGTTTTACACACTTTC
The DNA here is from genome assembly GCF_016920785.2 of Ixodes scapularis. Classification (NCBI taxonomy): domain Eukaryota; kingdom Metazoa; phylum Arthropoda; class Arachnida; order Ixodida; family Ixodidae; genus Ixodes; species Ixodes scapularis. The sequence continues at coordinate 88,297,832 of NW_024609881.1, forward strand.
AAGGGTCTTCCCATGCACGTTTAGATAGAATATATGTATCTGGGTCAGTTAATACTGCACTAAGTAACTACAACGTGATCCCTGCATTCTTCTCTGATCACTGCATGGTGTAAGTGCGCGTAGGTATAAAAACACCCCAGAGAAATAGAAAACCACCGTCTTGGTCCCTTTGGAAACTGAACGAAAGGCTCCTTGAAAATGACGACTTTGTAAAAGGTGTAGAATCAGCACTAGAGATACTTGAATGCACCAAAGAAGGCTGGTGTCAAAAATGGGAATTTTTTAAATTGGAGATAAGAAAAATAGCAATAGAAATATCATCAATTGTTGCGTATCATGAAAAAATAAGAGAAAGGTGTCTGAACAATGACATCCTTTACCTGTACAGTTTGGAGTGCCAAGAGCCTGGAAAATACAAGGATGAAGTAAAGAATATAAGAACACAAATTAAAGGGCACGATAAAATACGCTATGAAGGTGCTGGTGTAAGAACGCGTACTTTGCAATTAATAGAAGGAGAACAACTAACAAAAAGATTCCTTAACGTGGAGAGAGAATATATCAAGAAGAAACGGATAATGACATTAAACGAAAATGGTCGCGCACTGAACGATGAAAAGGAAATAGAAGATGCCTTTGTTTCGCACTACGAGAATTTATTTGCTGCAAGACCACATTCTGTACCAACCCAAATGAAGGACTCCCTCTTATTAGAAGTACCAAAACCTGAACCAGATATGACTAAAATTCTAAATATTCCTATTGACGTGGTTGAAGTCGAACCGAATATAAGAGAAATGAAGTCTCGAAAGGCCCCAGGACCAGACGGTTTACCGACCAGTTTTTACAAAAAATGGAGCAAGAAACTATCACCCATACTCTTAAACGTTTTTGAGGAATCATACCGACACGAATGCTTACCTCCATCGTTTCGGAAGGCACACACAGTACTGATACCGAAGTCTAGAGATCTAGACAAGACTCAACGAGTAGACGGTTATCGACCAATAAGCTTACTAAACAACGACTATAAAATTTTTGCAAGGGTACTCGCCGGACGCTTACAAACCGTGATAACGTTTTTGGTTGGAGACCATCAGACGTGTTCCATCAAAGGGCGGAATATACAAACAAACCTCCACATCGTCCGGTCCATAATAGAGATATGCCAACGAACACAAGAATCAGTGGCTATTCTACAACTTGATCTGGAGGCCTTCGATCAAGTTCAACACTTGTTTCTTTTCGATGTACTCGCACATATGCAAGTAGGAGAAAACGTCATACGTGGAATCAAACTTTGTTATACTGGAATCTCAACGAAATTGATTGTTAACGGAGCTCTTACAAAATCCATACAAGTACAACGCTCGGTTAGACAAGGATGTCCTATGTCACCACTTCTTTTTGACCTCTATCTCGAGCCCCTCTGCAAATACATCATAAACGATAGCAAGGTTCAAGGTTTTCGCCTTCACAGCTGCGAAATCAAGCTTCTTGCCTACGATGACGACCTTGTGCTGGTATGTTCTAACAAGCCCAGCATAAAAAACGCGATGCTATGCGTTTCTAACTACTGTGTCGTGTCTGGTGCGTCAGTAAACAAGGAGAAAAGCTGTGGCTCGTGGTGCGGGGAGTGGGGATCGACACCATCTACATTTGAGGACATACATTGGTCTACAACGAAGCCAAAGCTCTTAGGAGTCCCTTTAAGCGCAATGGACAATCCCAAGCCTATGTGGGACACAGTAACAGAAAATGTTAAAACAGCTGCCAATATGTGGAGTTTAAGATATCTATCTACTTTTGGAAGAGTTGCTGTATGCAACATTTTCCTCTTGTCAAAACTTATGTATCTTCTGCAGGTTATACATTGCTCAAGGACGACGGTCAATCTTTTGAACAGAATATTGGCTACGTTTATTTGGAGGTCACCATACGAGCCAATGAGGAGGTCAAACTTGTTTCGAGGAATTCACGACGGAGGACTTGGTTTAGGTAATATTTTTGTTAGGCAGCTAACGGCCAGATGGAAAATTTTTGCACAGGAACAGCATCCTTTTTTAGAATTGTGCGAGCATTTCTTCTTAGCAAAATATATGGCAACACCAGGTGATGATTCAACAACCACATGTGCTTTAATATAATTAAGAGGATTTTATAAGGAAGTAGCGGACACATTGGAATTTCTAAGAACAAGGTTTGACCAAGCCTTTTTAGCCTCGTGCACTAAAAAGGAGTTAACCAAACATCTGCTAGTTTCATTGTTCCCAGATCCTGTATTTCGTGTTTTTCCTTATGGACCTCCACTAAATTGCAAACCGGATGTTTTAAAAAGGGTTAAACTAATGCCGATACCACCGAAGTGCAAAACTTTCTTTTATCGATTTCACTCTCGTACCACAACTGTAAAGGAGTGGCTCGACCTACGCGGGATGGAAACATACGGTAGCACTAATTGTAGACTTTGCAAAGTTACCGAAACGTTCACCCATGCCTTTATTCTTTGTGTCGACGCTGTACTCTTTTGGGATGTTTTCAAACGGACGCTGAAAAAAGACTTTGAAGTGGAAGAGACGAATCTTCGCTACTTGCATTTCGCCGAACACCTCGATACCATTCAAGACATTTTAGTAGTTCTAGGTTTTTACAGTTTGTGGAAAACGCGTAAAGTGGATAATGAAGCAGGTGTCGCAAAGCGATCCTGGGTAAATTTTAAAAATATTGCCATTCAAGTAGGTCAGGGCATATTGGCACGCTGTGATGAAAATGATGAATGGAAAGACGTCGTAAAAAATCTTAGTCGTTCTCCTGATATTATATAATCGACGACAGCACCAGTCGAACTAGAAAGTATCATTGACACCTTCCTTTTTGAGATGAGCATTGTGGTTTTGTAAATTTCTATTGTATAATGTGACGAGAATGAAACGCACTGCTTGTATGTACCGAAAAAGTAACGCATTGCATGTATATATTGTAACGCATCGCTTGTATATAATCAAACGGAAATGTAGAGCTCTGCCTGTATATAGTGTAACGCAAGAATGTAAATTATAGTTTTAAAAATGCTGTAAATAAACGTCTGAAAAAAAAAAGCGGTGGCACGGCATAGGGGTTAAGGGCCGGACTTGTACGCGAGTGGTCGCGGGATCGATGCGCGGTGGTCCGGCTTTTTTTTTTTTCGAACATTTTGTTTTATTGAGGCATTTGGCGATATTTATGAGTGCGTATAGCTTTACTCTTATATAAATAATGCCCTTGTTGATGAAATTCACTTGGCAGTGGCAGTGAGACATCATCTGATGGACCATCAGATGACGTCTGATGGTCCATCACGTTCCACCAAGGCTGCTGACTGGCAGTCAGTGTCCCAAATTACGTACCTTGATGGAATTTTGAATAGGGGCGAAACGTACCATGCCTTGCCGTGTAATCCGGCTGCTAAATTTATATTTTCCAGGAAAGGATAGTTGTTGTGGAGTATACGTAGCGGGCTCTTCAAATTGTCCCAACTCACATGCACCCGACTCCCTAAAATATACTAAAAACTTTGCAATACGCTTGCTAAGAACACATAGTCAAAACTTGCGTAGAGCTGTTTACTTTTTTGTTAAAACTTGATCCATGTAAATTGGGACACCCTGTATACCAAATACGACTGTGCAGCAATGCAGGTTGTCCAGGCTCCCGATTCCTAATGAGGGGTTACAATTTAGCTCTTTTTTTATACCGCGTTTGACTCTAAAGGCCCGTCACTTCCGACTCACGACAGTTGCAAAACCAACAAGTAACATGTGACCAGCCATCACCGAGGTTTACACCGTGGTCGATCGTGAGTCGCTTCTCGGGAGTAATCGGGAGACGCAGTCGGTTTTGTCCTTCTTTCTGCAGCTCGTGTTTGCGTTTCGCTGTTTAGCTTTTCTTGTTTTTCCCACTGCCATTTTTACGACAACATTAAGGCTTGTGATAGTGGCCTGCGTCTTTCGGAATCGTAAAATGAACGCTCAAACGGTAGAGTGGCGTGCACTAACTCGAACTTCAACATTAAAGTACGTAGCGCATGTCAATCCAAAAGCCACGGGTTTGCTGCCAGGCCATGTTCTATTTTGGGCGCTCACTCCAATAGCGATGCTTCTTGTTATAAAGAAAGCGACATTCTTTAGTAGCTTTGATGATACCCACAGCAGAGACCTCCATGGGTCTGTATCCATGACCGCTGCCGGCGAATCGCTTCTTGGAAGCTCTCGGGAGATGCCGCTCATTCCGTCTTTGACGTAACAACTGAGGTTCGCGTCTCCCTGCTTTTCCTTTCTTGTTTTCTCACACCTACACGCGCGTGGTTTTTGACATATAATAAACCACTCGCTATGTTTGCCTGGGTCCGTCGGAACCGTACAATGAAGCGCAATCGCTACGTCGACATGCACTCGTTTGAGCTACCGCGGTGCAGTACGTACCTGTCAAGTCAAACGTGGCCCAATGTTTCTGGCAGACCCGGTTTATTTTTTTGTGCGCGCGTTCAAATCGAGGGGTTGTTGTTATGAAGAAATTGTTTACTCAATAATAGCGTGGATTAAAGTCGCCACAAGGACCTCCATGGCTCTCTATCCTAGACCGTTACCTTGAACGGATGCTGCCTATGCGTCAACGGACATGTCTGTTGCTTCTCCCCCAGAAATCCGTGCCGGACGTAAACCGGTGAGGGGCGCACCGCACGTCACCTCCGAGGCCCCGGCGATTGGTGCAGCCGCCAGGCGACTCGGTGACCGGTTCCACAAGTCGGTCTTGAAGCGATTGCCCCAAAACGGCGGTCGCCTTTGCGGCAGAAACTGACGCGCGACGGTTGCGATTCACAAGTGTGAACGCGCCTTAAATTCGACCGCAGCCGACTTCGCCCGCTAGACCAATCCCGTAAAGCGAATGATGCATTCTCGTGTGCTTTTGTCCGAACGTGATTTGGTTTAGCCGGCAATAGCCAACGCAAATGGCGACAAGCGCCGGAACCAGAACCGTAGTTTCGGTTCTGGTTGGACTTGTTGTGAAACGGAGTTTAATGAATATAGGCCGGTTGAAATGCCGATGCTCGATCTAAAACGAGCCGTAAAAATCAGCGCCTACACGTAGCAATCTAGACGTTTCGCCAAAGGTGTATTTCACAGGTGGGTTGTACCTCGCAAAACTGCCAGGTACAGCTCCGTTTTTGTAAAAAAATAGAACCAAAAAAATATTGCCAGTGGCAACGGCAGAAGTCGACGCAGAGGGCCCAGTCGAACTGCGGCGCCTTTGGGGCACGTATTCATAGATGGCGTCAGGGGCAGCCTCGAAACGTGTATCCGAACAGCGAAAGAAAGCAGACGATATGCCGAAAAAATGCGTCGCCGACAAGAGCGCCGTCGTTATTCAATCTTTTTTTTGTTGTTTTTTTTTTTGTTTTTGCTTCTTCACGTTTTAATAAAATTGTCCGAAAATTATTTTAAACCAAACGCATAGTGTAAAAAGATATTCATGTAACCTTATTAGACCACGGTCGTCGCGGGCGGTTCATATATAAATATGTTAATAGCACGCCAGAACGAGGAGCTAGCGCCATATATCGATACGTGTGCCAAATGCACCAAGGCATTCGACTCGGTCGTTTGTGTCGCCGTTTGCCGTTGACCCCGGCAAATGTTTTACAAATATTTTACAAACTAAAATCCACCTGTAAAATATACATTTAACAAAAACTTTAGAGCGCAATTCGTCTAACGGCGTCGATTTCCGCCGATTTTTACGACCCATTTTAGATGGAGCCTCGGTATTTCGAATGCCCGATATATTACCTTGAGGAACGACTGGTTACATGGCTATATTCGCAGAAAACTCTAAAAAAAAAAAAAAAAAACTTTGAGCGTGCTTTATTACAATTACGCCTCTTGATTTGTGATTAAATCTTTGGCGTTCTTATCGGCTCATGCCTCAATCTCTTTGGCGGCCGAGCGACCATAAGATTCTTGTACTCGCCACGCCTTGCTTTTCTCAAGCGGTCGGTAACCATATATCTGGCTACGGGCTGTCGCAACACTCGTTCCAGCTTATTGTCCGTTAATCTTGTCGAGCACTTGGCGATCTGTACGCAGTAATCTGTTTCACATTAGGTCGGAGCGCTCTCTAACTTTACAAAGCAGGCAAATAAAGACACCCAGGATAAGAGCAAAAAGCCGTTGTGCATTATGTACTAGCATAGACAGTGTCGTTAGACGTCGACGAATCAGAGAATGGTGCAGTTTGCGCTCTTAAAGTTGATGTGCGTATCTGGCGCTCGCGAAGAACAGCCATGCGCACGCAGCTCTCAAACTGGTAATAATCCTACCTGTATGTAGCAAACGGTTTCGTATGCCCTCTTTCACAAACCGGCGACGAGGTGACCTGGCAGGCAACTAAGAAAAAATGACTGCAATGGCCAACTCAGGTGAGGCATAACCGGTGAGCGTGTTCGAATGTCCTCCATTTCATGGGAATAGATTCTTTTCATCCGGAAAAGGAGGAGTGCAGCGTGTGCCAGATAAGGTTACACGCATCTCTGGACAACGCCGGAACGACAGATAATGCCGCCAAAACAAACTACTTGATCGCATCGCTGGGGTCGACACTGTCTGAACCGCGACTAAACCCTCTCTGGTTTAGTCGAGACAGGTCACTGAAATGCCTTATGCGGAATTGGCGAGAACCCTCGAAGCTTATTTTGCGCCGAAGCGTTTAAAAACATTTGAGCAAGCCAAGATGTTTTTTGAAGGCGCCAGGATGAGCGTTAACGCCGGTTCAGACACTTGCGTTTGAGTGCGTTTGACTGCGTTGCGGCGAGAACCGAAAGCGCGTCAACGTCACATCTGTGCCTCGAATGAAGCGTGGAATCCAATTCAAGGAATCATCTTGGCACGCGACATAAGCAGCAGGAATGTCCTGGTTTCTCGCGGCCGCAACGCAGTCAAACGCAGTCAAACGCAACTGTCTGAACCAGCCTTAAGTCACCGAGCGACGTTCGAGCACGGCTATCATTCATTATCAACTGCGAATATGAGGACGAAGCTGATGCAAGCCCATGTTTGTTGCTCACTGCTTTTATCCTTTGACTTAGGGCCGGTTCAGACACTTTCGTTTGAGTGCGTTAACTGCGTTGCGTCGAGAACCGAAAGCGAGTCACCGGCACATCTGTGCGTCGCATAAAGCGCGGAATCCAATTCAAACAACCATCTTGGCACGTGATAGAAGCAGCCAGGGATGTCCTGGTTTTCGCACAACGCAGTCAAGCCCAGTAAAACGCAACGGTTTGAACCAGGCTTTAGAGATCAGCGCTCGAGAACACGTATTGTCTAAGAGAAAGAGTTATTGATCGACAGATTTCTCAGATTTTCGGGAAGCTTTCTTCGAGCGGAAGAAGAGTCTCGCCAATCGAGAAGCGTCGATGTTACCCATCTCACACTCAGCAAAGTGACAGATGTACCGATGCCTGCTATAACATGTGTTCGTTGCAGGAACTCAAATCATGTCGCAGCAGAGTGCTGATTTAGATCTGAAGAGTGCAGAGCTTGTGGCAACAAACGGCACATTGCTAAGATGCGCAGAAACATGGTCCAGATTGGCAAGCCCTGACCGACGAGGAATGGGAAGGTACAAGTAGTCACAGGCGTCGTGTCCACCTTCAACAGAGAAAGCAAGTTTCTGGAATGACAGATTAGAGGTAATTCAGTAGAAATTCAAATAGACACGGAGTCACAAGTCATCTTACTGAATATTCAAACCTAACATTTCCCCCGAAAACAACAGGTCGATGATGCTTATAAGAGAGCGCAGTTTCTACAAGGACCCGATCAAGGTCAAGGGTCAACGTAAACTTTAAGTTTGATTTAAAGGAAAGGAGCACAGTCTCAATGTATTTGTTTCCAATATAAGGCACATAAACTTGTTTGAAGAACCTACGTGAACGCACTCAAACTGGATCTCCACAAACTTTTCGTCGCGCTTGTGAGCACAAAAGAAAGTATCAAGACGTTGCAAACTAAATATGCAGAACTATTGAAGATCGGGCTTAACCTGTACACGAAAATTAATGCTGCACTTCAGCTCAAGGAGAACGTCATATCCAAGTCCATGCGGCCACGACTACTACCAGTTGCATTACGCAAAACGGTTCCAGTGGAACATCGCAGTTGGCCATTGCAATCAATGTTTTCCCGAAGAAATTTTGATCCGTAAAGGTGTGTGAAGATTTCGGCGTGAGCACCAATCCTGAGTTGAATGTCTCACACCTTCCCGCTGCTAAGAGCTAAAAAACCTTTTTGGAAGCTCAACGGAGGACAGAAGGTTTCAAAACTAGGTCTGTCTGAGGCAGACCTACAAACGAAGTTGGATTAATATACAAGGAAATATCTCATTATAAACACACGCAAGTGATTCTTGCATTTTAGCCGTATGCCATTTGGGATAACATGAGCCCCTTCCATTTTCCAGAGGACCATGGAACAAGTAACTTCTTTACTGAAATGTTCGGCATGCTACCCGGTTAATATAATTGTCACCGGGAAAACGGACGAGCAACACATTAAGAACTTGTAGATCGTTCTTCTACGGTTCACGGAGTTTGGATTCACGCTGAAGGAAGACAAGTGTGAGTTCATGTGACCCGAAGTAGATTACTTGCATCAGGTATTGTCAGCCGAGGAATACTCCTAGCTCGAAAGAAATCGGGAGCAATATTGAACATGCCGAAGCCAACTAACCTTTATGATCTACGACCGTTCCTGAGCTTGGTACAATATTAAGTAAAGTACTTGCCCGGGTTAACATAAATTTTCGCACCACTGAACACATTCCTCAAAAAGGGTGTTACTTGGCAGTGGAGCTTGCCTTGCGTGGAACCATATGAGAACATAAAATCCCGTCTGACATCGATGGATACTCCCATTCACTTTGACCCAGTTGAGACAGTCTACCTGGCAGCTGATGCGTCAGCGATTGACACTGGAGCGGCCATATTCTACATCATAAGCGGGAAAAAAACTCCCGATATTATATGCATTTAAAACGTTAACATCGGCACAAAAAAAAGCTTAGATTTAGCAAGATACTCTTGCAATTATGCTTTGTAAAACAAAATTTCAGCAACTACTCAAGGGAAAAATAAATTGACTTGGGCACCAATCACAAGCCACTAACTGTTTTTTGGGACCTGTGAAAGAAATCCCAGTGATGGCTGCCAATAGACTTCCACGATGGGCCTTGATACTGCAAGAGTATTCGTATAAAATCAAATACACGCCCACACCTCAGTTTGAAAATGCCGATGGTGCGTCATGACTACCTCAAGGACCTGCGGTCGAGTCGATGCTGAACTACAGCCTGGAGTGGCCGATGTTTTAGCTTGATTTTGTCAGATATATCAGCGATCGTTGAAGGAAAGATTATCCTGAATGACCGAAGATGAGGCAAGAATGCAGAATGAGCTAAAGGTTTATGCAGGGTGAACTTCTGCCCGAAACGAAAAGAAAGCACACACGTTGAGAAAGCAGTAGCGAGCGTCGACGGAGGCAGCGGCAAGCGCCGGTGCGAGGGCGTAACAGCTGGCTATCGCGAGAGAGCATCACTGAATGAATCGGCAATGCGCAGTACAACTTTTTATCTACTATGTTCGTCAACTTGAATATTCGACCTAGAATGTTCGGGAAGGATGTAGAATGATACTGACTGGGTTGGGTAATTTTGGCCTATTAATGGTTTGCGCTAGGGTCGAAAGTGTACGCCGATATTTCAGTGCACAGAGGAGCTTATCTTCTCAATCATACAAGCTGCATAACTCCCCCCTTTAAAAACAAAACAAATACAAAATAATGGTAAGCTAATCACGTCTTCTGCAAAACGAGAAGTGCTGAGTGCTACCGAGCGTAGAACGGCTTGAGTCTAACGACGTGAACCACCTCGGGGTGTGGTCGCCGTAGTGACGATGTTTGCACTCCGTCGGGCACCACTTCGTAGTTGAGCTTCCCGAGACGACGAAGTACCTTATGCGTTCCGAAGTATCGTTTCAACAGATTTTCGCTGAGGCCGTGGCGACGAATTGGTGCCCACACCCACACCATATTTCCTGGCTGGAAGCGAACTTCCCCACGACGAAGGTTGTACCAGCCAGCCTCGATACGCTGGTGGTCTTCAATCCAAAGTCGGGCCAACCGGCGGACTTCTTTGGCCCGTTGAGCAACCACCTGGGCGTCATCGCTCTAATCTTCAGCTATCTCATGGGTCGACTTCACGTCCATGATGGTCGCTACTTTCGGACCATGTACCAGCCTGAAGGGTAAAACTTCAGTGGTCTCTTGAACCGCCTTGTTGTAGGCAAACGTGACATAGTGTTAGACCTCGTCCCACGTCTTGCTTTCCACCTCGATGTACATGGTGGTCGTGACGGCGATGTTCTTGATTAGCTGTTCCGTCAGCCCCTTTGTCTGCGGATTGTGCGCCGTCGTTCGACGATGAACTGTGTGGCTGACCCGGAGGATCTCCTTAGTTAGCTGTGCCAAAAACGACGACCATCGGTCTGGAATCAATATTTCCGAGTCAGCGGTACTGAGGACGATGACCTCAACGAAAAACTTGGCTACTTCATTTAATTTAATTTTTTTTTTTTTTATTTTTAAGGGCCCGGGTAGGGCGTTACGAAGGGGGCGAGTAGACGAGAACTCGAGTACACTTTGGCACTAGAAAACGACAAAAATAGAAAAGGGAGAGAGTCGAAGTAACAATAGTAAAACACTCAAACGACTAATATGGTTTAGATGGGCATGATTATAGTGGAAGTGAAAGGAGATTTTCTGGCGAAACCTTATTAAGTGCTCCTGTCGGGAACCCCAGCGGTTCTCGACAGGAGCGCTTTTGTCTCGGTGTACGTATTGAGGTAAAAATGATCGCCGGTCGCAACAATGATCCACCGGTTTTGTTGTGTCGATGGTGGGAACTGCCCAAACAAGTCCATTTCGATCTACTGGAATGACCTTGTAGGGGGAGTGATCGGCTGCAGGATTCCTGCCGGCTTCGTCTGTGGCGTCTTACGCCGTTGGCATTAGCGGCATAATCACATGTAGTGGTGGCCAGTCTTCGGTACCTTGGGCCAGTAGTATATTTTTGAATCCGCGCACGCTTGGACAATTTCCGTTCGAAGACTCACTGGGATAACCATCAGCCACGTCGAGTTAGTGCCGCCGAAGTTTTCCTTGTATGGTACGCTTTCTCGAACAGTGAAAATTTTCAGGGATTGTGCAAAGATACGTGTAACTGCACTCCGTCGTCCTTCCGGATGTTCGATGAGTGCACGCAGCTCAGTATCGTCTCGTTAAATTGCTGACACGTTGTTCGCGGCTACCGCGTCAACAGAAACGTTGTCGCTGTCGTCGGTGCGATCAAACGCGAACTCGACTGGTGCTCCAGAGAAACAAACAGCGTCGCTCTGGTTGCGGCCAGACTTCTAATCCACACTCACGTCGAATTTTTGAAGTCAAAGACCCCCGTGCGAGACGTGCTGAATAGGGATGCCGCGAACTTTTTTCGAACTTACCATATCGAGAAATTCGACGGAAGTCGATTTTCGAACTCATTAAACGAAGAAGTTCGACGCCTTTCGAATTTTCGAACTTATTACGCTGCAAAATTGAATGCTTGTCGAACTTTCGAACTTGATAGACTGAAAAATTCGATGATTTTTCGAGCTTTCGAATTTCTTACATTAAAAGTTCGAAGGTTTTCGAACTTTCGAACTTCTTACGCTAAGAAATTCGATAATTTTAAAACTTTCGAACTTACTAATCTGAAGAATTAAAAAATTGTCGAACTCTCGATTCCTCAAAAGTCAAAAGTTTGACGAACTTCGATCTTTTATGGTGAAAGTTCGAAGTTCGTCGAACTTCGAAAGACCGGCGGGCGGTTTCATTTCGATTCGAGCAGTGAGGTACATTCGTAATATTTTTTTCGCAATTTTACATGGAGTGCGGCATTCCTTGCAAACGTCAATGCCGTTTATTTCAATCATCTGGCATGCTTGGTTTTAGAAAAATAGATTCCCGAAGGAGCGAGGAAGGACGACGGGTTTGTGACAATTGTCGTTTGTGCCATATTTGAAGCGCGCTATAGCCGAAGCTATTTATGGTAAAGATGTTAAACTGTTTAAGAATGATCTATATATAGCCTAGGTGAGTGTCGTTTTAAGATATGATTTTTTTTTCAAAACGAGTTTAGAATAAATACCCAAACATGTACCTACGGACAAGTATTCCCTAAACTTGGTAATCTTTGTTCGCCTACAATGTTTGGGGTATTGCATTTAAATTAACACCAGAGACAGTACATATCATTACAATGTGCAGAATACAAAATAATGTATTTTTTTTTTTTTTTTACATTGAGGAATAAATTAACTCATGGGGGATTTCTAAACTTGTTCAAGTTCAGCGAGTCATAAAAAAAAATATTTTTTTTCTCTCATTTTACCTTCTTGGGATGTGTTTCTTTTGGCCTGTACACATTTTGGTGGAAGAAACTTGTTTAATAGTTCTGGGCCTCTGAATATGCAAGAATACAACACTTCTTGCGGGTTCTTGATAATTTTTTCTTTCTCTCCAGCTTTTTATTTTTGCATTTATTGTTATGTATATTTATTGATTATTTTTTACCAATGGCACAGTTATTTAGGTCGAAAAGACATATAGGTTTGAACCTTCGAGCCACCGAGCATGTCACGAGTAGTGCCTCCTGACAACGAGTTTCTAAAGGCCTGTTCACACATGCAGCGGAGCGCTACAAGCATAGCGCTGACCTCGTGCTAAGCACGTGCTGACGGGAGCGTTCACCAGCTTTGTATTGCACCGTCAAAACTGTTGCTCAAGGAATACGATAAGTACCTGACGGCACGTGAGAAGCGTTACATAAGCGCTTCGCTGCATGTGAGAAGTTGAGAACCGGCCTTAACAATGATCATCTACGCGATCTTTTATGCAGTGAAGAGCGACAGTAGCTATTAGTGGCGAGATGTTTTGGTGGCGCCCTCCTATGGTTCCCCCTTGTGACGTCATTACCTTGCAAACAACAAGTTTGATGGTGTTTGTAAATAGCATGGCGGAAGCTTGAAATCATAGCGCTCTCAAAGGAACACTGCCAACACCGTCAAAATTAAAGTTCTTTCATTCCTCTTATTTCCGTCTATGCTAAATCCCCTTTCCGACGTCATAGTCAGCGTTCGGCCAATCGTGGAAGGCCGACCACAGCGACGCTTTCGGTCGCGCACGGGGCTAATACATATGCATAAATAATTTCAGATTAAAATAAGCTTGACCATGCCCTCTTTCCCTGTATTGTTTTCTTTAACGGTGCGGAATATCTGGGAGGGGTGAGAGACTGGAGCTCCCGTCCCTTTCCTCCCCCCCCCCCCCCCCCCCCCCGTTTTTCCTCTTCCGACGCCACTGGTGTGGTAGAACGCTCCACGACCTCAAGTTGCGTCAGCTTCTGTGCTTTTCGCTCGGCGTTTCTTCCGCCCCAGAAAACAAACCTCCAAAGCAATTGCAAGCAAAAAAATTGTTAAGGTGCAGGCGAGCTGTTGTATGTTGATCATGATGCAAAATCTCGAGACTGGGAATGAAATTCGCAAGAATTAGTGTAAGAAGAAAGAAAAAGGGGGACAGAACAACGTCTCCTTCTCAGCTGAGTTGAGTTTAAGACGTTGTCCTGAGCTCAGTTTTCAGCTGAGTTGAGTTTGAGACGTTGTCCTGTCAGCGTTTTCTCTCTTCTTACACCGTTTCTTTCAAATTGATTTTCAGTCTGAGGATTTTGCATCATGTTCAAACTAAACTTACTACATGCCAGCGTCACTCGGGCGGCGTTCGATCGGATTACTACCAGCGTGCAAGGGGGTAGGGGCCAGTTTGCCAGATCACTTCAAGATTTTTCTGAACCTCAACCACCTGCCCGCTCCTGGCCGTTTCGAACTGTATGAGTATCGTTAAACAGTGCGTTTGTAGGATCACTACTTCGTAATGCACGTTAATGACCACCCCAGGCTGGCGGTCGCATTTACTGATCTATTCTTACACCTCATTGCATTGGCAAATATTCCAGCACATCCGGGGCACTCGTCGTCTCATTTAATTGCCTGACCAACTTTGCGCAGTCTAAATATAACACCCTAACTTTTCTAAACCTGATTTCGTGAAAACCAGCGAGGCGTGAAAAAGTCATTTGAAACTGAAACTGTGGCGGAACAGGAAAACCGGACTTCGAATTTTGCGCACTTGGACTTCAAAAAAACCGGAAACCATTGATCTTTTTTTTCGAATTTAATCTTAAAAATGAATCGAAACCTTCAAACTTATCGAACTTTATGTAGAAAAAAATTCGAAATATTCGAATTTATCGACCTTTATGTCTTTAAAAAACCGAAACGTTCAAAGTTTTCGAATTTTAGATCCAAAGTAATTTGAAACAATCGAATCTCTCGAATTTCAAATTAGGAAAGTTTGAAATCTTCGGATTTATCGTACCTCAAGTAAACAAGTATTCGAAATAATCGAACCCGAACTTTTAGAAACCATAAAAGCTTCGAACTTTTCGAATTCGAAACTCCACGATTTTGGAAATTTGCGAATTTTTCGAATTCGAACCTTCCTACGGTCGAAAATATCGAAACCTTTTGAATTCGAACCTAGGGTGGTTCCCGGCATCCCTAGTGCTGAAGTATTCTCCAGATTCGCGAGTCAACAAAGTGAGTGGTGGATTGTGACCACTTGACTGGACGGGACTCCCCATGAAATTCGACGCGATGAATGCAACTTCAAACAGGCGTGGTGGGGTGCCCTCCGGCGGATCGTTTTTGAGGTCCGTCCCAGGGTGTCGTCAGTTTCTATAGGTGTCGAGAAAGTGTCCCACTCAATGCGGAGCCGGAGTAGTCCCCACCGGTGTCCACGAGGGCCGACGCGTAGTAACCGTCGATAACAACGTAGAGGTTGTTGGACACCGTTGCGGAATCGTTTTTCCGTTCCATGGTGTCGGTCGGATGGGATGTCTCTGGCGTTCTTGGGGGCTGTTGACGTCGTCGGTCGACGCAACACCACGTCCAGGGGTGTCCGCGCTTAGTTTTCTTGGTAAGACATAGGAGACAAGCTTTCTTGGTGACACCTATTTCCAGGTGACGCAGGACGTGGGGGTGAAGGCGAGTGGAAACCTCGTTGAGAAGCGGCAGCAGAAGACAGTGGACGACGAAGGTACACCTCAATTTTTCGAGCACGCTCGCTGTAATGTGGGCGTTGGTCGTTTGTGTGGAACCCGCGCTGACCCAGCTGCCGGTAGGGGCGTTGCCGGCATGTGGTATAGGATTCCCCACAGCGAAAGCAGATCGGGCTGTGGTCAGCGGTTCTTCAGGCGCCCCTCTTCCTGGGTGCAGGTAGCTCCGGGCGAACGTACTGAGGGCGTTCGTCTTGGCGTCGAGAGTACTGCAGCGACGGAGGATCACGTCAGGGAGGCACCTCGTAGTGTTGACCGACGGAAGGCTACAGACGACGAGCCACGGGGGCGTATGTAATGGCCGGTGCTTCTTGTGCTGTGTCGACAAGGGCTTCTGGCTAGAGTACTCGTCTGAGCTTTTCTCAAAGAATGTCGGCGATGGAGAGAGATGCTGGACGACCAGCGGCAGGCGGAAGCTTTTGAAGTTCCTCTCGAACGATATCTTGAATAATGTCGCGAAGGTTGTCACCTCCAGTGCTGTGCTCGGCTCGCGGCAGTGCGAGGGTTGCGGCATCGCCGCGTCGGAGGTAGTGGCGGGCTCGGTCCGCGAGTGCTTCATCAATTTTGGTTGCCTTGGTGAGGAATCCATCACCAGTCGTCCAGGGTTTACGGACGAGGACACCGAAGATGTGGTCCCTTAAGCCGCGCATGAGGCCTTGTAGCTTCTTTCCTTCTGTGGCCTGAGGCTCGGCGCAGTACTCAGCCGCAAGAAATCTTACACGACGCTAGTGAGTGTTTCATTCGGGCCTTGAGTTCTTGACCGAAGCAAGTCCTTAGCTCTTCCTTTTCGATGTTGACTTGATAACGTCCGTCGGAGACCGTCTTTAAATAGATTTCAGGAGGTGATTGTCGCCTCGTGGTTTTCGTGCCAATGTCGTGCCAATCCTTCAAGAAAAAACAAGACGTTCTGAAGGGCCTCATCCGGCGTCCACCCATGATGAGCAGCCACACGTTCATACTGCTGGATTCAGGCGTCAACTTCCTCACAAATATTGCCACAGAATGAAGTAGCTGTCCGAGGGGCAACGGAAAGCTAGACAATGGGGGCGGCGAGAGGGATCTACGACGATTGATCGCTCATTGTCGGCTGCATCGACTGATGGGGGTGCTCCAGCAGTAGACCAAATTCCGGGGGCAAACCTCGAACACGACGGCTTCCTTGGGTTACGGTAGCGTCCACGGACTAGATTCTTTATTAGGGGACTGGGCTTGCGCTGCAAGGCCTGGGAGGGGTACGCTTCATGGGGTGAACTACCCGCACCTCCGATAGAATGGCACCCGTGACAGACGATGAGGGAAGAGCAAGGAGTGTACACTAAAGATCAAATGGGGGCAAGCCTGTGCCTGAAACGAAAAGGAAGAACACACATTGAGAAAGAAGCAGCGAGCGTCAACGGCGGCAGCAGCAAGCTACGGTACGTCGGCGTAACAGCTGTCTGTCGCGTGAAAAAATCAGCGAATGAATCGGTAATACGGCGCACGGCTCTTTAACTACTACTCTCGTCATCTCGAATATTCAACCTTGAATGCAGAGGAAAGAGCTGGGGCGAGAGTGACTAGGCAAAATCAGCTTGGCCTCCTCACCATTTATGCTCAGGGTAAGAGTGTACACGAGTCTTGATCAACGGAGGGAGCTTATCTACTCGTATATGCAGGCGGAAAAATGACCAAACGTGCGCTCACAGCATCAGACACCACTACAGAGATAGCTAAAAACTAAACATTTGTGAAGACGGAGCGCTATGTGATGGAAGCATGGCCGTCGGTTGAACGAAATACTGAAATACAACCATACTCATCCCGACAGTCAGCTCGAGCGGCGGTAAACGACTGTCTAGTTTTGGGTATGCGTACAGTAATTCCTCTAAAGTTTCGACAGAGTTTGTTTCTCGTTCTTATCTCCGGTGGCCGAACATTGACAAGGATATTGAGGCGAATAGTGAAGCATGCGAAGCATGCTCTTCAGTCTCCGATCGGTACGAGAAAGTCCCCTACATCAGTGGAAAATCCCAAAATTACCTTGGAATCGAACTCACGCCGATTTCATAGAATGACAGAACACCATGTATTTGGTGTTCTGGCATCGACCGCCAAACAATATGGTCAGCGAATTGGTCGCCCAGAACACTAGCGCCACGCTCAAGGATCTCCAAGAGCAGCAGGGAATTCAACAGGTTCTAACAACGCCTTATAATTTTCAAGCAAACGGATTGGCTGAGAATTTTATCAGAACGCTGAATCCAGCTTTAAAAAATCCAGAAAGGAAAGTAGAAAAGGACAGAGACAGTTCCTTCAGATGTACAGGGCAGTGAGACGCTCCACGAAAAGGCAGCCTCCGTGCGAGATGCTAAATAAGCGAGGTTATAGAACTTCTTCGAGACTGATGAGTTGTCCGAAGAGTTTCGTGGTCACACATCTCCAAAAGAGCAGCCACTACAGAAAACGTCGGGAGTGGGCATTTCAAATAAATCAGGACCTCTGGATGCAAGATAGGTTAAAGAAGAACCATAGGTGCCAAGGTTTCATCATCGACAAGGGGATGCGTTTAGTTTGAAATAAAAACAGAAGATAACCAGCGACACCGGGTACAAACAGATCAGCCTAAGTTAAAAATCTGCGTAAAAATTTGAAGAGCGACGTATCTCCCAATCCCGGTGATCAAGTTAGACAGATGCGATCCCACGCCAGCTTCATCCGGTAAAATGGATACACAAATATCGAATCATCAGTAACTATAGCTTTTGCTACTGGGGTTCGTCGGTATCCAACCAGGCTACTCTGTGCAGCTCACCGTTTTGCTTCAATGTGAGAATATAGTAGCGTAGCCAGTGCCTCTAGATGACAACGACAAACCGGAGAATTGTGCAGTTAGCGTTTTTACGTTAAAGTGCAATCTTGGTGCTCTCGAAGAAGAGATATGCACACGCAGCTCTCAAACCGGTAACAAACCTGCCTTTAGGTAGTAAAACGTTTTGCATACACTCTGTTACACGCGCTCTATGCTTGATTGAATGAGCTTACGGATTAGCACGCAGAACGCCATGAAGTTACAATTTCGGCATGGCTTGACTTGTTACTCGGCTGGTGAAGTCGACTTCACTCCGACTTTAAGGGGCAGTGCAACGATATTTAATTCGAATGTTTTTCGCTTTACACAAGCTTACTGGCACTAGTGAATCTCAATGATTCTAGCACGCAAATCCACTCGCTAAGAAATTCTTTGTTTCGGTGTAATTTCAAGAACAAAAGCGAGCGTTTTCATTCAATTTCTCTTTTGCAAAACTTGATGACGTAACTAGGGGACCGCAATATCCTCCAGTGACAATATTTGAATGCGGCTCATAGATTGGACCCCATTTGGGCTCGTGATAATCGATAATTCAAAAAGCTGCATTGCACACAATAGCCGAACCATAGGAATGCCTGGAACTCAGCGTGTGTCCTGTCGCTTGCCAATCCCAGCGTGTGGCGACTTTTGACATTGGCGGCATATAATCGGCTCCAGATGACGTGGCATGCATGTTCTGGCTACGAGTTGAGGAGGTGAACGCTGCTCGTTTTTTAAATTTTTTTCTGCGACTTCACTTGCGTGATGTGAAAAACGAACGGGTGTTTTAGAGGTAAATAACGTCGGCAATTCGTTCTAAGCGGTATTTGCGCAAAATGAAAAAAAAAATTGTTGTATCGCTCTTTTATGTTAAAACGTAATGTACCGATTTTAGCGCTAAGGTGCCTGCAACGCTTCTCCTACTAATGAGTTTGGCGTCCTGTTGTGCCTACGCATTAAAAGTGGCCCCGATATGGCCAGAAATTACGTTACAACAGCCCGAGTGTATGCTGTCGGATGTAGCAATCCCGGTGCTTGGTGCTGATGATGATGATTGGGGTTTAATGGCGCAAGAGCGACTGTGGCCATGTTGCGCCAAGACATTGATTTAAAAAGCCTAGCATGCAGTTATGTCTAAACTTACTTGTCTACTTATATCAGATGCAAAAAGCCAATTGCATGTAGGAAACTTAAAACGCGAGTAAATGGTACCAAAGGTCCATCTCCAAGCAAAAAATAAGGATGAAATGGAAGGTGGTTTCTGAAAAGTTCAGGAAAATATCTTCGACGTTGATGATCGAGAAATCTACAATTCCAAAGGATGTGGAGGACGGTTAACACTTTCCCACACTTTTCGCAGAGCTTTACATCTTCACCGCATAGCAAGTGCAGGTGCGTCAATCGAGAATGACCGATTCTCAAGCGGCACAAAAGGACTTCCGAACGGCGGTCCTTATGGGAGGAACTCTCCCATACTTCTAAGTTGGGCTTCATAATGTGGAGTTTGTTATCGATCTGTGTGTCCCAGTCCAGCTGCCATAACTTAATAATTGACTTGTTTAAGGCTGGCTTGAGGTCTTGGTGTGGCAGGCCAAAAGACGTTTCCGTGTAGTTTTTTGCACTAAGTGCAAGGTGGTCTGCATTCTCGTTACCAGGAATGCCCACATGACTGGGCACCCAGCGAATTTTATAAGTTGTCCTAGATGGAAAGCTTTGTTTATCTGAAAACGAACCTGTTGCACAAGGGCGTTCTTGCTGTCTGCTAAAGATGAAATAGCTAAGAGAACACTTTGGGAATCAACAAACAGAACCGCTTTGTTAATGTTATTTTTTAGAATATATTCAACAGCTATCAGCATACCATACAATTCAGCAGTAAAAATAGTTGCTAGAGGGTTGAGTTGCCTGACTTCACTGAAAGCGAGAGAACAAACTGCACAGCCTACGCAAGTCAATGTTTTCGAGCCATCAGTGTAAAAGTGGAGATAGTCACTATATTTCTGCTCTAGCTCTGCGAACTCCCGCAAAAGAACGAAAGGAGGAACAACCTTCTTGCTGTACCTTGAAAGGTACCAATCACAAGAGATTGGCACCAAGTCCCAAGGAGCAACCCTATAGGCCTGTCTCAACAAAGGAGGCTCATCAAAAGAAAGGTGCAGCGACTTTGCCATGCTCTCAGCCCGAAGGCTCAAGGGCCGAACAATACTGGGCTTATTCTCAAAAAGGCGCAGTGAAGCAGAGGTCTGCAGAGCGGAGAACGAAGGGTGGTGCGGATCACTATAAACTTTGTAGACATAACCGAGACTAAGATATTGTCTGCGTCGCTCAAGCGACATCTGATGCGTTTCAGCATAAAGACTCAGCACGGGCGACGTGCGAAAAGCACCTGTGGCCAGACGCAGCCCCAAGTGATGGATTGGGTCTAACATCTTCAAAGTAGATGGTCGTGCCGACGCATATACCGGTGCACAGTAATCCAACCGGGACCGCACTAGAGAATTATAAATTCGCAGCAGACATCGTCTGTCAGACCCCCAAGGTGTGTGTGACAGCACTTTAAGAATATTGGAAGATCGTAGGCATTTTTGTTTTAGTTCTTTCAAGTGGGGTATGAATGTGAGTTTTTTGTCAAATACCACACCTAGGAACTTATGCGCCTCCTTAACAGTAATGGCATGATTATTCAGATGCAAGGTAGGATCTGGTGATAACCCTCGACGCAGTGAAAAAAAAACACATAGGGTTTTGTCAGGGGAAAAACGAAACCCATTTTCGGCTGCCCACTTGCTCATCCTGTTGATTGTCACTTGCAGTTGACGTTCGCAACTACGCAGATTGCAAGAAGAAACTGAAATTTGCACATCATCCACATAGAGAAAATAAGATACTGTCGGTGGTATCACCTCAGCCAGGCTATTGATTTTAAGAGCAAAAAGTGTGACACTCAGCACCCCTCCCTGAGGGACACCACATTCTTGACAAAACACGTCCGATAAGGTGGAGCCCAGACGCACTTGGAAGGTACGTCCCATTAAGAAGTTTTGTATACATCGCAACATGCGAACCTGAACACCGTAAGCATAGAGATCCAGTAGGGTCCCATAGCGCCACGTCGTGTCGTATGCCTTTTGCAGATCAAAGAACACAGAGAGACAGAACTGGCGGTGTACAAATGCCTCCCGAATAGAGGTTTCAAGGCGGACTAAGTGGTCAACGGTGGAACGTCCAGCCCGGAAACCACATTGATTATTGTCAAGCACATTCTCGGTCTCCAGGAAATGAACGAGACGTCGATTAATCATTCTTTCGTAGGTTTTTCCCAAGCAGCTTGTGAGTGCAATGGGGCGGTGGCTAGTTGGTTGAGAAGAATCCTTACCAGGCTTCAGAAGAGCGATTACATGTGCTCTTTTCCAAATCTCGGGGAATGCAGAGCAGTGCCATAATGAGTTATAAAACGTCAGCAAACTGCCTAGAGAATCAGGTGACAGGTGCCTTAGCATCTCATAATGAATATTGTCTGGTCCAGGAGCAGACTGCTTCTTTACACTGGGAGCCACTTCGAGCTCGGAGAGTGTAAAAGGCCTCTTGTACGGAGCGTCACGAGCACCAGACAGAATGATCGGCTGTTTCTCTGCTGTCGAACTAAACTTTTTAAATGCTTCACTGCAGTTGCGTAAACTAGAAACGTCTTGGAAATGTTCTCCAAGAACATTCGCTTGATCTTTCAGGGACGTTGAAGATGATGCAGGGAAAAGGGGAATTCTGAAGGGTAAGTAGTCACCCCTAACCTTTCTAAGCCGATCCCACGCTTCTTTTGCAGGTACAAAACTACTCAAGGACGTCAGATACTTCCCCCAGGAGCTTCCCTTCGCCTGGCGTCTTGTCCAGCGAGCTTTAGCTCTTCTTTTCTTAAACTCAAGTAGGTTCCTAGAAGTTGGATATCTACGAAAGATGCACCAAGCTTTGTTCTGGGACTTTCGTGTTGTTTTACAGTCATCATTCCACCAAGGCTTGCATCTTTTAGGAAGACGACCAGACGTTTGAGGAATACTCCGTGTGGCAGCGCTTATTATAACCTCTGTGACATACAGTGTTGCTTCCTCTGGGTTCATGTTCGAGATTATAGAAGAATCGATCAGTGCCTCCAATCGAAAGGTGGACCAATCTGCCTTGTCTACCTTCCAACGGGGCATTCGCGTTAAAAGAGTCGGAAGAGAGACAGTACTCTCTAAAACGATAGGGAAGTGATCGCTCCCAAAAGGATTATTAAAAACCTTCCATGAAAGCATGGAAGTAATGAAGGTGAAGTAATAGAAAGGTCAATAGATGTAAATGAATTGTGAGCAGAACTGAAAAAAGTAGGTTCTCTCCCGTTAAAAATACACAAGTTAGATGATAGTAAAAACCGCTCGATTACTCGGCCACGAGAATCGAGGCGAGTACTGCCCCACATAGGGTGATGGGCATTAAAATCTCCTAAAATTAAGAAGGGTTCAGGGAGTTGCCCTACAAGCCCTTGGAGTTCGTGAAGTTGCAATGGAACGTTTGGTGGCAAATAAATGGAAACAATTGTTACGAGGCGGTCTAAAAGAAGGCGTACCGCTACAGCTTCGAGCGGTGTGCAAAGAGGAACCTCCGAGCAGGCAACCCCACTCTGCACGACCACTGCTACACCGCCAGAACTGGAGTTCGAACGGTCTTTGCGGACCACTTGATGATGTCGCAAAATTTGTGTGTGATGTGATTGAAGATGAGTTTCTTGTAAAGAGAGGGCAATAGGCCGAAGCTCACCCATAAAATAATTAACGTCATCGATGTTGGGTAAGAAACCTCGACAGTTCCATTGCATAAAATGCAAGTTTCTCATTTAGGTAAAAAATATACGAATAAATTAATAAAAAGGGAGAGAGAAAAAGAAAATTAATACTCGCGATTAAAGGGGTAAATTGGTATAATCTATTTGGGAGCAATCACAGGTTTCTTCCCTTTCGATTTACGGTTTGAGGTTTGCCACTCCATGTCTTCGTGGTCGGACGCAGGAGTAGCCGGATCAGTAGCCTCGTCCATCGCCTCTACCTCCTCGGACGAGACTTTTCCTAGAGTTTTGGGTAGGTCCGCAGCACGGGGTGGAAAACCCCGTCCACGACCACTTCCCACTGAAGACGCAGGGGAGATACTGGCCGTGATATTGCCCGAGTCTCTCTGTTCCTGCCCCTGAGATCCTGAAGGGGCAGCCCGATGCTGCCCTTTCGATGAGGAGGACCTCTCCAGCGAGTTTTGGCGAGAGTGCCGCTCCTCACCAGAGGAAGTCCTCAAACCACGGACAGGCATTGCCTGCCCATTCTGACTCCGGGAGTCAGCTGGTGTGCTTCCCCCCGAAGCTGGAGTTTTCTTGGGTGAGGAAGTCCTCTTCTGAGAGGAGGAGCGAGGGGCTCGCTCGCTCTCTTTCGAGGACGACCTGCGAGGTGTGGGCAATGGAGTCATCTCCAGTGCCTGAATAGAACCCGGGTCTTTGGAATGACCGGATGCCTCAGCTGCCTTGGCAGCCGAGAGGGAATGCCCAGGAAGAGAAAGCTTCAACCTGGGCGTGGAGGACTGGAGTGGTTTCCCAGGGTTCCCAAGGGACACCTGGGTTGCCACCGATATCTTGGACGGTGCAGGTCCCCTGCTGGACACCGCCTCGGCAAAAGAGCCCCTCTGGAAAGCGGAAAGGCGACTCTTTGCATCCCGGTAGGTTATGTTCTCTTTAACCTTAAGTGCAAGGATTTCTTTTTCTTTTTTGAAGTGGTCACATGATCTGGAGTAGGCAGGATGGTTGCCACTGCAATTGGCACATTTGTTTTCAGCTTTGCGGCCATCAGCGGTATGGTCCCTGCCGCCACACCTGGCGCATGTCTCACGACCGCGGCAAGTGCGCGATCCGTGACCGTACCGCTGGCACCGAAAGCAGCGGAGTGGATTCGGGACGTAAGGTCGTACCTTGCAATTGATGTAGCCTGCCTTAATAGACGGAGGCAAAGTGTGCCTCTCGAAGGTCAGAACGACATGTTTAGTGGGTCGTTCCTCACCATCTCGACGGATTGTGATGCGCTTTGCAGCAACAACTCCTTGGGATTGCAGGCCTTCTACAATTTCTTCCTCGGTACTGTCTATCAAATCGTCTTCCGAGATCACACCGCGGATGGTGTTCAGTGTTCGATGGGCTGACACTGTCACTTTGACATCGTGGATTGCTTGGAGATTCATTAAAGCCGTAGCGTGGTATTTCTCGTAAACCTCCACAAGAATGTCATTTGAGAAGAGCGTTTTGGCGTTATACTTCGCTCCTAGCGTGCCTTGAAGCACTTTGGCGACAAGGAACGGAGATATTCTTAAAAGTGGTTTAGATGCATCGTCAGAGTGGAGAACAAAAAATCTTATAAATGGTCAATTACATTGTCAGTGGAGAGAAATGTTGGCAATGCTTCGGTGCGCGTCCTTTTCAGGGCCCGATCAGGTAGTTTAGTTTTGGTGCCCATAAAGATGGGAAAGAAAGTTCAGTGCCCGGGTGCACCGCCCGCCACGGAATCCAACAAGGGGGTAGGTAATGTGCCATAACAAGAAAGGCTTGGCTGACACAATTACTCTTCCAGTGCTGCCCGGGCACTATAACCGAGTGTGGAAAAAAAAATGGGTTGTGTGTGTATTTATACAGCCTAGAACTTGGTCTGCCTCACAGGGGCGACGAGTCTCCCAGCTGTAGATGAGAAATTTAGCCAGTGCGGTACAGCCGCTAGCCTGGGGTCTTTAACGTGCATCACGCAGTAGTGATACACGACCGCACGCCGGTACGATGCTCATCCAGATCGAAACGGGCAGGGGTGGGGCTCGAACCCAGGATCCCTGAGTTCTGCAGCGCGAGCTTTAGCTCCACGTGCTCCGAGCTGGTGTGCGCTAGACCACTCGGCCACCGATCCCCCAACCGAGTGTGGATGCAGGGACAGAACCTGTTTCCACTCAAGGTTAGCCCTTGCCGCCTAACAAGGTGAAAAAGGAAGGAAGAGAGTGCAGAAGAAAAGAGAAAGAGGTGGGAGGAAAAGTGAAAGAAGGAAGAAGAG
Organism: Ixodes scapularis; assembly: GCF_016920785.2. Taxonomy (NCBI): domain Eukaryota; kingdom Metazoa; phylum Arthropoda; class Arachnida; order Ixodida; family Ixodidae; genus Ixodes; species Ixodes scapularis. The sequence continues at coordinate 88,323,053 of NW_024609881.1, forward strand.
GGTAGAAGAGGTGACTAACTGAATCATCCTGGTCGGGCCAAGCCAGGACACCCGTCTACGAGAAGCAGGGGTCGAAGCAGTGTATTACCTCGCCCGGCGGGCCCCGAAGGGTCCAAACATACCCCGGGCCCAGCTCAACCACCAGGGTCCCCTTTCCCCCGGACACGGGTACGCCACGCACAGCCAGACGTGGGTGGGCGAACCCACATGGCTCGCGGTTCGTAGTTGTAGCAGCTAGCCAGCGATGGCACCACTGGAAGAAGAGAAAGATACGACGGACACAGGGCACGAGAGAATAAAAAGCATTCATTCCGAATCGCCATTCTGTCTGATGCGTGCTGCTTCATACATGGTGGCAGCGGTGGGATACGACGAACGCAGGAGCAGTTCAACGAAATCCGCAAAGAGTATGACCAAAATGAGGATGACCGAAGTGAGGACCCACGAGGAATACAGGCGCTGCGAAAAGACCAAGCGACATGCCGCTCTTGTGGTTTCGTACACCGCACGAGCGCATGCCCGGCTACAGGAAAGCGATGCCTTAGCTGTGGCAAAGTTGGACATTTTGCAAAATGCTGCAGCAAAGGTCCACAGTCATCTAACAGCCGACAGCAGCGCCAAGGAAAAAGAGGAAGAAAATACGACCACAAAGTCCGCCAAGTTGAGCGCGAGGACACTGACGAAAGCGATGAAGACTATCTGCTCTGTCACCTAACAGTGAACAAAATAGACGAAGAAGACCGCTGGAGTGAGACAATACAGATCGAAAAAGACCGCCTACGCTGCAAGCTCGACACAGGAGCAAATTGCTCCGTAATCCCAAGGAGATTACTCAGGTTGATCTCTAGTAAAAAAGTCCGCAAGTGTGACACTACACTGTCATCGTTCTTTGGCCACAAAGAAAAAGCGTGTGGAAGAGTTACCCTGACAGTGTCGACTGGAGCCTCAACGACCCAAGAGGAGTTCTTTGTGGTCAAAGATGATGTACCAGTGACACTAGCGGGAGAGCTGAGTGAGAGGCTCAGATTGATCAGACGCATAGCTACAGTCACAGAAGGACCCAACGATGCGACAAAGGAAACTGCTACAAGCTTGAGCGATCCTACGTGACCATATGCAGATGTCTTCCTTGGACTGGGAAAAGTCAGGGGCTTTACATACAACATGAAAGTAAACCCTGGTAAAAAAGGTATTGTACGCCCAGCAAGAAAGGTACCGGTGGCTCTCCAGGAGAAGGTCAAGCGCGAGCTACATAGAATGGAGAACGAAGGGGTAATCATGAAAGTCAAGGAACCGACCGAATGGTCCAGCTTCATGGTAGTTGTCGCAAAGAAAGACAAAGTGCGCATCTGCATTGATCCAGTAGACTTGAACAAAGTTCTGAGAAGAGAACACTACCCAATGACGACAATGGATGACATCGCCACCCGAATTGCCGGAGCGAAAGTGTTTTCGGCTCTGGACGCATCTTCTGGGTTTGGCAAATAGAACTCGACGAAGAGAGTTCGAAGTTTTGCACAATGAGTACTCCCTATGGGAGGTACAGGTTCAAAAGGATGCCCTTTGGGATAAGCACAGCTCCTGAAGTTTTTCAGCGCGACATGAACGAGATTTTGGAAGACCTCCCCGGAACAGCAGTTGTGATGGACGATATACTAGTCTGGGGTAAAACCCAGCAAGAACACGATAAAACATTAGGCGCCTGCTCCAACGCTGTCGAAATGTGAACCTCTCAACCCGAAAAAGTGTCAATTTGGCAAGACAGAAGTTCGTTATCTCGGGCAAGTACTAACCGGAGACGGCATCACCGTGGATCCAGACAGGATCCAAGACATCCTGGAAGTGAAAGAACCTAGAGATCCCAAGGAACTTCGAACATTCTTTGGAATGATCACATACCACGACTTTCGGAGCGAGCAGCACCGCTGCGGGAACTGCTAAAGAAGGAGAGCTCGTGGGTATGGACAGAACAACAACAAAGAAGCTTTGAAGACCTGCTGGATGCCTTGACAAAAGCACCAGTGTTGGCATACTACACACCAGAAAAGCCCATAACGCTCTCAGTCGACGCAAGTCAATACGGCGTGGGAGCAGTTATCACCCAGGAAGGAAAGCCACTAGCGTATTCGTCGAGATCCCTGAGAGCAGCACAGACAAAGTATGCGCATATCGAGAAGGAGTTGCTTGCTATTGTTCACGGATGTACCAAGTTTCACCATTACATATTCGGACAGCCGTGTGTAACAGTAGAATCGGATCACAAGCCGTCGCAAGCTATTTTCACCAAACCACTGCATCAGTATCCGATGAGACTACAACAAATGAAGATGGCTCTCCAGAAATACTCGTTGCAAGTGAAGCATATACCTGGGAAAGAACTGCTGCTAGGAGACGCACTTTCACGTTTTCCCGCTAAGGAAACGCTGGAAGAAGAGGAAAAGTTCCAAGTAAACGCGCTAGAGCACATATCAGTTACTCAAGACCGCCTTCAAGAAATCCGAGAGGCAACCGCGAGTGACGCGCAACTGCAACTACTGCGTCAGTATGCGCGGACTGCATGGCCGGAAGAGAAAGACCAAGTGCCGCAACTTGGAAGGCCTTTTTGGTCATACCGGGAGGAAATCCATGAAGAAGATGGACTTGTACTCCGGTCCAACAAGCTAGTCATACCTACAGCTATTAGGCAAAAGATCATCAACCTGCTGCACGCAGCACACGCAGGCAAGGAGAAGATGAAAAGAAGAGCTCGAGATATCCTGTTTTGGCCAGGAATCAACGCTGACATTGAGGGCAAGTACGACAACTGCAGCATATGTCAAAAGTACAAGCCAAGAAATGTCAAGATGCCACTCTTGAGTCATGTGGTGCCAGCACTGCCTTGGCAGTATGTTAGTGTGGATTTCTTTACTCATCAAGGACGGGATTTCATAATCATAGTGGACTTCTACTCATTTTACTTCGAGGTCGAAGAAATGAAAACCACCACAGCTTCCAAAGTTAAAGAGTTTTGCTTGAAGGCCTTCGCAACACACGGACTCCCTTCAAAACTTTTAAGTGATAATGGCCCCCGTTTGGGAGCCACGACTTCAAACAGGTCCTGAAAAACTTGAAGATCGAGCAAGTAACTTCAAGCCCTTACCATGCCCGATCAAATGGCATGGCCGAACGAGCCGTGAGGCAAACGAAACAATTGCTGAGAAAAAGTGCGAACAGGGAAGAGTTTTACTACGCACTTCTTGAATGGCGCAACACTCCACGAGACGAGGTCCTCCAATCACCAGTGCAAAGATTGATGAGCGGGCATACAAGAACGCTGTTGCCCGCCAGGCTTGAACATTACCTACCTGTTATCGTACCGCCCAAAGCCGTCACACAACGCCTCACAAAAATAAGGCAACAACTGAAGGCTAGCTATGACAAGTCCTCTCGAGCACTAGCAGATATTAAACAGGTTCTCAAACTACCGTCTACAACAGCCTCAAGCATACGTAGTCACCTGCAATAGTAGTGGGCCATTCTACATCAAGATCCAACAACATTCAGACCCCGGAAGGCCAAGTGCTTCGAAGGACACGCGAAAACTTTAAACCAGTGGCACAATCCCCCCAAAAGACGACCTCCGAGGCTACAGAGCCAGTAAACGAGGGCCAAGTTGAGTCTGAACCGCGCCCGCTAATTCGAAGAGGAACAAGGGATAGAAGGCCACCACAACGATATGGACATGACCACGATATTTAGATTTACACAGATCTCTAAACTAGTTTTTTTTTTCTGACAAAGGAGATGTAGCAGCTAGCCAGCGATGGCACCACTGGAAGAAGAGAAAGATACGACGGACACAGGGCACGAGAGAATAAAGAGCATTCATTCCGAATCGTTATTCTGGCTGATGCGTGCTGCTTCATACACTAGTGACGCCACTCACCAAGCACCTACAAAAGTAGGTGCCCCCTGCGTGCGGGCATGGTGGCCCACGTGGCTGGGATCCGTGGTGACGCTACTCACCAAGCACCTAGCACCTAAGGTGCAGGTGCCCCCTGAGGGGCTCGGGGTCGGTGGAGACGCCACTCTCCAAACACCTGCTTTCACAGGTGCCCCCTGCGGGGGGTGATTGGTGCCGGAAGTCACTGTAAAAAGTACGAGTGAACGCGAGTTTCGCTCTCATCGCGGAGTCCCAACTTCTGCCTGCCGAAGCTTCCGTGGGCTGCCAAGCTGGAGAAGGACCTGCAGCAGAACAAGCGTCTGCCACACGCACGTCCGCTGCTGTAACACCGCCAGGATCGCGGCCGGCGACAGCACACTTCAATGACGTCTTCGGCGGGAATCGAAGAACCATAGGTTTGAATCAACGTTATTAGATTACCTCAGTTACGGAACTGCTCATAGACGCTGCATGCACAAACAGTACCCCCCCTTCCCCCCTCACTCACCACGACTCGCCAAGCGTCGCTCGACGCGCCGCCGGACAGCTGCTTTGGTAACTGTAGCGTATTGTATGGGAATCGGGCACGGTGAAATTGGGTCGGGATCGCTGGGATTGCTACGTACGTTTCGAAGCACGGCGTCTAGATGACGCTTTATCTCTGCTCTTTGGAACGCACAGTTATGAAACGAAAATCTAGATGGCGCTTCGAACGACACTTGGCGGATTGAAGTGAGTGAGGGGGCGTACCCCCTTGCGCTTGAGTTCCACAACTGAGGTAATCTAGCAACGTTCGTTTGAATGCAATGACGTCATAAAACTCGGCTGTCATCCTGACCATGTCGTGATCCTGGCGGTTGGACTTAAGAATGCTGAGAAAAAAAGACGAATGAGTGCGAGTGTCGCTCTCCTCACGGAGTTTCAACTCCTGACTGTCAAAGGTTCTGTGGACTGTCAAGCTGCAAAGCGACCGGCGCCAGTAAAGGCGTCTCTCAAATCCACCAGTTTGCTCCGACATCACCAGGGCCACGACCGTTGACAGCATGACCCTTCGATAACGTCATCATGCAGAATTGGCGGGACAACTTTTATGGAAGCGGTAAAAACATCTGTCGGGGACGCGCCCCAGGCACCACACGTTCAAATAACAGTAGCAATGTTCCCGTGACCGTTAACGGAAGTAAATAAATCCTTCCCTCTCCCTCCGCCCGCCCCCCCCCCCCCCCCCCTCCCTCCCAAAAGATTATTACAAAGCGTGCTATGCTCGGCTTCAGCTTAGGTCCGAGCGTGGCCGTTGTTATGAGCCGAAGGTCCAATCAAACAGCGCAAAAAGCGCAATGTGCTGGCGTTCTCCGCTCTCGATAAGACGAGCCAGCGGAGGAGCACGCGCAGAAAGACGGCGAACGTCGCTGGTCATACGAACTGCGGAGAACACGCCATGACAGTGCGCCGTTTTCGCCGTTAGATTGGCCTTTCGGCTCGTAATATCGGCCATGCTCAAACCTAAGGTGAAGCGAAGTATAGTAAATTTCGTGCAAGCTGTCGCAAGGCGAGCATGACAATAAATATTTCAGAACGCATCATTTGAAAACTGCATAAAACTGGTAGATTGTACTCGTTCAAGATAATGTCTGAATGCAGAAGAAAGCGTGAAAAGTGACGACAAAAGTTAAGTCGTTGCTCTTAACGCGAATTTATAACAAAAGTAACAGAACTATACAGTGGCAAGTTAGATTATGAAAATGTTTCGCATTAGAGTTCAAATGTACATAGGAAGTTGCAGTAGCGTGTTGCTACTTAAGACGAAAAGATTCACTGCGCATGCTGGGGTCGTGTTCCAAAGAAGAGTCGAAGAAGACGGCAGCACGCAGAAGGCTATTATTGGAGTTGTCTTAACTTGTTGTAGCAAGTTTGTATTCGGAATTAAACGCGAGTGCTTGACAAATAACGTATAGTGATTGAAATCGCACTATTAAGTTTATAAAAATGAGGAAGGATGTGTGTTCACAGCTTACCGCAATATGATACTCGAGGTTTCGAGCAGAGTACTTTTCTCGATAGAAATTGTGAAACCACAAAAATGCTCCCTGGATGCCCTGGATGCGTCTCTTTACGAAAGTGCAAAATTGTTAGAGATGTCAAAATACAATGTTCAATAAAGAAACCAGGATTACTCAGCGCTATAATATTCTTTTTGTCAATCTCTTGGTTAAAAAAATATACTGGGCCTATCTTCCAAAACTGAAATGTGGCTTTTACGTGGAAACAATGATTTTAGCTTCTTAAATATTATGAGCGTGCTCCCATTAAAGTTGTAAACTTGGATGTGAGCAGATATAATTAAGTGTTTGAATGCACTAAAGTGTGATAGGCAAAAAGAACCTTGGTTGTTTTGAGATCTGCCTGGTGGGCTTGTAGCATATGTATTAAGATGCATTTTAAAAGCCTAGGGGATCGCCCTAGCTCCTTCTGTAATATTCAATTTGAGACAAACGTTCTTTTATAGACATATAGTAATGTATCTGCGGTTTTGAAAACGTTCTAGTTCAGCGATGAACGATAAATTATTTGGAATTTTAAATCTTACTTAGAGCGTTATTAAATATGCTTGAAGCCCATGTACTTCAGTTTTTTGGTCCACGTATAGGTTTAACTGCCTTCCAGAGAACTTTCAATTATGGAATCTAATTGCATTAGAAGTACAACTTGATTCCTTCTTGAGGAGCGTCTCGGAGTATTTGTTAAATGCGTTTTCAGTTTATGGTAACCAAGAGCTAAAAAGAGTTGCCTCAGATCGATAAAATTCTTGAATAAATTAAACTAACAGAAATAAAATAAACTGACTTCCCATTACTTTTTAAGGGAACGAAGGAGCTTACCGTGTCAATTTCATAATCGGGCATCACAAGCTTCTGTCCTGCACAAATAATTATACTCTCAGCTTAGTCAAAAGAGAAAACTTATGCTCTACATAAAATTCCAGTTTACTATTATCGGACACGACGTTTATGTTCGTGTGATATATACTGTTAATAAAGAAATATCTTTCTAGAAGATCTTCTAGTTGTTTCTAAAATCATGAAGGATTCCAGTTCAAACTGACCCCCCTCGAATATAATAAATCATGTATTAAAGCGAAGCTGCATAAGACTCGTTGGTCAAATTCTTCTTGCCGGCGTCAACACGGGGAAAAGAAAATAAAAAAAAACACTTCAGTGATTGAAAAACACTTCTGCGTACATAGCGCATGCAACATACAGCATTTCAATAAAGAACAAGCAGAAAACAAGCGTACGAACCAGATAATTGTAGACAAGGCTCTCCTGCTTACAGTGCAAAGCGCGTAGCGCTGACCGTTTACCGGCAAGGATTACTGTTGCGCAAAGCTGCTGCGGCAACGGCAGCTTGCGACGTGAGGAATGAAGTCACTATAATATATGAAATAAGAGCCTTTTCTATACTCCGTTTCATCTTAGATCGGGACGGAGAGGACGCAACGAGCTATCCTAGCCAATCCCCTTATGTGAACATGGCCAGTGCTTCGCTTTCGCGCGTCACTGTGCCTCTTCTCCAAGGTCACGTGCCACTCACACGGCCTTGGATTCGCTCGGATGGTTCGTAACATCCGTGCTTGGACGTAAGGTGAAACGTAGTATAGCGACTGATTTGGTGGTTTTTTGCTGCACCGCTATGGGTAATCCGCGCACAGTTAGGACTCCCAAGGAGCAGCGTGAATACTAAGAGCGGCAAAGGGGAAAGAAACGTCAATACGACCAACGGCGACGTGCTCCGACTAGCGGCAGAATTCGGTATAGCTTAAGTGGGCAGTACAAAATGCGGGTGATAGCACAGCTTCGCTGGCCAACCACCGTCACAATGTGCATTGGAGCCGCAACCTTTTCAATGTTACGTTCATGGGATAGTTATGAAATAAAATAATTAGTTCGACGACTGGGAGGTAAGTGATTATGGTAGATGTGTTTGAAAGAAATAAGAGCCTCGAGTACGGGTTGATATCCGAGTAAAAAGCTAAGGCTATAGTATAGTTATGATCCCCGGTGAAGGCACGTATGGCGTAAGATAAAAATTCGTCGAAGAAATATTCATCACATGGTCGCGGCGTACCTCTGTTTTGTGCTCCTATTTCGGGACGATTTGCCAAAACAGAAGGACGTTCAGAAACCGCTTTTTACTGGAAACAAGTCTCACGACGCAGATAACGCCTTATAAGCCTTTTCTTTTATTCGGGGTATGTTATTTTTTTTTTCTATGCGTTTCTAATTCAGGGACTTCTAAATATGTTTATTATTTCTGTGTTCCTAGGAGTTCCTATACAAAATATAAGCAAGTATAAAATGGTTTACACGGCCCGTGTTAGCATAAGATGCCGGTAACGTATTTAATTATTATAGAGTGAGACAAGTAGGTTTAATTACCCTCTTGACCAAAGGTGGTTAAACCTTCGCTACTGAAGGTTGAAGAAAGTTTATTACTATTATTATTATTATTATTATTATTATTATTATTATTATTTAATCTTTACGTGAACGATCTCGCGCGATCAACATCAGGATGTACAGTTTACCATTATGCAGATGACACATTGTTGCTATCTACTCATATCAACCTGCGCTGTGCAATCAACATGCTACAAATAAATTCTACAAGAGTCATAAACTGGTTTGAAGCAAATCGAATATCTGTGAATGTGCAAAAAACAAAACTTGTCTGTTTCCGTAATCCACTCAAGCGGACATGCATATACATACCTTTTATATAACATTCATCGTCTTGTATCTCTTGCAGCTGTACGCCTATACCATACGGAAATACGGAAATATACTTGGGCATTTATTTCGTTAGCGATTTAACATGGATTATACACTTGGATTATTTAAGAGACTACGAAATGTATCATGTTTATTATATCCCATCAAAACCTTCCTCCCGATCTCCGTCAGAAAAATGGTCGTTAATGCTACCGTGTATGGAGCTCTGCGTTACGGAATTACAATCTTCGCCAACTGTTCATTCTTTGGAGAACGAAAATAGATGTCATTCTTAAGAGCATCGCCAGAAACGTGGCCTATGATCCCAAATTAATACAGGATGGTGACGCATTCGCATCAGTGGGCCTACCGCGTTTTCTTCCTCTTTTTCAACGATGTGTTATCTTAAAGCATTATTGGAATAGCCCGTTTAAAACGCCTAATTTTGTTCAGCACTCTATAAGAAATAGTGAACGCTTTATAATTTCTCGAATATACACCAACTACGGAAAGAGTATACATTTATTTTACGTACCTGACATCTTCAACAAATTACCCGACGTTTTTAATCAACTGGATTCTCTGCGATCTTTAAAAAAGCACCTGAAAAAATGTGCTAGAAAGCATATATGCATTTTGTTTTTTTGCGAATAACATTCCCAACTCTCTGGACCTTTCTTCAGTTGGTGCTGAATCCACATAGGCATCTGTCTGTGTCTTTATCCGTGTCTATGCTGCAAGTACTGTATATTTGTGTATCCGCGTACGCAGCTGTAGATCTAAATTTGGGTATATATATATGCCTCTGTGCATCTTTGTGTGATATATGCCTGCATACACATATCCGTTTTTTTGTTGCAAACTTTTACTTTTTTTAATACTTTTTGAAAGTGTACACTGATTTATTCATGTGTTTGAATATTACTTTGTAATGAAGGATGGCATAGTGTAGTTATAGCAATCATCTCTGTGCTTCTTATTTTTCCATTTGTGAATTATTTCAAATATCTATACTGACTGCCATTTGTGAACTATTTTTGAACTTCTAAACTGACTGCTATTAGCATACCAAGAACGCCCGTCTACCACTCACGTTGGCTAACATCATTGCTGGGTCGTGCCACACAAGCCAACCCTGGCTTCGACAGACCCGAGTCTAACATAATGAAAAAAAAAAGTGAAATGCTGGAATAAAATATAATACTATTATACATTATTAATATTATTGTTATTAATTACAGTGTTAAAAGGGAACATCTTTAAGACATATATTTGTTTCTCTTTTGAGTTTCTTGCAATGGTTGTTGGCACTTATCCGAAGCGTAGACAGACTGAAGATCTGAATACTTATACCAGAATATACTATAACACTTTACACAATCTCAGGTGTTTTTACATCAGTGCACGTTCCAACTGCGCATGCATGGATTGATATATCTCGCATAAGTAAAAAAATGCTCAATTTTGCCAAACAATAAAATAAATACAGGGAGCACAATCGAACAAAAGGCGCGTGGTGAAAAATGAATATCTTGAGACGCCATTGGTTCTAATGACCTGGATGCAACAGTGCTACCTTGGTGGAGTGTTGCATCCTTATCAAAAATATGTCTAGTGATATCAGGGTCAGCATTGCTACCAACCAACTATGCAATCAACAAAGAAGGCGGCTATAGCGGTAAATTGTTTAAATGTTTCCGCCGAAGAAAAAGACTTTCCTCGTTGGTACAAGCCCGAGGGTACTAGCGATTGAACATTGCATTCTGATATATTCTCAAAGTCTATGGAACCATCTTCAATTGCATCGTCAACGGAAAACACGCTCTAAATTTATCCTTTGGCTTTTGATACGATATTGAACTTATGGAAACTTGACCTTTGGGACTGGAATATCTTGTGGTCTCTATATTCATTTACCGTAGCTTTAGTACAGACTTGTGCCTACACCTACTAAACGCATACACAGCTCTCTCAACCTTAGGCTCAAAGTCTCTAAATTTTACTCTAATAAGGAAACTTCGCGAGAAACTTGATCGTGTTTTGTCAGATTAAAGGGAAGCTGAAGAGCTTTTCGAAAAAAATGAGTTAATGGTTGATTCTGACGCGTTTGTGCCTGCTGAGTCCAAATATCACAACCATTTGACCCAAAATAATCCCTAAACGCGAAAAAAAGCGAAGAAATCAGAAGCGATCGCCGCAGCGGCACGCCATTGGCTAGCCACGCGTGACGCGCCACTACGTCATAAAAGGACCATCTCGATTCTCGTTTGCTCCGTCGCTTGCGGAAGTAGCCGGGCGCCGGGTCTTCTGCTCTTGTAAATCGGGTTCGGCTTCTGATTTTTCGAAATCTTTCGGTGGATCCGTAAGAGGAATGTGTCCAAACGACCCTCGACGTGACAAAGTACGCGTTTCTGCCTTTGGCGAAGTAGGAAAATGACCCCCCGCAGTAATAAACACAGAGACGAGGAACCGCTTGCGCGGACGCGAGCGACATGGCCGGCTTTGTACCTTCAGGAACGTACTGACCGCTACTTATTGTAACCTAAAACGTTGACAATAAACGGAGTGCTATTGACGGGACGCCTCAAGCCGGATTAGCGTGACCCTTCCCAAAACGGTCGTCAGAGGACAGGAATTCTGCACACATCGGCCTTCGTGCTTGCCAGCTGCTGGACGCGTGAGCGTGCAGATTGCATTGTTCATCAAGGCTGAAGTGGTTTGAAGGGATAGTATAATCGGCTTCGGGCGACGGGAGAGCTTCCCCTGAGATGAGACGGGTGATAAAATTGGGTTGCCGTTCTGCCAACGCCATGTCCTTGGGCACTGTGCGTATAACTGCGCAAAAGGTCTATCCTTGTCATAGCAGTACCCTCTGTTGCATTTAGTTTGTTTGCCGCAAACTAAAGCGGAGATGTGTGCCCGCACCCCTTAATTTTATGTCGAATTCGTTAAAGCTTCCTGGGCCTCTACATTCGCATACTTTTACCAAGATTTGTTGACTGCATCACACCGCCACCAAGCATTATCATCGTCCGATCGCATTTATACTGCACAAAGAATTGTTGCATTACAGAAACATTATACGGAAAACACTGCGTAACTTGTAAAAAAAGAACTCAATTCAGAACAGAAGGTCACATGCTTTGTATTTCCACAACGCTCTCCTGAAGAGAGTATGAACCTTTGGAAGGAAAATTTAACACAATTTAGGTTTACGTTTAAAAATTATGTGACCTCAAATAATGTCAGCAACTGTAAAAAAAAGTTTATGCTAAAACAAGTTGCACCGTGAAAGTCGCATTATGAATTGCATGACTACTTATTAGAGCAAGCCCTCCTCTCCCAAGTGACTGGGTAGCCGAGTAGATTAAAAGCAAAAGAAAATAATCTTGGGCTACCCAAGATTGTTGTCTTTTGTTTCCCAGATTTCCCGGACCGAAGTCGGTCTGGAAAATATGGTAACTTCAACATAAGAAACCAACACTTAACACTAATATAAGGCGGTTAACACAAGAGAGCGAATAGAAACCCGCTATTCGGCTAAATCATCGCGGCTTTTCTAGCACACTGCACAATTCTAATAACGTAATAGTTTTTTTCTAGAACAGTCGACCTACAATTCCTAGCCAGTTACGTTTCCTCTTGGCTTGTGACTTTTAATGCGCTGAATTGCCTTTGTACTTTCAAAGATGGTCGGCAGAGCGTCGGATTCAGGCGAGCCTTCTTCAGACCCAAACCCTTACGTACATAGTTTTCATATGCGCCGTCCGAAGCACATTTCGAACAAAAAACGGTGTACTTGCTCAAACCCACCCACCCCTTTAAAATCTCGGTGACGAAGTGGAAAAGACAGTAAGCGGGAAGAACAATTGCGACGAGCGCTGTTCGTGAAAGTTGGCGGCTACACAGGAGTACGGCATCGTGCAACACAGCACGAGTCACTTGGTTCGGTGCCACGAGAATTCCGCAAACCCGTGAACAAACAAGAAAACAATCAACACGACAGGCGATTGAGTCAATAGCATGACCACTCGAGGGATAAAAGCAAGCGCTATGCAGCGGCAGAACGACGACGGCTCGAAAAGACACTAGCAGCCTACGAGGAAAGCGCGGCCATCCGCGGCGGGGTCCCCCAGCCGGTCCTTTTGTGACGCCGGCTGTCGGGCTTCCTCCTCTCTCCCCTTTCCCTTTGCTCCGGAGAGGCGTGGCTTCGGCGCTCCTTTGAAGGCGCTTTTCCGGTTAATCCGCGCAGAAAATGACCAAACGAATAAGATATTCGTGATGGGTGAGGTCTCGTTAACTAGGTTCAGGTGTTTTTTCTCATATTTAAAACCGCTTCAGCTTCCCTTTAATAGCTAAACTTGATACCGGTTCTACATCCTGAATCTCACAACGTGTTAGATAACACGCACTTATCCCACTTCTCGTGTGCGCTGCTTATTGATAAATGCCAATTACACGCAGGCCATACTATACAACAAGTGTCTTGCGTTTTCACTAACTTTCGGAGCGAATTCTTCGAATGCTGCACAAGTTATCGCACGGCGGTGCTCCTTGCTGTAATTAATAATTGGGACGGCCGTGTAAATGGAGTGGTGGCTTTTAAATAATTCCGGGAAAAGATGGAGAGTAATACATTTTGCCTTTTGGTAACCTCCTTGCTGTCTCCTAGAAATGCAGGCAACGTTGCTACGAACGTTACTAGAACCACTCAGTTGGGAAACTGCCATAGAAACTGCTCTGAAAAAGTGGCCCCGCCCTGTTCTCCAAACCGAGCTAATGGCGAACACATTGCCGCCATTTCTCCCGCAGCGGCCACTCGAGGCACTGCACGTTACTTCTATTTTGGCTTCAATCGGCCATTTTGGCGCCGAAACGGATACAGCGGAAGAGGTTACAGTGGCGCCACCTCCGTCTCCCTAGCGGACGCGCCGCAAATTACTACCGAAGTTAAAATGCGCCTAGGTCGGGACGCGCTACGTGAAAACACAGCTGAGCCATGGTTGTATAAAAACAATAATAATTGTTTTGCAAAACCTTGCAAGCTAAAGATTGTAAAAGCATCACGCGCCCTTCATCTTGTGCTAAACTTCAATCCATTTTACACAAAAAGAGGCTTTTCCGTTTGTTTTTACGCAAAAGCATGCTTTCTAAAAGCTGAAGGTGACCACAGTACAGACAAATGACAAAGAGTCGCGCTGTCGTCGTATTTAGCTCGGTCTTGGTGGACTCCAGCGGTTCAGGTTTCGACGGCGAGCTTCCCAACTGAGTGTTTTAGTAACGTTGGTTGCTACTCTTAGCCGCAGAGTCGAAGATTTTTTTTATATTTCGATCACCGCACGTGCCCATTTTGATCTGAATGAGCATAGCACCGGTTCGTGTCGTATTCCTGGCTTCACTAATGAGCGAGGTACGCTGAAGACCCCAGGCTAGAAGTCGCAGTGTACTTCCCAAATCCCTCACCCTCAGCAGAGACCCCAGATGCCTATAGGGGCTGAATAACTTATCGCTATCTATATATACACTCAGCGGAATTGGAATTTGATGAGGAGTAATCTATTACTCAAAAAGTTTCCGCACGTCAGTAAAAGAGAGGCGGCTGGCATGAGTCGGTATGTGCATGCCAATTCATTTCAAATTTTGGGTGTCAATAACAAAACCTCAGAGTATAACCTACCTTGAGAGATGAATACGACGGAGAATAACGTAGCGATAAGAATGAATTCAGTACCCTTCATTTCACTGTAGTCTATTCAAGCGCGGAGTTAAACTGATTTGCTGTTTTTACCGATATACGTGTACTTATAGTTGTCCAGCACTGGGGACGTTGAGAGCTTGATATCTAAAGCCAAATGTCATTCATTGTTTTGATCTGCGCAGGAGACCGCCTTGTTCTTTTTCATACACATGACGGGCCTCAAATATCTGCTTGGTGGAATTTCTTCTGTTGTTTTGACCTTTAGCTGAATAAGTACTGTATAGAAGAGGACCTCTATTTTTCGCTTTATGCTCTTTCGACTGGAGTATGAGATTGGGTTTCTCGAGAATCGTTTCAAATATCAAAGGCTTTATGTAAGCTGGATTGTTTGCGGCAAATTTGGGTTTGATTGTGATGAAGTTCCTTATTTGAGGTCCGGAGTTTCTGTTCACTTACTTTTTCTTTTTCCGCCTTGCTCACCATTGGTACTCAAGCTATTCATATACACATACACATTCACAATTGCACACTGTGCTCTCGAACACCTTAATGGTGTAATCAAAAATGCCTTATATTGTAGAAACAATGACATAACAAGGAGTTATTGGCAATATTTTTCTTTTGTATTTTGCGCTTTTACAAAACAGCGGCGTGAATGTTTAGAAGCCAAAATTGTCTCGCCTTGAGTGGTGTTGTTAAAATAACTATTGAATATTCAAACAATTTTGCCTACATTTTATTCAAATCAAAGAAAGAAGAGTGTCTACAAAGCTCGATAGCCATGTTCTAGATAGTGTTTCTTGTGATTAAAAGATTGCAAGCACTGTTATCTCGTCGCATAGCTTCTTCAGAAACTCTCAAGAAGAAACTACTTGTGCGTAGTATACTTTGCTTGCCTGAATATTGCACTAAGATCTCATTGATATTGAACAAGTGTTTATATCTATATTAATAGCAAAGCCATAATTAGAGGCGTGACGATTGGTGCGAAAGCGCTTTTAAATGTTGTGCTTTACATAAAAAGCTTGTGAAATCTTAGTTAGCACAATGAAGATTATCTTAAAGCAGGGTTGGGCACCAGAAGAAACACCGGCCGAATGCGGCCCTTGAGGCAATATCATTTGGCCCCCAAATTGGTACCGTCACCATCTTCTACCCCCCCCCCCCCACACACACACACACAGATACACGTGCACACGTACACCACTCTCACAAACTACGTTCTCACAAACACTCTATAGGACCGATGGCTCAAGAAATAATGTTAGTTGTAAACCTGGTGTAGCCGGAGGTATTAACTCTGAAGTATCGTGCCTTCTGGTTAGTGATCTTTTCATTTTCACTGAATCCCCGTAGGGGGATTCAGCGAAAGCAGGTATTTGGTGAATGGCTTCCCCACGGACCCCGAGCCATGCGGGTTCGGCCACCCACGTCTGGCTGTGCATGACTTTCCCGTGTCCGGGGGATAATATATCCTGGTTGCTGAAAGAGCCTGAGGTAGGTTTGTACCCTCCGGGGCTCTCTGGGAGAGGCAATACACCACTTCGGCCGAGCTTCCCGTAGACGGGTGTTCTGGCTTGGCCCGACCAGGATGATTCAGCCACTCGCCACTTCCTCTATTATCCCCCCTGATCTTTCGCTTTTGTCTTTCCTTTTTATCTCACTTCAGTCTCACATCTCATACTCCAGTTTCACCTTCTTTGGTGGCAAGGGCTAACCTTGGGTAGCAACAGATTTCCTTATCCAGACCAGTCTTGTACACGTTACTGAGAAAAAGTAATCGATTACAATTACTATTACTCTTGGCTAAAAAGTATTCGATTAGATTACTTGATTACTCGACTGCAAAAGTAATTGGACATTACTTAAAGAAGTAATCGTTACTTTCCCGATTACTTTATTGTGTGAAGACACATCTTTAGCGCTCATAACAATTACCTACTTCCAACCTATCACATTTGCACAAGCACTGAAGAAGAAAAACTGGCTCCCTCTTCGTGATCGTTGCAACTTCACAATGCGTACACAAACATAGAACTCGTTTGAAGACGTTTAATGATTTGGGCGTTCGCCAGTGTGTGTGTGTGGGGGGGGGGGGGGGGGGGAGAAGCGGAGGGGGTTCTAGATCTTGTTAAGCTTGAGCAAGGGTTGTCGCTCAAAGTTTGCGTCGCTCATTTTATTATTCACATGTGGATGAGCTCGCATGTTATACAAAGGAGCAGCAGCTCTAGGATTTGAAACGGATCATGTGTAGTATCCATTAGTGGAACAGATCGCCCCGACCACTTCTCAACTCGAAACATTGCTTGTCACAAAGACCACGTAGGGGAAATGGGGAAATATTTCAACTGCCTTTGTTATATTTTGCATCCGCTTTAGGCATTCTTCGGTTCTGGTTCTCCCACGTGCTGCGAGTAGGTACCCTAAGCAGGATTTTTTTTTTATTTCTGTGTGTGTGCGTGCGTGAGGGGGCTAGTTTGAACGAAGGACTCACAAAGCTACATTCTGCTTCCTCAAACTTCGCCCTGAATGGCCTTTGTCACACACTGTGGCTTCCCACTCCCAGTCCCAGCTCGAAAAAAAAAAAAAACGGACATTCCACAGAAACTGTACATAGAAAGAGATTGACCTGGTTTTTTACAGCTCCGCAAAAATCTTTCTTTTTTTCCGTTCGAAAAAAAAAATATTTTTGTCATTTCATAAAAAAAGGCGTGTGCCGGGGGAGGGTGGGGGGGGGGGGGAGGGGGGCCCGTGGACAAATTGTAACCGTTACAAGTAATTTTATTACTTCAAAAAGTAATCAGATTACTCTTCTGATTACTGCCTAATAAAAGTAATCAACTGATTACAAAATTACTCCAAAAAGTAATCGATTACAAGTAATTTGATTACTTGTAATGCGTACGGTACAAGTGTGATCCAGACCCACTCTTGTTTATAGTTACAGGGTGGCACTGTTACTATAGCTTACCCAGAAAAGCCATATTTGTTATGGAATGCTATATACCTCCTTGTTGGGTGCGGCAGCAATCCCCCTGGGCCGACCCTCGCAGAAGGGCCGAGCGAGCCGGAACTGCCGAGTGCGGGGGCTAGGCCGACGACTGCGAAAGGGCCGGGAGGGGTGTCGAGGCCGAAAGAGGGGGGAAGGCCGGGCACGGCGGCAAGGCAAAGGGAAGCATAAGGGCCGTGAACGGGGTTGGGGATTACAGCGATCAGTGCACGAGTGGCTCCTTCGTCGTCGCGACAATTCGTTGGAAAGAAAACCGATAGATGGCGCGCCCTTTTTTCGCTCCTTTCTGTTTGGAAACCTGTTTGGTTTGACGATTCTGGCGTGGAGCACGGTGGAAGAAAAATCTGTTTCTTCCACAGCAACCTAAAAACCTTTTTATTTTTTTTTAACACACATTTTGAGCGAGCGAGCGGGCGATTGTCACGGCAGAGGGAAGTCTGGAAAAGCGAAACAACGTAATCCCGCTGCATGAGCTCTCGCGCAGCCGGATCCTCTTGCAGTGCTATGAACTCGTGCTTCAGACTTCGCTATAATACAGGGGGCTCCTAAATTGTCTCAGCACATTTTTCTTCTACGTGCTTGCCCAATAGGGCGCGGGCACAAGCCCTGTTTAAATATACCCTCTTGGATCCCCTGTAGGCTGGCTGGCGCAGTGTCTTCACGCGGCAAGGTCAGGAGCTTCATTTCGTCGCGTACTACTACTTCCGACTCTATAAGCCCTCACAGTGAAAGGCAAGAGGCAGAACCTCGAAGTTTTTTCTGCACCCCTGCCAACAGAAGAAAAATAGACTTACCATGATCCCATGGATAAATTCGAAGTACACTTGATGTGTGGTGTCTGAGGTGGCCAAACAAAAGTGCAAAACACTCCTATGAGCGCAGCTAAGCCTATCGCACAAATTACACGCTCTGTGCCCTCCGAATTATGTGTGCGACCGATCTAGGTAATTTGCAAAGAAAAAGTGTACTAAGCAAGCGTTTGGATACAAACCAAATGGGGAGACGGAATGGGATTTGCTCCTCTTTGACTCAAAGGCCCGACATGGAATTCTAAATTGAAACCCGGGTCACACCGTTTACACATCATACAAAAGCAGTCTGACAGACACGATCGAGTCATCGCGAGATCCGTGTTTCGAATGCCGCGTTCCATGTTTCTTCTTCAACTCATCGCCCTGCAGCATTTGAAGAACGGACCTCGCGGTGAGTCGCGTTCGAATCTGTCTGCAGAGCGTCCTTCGTAGGATTTATGAGCAGTGTGACCCCGGCTTAACGTTCAGGTATGAATTTTATCAAGAAAATCCTGAAAGATTACGTAGTCGGGGCGGTATGTCATAAAGCAAAATCGACGGGATTGCCGTGCTGGGAAAGGACAATCAGAGATGTAAAAAAATTGCCATGCGAATATTAAAAAGAATCAAGATCGATTATCCGCGTTTCTATGAGAAAGCTATTGACGTCGCACTGAGTTTCTATTTGTGCACGAGCTCACTAGGTAACCGGACAAAAGCTCACCGACAAAAGCTCATCTAATTTTTGGCTACGAGGGCGAAACACAGGCAGGGATAAAGTGCCACGCGATGAACATTGCACCATTTTTAGGAGAACTGGTACCACATACTATACAAAGGTGTAGACAGATAAGCCATAACAGGCGAAGCAACGATTTGGGACCAAAAGTTAGGTCACCGATATTGAGTGGAGCTGATAAGATCAAGCTTGCTTAACTCAAGGTATGCCGGAGCACCCTTGCGCCACGCCGAAGAAACTTCGTGGATCGAAGTTTTGAACCCAAAGAGTGACCGAAAATGTGAAGTCACCTTTCGTAACCTCGCTTTTTCAATGTTCTTATGTCACTCTAAACACGCACATAAAGGTTAGGCGGAATCTACTCATCGATATTGCAAGAGCGCAGTTGCATATAATGGTCAATGTTAGTCTGGAAATACCTTTAGCTTAAGTTACTGGAAATAGGTTTACACAGGCTGGTGTAGGCGTGTTAGTTCTGCCTCGACAAGTTGAAGTTGCTCGAGCGCTTGTAAACTTTATTTAATTTTGTCAACGCGCGATTTAGGTGTATTTCTGCAAAGTAAAAAAGGAAATAGCATGGTACCGAAATTATGTATGTTTTGCTGTTTCTTTATGCATATTAAGGCGTCGCAACGAAAATGGTTTCATCGGGACCGCCAACTAGGGCCGCCGTTATGTCCACGCGTCTATGCCTCGCCGTTCCGTCGCGGTCAAATGCATGGGACTTTCGCTCTAGATTATTTTTATTGACACTATAATCCCTACAGAAAAGCTTCGTACCCCAACTACGGGTTTGTGGACAAAATTTGTGTCAGATAAGGAACCTCTTTGCTATTGACTAGGGAAAAATATATTCTGAAAGGTGATTATAAAATGACGGCTCAATGACTACGGCACTACCGCTGCCACAATGAGACGCAGAATGCCTCCAACATGGTGTCAAGGCACTGATAGCAGACGACAATGTTGGTTTCGATTTCGTGTCTAACCGGAAGTGACGTCAGGCGCAATCGCATACTTTTGAACAGCATGCGAAAGGAGGAGAGGGAAGCTGCTTTTGTAAGAATTTTGAGTGACAGGTTCATCATCTATAATCTTCTGGGAGGAGGATAGCGACACCTGGCGCAAATCCGGGAGGCACAAAGGAGGCTCCTGATGACAGGAAAGCTTCTTATTCCAATTTTCTCTGGAGGTCATCGGAAATGACGTCATGTGCAAGCCACGTATACATAAGCAAAAAAAAGAAAATTAGCTCACAGAAGCAGGCGTGCACATTAGGAGCGCTACAAGCAGCTAAATTTTACCTGAAAAAGAACAACAAAAAAACTGACGTATATGCACATTTTATTATACCTCACCC
Source organism: Ixodes scapularis (assembly GCF_016920785.2). Classification (NCBI taxonomy): domain Eukaryota; kingdom Metazoa; phylum Arthropoda; class Arachnida; order Ixodida; family Ixodidae; genus Ixodes; species Ixodes scapularis. The sequence goes on from NW_024609881.1 coordinate 88,343,342, forward strand.
CAAATCAACCCGAATTCCTTATTTGATGATGCGTGTGACGACTCACTGAAGCAACCGTCATACTCCTTAAAGGGCTACTCCACCGACTTTTTCATTGTCTCCGATTTGCTTGAAATTTTGCTAAACTAACCAACAAACATCGCGAAAATAGTATCCCAAATATTAGGTCAAAATATTATTTTTTCGCGAAGTTATTGAATTTACAGTTTTGGTCCTCACCGTGTTTTTCAAGCTCGAAGTCTCTACTGGCAACAGTGAAAAAGTGACGTCAGTGGAAGGCAGGGGTTCACTCTTTGGGCTGTAGATTTTGTTTTAAACTGATTCGAAGCAGTTTCATGGGGTCAAATGAATGCTTGGGAAGCTCGCTGCAGTACCCGCGCTCCAGCACGGAGCAAATGATCGGCATATTCTATTTTTTGGCTGCTTGCTCGACTGGCAAGCCTGCCTGCCACTGACGTCACGGCCCTGAAAAGCGCGCGTATATTTGAATGTTGGTTTTTGCATCATTTTCATTTGCCGATTTCGCAATAACTATTATGAATTTCGCGATTCTGAATAGCATGCCGGAGAGAGTAAAGGCCGGGCAGTCAGAAAATATAGTTAGTTGAGGTAGCTCAAAAAATCGGTGGAGTATCCCTTTAACACTGACTTTGAACTCCAAAAAATTTCCCCTCTGTTTTGGGTTCCTACTTCCCCGGAATCTGTGCTTTATCCAGCAAAGGATCACATGAACACTTTTTACAGTGGACTTCGAAGTTCCACGAAGGAGACCGCTTTACAGAATCTTGATGCTTTATGTACGATTGGCTGGTGCACGAAAGCACCCGATGACAAAAGCCTCCCGTGAAATGACCACGACTGACACAACGCCCTTTTGCCCCGCCTTAAAATGGCCAGTTTCATCGGAGCCAATGATGCGAATCCCCAGATCAGGTAGCCGGGTCCTCACCGTGACGGCGGAGCATTTTGCTTTTAATTAAGAGACAATAGGGAGTTTTCGTAGACCGAGTTTCTCCCTCCGCTAAGCCCTCCGCAACGAAGAAGCCGCTAATGCGCCTGCACGCCGATGCCCTTGACTGTAGAGTTCCGAGTAGCATAGTGTGTTGCGGACAGCGTTGCGGGACGGCGAAAGCGATCTACGAAAACTCCCTAATAAGTGGGCACGCGGGCGCGTGTAGCGTAATCATGCCGTCATTTGTTGACCCTCAAGATATTCGATTAAGAAAGAGAGCATTGCAGGTTGAAGCTTGCACAGGGATTCTTCACGTGGGGCTATCATGCTACACACGTACGATCGCCCATATGTCGTTGGTATTTTAGACTACCGATGTGGCGCATTCCACATGTTTGTGTGCATTTATTTCTTTTTTTTGTGTGCGCATGCTCTTTTGTTTTGTTGATTTTGAAGCGTAATCTAGTTAGCTTCAATGGTGCTCTGAGAGAACGCCGACCATCGACACTTTTTGTTTTCGTTGGTAGACATTTTATTTTCTATTGTCTCCTTTTAATTTTGACAGTAGGCTTCAAGCTGAGTTTCGAGCTTCGTGTGTCTTAGTCGCTTTTTGTCCTTTTGCTCTAGAGTTTTTTTTAATTTTTATAAGCAATTTTTATCACATTCGTTTTGCGACACCCGGATAGCAAATTGGAGCAGAGACAGACGGAAGTATATGAGAAAAGGAAGAGCAAGGGGAGGGGCGAGCCTAACGGCCTCGGATCGGGTTGCTTACCAAGGTCGCTTGGCCATACCCATGCCGCACCCTCTCTTCCCCTCAGAAAAGCCGAGAGACGTAATGACATAACAGTTACCCTCCCGTTTTCCCCACACAAATCTCTTTTGTGAGCGAAGAGGACTCGGTGTCCTTGAGCGAGAAGGAATCCGTTCATTCCCAAGGTGACAGTGCGGCGGGAGCTACGCGCCCGCCGGATCAGTCGTCACCTGCCCCGCTCTCGGCGCGTGGTTACGGGAAGGAGCGTGATCACGTGGTTAAAGTTAGACGTGTGATTGGTCCACCGAGCTCCTTGGCTTCCACTACCCTCTCAGCTTAGGGGTAACGGAGTCAAGCCCGCGAAACATACCCGGAAAGTGATGTCGCATTGACCAGGGCCACACGATAAGGTAGGGACTGGAGAACGGTGGGGAGTGCTCGACTGGTTCGGGGAACTTTCGGCGAAATTCGACGAAGTTTGCCATCACGAACAGTGTTGCGCAACCGGGAACTACAAACGGGCATAAACAGCTCTTTTCTCAAAAAGAAAAGAATTGCAAGATCAACATGCGCATATCAGGACACCGTGGTGCAAGTTTTTAAGTTGTTTTAATGCATTTTATTGCTTAGCGGACTGTTTTTATTGTGCGAAGCGGCTCGGCATTTTCGCCATTCAGTTCTCGCTACCGCTACTGGAAACGGCAAGAACGGTCGTTTTAGAGCTCCGATCACCAGCCGCGCATTCCGTCTTAAAGGTCCCATGAAACGAATTTTTTGTTGGGATAAATAATTTTAGATTGGGATTTCACTAATAGCATATCGTTCAGCGGGACAAAAGAAAAAAAAAAGGTAGAAAGTCAAACGCCTGACTTTCAGTGCGAAAATTTGAAAACACAATAGAGTATTTCGTACCTCCTCCCCTTCGTAAGCTCACTGCCTTTTCACTGTGAGACATCCGCGGTTCCCAAAGCGCGTCATCGGGTGCAAACGCACGTCACACGAAACTGGACCACACTTATTCCCTTCATCCCTAAGCTAACATTGTGGTGGAAGCTACGCGCTTGCCGGACCAATCAGCCACCTCCCTTTCAACACCTATCTCATTCTCTGCACATGGGTATGCGCGAAGGAGCGTCGTCACGTAGCAAGTGTGGCTGGCCCAACGAGCACGTAGGTTCCACAGCACTGTCAGCTTCGGAGTGAACGGGTTGGGGAAAGCAACTTTTGTCTGAATTTTGAGTGACGGGATAATCTTCTAGGAGGACAATGGTTTTGTTCGGGTACACAAACCAGACTCCGAAGGGCCTCCCTTTTTTTCGTCTTCTTGAACGGTTTGGTGGAATGCGGATTTATGAATTGAGGAGGAAAGCTAAGCAGGAAAAAGTTGGAAAAGCCTTTCATGACACTTGGCCATATTGTGGCTTAAAATCATGGTTGGCAGTTATGTGAAGCTTTATTTGAAATCACAGGAAACGTTTTTTTGTCCTCCACAAATGTTTAAACGGTTCGCGACAAAGCAAAGCAATATTACGTGAGCTTCCTCACACCGAATCTAATGTTGAGGTGGCCGCACTTTGGAATCATGACGATCGGCAGTTACGTCTGCTCTGCGCAAGCACCGGAATGGCGGCGCCCACAACAATGTCGGCGAACGGAGTGCCGATACTCTAGGCGCAGGTCATTTAGTGGCTTCAGTCAAAACCATGGATATACTCTCGGCAGCGCCTACACACCTGTGATCTTCCTTTGTTGTGTGCATACATGTCACTACTAGCTTCGACGGACCGCCCTTCCTTCCATGTGAGTGATAAGGAGAGAACCTCTTGACCATCGGGGACACGTGCTCTTGCTACGCAATGTATGCTTTGTCAGGATCTGATGAGTTTGGACTGCTTCGAACTCTGTGACAGGAATCTCCGACGAGTCCAGCCTGCAACCCACAGAGATCGGCCCGACTGGCCTTGTACAGCGTTAATTGTAGGAGTCGTTTATTCTACTAGATTGTAGATACCTTAAATTGGTTATTTTTTATCTTCGAAGTCATTTTCCTTATATTTTTCCTGCTAAAATGTGTGTGTCTTCGTGTCGTAAGATGTTTGCTGTGGTTATGTCCTCCCAGTATGTCTAAAGCTAAATACCACAGAAGCGTTGGTTAACCCTTATTTGCCCAGATTCCGTTTGGCTGGAAGAGGAGATTAATTTATATCAACGTGCTATGTGAGTGTATTTGCCAGTAATTTGTTTACTCGTCAAGCTTCTTTTATGTGCGTGATTTATTTGAAATTCTTGATTGATTCAAGCGTTATGTTCTGTTCAGCTGTAATGTTCCTTTCGTATAACACTTAAGCTATTTATTGAACTGTTAATTTCGTAGTACATTTGACACTGGTCAGCTGAAGAGGGCCAGCGACTTGATTTATAACTTGTAAATATTATGGAGGAAATATTGGTACATTTGTAACTACATATTTCTGTTCCGCAAATGCCGTAAATCTAAAGTTTTTTTTTTTTTTTAAGTTAACGTAGAGATAAAGGGTGTAACTTAAATGGTGAGATTGCAATTAACAGGTCTTAAGGCTAAATGAAGGGTTGAGGAACCCTATGATGTTGCAAGAGAAAAGTTGAGTAATTTATAGATTAACCTTTCTATTATTTGATTAATTTCTTTAATAACTATCAATATTTAATACTAGATCGGTCGAGCTCTGAGTTAGGACAAGTCGGGCGTACGAAACAGCAGTTAACGCCCATGTCGGCTTGCTGGAAACAGCGTCTCAGCTGAGACTGGGGAAAGCACTGTCAAAGCCAGCGCACAAGCTGAGCGCGACTCATCCTCGTCTCAAGACGCTGGCGCGCCCCACCCAGTGAAGGTTCGTTCTTTTCTTACGATTACGTCAGGGACCCGATGACTGAGAACGTCGATGATCTGCGGATGTTGGTGGTCATAAAAATGACTGACAGGACTCTATCAAGGAGAGAAATATTAAAAGAAATGTCTATTTACAGTAGAGATGAAATCGTTGCCCGACCGACGTTCTTCACGGCCCTCGCGCGTCTTCTTTTTTCTTCTTTTTTCCTGTCTCGCTCGACGAGCTTGAGTCAAGCTCATTGGTGTCGCTCGAGCCGCAGCCGCGTCGCTCACTTTAAAGTCATGACGGAGCGCAAAGAAAGACGAAACCGAAACCCTGCGCATGTCGCGCCTCTGGATTTACGGTTGTCGTTTACGTTGACCTTCACACATACTTTGCATTGCCTTGTTTCAACCATTGTCGGCTGGGACGCTGATTCCAGCAAGCCGGCCCAGGTGTCTTACCTGCTCATCTATTTGTTATATAAGGCAGTACTGCTATCTCCTAGAATACTCACGTTTATTGTATACAAAATAACAAAAAAATAATCGCTGGAAAAGAAAGTTTTCATTATAGAAAAGTAAATATTAAAAAAGTCGGTAGGCCTTTCTGAAATTTTATACTTAGAGAAGAATTGAATCGATTAATCGAACAGTTGATTAAAGGGCGACGAATAATAAAGCTATATTTTATTTGGATATTCAAAATTGACAAGGGTAAGAGAGAAATGACAGTGACTGAATATGAAAGGTAAATGAATATTTAAAATTACAGTGGTATGAGGTAACCTAGGGGGACTGGCACCTGAATCGAGGCCGCCGCTTCAGTTCTTTCAGAACTGTGTGCCCGAAACTCTGCGTGGGATCCAATCACGTTCTTGCCCGGTTCACAGCTTGCAGTGGTGAATCCTGGCACTCACTTTTGCTTTAATGTTTCTTTAATTGAAATACATAATAAATTGTATTGACGGTAGGTACACTTTGAATTGCATGCTTTTGTCCTTACGAGGATGTAATAAATTTTCCCACAGTGAATGTGGCTTGTTTACTCCAGCTTTCTTTTCAGAAGTATATGTAGTGTTCTAGTACAACCCGCGCTTGAAATTGGATGCCGAAATTTAAATAGCCAGGGCATAAGGTTGGGAGCCAATATCGGAAAATCCAATGATTAAACGTGGACGTACTATTGGTGTGGCATTCACAATCAATAGTGGTTCAATGATGGCTTAGGTGTTGGCGAAATTGTGGCCCAACGTTGGGCTTAAATTTTGGTTAAAAGGCGGTCCAACGATGGCTTGAATGATGGTCCAATATGAGCCTAAATATTGGTTGAATCGTGGTCCTTCATTGGCTTTAGTTAATGGTCCAACGTTGGATCGGGTAGCGGTTTCGAGAAAATCAACATTAGGCCAACATTAAAACCAATGTTTGCCAGTTGCAGACCTATTTGGTGAACCAATGGTGTGCTGCTTGGGGCGCAGTAATTGTCTAAAAAATAACGCACTATTTGTTTTTTTTTTCTTTTTTTTATTTGTGAAGGTGATGTGTTTTGTCGTCTGCTTTCAAGCACGCTCTTGCTGGACTAAACCATCGGTCTTCCTCGCGCAGATTCCGTCTGCGACGCAGATGACTTCTACAGTCATTATATGGAGCTGTGACTCTAGTGTGCAGTGACATCCAAGCGTGCTTTGCGATCCGGGATCCCTCAGTCTTAGAAGACCGTTTTTGGCCCTTCGATACGATACTTCAGCGGTGCGATCGGCCATGGAGTAGTTATTTCTGGGCGCGTAACGGGCCGGCTGGAACCACCCCTACTGTTCTCGCACCAATTAGAAAATTTCGATTCCGGTGTCGTAGCGAGACTTATGGGCACCCTGGCGGCTTCCCAGCCCAGTTGCCCCACTGCGAGTCAAAGGTGCCGAACTTTTCCCGCGTGGCGGCGACGTCACGCCAGCCACGCGCACGTCGCGTGCGCCGCCTTGATAAGGCGCATCAGAGGCGGCGCACAGGGAGTCGCTGCCTGGACTCAGGTGCCGCTGGTCATCATGTTAATCGTCTCGACCATGTCCCATTAAATGTAGTTTCTTGTTGTTGAAAGCGTTGGCTCCGTGTTATTCCTCCGGGTCGTGTATGCAGCAAGGCAAACCGACCACAGACTCAACGGGTTTTAATCACGACTGAAAATAAACATCTTGCTCTCCTTTAGCTGCGGCCAGTATATTTGAGATTGCTCAAATTCGCGACAGCGAGAAATGAAAAAAAAAAAAAAAAAAACAAAGAGATGTGCATTCTCGTTTTTTCTATTTATATTCCTAAAAAGTTGACGCAAAATCCCTCATGCGTCCATGGCCTAGCGAGTAAGACGTCTGCTACTTTGGCCTACCTAGCGAATCGATTTTCTATTAAAAAATTAAGGAAACCAACCCGTCCTGGGATTCGAAACTCAGGACGGGTTGGTTTCTCTCATATTATTCCTTATGAAAGTTTTGCTAATAAACTGCCTGTTAAAAAAGATAAAAAAAGAAGAACAAAAAGCAGGTTCGACTAAACTTGTCAAACCAAACTGGTCTCCAAACAGAAAGGAACGAAGGCCGAGCGCGCCATCTATCGATCTTCTTTCCAACGAATTCCCGCGACGCCAGAGGAGCTACGCGTGTGCTGATCGGTCTAATCCCTACACCCGTTTTCGGCCCTTTCGCCTCCCTTAGCCTTGCCGCCGTGCCCGGCCTTCCCTCCTCTTTCGGCGTTGGCACCCCTCCCGGCCCTTTCGCAGTCCTCGGCCTAGCCCCCGCACTGAAATAACTATCCAAGGTGTCTCCCTTCATTGTTCCTAAGGTTATGTAAAGCACACTAGGAATGAAATATGAAGCTAAAAAGTTTTCTCAGGTGAACTTCTTGTGGAGGTATCCCAGAAGTTCCAGGCCACAGCTCTGCTGAATATTCAAACTATCCATGACCTCAAGGTAACCGTTTTCCCTCACCACACACTCAACACTATCTGCGGTGTGATATCAGAAGATGATCTGGCAGGACAGCTCCGAAGAAGAAATTGTGGAGGGCCTGCAGGGTTCAAGGTGTTGTCGCCTCAATATGAATTAATATCTGAGGGGATGGCGAGGAACGACCCACTAAACACATAATTCTAACCTTCGAGAGAAGTAGGCTGTCACCTTCAGTGAAAGCAGGTTACACCAATATCACCGGTGCGGCCATACATTCCAAATCTTCTCCGCTGCTTCCGTTCACAGTCATGGTTCGTGCACTTGCCGCGGTCGTGAGACCTGTGCCAGATGCAGTTGCAAAGACCACCCTGCTGATACTTGTAGAGCAGACTACAAGTGGGCCAACTGTGATGGTGACCACCCTGCATAATCAAGGGCTTGTGCCCACTTCAAGAAAGGATGGGAATTTTTGCGCTCAAAGCGAAGTAGAGCATTGGTTATCAGGATGCGGGGCGTCGTCTATCCGCTTTTCAGAAAGGTTTTTTGCCGAAAAGGTGTCCAGCTTGGTAGCTGCACTGCCCGAAGAAAGAATACATCACTGTAACCCTGTTTGGCAGTAAGTGTTTTCTATTGGACCGCTGACTGTGCCTGACTGCACGTCAAGCATGTCTGATTGGCCGACAAGTTAGTCTGACCGACAGCCAAACTCCAATCAGACTCCACTTGTCGGCTTTCTGATGGTTTTCTGGTGGCAGTCGGCCGCCGCGAAATGCCATCAAGGTGTCTTGGTGGCGATTCTGATTGTACATCGATTGTCTATGACTGTACGTCAAAAAGCTTTGACTTGCAGACAGACGTACGGTCAAAGGACGTAAAGTTCGTTCGGATACCACTATTTCGTCAAATCTATAAATACGAAAAATGATCTATGCACGAGAAAACGATTTCAGGACGTGAGCACATAAAACCGCTGATGTTAGAGATATGACACGCAATCGGCCGACACCCTTGATCAGAAGCCCGCCGAAACGCCGAACACGCCACTTTAGCTTCGCCCATAGAGGCTTCGCCGAGCTTCCATGAACGATCGCTCTCGACTCGTTTTGTTTGCCCGCTTGCTCCAAGCTGTCGATCCCGCCCGGGCTTTACAATGTCTTGTGTTTTAGTAGAATTTCTATTCGACAAGACCCAGCCTGTTGTGAGTTCTGACGATGTAAGGGACTTTAGCGGTGTAGTTGAAGACGACGAGGTGTACCAGGTCTACTGGGCCGGAGACGCGCGAACGAAAGGATCGTTCCAAGACGCGAAAGTAATCTACATGGTAAGTGAGTCGAATTGAAGTACGGCGAGTGGTGTACGAATGTTTGCATAACATGCTGAAGGTTTAACTGCATATGCAGCCGAAGCATTCTTTAGAGCGATGCGCTCATTGTCGGAATCTCGCGCTGCAATACCAGTATGCTCCTGACTCGGTCCGAGAGGTTTGGGCTTGAACGTTTATACCTTTCTATCTGGCATGGGCTATTGGCCTTACCGCTGTGTCGCACCTCAATATTATTGTTTCATGAAGAGTGCAAACAAAAAGCATCCGCGAGCGTAGTTCAGGTATGTCTGCTGCTCGCGTTCGTCCGTGGAAGCAAGGGCTGTCTGCCGTAGCATGTATGCTTCCTCTCTAGCTTCAACGGAATCGCATAGGTTATGTGAATTAAAGTGTATACGGTCGTCCCGAAAGGTTCAGACAACCAGGGAATTTCTTTGAAACGTGCTTACGGTGCATGTGGTCCCGTTCGTAAACGGATGTCCCTTGCGCCCGAAAAACGCAAATTTCAAAAAGGGGGAAAAAAACAAAGGACGGCTACACACTTTTCCTGATTTTTGATGTCATGTATTACATTCATTTTAAAGATTTGTGAACAGTTTCACAACCATGCAAGATGGCCACCTCGGCTTGTAAACCATTTCATAGCCATCCAAGATTGCCACCTCGGAATTTGAGCTTTATATAAAGAATAAAGCTATACGCACTCCGGAGTGCACTTCGGACGGAAATGGCTATACACACTCCGTTAAACTCGTATAAAACAAATAGTCAAATCGACTTCTCCTAAGCAATGGCATAGGCCGCATAGCATAGGGGTTAAGGTGTCCGCTTTGTACGCAAGTGGACGCGATTTCTTTCCGCGGTGGACCTGCTTTTTTTTTCTTTTTTTTTCTCGAACATTTTGTTCTGTTGAGGCATTTGGCGATATTTATGAGTGCGTATAGTTTACTCATATAAATGCTGCCCTTGTTGATGAAATTCTCTTGGCAGTGGCAGTCGGACGTCATTTGATGGACCATCAGGGCACGTTCCACCAAGGCTGACTGGCAGTCAGTGTCCCAAATTACGTATCTTGATGGAATTTTCAATATGGTGTCCAAAGCACCAGCGGCAACCCAGGTCTCTTTTTCTGACCATGGGAAACCGCTGTGATCCCTCCACGCCCAGGTTGAAAAACGCTGTAGCTGGGCAATCACTCTCAGCTGCAAAAGCAGCTGACACACCCTGTGCTATCAAGGACCCAGGTGTCACTCAGGCGATGGGGACGAATCCATCGTCCCTTCCTTCTACTCAGTCTCCTCGGAAGTTGAAGCGAGCCCATCACTCCTCTACTCTTGGGAAGACATCGCTGAGGAAGCAGTACGTTTCACGTGCAGTGAAGAATAAGAACGGGGCAGTGGGTCGGCCCGGTACGTCAACCGCCCCTCTAGCAGGGAAAGACAGAGGCTGGGGGCTGCCCCCCTTTCCCGATCGTCTGATAGCTCCCATGCTCCTGGGAGGCCTGCCAATAAGGCTCTGGACGCAGAGTTGACTGGTGATGCTGGCACAGTTTCTGCTCCATAAACTGACCTAAGGGACATGGAGTGGCAGACAACGAATCAGAAATAGAACGGGAAAGTACCACTAGTTCCCCCATATGACTTTTATATTTCTACTTTTTTATTTCTTCAATTATTTCTTTTGTAGGGCCATTTCCATAAAGAATGACTGCGATAATTCAATGGAACTGTCGTAGTCATCTGAGGAACTTCGACGATGTGGAGTTCTTCTCGGAGGAACATCGGCCTTATGCTCTATGTCTGCATGAAAGTCACCTCCACGCAAGTCATAGAAATTTTCTTAGGCGGTATTGTATTTTTGAAAAGAGAGATGAAGCATTTGTTTCTGCACGTGGCTTTGCAGTGAGTGTTCCCATGTACATTCCCTGCTCTGCTATCGATTTATCCACGACCTAAAGGCAGTGGTGGTGCCCCTCTCCCTTCACAAAATTGTCACTCTGTGTTCCTTGTACATACCTACTTTTGTTGCTGTTACTTTAAGTGGTTTTAATGATCTTCTACTCCAACTCCCGGAACCTTTTCTTTTAATTGGAAATCCTAATGTCCGCAACTGTGTATTGGGTAGAGACCAAGTGGAAGCCCGTGGTAGAATGATTGGATCAATTTTAATATCGCATTCACTTTGCCTTTTTAATGCAGGAGAACCAACGTTTTTTAACCCACCATCATTATCATCCTCGTGTATTGATCTTTCTATTGGTAGCGCTTCCTTTTTTACTTCTCTTACATGGGTCGCACGCACTAACCCCCATGGAAGCGGTTACTTTCCGATTTCCTTGAGAAAAAACATCCTCCCTAAGTGCGTGCGGGAGCGTTCTGCCCATTGGAGGTTCGGGAAAGCGAATTGGTCTGCATTTTCCTAGGCGACACAGCTTGCATGTACATCCCTTGAGAATCTCGCGGTGGACCAAGTTACAGAACTATTAAGCGAGCTTATTCTTTATGCAGCAACTCTTGCTATTCCTCTGATGTCCACGCATCTTTCGTGGAAACCCAAGCCGTGCGTGAGACGAGGAATGTTCTGAATCGCAAAAAAAACAGGGCATGGGGCATTTTCGACGTTACTCCACGCAGAGGTAATATCCTCGCTTTGCAGCAAATGAGAGTTCGGGCAAGATACATTCGCCGCGAGTCCAAGCGAGAGGACTTCCACGGGTACGCCTCTTCAATAAATAGCACCGCAACACTGAAAGAAGACTGGGATAAAGTTCATCGAATCAAGGGGCGATACCACGTTTTCTCAGTCCCGCTTCTCTCCCACAATACAGTTTTTCCAGAAAGCCTGGAAGGACAGGCTAATCTTCTTGGTCAACATTTTGCTCGTGCATCAAGTTGTGAACACACTTCCTTCGCATTTCTTAGATACAAAAACAAGCGGACGCGCATCCCGTGAAGACTTCAAGTTGGTGGCCGTGAGGTTTACAATCAACCCTGCACGCAGCACGAACTCGAAATGGTCTTTCGCCCATGAAAGCTTTCAGCTCCAGAACCTGATGGTATACACTACTGGATGCTTACGCACCTTGATCCCTTTACAGTATTCTTTATTTGGTACATTTTCAATCGCGTGTGGCAAGGGGCAGGTTTCTACTGGCAGGGAAGGTAGCCGCAGAAATACCACTTCTGAAATCCGGGAAGGATGCTTCCTCACATCGAGTTACCGCCCAATTGCCCTCACCACAGTCCTGAGCAAGACATTTGAAGGTATCGTTAATAAAACGCTTTTGCGCTTTATAGAAAAACAAAACATTCTAGATAAGGATGAATGTGGATTCTGGTTCTGCCGTTCCACAGTTGACCATTTAGTACTTCTCGAAACTGCAATTTGTGAAGCCTTTGTTCGTAAACAACACTACTTATCAGTGTATTTGTACTTGAAGAAGGCATATGATAGAGCACAATGGTATAGAATAGACTCTTTGCAAAAATCCCAAAAGCCCGCGCGCGCCGCGCGACGAATCATGGGAGTCCTTGGTACGCGCCTCCTCCTGCTACCACGTGACCACGTGCCATACGCGAGCAGGCGCAGGTTACCACGGCAACAACTTTTTAGCAGCCGAGTCGGGCAAGCGACGAGCCAGCGGCTGCCCCTTTTTCATCCCTCTCCTTTGTACCGACTCTGTCGTCTGCTGCCCCAACGCTTTGTCAAACCTGGTCGAAACCTGCCACGGTTGCGGTGCAAACTAAATAGATTCGGTGACACTTCAATACCTGAAGGCAAGGTACGACGAATAACGTATTCAAATAAATTCACTTGTCGCGATGCCCTTACGCTGCCGCAGACGGTACCCCGCCAACAACGTACGACTCTTCGGATAGGCTGGATGGCGGATGGCTGCAACGGCGGCTGGCAGTAGCTGCCGGGACGCGCGCGAAGTGGCGGAGGCGCGGCGAGAAAGCGCATGATCTGTACCGTGGGTTCTCACAATTCCCTGCGGTCGTGGCCTTGTACGTTTTGCAATAGGTCTATTCTTCGTGACTTGTATGAAATAGGAGTACGTGGGAGGATGCTTGCGACCATAAAGAGCTATCTGTCGGAGGGAACCTTTTTTTAAGTTGGGTACGGTTATTTTGAGCGAATTTGTTCAAGAGGCTGGAGTTCCGCAAAGCGGTGTCTTGAGTGGTACTCTAGTTATAGTCGAGATGAACTCAGTCGTTTGGTCCATACCTCCGTCTGTGCAATATTCCTTTGATGTGGACGATCTTCAGACCTCTGTCTCATCACGAAATCGTTCTATCTGTGAACGTAGACTCCAAACTGCAATCAACAACCTCTTGAAATGGGCAGACAAAAATGGTTTAAGGTTTTCTCCTGATAAGACAGTGTGTGTCTGCAACTCTTGTAAAGTGGAAATCGCCGTGGAACCTTTTTTACGGATGCACTAGGCTCCGACCCCTGCAAGTAAAGAACATAAGTTTTCCTTCACATATCACATAAAAAATCTGAAGATAAAATGTCAGAAATCACTGAACCCCCTAAAACTTTAGTCACACAAGACATGGGGCTCTGATCCTCTATGTCGTTTTCAAATTTATCGCTCCGTGTTCCGTTCACGTCTGGACTAATGTAACTTTGTATATACATCTGCTAGACAATTTGCGGTTAAGGCACTCGACCCCACCCATCATCAGTGACTTCGCTTGGCAATAGGTGCCTTCCGAACACCGCCTGTGTTCAGTTTCTATGCTGAGGGAAATGAGATGTCCCTTGACAGACGGCGATTCTCCTTGGGATTTATGTATTCGTTAAAGATACGATCGATCGCTCAGCATCTAGCCCGGGAGGCAGTAGAGTACAAGGAATATCAGATGACGTTCGAAAATAAGTCAAGCATTCTCCCTCCATTTGCGATGAGAAGTAGGATTGTGGCGGAGTTAGTTAGGGTAGACAGTAATCTCCGAGTTGCTACAGTTTCAAAGACGGTGGCGCGATGAGATTTTAACTGCATACGCTGCGATTTTTTTCCAACAAAGTTTAACAAGAAGGATACCACATCTGAGGTCATGTAACAAGAATTTTACGAACTCCAGTAGGAACATGATTCTCATTCACACTACCACACAGACGGCACAAAAACCAAACCATTTGTTGGCTGCGCCATGATCAGCCCTTCAGTAGGAAGTGTTTGTAGGCTAAATTCATCCGCGACTGTTTTCACTATTGAATTGCACGGCCTTCTGTTTACGCTAGATCGTATCTTCCAAACAAGTATCGCATATCCCAAACAATGTCCTTATTCTTTTATTACAAAACAAAATAGTAGCACCGTCCAGGAAAGTATGTAATGTTTTATTCTGCTGGGTACCGAGCCATGTCGGAATTCAGAAAATGAAGAGGTAGATCGTGCCGGGGGCACTTCTGGCACCCGTGCTGTAGACATTAGTAGTACACAAATTAGAGATTACTGTGCCCTAATCAAATATTATGTTAATGCTCAGTGGCAAGCATAATGAAGCCTGCAGGTTTCAAAAAAACTGCACATAATTGAGCCCTTCCTCAGTGAATGGAAGAGTACTAGGCACAGAGACAGGTTTTATGAGATAGTCCTCTGTGGACTACGCATTGGGCACACGCGGCTCACGCATGGTCACCCCTTACGGGGAGATGAGGCTCCAGAATGTAAACGTTGCCAGGAACCTTTAAATGCATTGCATATCCTTCTGGAATGTCCTCCTTAAGATGATAAACACCGTTTTTACTTCTCCGAGCTCTACAAGGAGCATGTCTCTTTACACCAATGTGTGCTGCTTGGAAGCCCAGGTGTTTAAGTTTTTAGAAAGTGTTGACAATTTAAGCATACTGTAGCCCTATTTATAGTGTAATATCCTGCTCATATGTCACACATTTTTCATGTTCATAAATTTATAAATTACCAGCTACTAAAGCTTTGCTCCTAAATCATCTTATGCAATAGTTTTATTTCTTGGCGCATCATAGCCTTAGTGGCTTTTGTGCCAGAAAACCTCAATCTACTACTATACTACTTCTTTCACTGAATAATTCATCATCCACTTCTGTCTACAAAGGTAATGCTTTGAAAACCAGTAAATTTAGGGTATCTAGCATAAATTACATTCAGAATCACTGAATATACCCGTTGTTTATTTGAATAGTTGTCGTGCACAGAAGCCTACTACAGGGGTGCCCAGTCCCACACAACAGTTCGATGGACTTAAGGAATGCAAGAGCTTTGCGGCACTTTAAATTTGGGAAGAGATTTAAGTTTTTATTTGTGGTTAGAAGACCCTGCATGATCTCTCTAATCTTGATTCGGTGTGCGACTTGGCATGCATATTATGTAAGATTATGAACGCAAAATATACCCGTGGCGATGATGCTCTTAGGTGAGAATAGTTTCGAGCTCAAGCTCAAGCTCTTCGCAAGCGAAACCAATGCTACAAACACTATAATTTGTTCACCATTAAGCAGATACTTCACTGGGGGAATACAGGACACTCTCTTTATTTGCATAAGACAGAAAAACGGCCGCGCCATGAGCCACCCTGGAGACTGGTCTATTTAACGACGCCCCCTTCCCGCCTCCTTCCTCTCGCCGCCAGAGCGCGCAAAGGCGACGCCTCGGACTACGGCGCGGTTGACGGGGTCCCGGATGCGAGGACCATGTTGCGCTTTGAGGCGCTCTTTCGCTAGGTACTCGTCGAGGACATTGAGGTCGAGAAAAAATAACAGCACAACCGGCTTGTGTTAAACGGTCTATCCGACTGCTCGTTCGCTCGCGCTCGCGATTCCCCATCCCCCTCGTCTTCTTTTAGCTCCAGGCTAAATGTCTCGTGTCAGTGGTGTTCATTGTTAGTTTTTCTACATCCTCCCCCCGCTCACGAAGTGAGGAAATTGGGGATAAGATTTACAAAGTTTCCAAAGGGTAGAGCAGCTGCACTGGCCGTCGAATTACACAACCAGACGGCAGCTTAACAGCACACGCCCTTACATTTCCATCTCTTCCTGGAAGAACTTCAACGACACGTACCAAGGTCCAAAGATGTCTTGGAGTGATACGGTCATGCAACAGTACTACATCACCAACGTTCGGTGCACGGCTGCTGAGCGGTGGTGCAAGGTGGGCCGAACGAAGCTCTAGTAGGTATTCTTTCTTCCAACGTACCCAGAAGTTGTTCATGAGCCTCTGCCTATATTTCCACCGGCGTGTTAGTGAATCTCTTCATGACGTGTGGGTTGGCTCTGCCTCTGGAAGAGTTATCAATCGCCTTCCTATAAGTAGGTGAGCGGGGGTCAAGACCGCTGGTTCACTATTATCGGCATGAAGGTAGGTGAGTGGCCGAGAGTTCAGCGCTGCCTCGATGTCAGTCAGTACCGTCGTTAGTTCTTCAAACGACAAGCTCTGCCGTCCAAGAATTTTCCGGAGGCACGTTTTCACCGACCTCACCATCCTTTCCCACCAGCCTCCCCACCAGGCTGCCCGTTCTACAATGAACTTCCAGGTGATTCGGTTAACACTGCAGAAGTCTTGAGATTCTGCACTGCGAATAGCCCCCCACAAGGCCGGCAGGTCCTTCGCTGCTCTCTTGAATGTCAGCGCATTGTCGCTATAAATGGTGCTTGGGAGACCTCTTCGTGACACAAAGCGTCGCAGGGCAAAAAGAAATGGCGCCGTGGCCGCGGTAGATACCAGCTCGAGGTGTAGTGCCCGGGTGGTCGCGCAAGTGAATAAGGCAACGTAGGCCTTAACGCACTGCCCTGCTGAGTTGACCAACAGTGGCCCCGCGAAGTCGATTCCCACGACTTGAAAGGGTTGACTCTCTTCCACTCTGTCCCGTGGTAGCGGAGCTACGGGGGCTGTGGCCGGTTTTGCTTGGAATCGTCGACAGATGCGACATTCCGCGATAATCTTCTTCACGGCTCGTCGTGAACTTAAGAGCCAAAATCTGTCACGAATTTCTGTCAGAGTGGCCTGCAAGCCTCCATGTAATACTCTGAGGTGAGCATTCATGACAAGCAACTTGGTGAAAGGGTGGTCTCCTAACAGAAGCGTAGGATGTCTCACCTCCTCCGAGGCTGTGGCTTGGTGAAGTCTGCCTCGAGTACGCAAGGTTCCTGTGTCGTCAAGAAAGGGCTGCAGATCGGTTATTCTCGATCCTTTTGAGATACTTCCGCCTTAAACCAGCTCCTGGATCTCTCTGCCGAAGCATTCTCGTTGGACATTCTTGATCCAGAAAGCTTCTGCATCTCTAATATCATCTGCCGTTAGGGGCAGTTCAGGTGACTTGTTCTGTCGACGACAACCTTGAACAAATCGTTTTATCCACGCTGTGACACGCAGCATCTTGGTATAGCTGCTGAAATTCTCCAATGTCAAGAGTGCGGTTGGTGCACTCACAGTGGTCAGCAGTATTTCCCCGACCTGTTGTCGTCTCTCCCCATCAAATCCGTTGAGGTTTTCATCTTCTGAGGTACTGCCAATTGGCCAGTTTCTTTCTTCTCAGGAAAGCCACTCAGGACCAGACCACCATAACTGATACGCACTTAGCTGCATTACCGTCTTCCCTCTAGTTAGGGCGTCTGCTGGGTTCGCGCTGCCCGGGCAGTGGTGCCAATTAGAGGGATCGCTTAGTGCTTGTATTTCTGTCACTCGGTTACCGACGAAAGGTTTCCATGCAGTTGCTGATCCTTTAATCCGACCGAGGGTTATCATTGAATCTGTCCAGTACCATAGCGTAACTACGACACCAAACAAAACAGTACACAGATATTTAGCCATGCGTGCTCCCAATAGGGCTCCCATCAGTTCTAGTCGTGGGAGGGTTAGCGTCTTAAGTGGGGCAACTCTGGACTTGGCAGACACCAGAGTGACGCTGACATTTTCTTTTCTGTCCACGGCGCGAAGATAGGCACAGGCACCATAAGCCTGAGGGATGGCGTCTGTGAAAACGTGAAGCTCCAGCTTGCTCTCACCATCCGCATTCTGTAAGTGTCTCGGAGCCATGATGCGTGGTAAGTCCTTTAACTCGGCGCACCACGTTGTCCACTCTTGCCGTAGTGCTTCTGGTAGTTCTTCATCCCATCCCAGACCATGTTGCCATATACGTTGGAACAAAATCTTTACTCGTATGACGTAAGGTGAGAGGAACCCTAGGGGACCGAAGATCCTAGCAGAGGCTCTAAGGACGAGGCGTTTTGTAGTCATGTTTGTCGAGAGAATCTCCAAGAGATGGTCACTAGAGAACGTGAAGGAATCTGTGGTTTTGTCCCACACCCGTCCCAGTACCTTTCTGACTTCGTGGGACTTGATTGACGTGATGTGAGGTGAATTATCGACGTTCCCTTCCTTTTGATTGAATAGGTTCTGCAGTTGGCTGGAATTGGTATTCCATTTGCGAAGTTCCATGCCGGCCTCTCTGAGCAATGTCTGTGCTCCATCAGCGAGTCTTCGGGCTTCGTCGGTGCTTGCGGCTCCAATCAGTAGGTCGTCCACGTAAAATGAGTCCAGCAAAAGAGCCGCGATATCTTTGTTCGAATCACTCACGTTCTTTAAGTGATGACGAATCGTCGCTCCAAGTAGGAATGGACTGGCAGTTGTTCCAAAAGGAACTCGCGTCATGCGCCACTCTTTGATATCGGGCAGCGGCTCGCCTGGTCTGGGTGTCTTCTCAAACCAAAGAAACCGGAGAGCATCTCTGTCATACTCTGCAATTTCTATCTGCAAGAAGGCCTTTTGGTACGAAATCGGAGCAGCACCGGCAAAAGTTCTGTGTTAATGGTAGGCCCTTTCTCAAGATGGTCGTTGAGAAATCCGGTGTTTGGCGCGTGTGATGAAGCGTCGAACACCACTCGAATTCTCGTCGATTCCGAGTTGGCCCGAATCACCGCTCGATGAGGCATATAATAAACGCGTCCATCACTTGAGGACTTTTCGTTCACCTCTTCCGCGTGTCCGTCCTCAAAGTAATTGCGTATCGCTTTTTCATATAGTGCGATGGAGTCATCGTGCTTGAGACGTTGGATCAGGTTGCGGAGTCTAGACCTGGCAGTGATGTAATTATTTCCAAGTGTTGTTGCTGTCTCCTTCCAGGGTAGAGCGACTTCGTAGCGGCCATTCTTCCAACTTATTTTCTCTGTGAATTGTTCGAGTACCGTACTATCTTGCTCCTTCGTACTGGTCGGTTCATCCCTGATTCCAATGGCCTCCAGCTCCCAGAAGTTTCTTAACGCTGCCCCGTCGTCTTGGGCGGTCAATGCCACTCCTAACACGCATACCATCAAGTTCGCGGTAGTATTCGACAAGGCTCTCACGGTGCCTGTTGGACCCTGAAAGGTCCATCCTAGGCTAGTTGAAATGGCCACCAGGCCGGGGATGGATGATGAGCGGCGTGATTCGCCAGTCAACAATCTCCACATTTGGCCAGCGCCAATGAGCAGGCTTATGCCTTCCTCTGCTTGGACGGAGGGAAACATCAACTCGTCAGCGATGGACCCCGTGATCGCTTTAAGAAACGAGTGTTCGACGGGTGTTTCGATGAGATCTTGGCAGATAAATGGGACGACAACGGCTTTTAAAACATACTCCGTCATCGCATACTGGCCTCGAAGGCGTAGTCTGACCAGTGTGAAGTTCTGTTTTATCACGTCCGAGCCGCTGTTGGCAAAGGTGTTAAGCTTCATGCTTCGTTGGCCTATAATTTTCAAGTTAAGCTTCCTTGCCAAGTCTTCTCTGATGAACGTCTTCTGGCTTCCACCATCGATAATACCGCGGATATATGCGCAGCTCTCATCACTCACGGCCCAGCTCCTGAAAGTTTGCAGTAGAACGCTCGATGCTCGGTGAGGAGTCGTATTACTGGTGGTGAGTATATTGGCGGTCTCTTCCGGAACTGGTCTTGTTGTCTGCCAAGCAGGATTGCACATTGACGAGACATGTCGTCCCCTGCATCCAGAACATCTCGCTTGGCTGCAGCAGTCTTTGGGCCGATGCCCTCGTTTGGTGCAGCGAAAACATCTCATGTCTTGCGCTAATCTTCCTTTCTTTTCATCAAGTGCGATGTCAGCAGTACAAGCGCCGGTACTGTGACTCTGCTGGTTGCAAAAAAAGCAGTATTTGTCTGTCCCGCTGGTTTGTAACGCGAACGTTGATGGTGGATAAACAGTTTGTATCGGTTTAGGAGCTATCCTCGGCACACTCGCTGGTCTTTTCTCGAGCGGTGCTGATCGTTCTCTGCTCTCGATTTCCACGCCAAGAAACCGCAAAAGTTTCGCCAGCTCCTCACCGGCATCCGTTGTCGATGCAGCGACGCTGACTGCTCCATCGCCAGACGTGCTAGCCCCTCCTCTCTGCCGGCGGAAACTACAAGTGGTATTCCGTAGCTTTTGTGTCAATGGTAATCCACAACGATGTCCGTTGGAAGACTGGACAGGAGTATGTCCACCATCATTGTGGCGTACGTCGCGCTTGAAACATCCAAGAAGCGCAAACCGCGAATGTTTGTCTGGACGTGATTGTATACATTGCGCAGTCCTTGGACATCACGCACTGACTTTACCATTGGAACGTTTCGAAGCCGCTCCAGATATTCCCGCTGAATGTTTTGCTTGTCGCTAAAGCGTTCAGTAAGTATCTCTATTGCATCTCTGTAGCACGCTGCCGTAGCCTGCAGCCCGGAAACGGCACTGGCGGCAGGCCCATTCAGAAGCGACCGCAGGTACTGGAATTTTTCTCCATCAGAGAGCTTGGTGTTCCAATGTATTGAGGCGTCGAACTGCTCCCAGAAGGGTTGCCACTGCGTGAGCTCCCCTTGATAGTGTAGAAGTTGCAGTTTGGGGAGCTTCACTCCCGTAGCTTGGGATGGGTGGCCCCTGTCGCCGTCGGCTCCCGTAGCGGATGTGGTTGGCGTTGCCTGCAACCGCGCGATCTTGTTGCGCAGTTCGCTGAGGGTCCTAGCCACTTCGTCTTCATATTCTGCGACAGTGATGTAGACTGTCTCCAGGTCACTATCGCTGATGTGTGGTTCGATCTCCTCGTTTACTTTACGGAGTTCCTCGTTGCTGGTTACCAGTCTGTCTCTCAGGTTCTCGAGAGAAGAGGCATCAACGGCGACGGACTGGAGCATGGTCATTATCTCGTTCATTATCTTCGTATTCTGGCTGCGTCGGACTTTACGCTTGGTCTTGAGCCGATCCATTTTCAGGTTGATTCCTCAAGTCCAAGTCCCGGGTTTCGGCACCAAATAATTGTTGCGCTTTGAGGCGCTCTTTCGCTAGGTACTCGTTGAGGACATTGAGGTCGAGAAAGAATAACAGCACAACCGGCTTGTGTTAAACGGTTTATCCGACTGCTCGTTCGCTCGCGCTCGCGATTCCCCATCCCCCTCGTCTTCTTTTAGCCCCAGGCTAAATGTCTCGTGTCAGTGGTGTTCATTGTTAGTTTTTCAACAGACCACTGCCACCGTCAGGTGTTTCCGTGAATCTTCGTTGACGTCCTTTTCGATAAATTTCCGGGCTGTGTCTTGTATTCCCTAGAATAGTATTTGCTCAAGCTGAGACTACAGCAACGCTACAAGCGCGAGCTACCCCAGGGAAAGAGCCATTCGTATGAAAAATTTCTTTTTTCCAACAATCACATATGAAACATGCAAGGTATATTGGAAGATACAAGAACCAGATAAGAACTATATAAGACATGTAACAAAATATAAGAACATATAAGAAACTTCTTACAAATTTCTTATACATTTATTATATATCTAATGCTTTTCTTGATACGTACCTTATATGGTTCTTATATAACTTGCGTGATTCATATATGTTGATTGGACACGAAAATTTATCATACAAATTAAATTTTCTATGCAGTAGTGCAGCCCACGCTACTGGATCAAACCCTCAGAGAAACATAAACATTACGTTTCGTTCATAGGCCGTTGTTTTTTTTTTTTTTACTTTTTAAGTCAGTTGAGCAATATTGAAAAAAAAAATGAAAACGGTATGTGATCTACTCATTTAACCCCAGGGATGAGAGAAAAACCCACATATAGCGGTAATTTCTACTTGCTGTAACTACAGTCGGTGCCGTAGACAATGCTGTACATGACGGCGTCATGGAACAGTGTTTGATGCACAGAGTCTTGTCACCCCAATAATAGTTTAAGCTTCGCCCCGGAGAAAAAAGCTGCAAACTTGAAAATGTTTTACTCGCGCACTTCTAGTAAATGGTCTACCCAAGGACAACGAAAAGTATTCACAACTTCAACATTAAAATATACGTTTTCCTTAACTAAATAAAGAAAACGTTTCTCGATGCAATGAAAAAAGGAATTGAGACTGAAACACGGTTGAAAAATCCTGATTCTACAAGTAGCGTATTCAACATCCCAAGAATCCTAGCTATGGTGTTTTTCGAACCTATCATCTCAGCCACTGCTCAAATCCATAGTGAGATCATCAGGCTTCATCAAGGTGGGTATGGCCCTTTGGCACTACCGAAGGTTTTGTAAGGTCAAACAGGTTCCTCCAGATATTATGGCGTTTCGTTGGGTCCAATATCGAAGTTCCTGTGATATGCCACGGGTACCATCACATTAACTTACGCCACTTAAGCAACTATCAAGGTACGCTTACTTAGCTTCTCCTATATTACGAGACATTCCCAACCAATTGACGGCCCAACAATAACAACCACACACTCTTCTGCGGTCCATCCCTAAACATCATACTCAGTATAATACTTATTCTTACTTATTCCTTGTGGTACTTAATGCCCACTGCATGGACTCATTATTCTACTCATCGCACATAGCATTGAACTTACTGTAGTAACTACGTACCTGTGCTGGTCCAGAAATAATACAAATAAACTGAGGCAGCTAGAAAAAAACAGTCGCCATTTTTATGTTTTACTGTCAGACACCTTTTCTCTTCTTTCACTACGTTTACACTGCTGACCTTCGCCTTCATTTTTCTCCTTACATTTCTCCATCTTGAGAATCATCCCTCCGGGATGGTAAAGGGAAGCCTTTCTAATTTTACAAAATCAAGCTGTATATCACCCTTAAACGCCTAATGTTATTCAAAATGCCTTGCTGCACGGCGGTCTTGACATTTCGAAAAGCGCCGATGAACCTGGAGGTTGTCCCGGGGAGGCCTTGACAAACATGAACCAAGTCATTCAGTTGAACACAGGGTATCGCTTTCCTGTGGCGCCAGTTAACCTTTTTTATATTAATGCGATACGTCAAATCTTGGTTGTTTGTTTTTAGTTGTTCCTTCAGTTCCAACTTTTCAGAAATTCTCAAGGAACTGTCTGCTAAGAGCGTAGGAGATTTTCTGTAGACCGCATAGTGTGAGCTGCATTCGAGAGTGGTTGTGTGTGAGGTTTTGTGGTGTGCAACTGCCGCCTCGAGGCAGCATTTCCATCCCTCTTTAAAGTCCGGATATACTGTCATATACACTCGAAGAAAAAATGAAGGAAAAAGGTAGCAACGGCGCGTTTTCCTCCCTTCTGCTGACGCGTCCCCAAGTGGACACGAGAAAAAGGGCGGAACGAAATGTTTTTCTCCTTCTCCAGGCAGACGGGAGAAAGCTTTCGCCCACCCGACTCATCTTTCGGTTTCGTTTTGCGAGCACGTCGCGCACGTTGTTTAATAAATGTTGTTGAATTGATTGAACATCAGCGGCAGCGAAGGCCGCCTGTAATTCCATCTTCTAGTCCAAACGCGCAGAACATTTCGGTTCAATTGACGTTTTTACCACTAATTTTATCATACGAGCAAACGAAGCCGCTAGAAACCGCGAAGCTCCGGAGCAGTGCCAGCAGCGTTACGTACACTGGATAAGATGGCCGTCTCCGGATTGCGGGACTGGCGCGGAACTACAGTAGCGGAACCACGCGGAACCACGCGGAACTGTGTCGACGTTTTTTACGTTATGGAAATCGCAGGAACTGCGTCCAAGACAGGCAGGTTTTGCTGCTGGCTGCCTGGGTGCCTTCCGTGCTGTGTTTGGTTCTGTTTTCCGATGCCGAGTGCCAACCGGCAATCAACGTGGCTCTTTATTTCTGCGTATCAACAGGATAGCAGCAACATCGTGATGGCAGTGTTGTGCGTTGTGATCAGAAGACTGGAATTATCGCCGATGTGACCGTGTGTTCGCGTATCAGTGGTGTAACAATAAGATGATATGACGTAAACTATCGAGCATTGATGCCGCTGGTCAAGCCGTGATTGGAGGTGGCGGGGTATCGCAAGTTGACATTCCGCTTTACATTAAACAGTTTAAGACCACTTGAGGGATTAGGTGCAATCAATCGACGTGCGGATAGTCGTCTTGGAACGTTGGTCTGAACAGTAAGCTCCTATCGTACAGTAGCCAATGTGACTGTCGGTTGTCTCCCCTCCGAGGACGATTGCGCTCTGGGGAAAGTACTGAACAGTTCGAAATTATGACGGAAAGTATGTATATTTACAGTGTGGAATTTTAGCATTAAGAAGGTATAGTAGGTAAAATCGAAAAAAAGCTACCCTTTATTTTGCTGTTTGAACAAACTGCCGTTCCTAGAGAAACTGCCCTCCAAGTAGCGCGCTGGGATGAGCGTTTGAAGTTTGGGAGCTCGCCACGGCGTCGCTCCGTTCACTTACCACCCGCCGCAAGTCGCGGCTTTGACTGCATTCAAGTTGATCGAAAAGCGATTTCTCTACCCGCAAAGCATCACGTCCAGCTGAGTGAGTATCCGCTCTTCAGAGATGAATTCAAGACGGTAATTGCAGCCGTGCGCGAACAGCACAAACAGAAAAACAAACACTACAATAGGAATACAGGCTACGACGTGCCGTGTGGGGAAACAAGCTCATGGCTTTGAGCGGCATTGGAGCGGCTTGATTTATTGCTTTTTTAAATAATTATGGCATGATCGAGATTTTAGTTTTTAATAAGAGATTCATCCTCTGGGCCATTCAAAATACTCTCAGAGGTATGACATTGCTGGAAAAATTCAAGATGGTGGGAATAGTTTTTATTGCTTAAGCAGTCACCGAGAAATTCCGGACGTTCAAAACGACTAGTATAAAAGACGGAAACGCAGAGCCCGGGTGTTGTGTTGGGGTTACTGTGCGGTTGTATTGACGTTTGTATGTTCCATGTTTGTGTATGCGCTAAATGTATGTTCACTTAATGCTTGTATTATGCGTAAAGTGTGTACATGTGTGTATTCTACCGGCTTCCGAAGATCCTGAAGCGCAATGATGACCTGAAAAAGCAAAAAAAGTCTTTTGTCTAACATTAATTGGGCGGTACCTAGCGCCACCTAGCCAAGCTATTTGCAATTACTCCTTGACCGTGTCATGTGGTGGCAAGCGATTTAACCTTCTTTCACGCTCTTTCACGCTTCGCGATAAACAGCGGCTTCGAGTTTGTTCTTTTGAGGGCGGGTTTTGATATCGCGGATTAGTTTGCCATTCCTCCGTGATGCGCGTTTCACGAAGGAATTGTGACTCGAAGAACATCAAAGGTAAGACATAAAGTGCGCGAAGTAACTGAGTATCGGTTGTCTCCGTTTAATATCGCAGTGCTGACGACGAGAACAATGAGTAACTGCTTTTAAACGCAAGTTTCTGTACCTGCGGGGGGAGTCTGGCTTCACAAATAAACACAGTTCGCGGAAAGCTCGTGTTGTGCTTTTATTTGCTGCTCCTCTCGCCCCCTACAAAAGACGTAGCGTCCTCGTTAGGCCTTATTGAGCTCGATTTGCTTGATTCAGGGCCGCCATAATGAGATGCAGCCGACGGAGGCGACGGAGGCGAAGGAGGAACTAGTTGCTCCCCTGCTTCAGGGATCATGCCATAAATAATTATGGCATGATCGAGATTTTAGTTTTTAATAAGAGATTCATCCTCTGGGCCATTCAAAATACTCTCAGAGGTATGACATTGCTGGAAAAATTCAAGATGGTGGGAATAGCTTTTATTGCTTAAGCAGTCACCGAGAAATTCCGGACGTTCAAAACGACTAGTATAAAAGACGGAAACGCAGAGCCCGGGTGTTGTGTTGGGGTTACTGTGCGGTTGTATTGACGTTTGTATGTTCCATGTTTGTGTATGCGCTAAATGTATGTTCACTTAATGCTTGTAGTATGCGTAAAGTGTGTACATGTGTGTATTCTACCGGCTTCCGAAGATCCTGAAGCGCAATGATGACCTGAAAAAGCAAAAAAAGTCTTTTGTCTAACATTAATTGGGCGGTACCTAGCGCCACCTAGCCAAGCTATTTGCAATTACTCCTTGACCGTGTCATGTGGTGGCAAGCGATTTAACCTTCTTTCACGCTCTTTCACGCTTCGCGATAAGCAGCGGCTTCGAGTTTGTTCTTTTGAGGGCGGGTTTTGATATCGCGGATTAGTTTGCCATTCCTCCGTGATGCGCGTTTCACGAAGGAATTGTGACTCGAAGAACATCAAAGGTAAGACATAAAGTGCGCGAAGTAACTGAGTATCGGTTGTCTTCGTTTAATATCGCAGTGCTGACGACGAGAACAATGAGTAACTGCTTTTAAACGCAAGTTTCTGTACCTGCGGGGGGAGTCTGGCTTCACAAATAAACACAGTTCGCGGAAAGCTTGTGTTGTGCTTTTATTTGCTGCTCCTCTCGCCCCCTACAAAAGACGTAGCGTCCTCGTTAGGCCTTATTGAGCTCGATTTGCTTGATTCAAGGCCGCCATAATGAGATGCAGCCGACGGAGGCGACGGAGGCGAAGGAGGAACTAGTTGCTCCCCTGCTTCAGGGACGAAAGTTTCTCCCTCTCTAAAGGAACATAGGTTACAAGACCGTTTCTCCCCTAAGGGAGGAGTATCCATACCCTTTTTTTAAGAGTGCAACCCCTGTAAACTAGGGCGAAATATTCTAGCAGAGACACCACGTTGGTGAAAAGGATCAATGCGTGACAACGGCGGCTCTTCTGGTGGTGGAGATCCTGAAGTGAAAGTGTGAAAAGGAATTCGGGTCCTAAATAAGTAATACAAAAACCCCGAGCACCATCATAGTTACTGACCAAGGCTCCCAATGGCCAAAAACGCTGCATGTTCTACGACTGAGTTTTTGCAGACTCTAGGTCCTGGGCTTTAGCACATTTCAGATATTTTTCCTCGTTTATAGCGCGCTCACGACGGTTTTGTATCCTTACCCTACTGAAAAAACCCATATGAAGTTATACCGGATCATACCGGTCCGGTATATTTATACCGGAGGCCCGATAGCATTATAGCGGCGGCCCGGAGTAGCTTTACCGGGACCGGTGTCCGTTCTCCGGAGTCCCGGTGACGCCATAGCGGCGGCCCGGAGCGCTTTACCGGGACCGGTTTACTTAGCCCGGAGCCCCGGTAGCCTCATAGCGGTTGCCTTAACTGGTGTACCGGACTGTGGCTCCGGTCATAGCGGCGGCCCGGAGTAGCTTTACCGGGACCGGTGTACGTTGTCCAGAGTCCCGGTGACGCCATAGCGACGGCCCGGAGTGTTTTACCGGGACCGGTTTACTTAGTCTGGAGCCCGGTAGCTTCATAGCGGTTGCCCTAACTGGTGTATTGGACTGTGGCTCCGGTCATACCGGGCATTACCGGAACTCCAGGAAAGCAAAGCGGTCGCCCGGTGCGCTAAGCCGGTGAACCGGATAGTCATGGCGGTCACCCGGTAACTCTACTGATAAGCGGGAAAGCTGTGGCCGTTTATCAGTTCGTGATACCGCGTAAAAACAAACGAAAAATACTCTTTTTGTATGAAATTTATTGGAGTTTAGTACCAAATGATGGGCGCGTGATGTTTTTATCATCTTTAGTTCGCAAGGTTTTGCGGAACAATTAATATTGTTTTTATAAAACCATGCCTTAGCCGGCCTTTCAGGTAGCGCGTCCCGACCTAGGTGCATTTTAACTTCAGTAGTTCGACGCGGCGCGTCCGCCGGGGGGTCGGGGGTGACCCCTGTCTAAGCCAAAAATAGAAGTCGCGCGCAGTTTCTCGAGTGGCCGCTGCGGGAGAAACGGCGTTGTGTTCGTCATTAGCTCGATGCTCGGAGACAAGTTGGGGCCGTATGTTTAGGGCTGTGTAACCCAAACAAGTGTAACCCAAACACTGTCACAGCACTCATACCCAATCTCGCTGTGAGGATGGTATGAAAGTGATCTGGGGGCCTTGCCTATCTAGGTGGTACTGTCTCGGGATGCTAACCTTTTGTGAACAGGAATTGCATGGCACCCGTATCTGCTGGTTTACGTAGGTCGACCTGTGTCTATAGTCGGGTTGACCTGTGTCTACAGTCAGGTCGACCCGTGTCGTAGGTCGGGTTGACCCGTGTCTACAGTCGGGTCAACCCATGTCTACAGTCAGGTCGACCAGTGTCTACGGTCAGGTCAACCCGTGTCTACGGTCGGGTCGACCCGTGTCTACGGTCGGGTCGACCCGCGTCTACGGTCGGGTCGACCCGTGTCTACGGTCGGGTCGACCCGTGTCTACGGTCGGGTCGACCCGTGTCTACGGTCGGGTCAACCCAACCACAAACAGCATGGTTCAGTCGGGTCGACCCGACCCGACTGAATACGGGACCTGTATGTCCATAACACCATATGACCCAAACGGGTAGGACCCGTACTAAAAGTATACGGTTTTTTTCAGCAGGGTACTACCCGAATCCACAGCTTTCCCTTCCCATCTTTCGTTCGCAGTGTTTTGCGTATACATCGTGACCAACTGTACCTCGAGCTTTTTTTCTTTAGTGGCGCAGTGGACAAACCCCGTATTAGATTTGAACCTTTAGATACGGCATTCCTTAGATGACCAAATGTCGTTACATTTTAGAATTAACTTTACCTAACAGATTCTTAAGTTCTGCCACAGATTATCGTGTCTTCCGGGCGGGGGCGTTCACTGCATATATTTCAAGTGATATGACAAGGAATGCGTCTGTTACGTGACGCGCGAGATGATATAATATTATGTACATAATGTAGTTCTTCACTTTTGTCACTTTTTTGTGCTTTCCATCAAAAAAAAATTTTTGCTGTTACTATTAGCCAAAAAAGCGGAACTTTGGTCAGTAACCACTCTTTACCAAGAATAGGAATGCGCTCCAAATACAATGCCGAAAATAGAACATAGACGATATACACACAAGTCATACACAATATTGCCCGTCTGAAAGGTTAAACAATTGTAAATATTTAACTCACTTTGTGCAGCGACTGAAGCGAGCACTAGTGCAAGGATGAGAATAAATCCACTGCAAGTCATTTCTCTGTACTTGATGCAAGTGTTATGAGTAACTCAATTGCCAGTGCAGGACTTAAAGCGAGCCCCGCAATGCGGAAACAAGCTCTTGTCAAAATGATGAATATAAATTTGTATTTCATTAATCTCCGCAGGGGGTAGCAGCACCCTTTTAAAACACCCGACATGATTTAGAAATATGCACCAGATAAATGTCTTGTCTGATATTTGCAACTTTATATTCAGCACTATTGTATTGGATGTGACCAAGATTAGTGCCCATTTCCGATTTGGACATAACATTGCTTCTTGCAAGAATTGTGACACATATAAGTATCTACATGTGAGCTACATCGTTTCGAGAGGGTTGATGTTGTTTAAGTTGTCCTGATAATGCTTTCTTTTCCTGTGACTTGCTCGCAAACACAGCTCGAGCTATTGATATAACCATGCTCGTAAACATTCCCACAGAGTTAAAAACGGGTATCCGGCGCAACAGGTCGACCGGAAAAGCGCTGTCAGACTACTGAGCACTCATTGAAGAAAGAAAAGCAGCCAGAGGAACCAACACTAACAAGTCAAAAACAAACGCACGGCAAGGTCTTTTGTGGATGTTTCTTTTTAGAAACCGCGCCGAATTATTATTACTTGTACCAATGCTTTTTAGTAAGAGATAACTTCCACGAAGTTTAAAACACTGTTTTCCCTTTGACAGACTCCCGAAGAGAAGATGGAACACTTGGATCCTTAATATGTTCAGAGGTGGTGAACGGCCAAATTATTACCTTCATTATGTAGGCTATATAAGGCTCTGGAGCAGTCTGCGGAGTGTGAATCAAGTGTTCAGTGCTTTACGCTCTTTGTGTTTGTGTTTGTTTCTAATGTGCAGTTGTAGGATGGGTATGTAGCAGTACCGTCAAACACCATAAGGAGACCATTTACTAATAAAACCAAATTAAAATTAAAAAAAACAAATTATGTAGCCAGTTTTTAATACACAGATGGCATCTTGAGAGTGAAGGAACTTTCGCTACATTTAAAATATTTCCTGCTTGATGTTTATGATATTTTTTTAATACCTTACACGTATTTGTCTAATGTGGACAATATGGTACGGATTGAATACAAAGTTAATGTGCATACTCAATATATTTCAGCTATATTTCAAGTACGGCCTCTTTTTGCCAAGGGCCCAAATCTGCACTTGATTGTCCTGCAGACCTGCTCGCAGATCGCTACCAGGAGCAAGTTTGGATACCCAGCTTCCTGTAGTCCCGAGACCTGTGTTTTAAAACTTTGCTCGATTTGATGGTAAGAGGTCTTCTTTAAGGCGGATATGGGGGCTGTGGTGGCCACCCCTCGTTTTACATTCTTGGAATGGTGTGTATGATATTTTCTTTATGTGAAAGTATTTTTGTTCAACTGGCCTTACCCGGTGATCCTCATGAAGGTCGCCAGAGAAAGTCCCTGGCCTCCATGGCGGGGCCTGCGCGTAGGTGATGGAAGTCGGTAGTGTTCCGTCTTGCTGCGACGTGGTATTCATCGTGGCCGGAGTCCTTCTTGGCTCCGACGGTCGAGAGGGGAATTCCTGGGGCAAGCCTTGGGCACGAAGGCTGGTCCAGGATTTAAGTTCGTCAACGGAGATAATCTTTCGTGGACTTGAAAATGATGAAGCCAGACATATATTGTGAGGAGTACGTTTCACGGGCCGAACACGCGGTACCCCGCGACTCCGCCAAAATGTCGCGAATGGCAGATGATGAGGCAACGAATGAATGCTGAAACTAAACGTTTAATGGGGCGAACTTGTGTTCAAAACAAAACTGAAAAAGGCTAGCGTCGCAGGCGTCGATGGCGGCATAACAGCAGGATCGAGCGCTGAAGTGAGACTGATTGCGGTTTGCCACGCGGAGCCCCTTATATACACGCACGGGCTTCTGAAACAATCGGCCTAGAAAGTTCGGCGCGTAGAACATTCGGGCCTTGATTAAACAACAGTGTTCAGGAAGTCACTCGAACGCGACTATTAGAGAAACAAGAAAAAACAACGTCCGCTCCCAGGCATCGAACCTCGGCCTTTTGAGTTGAAGCCACATTTGGTTTTGGAGTTTGCATACATTTGGGTTTGCAGTTCGTATACTATTTTGACTGAGCAACCTTTAAGAGCACCAGCCTTTAGCAACTGTTTTTTTTTTTTTAAGGCTGACGTGCTGCTCGTTATCTAAGTCGAATGGTTAAATGATGACTTCTGAATGCACGCTGAACATGTAAGGTTGACTATGACCAAATATTGCAATAGCTCTTGTGAGGTAATTAATGCTCTCTCTTTATACCTATTTAGTAAGATAGGAACTTTTGTTGAACAAACTGTTGCGAGTAACAAAAGAACAAATACGCGTTAGTTTAAACGAAATTTAGGAATACCTTTGATTTTCAGCAATCCATCCTGGGAGCAGATTTTTTACGCAATTTTGGCCTCCTTGTCGATCTGAGGAGAAACGTACTCCTGGACGCGGGAACGCATCTCTACGTTCACGGAATCGCGTCCAAGACCGAGTCCCTCAACCTCACCATATCGGCACCCATACTTGAGGCTCCATGGAACTCCCTTCTAGACAAATTTCCTCAGCTGCTGCGGTCATCCGACGCGAAAGAGCCAGCTAAACACACCATCACGCACCATATTGAAACAACTGGTCCCCCCGTATTTGCGAAACCTCGACGCCTCGCTCCTGATCGCCTCAAAAATCGCCCGACAGGAGTTCGATCACATGATCGAACTAGGCATTGTACGTCCCTCAACAAGTGCTTGGTCATCGGCACTACACATGGTGCCAAAGAAATCTGGAGATTGGCGACCCTGCGGGGACTATCGGGCTCTCAACAACGTGACAGTCCCAGACCGCTATCGCATTCCACATCTTCAAGATTTCGGAGGTGCGTTGCACGGATCAAAATTTTTCACGAAAATCGATCTCGTAAAAGCGCACCATCAAATGCCGGCCTTGCCTTTCGCTTGGTGTGGTCCTGGTATTTCAAGGACGTAACCTTCCTCAAGTTTCGATCTCCTCACTGTGCCTCCAAGGAGTAGCAGACTTCCAAAGAAAGTTCGTTTTCAAGAAACAGCGTAAACCTCAACGCTCGTCAAGCCGCTTCCTCTCTAGGGGGGGAGTATTTGTAGGATCTACGGTCACAAGGAAGAAGAGGACGCAGGGATGCGCGAGAGGCACAAAAATATATATAGATAGCACGAGAGTGAGCCAGCGTTCGGCCTTACCTACGGAAGAACAACCTTCACGTTGATTTCCTTTTTTTTTTTGTAAATATGTAAAATATAATATATTGTGGCGCTCGCGACTCCTCGCTTTCATAAGAACCCACACTTTAATTAGTTAATAACTACTCAGCTTCTAACTGTCAACCTCGCGTGTTCTCATGTGCGGAGCTTCCGCGGTAGCGCCTTAACATGAACATTCCACTCTGCGTAGAGGCAAGAGACCCCATAGACTGAAGGTCGGTAAAACGAATGTATCTGCGAAAGATGTTTTATAAAAAGAAAGTATAAACTCCTTTGGTTTATATTTAATATAAACTCCTTTGGTGAATTTGCTGAGAGGATTTAACGTTTTTTAAGGTCTAAAACTGTCGGAAACGTTTGTAACTCTGTGAATATTGGTAAAGGCATTAGACTTTCGTCCGGGCACATTGCAGTTTTATTTTTCGTGATAAAGCACGTCGTAGAGGAGAGCAGGGTAAAGCCACAGCTCATCGGGAAATATTTGCCACTCATGATTTTCCTCTTTCCTTCCAGATTGTGGCGCCCACCTCGCATGGTCGACTTAAGGCTCTGTTACACTCACACATTTAGTGTAGCATATGCGGCGTAACGCAGCACACACAGACACTCCACGCTCGCAGATATTCTGTTGCAGCTCGCCAGCCGATGAACAACGCTCGTTTTGCGCTAAGCTGTGTTCGCTGCGCTCAACGTTGGAGAGTAAAAGAGCCTTAAGGAAACCGCTAGCGCAACCAACGGAGCAAGGGTATGGTGCCAAACCAGCAGCGAAAAAACGCAACATGAAGGCGATTGTCATCCTTCTCTGTGTGTGTGCTTTCGCTAAATCAATCAAGCGCATTGAATGCGCCGTGACCTCTCACATTAAACATGTTCTTCTTATACCTTTTGAGTATACTCTGACATATTGTGAAAGGTTATACACTAGTCCTGTAAACAACTTGACGGAACTGACAGGTGAATTGCTTCCATTGGGCCGTCGTCTTATCTCCTATTTTCTTCTGCAATCTTCCTCGCCCGTCGCGTTTGCACGGCGTGTGAGAGCGCCGCCAAAGTAGGCCACCATTACCTTTATAAAATAAGAAAAGAATAAGCCACTAAACGGAGTGTGGGGAAACGTTTCAGGAATAACTATTTAGGGGGTGCATTTGTCACGCTCAAATATTTGTGCACGTTTCCTACTGAAAAAGGAAACAAAAAATAACGTGCTTTTCCTATGCGCCGTGTTAACGAATGTTCACATCGCGACACTGCTGGCGCCAACACGTCATCGGTGCAATTTCGCATTTTACTTCTAAATAGTATTAGCGGGCACAAACGTTATCGCTTACATTATAGACCGAAATGAGCTATTTTCGTAGCAGTAAAAGCTTGGATGATATCCCTTGGTTTCAAAGAAAAAAAGCTGGAAAATCCGGCGATCGCTTGTTCGCGCTAACAGTGTCGCGCGCTGTACACAGACCGTGTTGTTGACACTGCTACATACACATGACCCAAGAGGTGTCCTGGTGTTGATATTAGAGTCGATGTCTAGGCTGCGCAAACCGCCGCCCCATCCAAAATAATATGTCGGATACATCCATTCAGTAATCTACATGTTATCTATTCATTTGAGGAAGCAGAGTGCGACTGACGACTCTTTGTACCTTCTGACAACACTAATGTAATTTGTATTTCATTTATTTGGCCATGGGGGGACAGGACAATAGGCTATAAAAACTGTTTTGTTTCGCGACAAACTCAGAGGCGCCATCTATTGCGTACCCCGGCACACTTCCGGTTCACGTATATTTCCTCATATTTTACACAGCATTATTTTTTCATAAGATTGCATTGAGTCTGACAGTGCTGTTAGGGCCATTCCAAAAGACAGCATGTATATTTGACTTTGCAAATACTGCGAAGTCTGCCATCTAGTTTGGATCCCGAAGTGGTAAAGGGCTATTTGCATACTGGCGCCACAACGTCTCATCGCACGCGAGAAAGTATTACTAGACCGAAAGGCGCTACCAGAAGGCCTCCAGACACCCGACATAATTCATCGTGTAAACAATAACCATAAAACAATTTTTAATATTTTGCCTGGAATCCGCAATGATTCGTACTTTTAGGAATAATCATTGCGGATTCCAGCACGTGGCCCTCGTCAATTAGCGAAATATTGGCGAATTGACCCTCACAATTGTTTGATTGTCTTCAGTTACGTTAAAAGTTAAATCGAAGCACAGCCAATGACACCACATGTGTCTTGGATACTACTATATGGCAGAGCCTCTTTCGTTCGGCATTAATGATAGTCGGAAGAAGCTACAGTCGTTACAGGGGCAGCATTTTGACTACCACTCCTTAACAGAGTTACACAGAAAATTTACGAAGGTACTCTGGAATTACTGAGACGAGTTTGGCGAGAAAATCGCCAAATTTGCCCTCAGATTCATGTAAAAAATAATTGTCACAATACGAGCCCTTAGTTAAAAGCAGCGCCGTATCCTTTACTGATTTTATTAACGTACATCCTCAGCAAATTCTTGGTGGGTGTTTCCTTAAGGCCAGTAGTTGCAGAGAACGTATGTCGTCTTTGAATAATATGAGCGGGCATAACCACATCCAACATATATGGTTGCTTTCCACACCATCTGTGTGAAATGGGATGTCTTTGAGTTGTACCGCGGGTTGTTATAATTATATTGATGTATTTCGTTGAACCAGAGCGTAGTAACTCCTTTTCTGAAAAGAACGAAGAAACAGGATAACTGGGCGAGTTGGTATGGATTCATAATGGAACAGCGCTGTTCAATTATGAACGAAGAAACATGTCCTTAAGATGTAGCCGTCACGCAGCTCTTCGGAAGTTTGAAATATTGTCACGGGTGGTGACTAATAAACAAGAAATAAACAGGAATAAATAAATGTTTAATGTGGAGAACTTGTCCCAAAAATAAAAGGGTACAAAAGATAATAACGGAGCGTCGCGGGCGTCGAAGTGGGCGTAGCAGCAGAGTCGAACGCTGGGCGAAAACTGACTGCAGATCGTCACGCGGAGCCCGTTATGTACACGTGTGGGCTTCTGGAATAATCGGCGTAGAAGGTTCGGCGCGTAGAACATTCTGACATCGAACAAGCAACATGGTTCTCGAATTTACCAGAACATTACTTTACAGAGTCAACAAAAATGTGCCTCCGCGGCCAGGAATCGAACTCTGGCTTTCAGCGTGGAAAGCAAGCGCGATAACCGTTAGGCCACGCGCGCGTTGCCTACTTGGCCAGCTGCGCGCGCGGCATTACTCCCCCTTTTAAAAAGTGCATCGGCCCGATGCAACCCAGAAACAAAACAAATAAAAAGAACGGTAAAGTAAACAGTGATTTGGAACGCATAAGGTCCACAGTCCTATCTAGCGTAGTACGGCTTCAGTCGCACGACGTGGACGACTTCCGGTCGTGGAGGGCGGCGTGAGGAGGTCCGTGTTCCGTCGGGCATCACCTCGTAGTTCAGATCCCCGAGTCGACGAAGCACTTTGTAGGGTCCAAAACAACGTTTCAGGAGTTTCTCGCTGAGACCGCGGCGGCGAATCGGTGTCCACACCCACAACCTGTCTCCGGGCTGGAAGTGGACGTACCGACGACGAAGGTTGTAGCGGCCAGTGTCGACGCGTTGTTGAGCCTTAATACGGAGTCTGGCGAGCTGACGGACTCTTTCTGCCCTTTGGGCAACCACCTGGGCGTCGTCGCTTGCGTCGACAGCCGGTTCGTGGGGTAACATAGCGTCCAGCATTGTCGTTACCTTGCGTCCATGCACCAGTTGAAAGGGTGTCACTCCGGTGGTCTCTTGTACGGCCGTGTTGTAGGCAAATGTGACGTACGGCAACACTTCGTCCCATGTCTTGTGCTCCACGTCGACGTACATGGAGATCATATCGGCGATGGTTTTGTTGAGTCTCTCCGTCAGCCCGTTGGTCTGCGGGTGGTACGCCGTGGTGCGACGACGGCTGGTGTGGCTGAGACGAAGGACTTCTTGAGTCAGCTAGGCCATGAATGATGATCCACGGTCTGAGATCAAGACTTCGGGAGCGCCGTGCCGTAGGACGACGGACTCGATGAAAAACTTGGCGACTTCAACAGCCGTTCCTGATGGAAGGGTTTTTGTCTCGGCGTACCGCGTGAGATAATCGGTTGCGACGATTATCCATAGGTTTCCTTGCGTCGACGGTGGGAAAGGTCCGAGTAAATCCATACCGATTTGCTGGAATGGGGCAGATGGCGGCGCAATAGGCTGAAGGAGTCCTGCAGGTCTCGTCGGTGGCTTCTTCCGTCGTTGACACTCGTGGCAAGATTGGGTGTAGTGGTGTACTGTCTTCGCAAGCTTGGGCCAGTAGTACTTTTCGCGTATCCTCGCATTGTCCTGCTGTAACCAAAGTGTCCCGCCGTCGGGTGATCGTGGCAGGCTTGAAAAATTTCCTCTCGAAGACTGGAAGGGATCACCAACAGCCACGCCGCGTTGTTGTCGCTGAAGTTCTCCTTGTACAGTACGCCTTGTCGAATGAAGAAGGTTGGCAGTGTTCGTACAAAACCGCGGGGAACGGCGCTTCCTTGTCCCTCTAGGTGCTCGATGAGTGCTCGCAGCTCAGGGTCGTCTCGTTGGACTGCTGCCATGTCGCTGACATCCAGAGCGCCGAGGAAACACTCATCGTCGTCCTCTTTGGTGCAGGCAGGACCGGCCTCGACTGGGGCCCTTGACAGACAGTCGGCGTCATTGTGCTTCCGGCCGGACTTTTACACCACGGTCATGTCGAACTCCTGCAGTCGTAGGCTCCACCGAGCGAGGCGTCCGGAGGGGTCCTTCAGATTCGCCAGCCAGCAGAGCGAGTGGTGGTCTGTGATCACGCGAAAAGAACTTCCATACAAATATAAGCGAAACTTTGTTATTGCCCATACGACAGCGAGGCACTCCTTTTCGGTCGTTGAATAGTTCCTCTCCGCGTTAGACAGCGTCCGACTTGCGTATGCGATAACTCGCTCTGCTCCGTCCTGCACTTGGACTACTACCGCACCCAGTCCGGTGTTACTGGCGTCGGTGTGGATCTTGGTTTCAGCAAACTGGTCGAAATGGCCAAGAATCGGGGGCGTCTGGAGTCTTCGTTTGAGCTCGTCGAATGACCTCTGGTGTTCTTCTGTCCACTCGAACTTTACGGCGTCCTTCGTGAGGTGTGTCAGCAGTGCGGATAGCTTGGCGAAGTCTCGAACAAAGCGCCTGTAGTAGGCACAGAGTCCGAGAAATCTTCTCATGGCCTTCTTGTCAGACGGCGGCGTAAATGCAGCTACGGCGCGGGTCTTCTCGGGGTCAGGTAGAACACTCTTGTTGTTCACGACGTTGGCCAAGGAACTTTAGTTCCCCATAGGCGAACCGACACTTTGTTGGCTTGAGTGATAGGCCGGCGGTCTTGATGGCTTGAAGCACGGCTCGAAGTCGTCTGAGGTGTTCGTCGAAATCTCGTGAGAATACCACGACATCGTCCAGGTAGACGAGGCAGCTCTGCCATTTCAGACCTGCCAGCACGGTGTCCATGACGCGCTGGAAGGTGGCTGGTGCTGTACAAAGTCCGAACGGCATCACTTTGAATTCGTATAGTCCGTCGGGAGTGACGAAGGCAGTTTTCTCTCGGTCACGTTCGTCGACTTCAATCTGCCAATAACCACTCTTCAGGT
Organism: Ixodes scapularis; assembly: GCF_016920785.2. Lineage (NCBI taxonomy): Eukaryota > Metazoa > Arthropoda > Arachnida > Ixodida > Ixodidae > Ixodes > Ixodes scapularis. The sequence goes on from NW_024609881.1 coordinate 88,381,427, forward strand.
CCATCGACGAAAAATATCGGGAGTGGCGCAGTCGGTCTAACGTATCGTCGATGCGGGGGAGCGGATAGACGTCCTTCTTCGTCACACCGTTCAGTCGACGATAGTCCACGCAGAACCGCAGGGTTCCGTCCTTCTTCTTTACAAGGACGACTGGGGACGCCCATGGGCTTCTTGAGGGTTGAATGATGTCGTCGTCGAGCATCTCCTGGACTTGATCTTGAATCACTTTCCTTTCCTTTAAGGAGACTCGATACGGCGACTGGTGGACAGGTAGTGCGTCGTCGTCGGTAACAATCCGATGTTTCGCCATTGGTGTTTTGCGAATCATCGATGTCGTGGCAAAACAGTCACTGTATTCGGCAAGGAGATCAACCTGTTGCCGGCGCTTCGTACATGGGAGCTCGGGGTCGATGTCGAGCGGCGGCGGCGTCGTGCTCTTCTGCTGTGGCGAGGAGGATTCCTCGGAGATTGCGGTGACCACCGCTGGCGCCTGAAGCTGCTCGACGTGGCCCACAGTGGTACCCTTCGTTAGGTGCTGCGGCTCCTCTCGAAAATTCTTCACAAGAACAGTTGTACGTCTTTCTTGGAGATCCGTTACGCCTCTTGCGACACCAATTCCTTTTTCCAGGAGCAGTTGGACGCTGCCTTCCAGAAGAGCTTCACCGTGTATGGCTGCGTCGGTTATAACGGTGACGAAAACACTCGACCGCGGCGGTAGGTTTGCATGGTCGGTGATAACTCGGATCGCGGTTCATGTCGTGTTGGTCTCCACCGGCGGTAAAACAGGTTTTCGCAGCATCATCTGGTTTGCCCCGAGGTCGATGACGGCGCCATACTCGCAGAGAAAGTCCATTTCGAGGATAACGTCCCTCGAACAGTCTTGCAGAATGACGAACTTCACAGGGCACGTTTCACCATGGATCTCGACGCGAGCAGTGCATCTCCCGACTGGCGTGATGAGATGTCCTCCGGCGGTTCGTATTTGGGGTCCATCCCACGGCGTCATGACTTTTCGCAGGCGGCGAGAGAGCCTCCCACTCAAGACTGAGTAATCTGTTCCGGTGTCCACGAGTGCCGATGAGTCGAGGCCGTCGATAACAACGTTTAGGTTGTTGGACACCGAAGCAGGAGCGTCGTTGTGATGCCTAGCGTCGGGAGAGTGGGAGCGCTCCGTCGTTCGTGGAGGCTCTTTACGTCGGTCGTCTTCGGCAACTCCACCTCCAGGGGTTGCCGCGCCTAGTTTCCCCGGCGAGGAGCGAGGGGCGACACGCTTTCACGTCGGGGTCGGTGCATCCGCGAAGCTGGACGTCGCGGTGACGGCGACCGGAACTCTCGGCGGGACGCAGGCTCGGGGGACTGGGATCGTCGCAGGTACTCGTCGATCTCCCGAGGTCGTTCACCATACCGGGGGCGCGGGTCGCTTGGGTGGAATCCGCGCAGCCCGAGTCGTCGGTATGGGCATCGGCGGTACACATGGTCAGCTTCCCCGCAGTGGTAACACAGCGGGCGTCGGTTGGTCGTCCTCCAGACGTCTGTCTTCCTCGGCGCAGGCCGCTCTGGGGGAACGTGCGCCTGATCTTTCTGTCGTCGGGGGTACTGCGGCGTTGGGGCGTCTCTTCGGGGCGGCGCCGTGGCTTGGCGGGAAGCTTGCAGCGGTCGTCGGGCCATGGCGGCGTAGCTCAACGTCAGTTCCCCCGGTGCCACCGTGGTGACGGGAACCTCTGGTTGGAGCGCCCGATGCACTTCTTCGGTGGTGGTTGGCAGCAACATTCGCAGTTTCTCCCGGACAACCTCCCGGATAATTTCGGAGATGTCCGTACCAGGCGCGTTTTCCCCGCTAAGCAGCGCAGTTGCAGTGACGTTGGGCTGCCGCTGGTAGTGGGAAGCGCACGCTTGGAGGGCGCGCTCGATGTTTGTCGCCTCACTGACGAAGGCGTCGACGGTTGCCGGCGGGTTGCGGACGAGGCCTCATAAGATGTCGTCCTTCACGCCCCGCATCAAGATGCGCAGCTTCTTTCCCTCGGTGGCCTGAGGATCGGCGCTGGAGCTCAGGCGGAGCACGTCTTCCACAAAGCTCGTGACGCTTTCATTTAGTCCGTGGGTCCTGGTTCGCAGAAGATCCTCGGCTCTCTCTCGGCGGTGGTGGTTGACGAACGTAGCCTTCAGATCGGTCTTGAAAATGTCCCACGACGTCAAAGAGGACTCATGGTTCTCGTACCAGTGCTTGGCGGTCCCCTCAAGCGAGAAGTAGACGTTGTGCAGGCGTTGCTCATTGGTCCAGCCATTGTGGCAGGCAACGCGTTCATACTGGTCAATCCAGTCTTCGACGTCTTCGTCGAGTTCACCGTGGAAGGGGGCAGCCGTCCGCGGTGCGACAGGCATGTAGATGACAGGAGAAGCGGCGGGGGCTTGCGACTGTTTGGCCATTGCCGTCTTCTGCGGCTTGGGCTTGTCCAGGAGCAAACCGTACTCAGGATCCTCTCCCTTGGTGCGGCGGCTGGTCCGAGTTTCAGGTTCTGCGGTGAGTGGTCTTCTCACCGAGCCGGGAATCGGACTTGCACTGCGGGCCCTTGGAGGGGAACCCTGCACGGGCATGCGGTACCCCGCACCTCCACCAAAATGTCACGGGTGGTGACTAATAAACAAGAAATAAACAGGAATAAGTAAACGTTTAATGTGGCGAACTTGTGCCAAAAATGAAAGGGTACAAACGATAATAACGGAGCGTAGCAGCAGAGTCGAACGCTGGGGCGAAAACTGACTGCAGATCGCCACGCGGAGCCCCTTATGTACACGTGTGGGCTTCTGGAATAATCGGCGTAGAAGGTTCGGCGCGTAGAACACTCAGGCAACATGGTTCTCGAATTTACCAGAACATTACTTTACAGAGTCAACAAAAATGTGCCTCCGCGGCCAGGAACCGAACTCTGGCTTTCGGCGTGGAAAGCAAGCGCCATAACCGTTAGGCCACGCGCGCGCTGCCTACTTGGCCAGCTGCGCGCGCGGCAATATTATTTACGGAACTGATCCCTGGTGAAACCTCTTCGGTAAGCAAAATGCTTTATAAGTTACAAATCAGGAAAGCATGAAGTACGTCTAGCTATTTAATTAAGACGAAATTTAGAAGCCTGTACATTGAATGAATAAATTAATGTAGTGAACATACCACAAGCCTTTGTAGAACTTAACTAATTTTTAAAAAAGATGGATATAGCAATTATAATAATAAACACAAAAAATCAACCAAATTTCTACGAGTAGACACACGAGCTGGACAATAGCCACAAACATGCATTAAGTCATTACATAGAACTTTTGCATATATTTTTATAATTCTGGTTACAAATGCTTACGCATGTTTTTTGTGTCAATACGCTCGCCATTTTTGCAAAAGCAGTATCCACTGAAGAAACAAAGTTTTGCAATCGACCGAGCGTTATTGCTGTTACATAAACCCGGGAGAGTTTATTTGATGTTTCATTGACTGACTTGATGTTATATTTAGCTGATAGCTTAACTCACTGAGACTGCGGTACTAAAGCAGTATAATATTTTACCTTACAGGCATGTATTTCCTACATTGTGAGCTTACGCGACATATCATCAAAGGAAAATTGCGTAGTATTTCTAGTGCAAAATCATCCCATGGATATAGAAGTATGAGGCCGTAATATGCCATTCATATTGCACTTGACTGCTTATGTGTCAAACTGATATACTGCGTCATCTTTAAACACCACTATAGGAAAACATCGTTCTTTGTAGACAAGATTATAGGCTTTCAGTGCAGGAATAAGACTCAATTGTGAAAATTTGTCATTTGTATCTTGATTGCTTTACGATATTTGATATAGTGCCCATTATCCGAACAAGACGAATGTCTGACGAATATATCTGCATATTAACACGTTACATTCTGTTTCACACCTGGATCTAGCTGAGTGGACGACGTTACAATCCCATGAAGCCGAACAAGGGGCGTTAAAAGTGCCTCGTCACGGCGCCCGTCGTCTTCATGCCCTAGCTCTCCACAACTCAACCATTCATGCACAAGGACTGCTCCATGATCCTTAATTTTTTTATGGGCGTGAATTGTTTCTGCCGCTGTTAGCACACGCACAAAGACGACGAGGGCCATGGCGACGCACTTATTGAGCTGCTTGATTGGCTACATTCTGCTGTAGTGTCGGCCTCGCTTGGACCTAGTATGGTATGGCATACAGCAGACATTGGATATCAGTCACACCAGATTTTTTCGGGGCTTATTTTGGCGTATATGAGGGATCGAAATATAAGAAGTTTCTTGTCTACAACGTCTACTAATTCATCACCTCTAGTTAGGCAAACAAAGCAACAAAGGAGCATCTGAGGAAAAAAATAGCTACAACAGGATTCTTCTAGAATTCTCAGAATGATAGCCAACGTTTTTTTTTGAGACGCTTAGTTTCGTTACCAAACGGTCTGCTGTAAGTTTACGACGTTTCTTTATGCGCTCAGGTAAACAGACATTGAACAAATCTTGACATATAAAACCTGTAGCAGAAGTGAAGTGCTATTTAACTGACCTGAAGGAACAAAATCGGGCTTAGTCAGAGTCATACAGTAGATATTTTCGCCCATTTTCTTGTAAGGGTCCGGTTGTGGTGGTCGATGTTCAGTAACATCAGTTAGGGCAAGCCTTTCCGTCCACTGCTGCGCCCATGCCTGTAACTGCGTCAAGAGGAAAGAGTATTGAAAAATACACTGAAAAGTGTTTCGTAGCAGCTGAGGTTCTCATAGATAACCCCAGTTTTTACCACAGGGATAAGCACGTTTATGAACTTAATACTACCTTGGACATTGCAACACTTCAAGAAATATGAAGATTTTACTTTCCCGCATAGCAGTCGGGACAGCTGATCGCTTCACTCACCGGAGAGTGCTCGGCGACTGAGGGCTCTGAACACATGTCTAGGCATATCTGCACTCTTGCTGTGGGCACGGTGAAACGTCGTGGACATTGCCAGTGTGCAGACAGCTTTGGTTAGGCCTAAACATTCGCTGAACTGCCTCCGTAGGTTGAAGCAATTGACTCTTCCAAGGGCTTTGTGGGAAAGAAGACACTCAAGTATTTTAGAGGGAAGATTAAAGTCGATTTAGTTTCTACTTAATCTCGTAAGTCATTTGCTGAATCATTTAGCGCGATGATGACTTTCATTTGCGCCTTTCGGTGACATCTCCGCTTTTAAAGATTTTCGCGCGTCTGGCACAACAGTGGGTCACGTACTTCAAGTGGCGAGCTCAGGGAACATTATGTCAGTAAAATACTCTGCCATGTAGAGAGGTTTCCGGTGTAGTGTTAAGTATGACGTTTTACGTGTTCTGGGCCACCTGATTGTTGTAGCATGAGTGCTATTTCTAAAGGAAGTGTTTTATTTTTGGACACATAGTTGACTAAAAATGGAGAGACTGCAGGCGAGCTAATGCAAGTTGAACATCATGGTAAACATCAAACTGGGTTTGGAAAAAGAAAACCCAAAGGAAGACAGAAAAAAAGGCAACCTCTCAACAAGCTTCAAAGTATATCTCATGCACGCGCTGCATAGTATGTCTCCAATGCCTTGACTACAAACACCAGAGGCAAAACACCCCACAACAAATGGACAAAATAAAAAAAAAGGTAAAAAGAAAACAGAAAACACATACGCACACAATTTTAACAGGAACGGAGAAAAACCTTCGTTTGTTTTGTTTGTTTGTTTGTTTACGGGTTTATTCAGATTTTGTTGTCTCCCATAACAGGGCAAAGGTCAGATATGTACTGCTGACGTGGCCTTCTATACATTCAATAGTGTATAGAAAAAAAATGATACATCATTTGTTTACACTAGCAACAACGTAGTTGTGGTATTTAAATATATAGCAGGAGAAGGCGCTTATAAACAACTAAATTTTAACACGGATACAAAAATGTGGTAAAAGGTATTACAATATATGTATAAATATTTTGATCGTGTCACGTAATAGAAGTACCTTTTGATTATATGTACATACATGTGGGTAGACCCAGAGTTTCGGAAAATTTCATGAATGTTTCGACGCTTCTTTATGATATCTGGTGTTATATATGCCAATTGTTGGGTACCGTAAATTGTCCTCAGCAAAGGAGTCCTATATGTGTCATGTCGGAGATTCTATTGTGTGTGTGTAGAGAGGTGTCTGTCAAAAAATGCAGATTACTCTCTCCTTATCTTATTAAAGATATAGATTGAAAGTTTAGCCGAAAGGTTGAACTATGTCACGCAAATTGTATTTGAAATAATAAAGGACTGCATGAGCCTTTCGCTGAAAGTTGTCGATGCAACGTACTGCCCTCTATCTCCCTTTACGTTGGCAACAAAACATTTACACAGAAGGTCACCGTTCAGTACAATCACCACCTTGCCGTCCTTAAACACACGGGGTTTACAACTCAACACTTACAAACAAAATTGACCTCCGAGAAAGAACCAAACAAATGCTAAAACTGCCCTTACTCTAACAAACCACATGGCCCATAGATACACACGAACACAGTGCTAACACTTCGGAACTGCCTAGCCGGATCCGCAGCCTTGTAACCATCTGAAATTTTCCTTAAAAAATAAGAAAAAGAACCTAAAAGCGCAGAAATTTGTTAGACTCGTCCCAAAACTGCAGACGTTGCATCACTTTATTGCGTGTTTCTTTGCGTTTTTCTTTTACTAGCAGTCTCGAATTTAAAATCCTGTTTATAATTGTCCGAGTATTTTGCCTATATTGCACTACTACACCGTATTTGTACGTTTTAGAAAAATACATGTCCGGTCAACTTTTAGAGTGGTCTACTTAAATATAGTTTAGTAAGTAAGTTCTCATATTCGGCAACTCTGATGGACAAAGATGTTGCTGTGGTTCTAGTAATAAAGAAACCATGCATTATCATATGACGTACGAGTTGGTAGAGCAATTTCCGACGTGAACAGAATAGTGAATTATGGGAAACAACAAACAAAATGCTATAAATATATTTACGTTGTAATTATAGAAGAGAGGTGACGTTGCACGTTGTTTTCTATAGTCGTTATGCCACTCCAGCATGTATTCCCAGAACTCAGGGTCAACCTCGAAAGATCGGAGCTTCAATCTTGATTTTTCGATTGCGCGGTGTGTACATACCGGATCTAGGCTGATGATATTGTAATCATAAATGTAAAAAATATCTTGCGGGACTAAACCCCGTTCAATCTCGGGCAAGATGCCAGGTCTGCCTTCTAATTTCTAAACAACGCCTCTTGAATGATACCTCAGTTTCAAAGTGTTTATTGAGAAGAATTTGTTGCGACAAATTGTGTGCAACAAAGGATATCGGGTTGTAATAATGCGATATATACTACTCGAGCGAAATGCTGGTTTTAAATAATAATGCTGTCCAAAATGACCGCACAAAAAGCAAATATTTATTATTGTTTTACGCAATATTGATCTAGGCATTGGCGCAAGCTCAGTCTCAGCCCATTTGTAGTGCTAATGGTTCGGTCCGGATCTCAAACTTTCAGGGGTAGCCGTTATCTAATTCAAAAGTTTAAAATGACTCTCTGAAAATTTAAATAGGAAAATGAAGTCTGTTTGCGGTAGTTAACGCCATTTATTCCCATGTGTTTGTTTCTTCCTCGACCATAATTTTATAAAATAAAAGTTTTTCACAATATCTTGTGATTTCTGAAATAAATTACGGTTAGTTCGGGAGCTGTGGCATCTAGTGCGGACCGCTAGAGCGACACTTGGGCGGGGAGCAAGCGTCTGGCGATGCATAGTTTAATTTTAAGGTGAAACTAACACTGCACAGCTTTTTCAGTGACAGTTTTTATTTTCTGGGATATGCTATTTAATTAAAATACTGGTGGCAAAAGTGTAAATTATGCGTGCAATTTCATGACTCAATAGTTACATCTTCAACATCACCCTTTCCCGCTCCCGTACTAGCACACGCATTATGTATTGGTGAAACAGTGCTGCGCGTCATCATCTGACGACCCTTTCAGCATACCTATGTGTTTCTTTTTTACCTTGTTTTACAGTTTGTTTATTGCCATTTTTATTTTCTGTGGCGGGGGAATTGGCATCTGCATCTATGTTTGGTTACATCTGATTAGCTTTTCCTGCAACTCAAGTTCACTTAACCGCCATTTCTTAAAGTCAGCGCAATTGTCTTTCCGGCTATTTTCATCCTCCTGATTGAGGTTTTCGGGCACCAGATATTAGCGCAGACTTTGCGAATGATCCCTTGGTTATGTAAAAATTGTCGTATAGTCTTTTTATCAATGTGGACCAGGTCAGCAATCAAACGATGCAAACAATGCTAACGATTTTACTACCGAATGGTTCGGCACTTCGTACGTTGTTACAAAGCCCTGCATAAGATGGCGTGCGGTGTCGACGCAGTCACGGACCTATGCTGTCATTTCTCGGACCGTCTTCCGACTGTCAAAAGATTACTTTGGCGTTCCTCCTTTGTCGTAGTTTCTGTTGACTGTTTTATGGAGTGGTGTTCAAACAGGACAATGTTTGCACAGTCACCGACTCTTCTGTACCGGAAGTGGAGGTTTTTCTCTAGTTTGTCTGCTTTTGCAATATTTTTTTCGAGGGGGGAGCGGATATTTTTATACTTGCGTTCTTATAGAGCGGCTTAGAGTATGTTCATCACGTGGGTCATGACAGTCACCCACGTGCTCTATTGGCTCTCGTCAAGAGCTCAGATGTTGCGAATCCCTCATCTCCGGGGAAACGAAAAAGGGGATTAGACGACGGCAGGAGGGCGTTGACGAAATCTGTGATCTTTGAGTGGTCGATTTTGAAAGTAAAACCCGACGGGCGCATTGCAACTCGCACCTCTTTTTGAAGGAGATGTAAGCTTTGTTTGACGTGACAGCATTTACCTATTCTTTTTGCACAGCACTAAAAATAACACTTAAATGAAAACAAAAGCGTTTTCTTAAAGAGCCTGTATGCGACATGTTTTTATGTACAATTTTTCCACTAAATAAATATTCTTTTGAGCAATATTTGCACTGTTTGGCGGCAGGTTCGCCCGCCCACGTCTGACTGTGCGTGGCTTTCCCGTGTATTGGGGAAAAGGGCATCCTGGTGGTTGAGCCGAGCCCGGGGCAGAATTGGACCCTTCGGGGGCCCCCGGGCGAGGCAATACACCACTTCGGCCCCCGCTTCTCATAGACGGGAGTCCTGGTAAGGCGCGGCCAGGATGATTCAGTCTAGTCGCCATTTCTTCTACTATCCCCTCCGATCTTTCACTTTTACCTTTCCTGTTTCCTTTACTTCTCTCTCACTTATCTTACTGCTTTTTCACCCCTCTTTGGCGGCAAGGGCTAACCTTGAGTGGCAATGGACCTCTGTCTTGATCCACAGTTGGGTATAGTTTCCCGGCATCACTGTTAGCGTAACGTCTCCAGCCAAGCCCTTCTTGTTATGGTGCGTTACCTAACCCTTGTTGGGCTCGGTGGTGGGCGGTGCACCGCGGATTCTGAACACTCTTTGCCCTCCTATGGCGCCCCACCCCTCTAAACCCCGTTCAGGGCAAGCCCTTAAAAGGCGTTGTCTTGAATTCAAGACCACTGACAAAGATCCTGAAATTGAAACATTTACAAAGTTTTTCATTGTTCATTCGCTCGATGAACATAAACCTGTTGCAAAGCTGTCGCCTTTTGTTGTTGCCAAGGTACTGGAAAACATTGTAGGGTTCTCCTACAAGGCTTAAAAGCAGCACTCCGGAGACGTCTTAGTGGAGGTAACCACTAAAAAACAAAGAGCAGCGATCCTGAAGTTGACTAGTTTTCTTGATGTCAAAGTGTCTGTTAGCCCTCACCGCACGCTCAACACCATCCGTGGGGTCCTCTCCGAGGACGACTTCTTGCACACTAGTGAGGAAGAACTCCTCGAGGGACTCCAAGGTGTTGGTGTTGTTGCTGTTAAGCGCATTATATTCCGAAAAAATGGTGAGCAAATCCCTTCCAAACACGTCATTCTTACATTTGAACGACACACACTGCCAGAAACCATCAAGGCAGGATACCTTAATTGCCGCATCCGCCCCTATGTCCCCAACCCCCAGCGGTGCTTCCGTTTCCAGCGCTTTGGCCACGGATCGCGCAGCTGTCGAGGAAAGGAGACTTGCGCAAAGTGTGGCAGCCACGAACATCTAGCCGACATCTGTGAAGATGCCATTTCCTGCGCCAACTGCAAGGATGCTCACCCTGCCTACTCTCGCGCTTGCCCCTTGTGGCGACAAGAGAAAGAAATCCTTACCCTGTGAGCCAAAGAAAACGTATCGTATCCTGAGGCAAAACACAGATTCTCTTATCTTTCTAAAGGCACATACTCCGACGCGGTGCGCAGGGGCCCTCCACCGCGAACGGAATCGAAGGCCACCCAGGTCTCGCCTGAAGCCCTGGCAGTGGCCCTTCGGGCCCCCATCCCCCCGCAGGGGCAGCAGCTCTCCCCACCTTCTGGAGGCAGCACACTAGCTGCCCTCGAGTCTAAGGACAGGCAGGCAATGCCATTGCCAGTCCTTACTTCGACGCCTTCCCCCGGTGAGAAGGAGCGACACTCTCGCCCCAACTCACTGGAGAGGGCCTCCTCCAAAGAGCGGCACAACTCCCGTGCTGCTCCCCCAGTACCCAAAGGGTCGGAGCAGGCAGATTTGAAAGATGCTCTGCCCAGCACCTCCGCTGCCTCCTCGGCTGGTCGCGGCCGAGGCGTGGCTCCCCGTGATCTAAGTCGAAAGAAAACGCTGGCTAATACCAGCGACACAACTCAAGAGGCAGACTTGTCCATGGAGTTAGACGATTCGGCTGCTCCTGCTTCTGACCCGGATAGTATGGAGTGGCAGACGCAGACCCGTGCAGGGAAGAACAAAAAACCAGTTACTGCGCCGAAGTAATCCAAGTTGTCTCTCTCCTGAGTTTTAATCTTTTAACTACCGAGTTTCATTAATTTACATTTTCCAATATATACACATTTTATAAATGACAAAAGTAAATTTTATGCAATGGAACTGTCGCGGACTTTTAAGAAATATTGATGATGTAAATCATTTCATGGATGAGCTTCGGCCGATAGCTCTTGCTCTTCAGGAAACTCATCGTTATGACCGCTCTCCTCATATTTTAAGACGTCACCGGGTCTTTAGGAAAGACCGTCTTAGTGACACTCCCTCTGGTGGCGTGGCAGTGGTTGTACAGGGTGGGGTTGTCTGCTCTGAGGTCCCACTCTGCACACCACTTGAAGCTGTGGCAGTGCGCCTTCTTTTAGACCGCCTCATAACTGTAGTATCACTTTATTTACCACCTAACACTCCATTACATCTTAGTGAATTGCAGGGTCTTGTAGGTCAACTCCCACAACCCTTTATGATTCTAGGCGATATTAATGCCCATCACCCCCTATGGGGTAGTATCCCCCTTAGCAAAAAGTCGTTCAAAATCAGTATACTGAAAGTATACTAATAGTGAACTTAGGGTATGTACCGAAATCGTACTAGTTTCACATTTTTATGAAACAAAATAGTATACCTTTAGTACACCCCAAGTACATATGTAGTATACCATAAGTGCACCTCGAGTGTACTTTTAGCATACTATAAGTGCACGTTTAGTACACTCCATGTATGCTTTTAGTGTACTAAATGTACACTATTAGTACATATATGCGGAGTGTCCCAGATAACTTGCACCAAACATTAAAAAAAAAACAAAAAACGGAGCGTTCTGCGAGAGTGAAACCATCTGTACACTGTTAGAAAGTCTCTTGCGAAAGTGCACGAAATTGTTTTAGTGCGCCCATTTATTTATTTAACAGTAACAAGTTAACTTTTGAAATCTTTGTTTAAAAGCCGAGGTGTGAAATGGAAAGTTGTAGAGCGCATTAAGAAACACCCAATTAAACCATGCTCCTTTTTCCTAGCCTTCAAAAAAACGCCCGTGAAACACAAAAAAATACCGCGTGACAACTCGCTTCCCCAATCACGGCGTGCGAGCGCGCCGCGAATGTACGTTCTTTGCAGGTCGAAAAAAGCACGAAAACATATTATGTTTCAAAGACTTTAATTGGGTGTTTCTCAATGCGCCTTGCAACTTTACAATTGACATCTTGGCCCATAAAAGAATATTTTAAAGGTTAGCTCATTAATCTTAGTTATTTACATAACCAGGTGCATTAAAAAAATCTGTGCACTTCCTCAAGACACTTGCTAACGACAGTTGACTTCACTCCTGCAGAGCCCTCCGGTGTTTTTTTAAGTATGGTGCAAGTTATCTGGGATGCCGTGTATGTCGGGCGTTCTCAATGGAAAGAACGGTCTCAAATTGACCAGAAAAATCGGCGCCTGCATTCAAAAAGCTGACTTTTCAAAGGTGTTTCTTTGAACGGCTGAAATGTTAACGCCGTTGACAACTCAGTTGATGATGATAATGCAGAGCCGCAACCACCATCTTTTAAGAGTGCATCACTCTTAAAATTGAGTCCGGAAATTAACGAGAAAATCTTTGGCAGCTCTATTCCTCGTGAGAATGACGTACCGGCGTCTTCTGAAACTGTGTGAGAAAAGCAATAAAGAAGAGGTGCATTGCATTTTTCAACTGAAAGTATGTATGTGTAGCCTACAAACATTATGATCAGTGTTCTTCGCGTAATTGAGAAGACAGAAATTGAAATCCTACTTATCACTTTATTCAAGTTTCCGAGCATGCCTCACTGTACACTCTCGTTTGTGATGACGGTATGCCATATTACAGCCTGCGTAAAAAGAGAAGAGAAAATTACCCTATGCCACTCTATGATATAACATCACATAATTCGCTCAAAGGACCACTATGTGAGGAAGGCAAGATAGTAACAACTTCATCCTGACAAAAGGGCGAGGAAAATCAGACAATATCGTTTCTGAAAACCTGATACCTGAAAGAAGCTCTAACACAGAGTAAACAAAATGATTGGCATTTTCTTAATGCCTCCTTTTCTTTTGCTGTGAACACAGGTACAAGTCATACGCTATTACACATTCAGTGGTGCGGCTTAATTTATGATAAGTACTTGTTTTTATATAACTTCGAGCTTTTAGAGAAAAGATTCAATATAATGGGTCGGACATAAATGGTTGCTATGAACTATCCTATATATTTACACATTATCTGATATCATAAAAGCACTAGAGCAGGGTAGGGCTGTACTGCATCACTTATAAATTTCTAACCAATTAAAAGTTGGCATTTATTTAATTTATTAGTATTGGCTATTATTCTTTGACGAAGAATAACTGGGCGAGTTGGTACGTTGGTAGTCTTTCAACTCCATCGAATATTCAGGTCCTTTTAACAATTTTTTCATGCTTTTGCTTTTTCTAACTGCTCTGCCTTTTGTAGCGGCTTTCGCCGCCACTAAAAAACGTGACATCCAAACTCACTTTATTCGCAACACAAAATCGCAAACTTGGAAAGCGTGCCGCTTCGGCATACGCAAAGAGATCGTCCGTCTCTACGGCACAGGCATCAGCACGGGCAAGAAATCATGCTGCTCGCTCTTGTAACGTTTTCCACGCTACCACTTTATGAAACAGATCGTTGACGAGAGACTGTTGGAACCACACCTCAGAACTAGCATGACCTGTGATTGCTTGAACTGCCGTCAGACTGTACTTGAACGCTCCGCAAAAGCGTCGTCGGGCGACCGTCGTAGGGACGGCGCCCAGGAAAGGCCCTCGGCTGGCCCTCGGTTCCGCCGCACGCGAATCTTTCTCACTCTGCGGAGAGAGCCATAAATTTTGAAGATACGCTCTTTTCAAATAACGAAATAAAACCGGGTATAGCGTAGTAAGAGTGAAGCATAGCTTAACAAGCACACGGTACAAGACAAAGTTTGAAACAGCGGCGCACTTCGCAGGAACAAAAGGAACTTCCTCACCTTCGCTTGCACCAGTCGGCCATGACTGTCCGCCATTTGCGACGCTGTGTCTCACAGCACTCAGTAATCGCTTGCTATTATTGAACACGGTATTCGTAAGGAAGATATCTAAAATATTCGCAAAAACAGCAAAAACGTAAAAAGGAAGCGATGCTCGAACTCTCCGGAACTCCCACGGCGGCCGAACGGAAGCTGATTGCAATACCGATGGTCTTGCGCAGTTTTCAAAAGTCTCTTCTTTTTGTTCTGTTTTTTAAGACAAAACTAAGCAAATCAATATATTAATAATAATAATGTCACTTTATTATATTTGTAAAATATTAACAAAACGTTTAGTCTATCTTAGGTTTTATCTAAACTTTCGGTTTTCTTTTTCAGTGTAAAACCGAAACTATCTCAAGCAATTTCTCCCTTGTCAGCAAGGCTATTTTGATTAATCAGCGCATGCTTGCACCGCTGGTATTTCGGCTTTTCTGGAAGGATCGGCTCTCGCGGCACATAAATAACGAGGGCAACCTCGTGTTTTGAAACAATCAGCGTGCCCGTCTTTTTTGACGAGGGAAAGACACGTTAAATTTTCGTTGATTTTTACAGTGTGGAAATCTCGATCGACGGTGTTGGTCGTCGTTGCAATTGTCAATCTCTTTTCAAGTGAATTGAGATGTCTTAGAGTTTTGCAAGATAAATCTACACCATGAAACACTTTCGGTGAAAGCTTTAGGTTGTTACATAAAGGCGCCGATTTCTCCAGCCAATTTCAGAGCGAGCTTCCATTCATAACATCACTTCGCTTACGCGGTTCGGAAGTTGATTTGCGCTGCATGCGACCATGCAAGGTGGAGGATCTTATGTCCCCATTATTAGCCGTGGTTTCTTTTGCCTCCTGTCCTTTTGATTGCTGTGGATGCAGATATCTGAAACAGCGTATAGTACGCTGAGACCTGCATTACAAAAACACCGGATTATCCTACAAACGTAATTTGTCTACTAGCCTATGAGGCAGCACGCAAGTGGCGGTGCACTTTGAAAACAAAGTCATGTGCATGCTTTTTCATCAGCAGCATCAAACACTTGGTGCGATTGCCCTCGATCGCCCAGCTTCCGAATAGTGTTAACAGTTTTTTTACAGTAAACTTTTATTCTTCAATAAAGGTAACAAACACAGCTCAGGGAAAATAAAAGCTATCTTTGCAATAAAAGTAGACTTTTCAATTGCTAAATTTATAGAAATGACTAGCTAAAATAATTATTGACAAGTTAGATAACGCTACTTTCCGTGGCGTACAATGTAGCTAATTTTTCTATTTGTGCTTTTTTTAGGCGTAAGTCCATGTTGCATTTGCAACGTAAATATGCTCTGACACTGCCGGTCGTTTCCCCGGGGAACTTTTGGACCACGTGGTCTGCACTGAAATGAGAAATGAAGCATCCCTTTGTCACATTATGTCAGCTATACCCGGTGATATTTTTTAATCAACTGGTTTTAGGAAAATTGGGGGCTCATGTCATGTTGATGCACTTTTCATGCGTGTCGTGCGACTCGGCGGTCATTACATGGGTGAATAACCGTGGCAACATCTTTTTAAGTATTTAAAATCTGTAAATTTACTTTTTTTATTATTGCTGTTTTAGAGGCAGTCGTTATTGGAGCCTAACACAGTCAAAACTATTCACGAAACAGCAAGGGGCTTTAAGATATTTATTTATGAAATTTCGCACTTTTTCTCTCGATTCAAGAACCACGCGCGGCAGGGGTGGGCAAAGTGGAGAGTGAAATTAGCGGTTTTGACATGGCATATCGGTGATGGCATGTTTGTTTGTGTTAGCGAGAACTTCTCATACTGAAGTTCTATGCATTATTTAAATTTCTAGTGAAGTTACAACCCTCATAAAGTGCTGTCGCATTCAGCATGAACGAAGTTGCACTCTTTTGAAACCGTGCCTTTGGTGGATGCTCCAGCATCATACTTCCAACGGTTCGACTGAAGGGAATACGTAAGAATAGCATCCTGCGCTCTGTCCAGTGCGCTGCTTTTAATCAGGCGACGAAAGGCAGAGTTTTAGCTATGAATAACCCAAAACTCGTCACCTTTTCGCAAATTGTTTCAGTTGGGCTAGAGTTTATTCATAGCCCCTTTAAAATTAAAAATTCAACATGGTCAATTACACTGTCAATTAAGAAAGCTAATTAGACAACGTATATGACGTTTATTTACTCCTCTAATGTCCACCGAGCCCCACAAATATTCTGTGAAAACGGCATCGGCCTATCTATCGCGTTTTTAGTGTGTTGATGTTAAAAATCGCACTATATATATATATATATATATATATATATACCCGTTATTATAATTTGAGTACACCGACTGCAAGCACTGAAAGTAGACCTTTAGTATACTTAAGTGCACTTTCTGTATACTGATTTTGAACTACTTTTTACCGCGGGCACTACGATTCTACTACATGTACTAGTTTTGTACGGACGAGTATACTTTCAGTCCACCGTGATTTTTACTGGAAGTAAACTTTAAAGGGACACTGACACCCCCCAAAAAAATTTTTTTATTTTTTGCCAGGCGCTTTATTATGGTGTCGGAGGACTACCCAATTAATATTTTGCAACAGAGTAGCGTATTTCTTTATTAAAGCCAAAAGGCGCAACTGCTCGAAACCGAAACCGAAACCCGACGGAGGTCGGAGAAGTGGAGAGAAGACAGTGACTGGCGTAAGTCACGTGGCTACACCCGACCGTGCGGTTTTTTTTTGTTTGTTTTTTCTCCTCTCCGGTAGCAGACGACACGACATGCGGCGTGCGATGCGGCGTGCGGGAACTGCTCGTTGTTCTGTACTCCAAGATGAGTTGTTTTGTACATTGAGGAGTTCGAGATGAGTAGTGAGTGTCCGTGGTGAATTTCCGTGATCGGCTCCGAAAAGAATAAACCCAAGATGTTGCGTGAAGAGCTGGCTCACATGTCCTGCATCCGAAAAAAAGTTGCATTGTGCGACAGAGTTTCCGAAAGATCAACGGGATCGGGACCAATGGCTGGCTGCAATTCCTGTAGAACATTTACGGGCACCTCGGAAAGCGGACGCTACCTGATTTATATGCTCCTTGCATTTTGTGGAAAGTGATTACATTGAGTTCGCAGGTGTCAAAACGGAAATCCCATACCGTTTAATTCAGCGAAGTATCGTCCACAATATTTGTTTGTTATTTTTTTGTTCGTTTCTTCAGTGATGATTGTAAAAAAAAGAAAAAGATACGTAAACATC
The DNA here is from genome assembly GCF_016920785.2 of Ixodes scapularis. Taxonomy (NCBI): domain Eukaryota; kingdom Metazoa; phylum Arthropoda; class Arachnida; order Ixodida; family Ixodidae; genus Ixodes; species Ixodes scapularis. The sequence continues at coordinate 88,398,671 of NW_024609881.1, forward strand.
AGAAAATGTTTCAAAAAAAAAAAAAAAAATTCACGAGGGATTGAACCCGGTCCTACCGCGTGTGAAGCGGTCGTCTTTCCCACTGAGCTACTGGGGCATCTCGTTTCTGGTGGATCTCTTTTCTTAGTAATAATTCAGCCGGTAAACTGTAAGTTGGAAAGTTTGCTGTCGATTTTTCTCTAGCAAAAGCACTCCCGGGTCGAAGTCGGGAAGCACCACGCTTTGCGGACATTCGCGCCTAGTAAAGAAATCGTACGCGTGCATATTCAACTCGAAGTAGACACGTCGTGCTTGACGTTTGCGCGAGCGTTGTCTTCAGCCACGAGAAGGGAGCGACGGCTCGGCGACGTCTTCGTGCAAATCGGCTTGGTGGCAGGGCGTGTCGTACGGGATGAATACCAATTCTTTTGATCAGTCCCAAATTTCTCTTTTAACGGTAGACAGAATTCGCCGGTACCGCGAACGACACTTCTGAAATAGAGGTCCCACGCCCGTCGTCCGCTGCCATCGCCGTCTCCGCGAGTCCCACGATACGCGAAACGACGAACGCACAGAATGCTTCCGGTTGTCTGTGGAACTTTTTTTTTTCAATCAACGTAATTACAGCTTTTTAGAAGCCACAAAAAATGGGTTTCATATTTTTTTTCTATTTTTAATATTGAGTGTGTGCCTTCAGTGACCCACGACTTTGTTTAAATTTGGTGGTCGCATCGATACCTTAGAAAACGGCCCGTGACCGCGAAAAAGAGAGTGAGCGAGACTCGAACCGGCCAGTTGTTGATCGGCGGTTTTGGGGCGGAAAGAAACCGAATTTCGAGGCGCAAATTCTGTTCTGGGTAGTTGAGCTCTCATAAGTCACGTACAACTAAAAACCTCGGCGAGCATAAATACCCTGTCAGTGTCCCTTTAAGTACACTTAAAATATACAATCAGTACAAAGACCGCACTGAAAGTATACTTTTAGTATAGACGCTTTCAGGCAGCTGTGCATGGGCGCCGCCATAACTGACCTTCAGTTTTTGTTCCCTATTATTCCGTTCGCCCCACTTCCTCATTACCACAGTAGGACCGGTTATTACCATTTTAAATGTTACTGTGTCCTTCTCCCCAGCATAGGCCCTTGTGGAGGCTCGTCAACGCCCGCTTCAGTGGCTCGGCATCTCGGTAAGACAAGAGAAGGTCGGCGATGGCGGCTCAATCTGGCGCGCGCTGAAAGTGTCTTCAGTACACTTCGAGTGTACTGATTTTGAACGACTTTCGCTAAGGGTCGTCAAGACTCTCGTGGAGCTGTAGTTGAACGTTTTTTATTGGCATCTGGGCTATGCCTTCTTAATGGGAGAGAGCCAACATTTTTCAGTGCAGCTCACACCACATTTACATCCATAGATCTGACGATCTCATCCCCCTCATTGTTTCCTTCGTTACATGGAATGTTCTCAACAACCCTTTTGGCAGTGATCACTTTCCGATTGTTTTAGAGAGCGTTGTTCAGCTACCCTCACTTTTGAAACGTATCCCTAGGTGGAAGTTAGATAAAGCTGACTGGTCACTTTTTGGGTTACATTCCACCTTGGACCCTTCTCTGCTTTCTTCTATGTCACCCGAAGATGCTACACTGTATATTACTGGGCAGATACTAAATGCTGCTGAAGTGTCTCTTCCACGAACCTCTGGTAATGTGCCAAAAAATGCAAACCATGGTGGAACAAGGAGTGTGCCACAACCTTAGCGGATCAAAACAGAGCTTGGAGCAAACTTCGCAGATATCCCACATCATGCAATCTCGCAGAGTTCAGGCAGCGGAAAGCCAAAGCCCGTTGGACCAGGAAGCAGTCAAAATGGAAAGACTGGATGAAGTATGTTTCTTCTATAAATAGTTTTGTGCCTGTCAAAGAGGTTTGGGATAGATACAGGAAAATAAATGGAGATTATAGGTGCTTTGCAATTTGTACTTTTGATGCCCCCTCTTCATCTTTAGTTGACATCGGCGACATCCTTGGTGAACATTTTTATAACACATCCAGCTCGGCAAACTACAGTGATTCGTTCAGTAGATTTAAATCTCGAGCAGAGCGACTAAACATTTCCATGTCTGGAGGAGACTGTGAGCCTTATAACCAGCCTTTTACACCGTGTGATCTTGAAATGGCACTTGATTGACATAACGAGGGTTTCTGCTCCAGGGCCCGACGCAGTTCATTATGAAATGCTTCGTCGCCTTTCTTCTGAGTCCCTGAAAAGTCTTCTCTTGTTCTTCAATTTATTCTGGGAAAAAGCCTGCTTTCCCCATGCCTGGAAGCATGCACATGTCATCCCGCTCCTAAAGCCACAGAAAGACCCTTCACTACCATCAAGTTACCGTCCCATTGCTCTGACGAGCTGTGTCGGAAAAACATTTGAAAGGCTTATAAACAGGCGGTTAGTATACATAATAGAAAGGCAAAAGTTCCTTGACAAAAATCAGTGCGGTTTTCGCCGAGGTCGATCTACTCTCGATAATTTGGTTCGGCTGGAAATCGTTATACGCGAGGCATTTGTGAACAAGCAGTACTGTGTTGCAGTGCTTTTTGACTTAGACAAGGCGTATGATACCGCTTGGAGATATGGTATCCTGAAAGACTTGTATGCTTGCAATATCCGTGGTAGGATGTTGCAATGCATTAAGAACTTTCTAACAAACAGAACCTTTCAAGTCCGACTTGGCAACACCCTGTGTAAACCTTTTGTTCAAGAAAACGGAGTCCCACAGGGAGGCATTTTGAGCGTCACTTTGTTTGTACTGAAAATGAATTCTCTCGCACGAATACTACCTCGGTACATTTCCTACTCTCTTTATGCTGACGATATACAGATCTCCTCATCTTCTTGCAATCTTTCTAGTTGTGAGCGGCAGTTACAACTGGCTATAAACAAACTTTGTAAGTGGGCAGACGAAAATGGTTTCAAGTTCTCTGTTGCAAAGACAGTCTGTGTGCCTTTTTCCCTACGTCGCGGGCTTTCCTTAGACCCAGCTTCGGAACTAAACGGTACTCTGATCCCTGTTAGGAAGGAGCACAGGTTTCTTGGTGTCATATTTGACAAAAAACGTACCTTCATTCCCCACCTGAAATTTCTCAAGGAAATTTGCCTTCGTTCCACAAACCTTCTGGAAGTTTTGGCTCAAAAATCATGGGGGTCGGATTGGAAATGTCTGCTGCATTTGTACACCGCGCTTGTGCGATCTCGTCTTGATTATGGCGCCGTGGTGTACGGATCAGCTCGCCCATCTGCTCTCAAGATGTTGGATCCTGTACATCATCTTGGCTTGCGGTTGACAACAGGTGCTTTTCGGACATCGCCTGTACTTAGTATGGGATGTTGCTGTGTAAAAGACGTCAATACCTCAGCCTAACCTACGCGTCTAAGATCCTAGCAAACCCTGATCACCCAACGTATCATTCAGTACAAAGGTCTCAATTCTACCGTCTCTTTGAAAATAAGCCAAGCATCGTCAGACCGTTAAGTTTTTGTATAGAGCAATTTTGTTCCTTACTTCAACTTCGTCTGAACGAACTTAATCTAATGCAGAACAGAGTCTGCGTGGCGCCCTGGAATATGGTGCGTGTTTTTTGTGACTGGACTTTCACTAAGTTTAATAAGAATAGCATATCAACTCTTGTGATTCAGCAGGAATTCCTTGACCTGGAAGATAAATATAAAGGTTATGCTTACTTTTACACAGACGGTGCCAAGACTTCATCCTTTGTCGGGTGTGCCGTGCATTCGGGTCGTTTTGTAAAAGTTAAACGTCTAGAGGAATTTGCGAGTATATTTACTGCTGAAATCTATGCTGTGTCTTTTGCATTGGATTATATTCTGAAGACTAAAACTAGACGAGCCGTAATATTTGTAGACTCTCAAAGTGCCATTACTGCAATTTGCTCTCTAAAAGCCACTAAGAATATGCTTGTGGAACAAGTGCGAAGTAAACTTAACGGAGCTTTACGTAAAGGTCACAATATAAAATTCTGCTGGGTTCCGAGTCATGTGGGAATAAAGGGTAATGAGGAGGCAGACAGGCTCGCTGCATCTTCAGGTAACCGCTCTCGATATCAAGCTAGCTTGCCCTATCAGGATATCAAGTCATTAATTAAGTCGTCTCTTTTTCGTCTATGGCAGGCAGAGTGGGCCGTGGAGTCTAATAACAAGCTCCATGTAAGCAAACCAGTCCTTGGGTCTTGGGAGAGCTCCTTACTTAAGAATCGCTTTCACGAAGTTGTATTGTGCCGGCTTCGAATCGGGCACTCCTGCCTCACACACAGATATCTCCTTTATGGGGAGGATCCACCAGTTTGTGAGCACTGTGGAGAAAATCTTACTATTCTTCATATTTTGTGGATCTGCCCGGAATTCGACACTGAACGACGCGCTCATTTTCCTGAGTTTTTTAGGTTTTGTATTCCATTTCATCCCGCTCATTTGCTGGGAAAACACCCTCTCGTTTCTCTTGATCGAGTTTTATCATATATTACTAGTACTGGCCTTATACACCAGATCTAGTCCCAGTTGTTTTCACGATAATTTTTTTGTAATGAGGTAACTATGGGCAAGTTTCATTAGTTAATTTAGTCTGGCGCAGTATGGCCTTCGTTGCTGTTGCGCCAAAAAAACCGCAAACAACAACAATGCACTGTTTGGCGCAATTTAGCTGGAGGTCCGGGCCCGCTATAAGCCCCGCCCACAGATCAGTGGCCCCGCCCCTTACTATTGAATTGTATTGGCTGCTAGGCCGAACAAGCTCGGAAGCCTAGTGTCTCCCTTTCGCGACATCCGGTGCACCTAGCCTGGACTCTGACACCGCTTGCTAGTCGTGCAAGCATACGCGAGGCAGCCTCCATATGCTTGCAGCCACAACCGCCAGTCGTAGTCTGCAATGCCCGAAAGACGCGGACATGAAAGCTGCTCGTCGGCATTCGTTTTCGCCTTCCTCCGTCTGCTAGAGCGCCGACGTCTGAAAACTTCTAGAACTCTCGAAAAATGCGACCATGCGACTAGAGTTCCATCGTGCATGAGCCACGGTCCACAAGAAGAATCTGTCCGCGTCTGTCGATATGTGGTAAAACTTGACCGAGAGGAATCAAAATATCAACGAAATAAATATGCAGACATTTCGAATTTTCTTTTCTTGTTATTTTTTTTTTCGATGGCCCCTCACCCAAACGGCTCGCAAATTCATATCTGCGTTGGTAACTTAAAGGTATTGAAGCAACTGTCGCAACCACGGTAATAGCGCAGTTCACAATAGTGTGGGGCCTCTCCTACGGGAACCAACACCTTTATTAAGGCGAAAGCCCTCTATAACTCATCGTTCAGTCGACCTCCAAGGTCCTTGAGCGAAAACACGTCGACAACAAGAAAAGTGCGAAAACACGTCGGGGACACGAAAAGCACGAAACCGCGTTGGTTACACCAGAGCCTTCTCTACTGGGAGAGTTCGGCGGTCTCTTAATCCGGCCGCCAGTCAGGCAATGACGCCCGAGCACTCTAGCAACTAGGCGCGTCGCGCTCCGATCTTGAGTGTCTCGCGCCTGCTCGCTGCCCGTAGGAGACACGTAGCGTAAAACCCTCGATAGAGCCAGCATAGAGCAAAAGACAAGGACGGAAATGGTTGTTGAGCACGTGAGACGATACGTCTGAAGAAAACGGGGTGCTGCACTGCCCTGGGCTGCTCCAACAGCGCAAAAAAAGGTTCTGAAATGTACCGATTCCCGCAAGGGAAAGAAAACCGCCCGAGAAGCAAAACCTGGAAGGCCAGAATGAAGAGGGCTAACTGGAAGCCGACCTCAAGTTCTCGCCTCTGTGAGGTAAGTTTATTCTGTTTATATCCTCAACTTCTCTGCACCTTATTTGCGAGCGTGAAACAACGCCCACACTGCACGAGCTCGCGTGCGAGTCAGGAATGTGCCAATCGTTGGGTTCGCTCACCTTATGGCTTTGACTTCGCTCGATCCTTAGGTGAAAGGGAGTATAAAGGCTGACGTTGCTCTCAAAAAGCGTTGGAAATCTGTAACATGCCCATTTTCTATGTGCCCTTTGAAGATAGTGAATTTGAAAGGGATTGTCTCGACCGCAAGAAGCTCAGGCACAACGCGATCCCGAAGGTGTTTCCGCACAGCAAGCCAAGCAATGTCATAAAACCACCTAAACATCGGCCGGTGAGAAGTTGTAGCTTCTTACATTGAAAAGTTACAGCAATGTGGTGCCTACAGAAAGATGCTGTGTCGCTAAATTGTATCCTCAATTCTCGGCCTCGCTTTGCTATTTTCGCATCAGACAGGTCACAGTTGTAACACGGCAGTCCCCGGTCGACCCTCGAGTTGTGAGCAAGAAATAATTTGATATTATATCACTGTTTTGTTTTGACAGAAAGGGGCTTGACACTTCGTAAACCTGGCTTTGTTGGATAAACCTTCTGCTCTGCAGATGCTAACAAGCACTATGGGCTCCCGTTCCAACAGTTTTGCGGCAGACTCAACGATGCCTTCCATCACGAGCGACTGTGTTCGTTGAGTGGTTTGCTTGCATATATGAACATAAACAAAATTTGCTCCCATTTTAGGAGTTCGGTGCCAGTAACAACGCTGCCTGGCATCACGAGGCACTTCAGATACCCTCTCAACCAGCGACTTCTGCTCAAGATGCTGCTCAGATGGTACGGAGGCGTAAACTGACTCGATATTTTGCAAGTGCCGATGATGGAAAGAAGATAGTCCGGGTGCTTCGGGATGCGTCAGCTTTTGCCGCCTTCAGTGTGCGTGGTGCTCAGTTTTGCTTTACGTTGAGAGCTCTATTCTGAAGAATTTGCGGCAGTTGTACCCGCGGGCGCTGGCTTTTAAGAAGCTCAAGTTTGGGTAACCAACTGCTACGCTGCTGCCCTTGGGCGAATGTTGTTAAAGTAGGCAACGTGTACCCCGCTAAATTTAGCGAGAAAATATTCCCGCTAAATTTAGCCGGATGTTTACGAACATTCTCCCGCCAAAGTTTGGGGAAAGTTTCGAGAAAATTTTCCCGCTTAACTTCGCGGGCTAACTGAATTGCAGTTGAGGTCACGTGGCGCATATTTCCCCGCTAATTATAACGAAGAAATATTTGCGGTAAATTTATCGGGGAAGTTGTTTCGCTAAATTTAGCGGAGAACTTTCCCACCAATTATAGCGAAATGTTTTCCAGACATATTTAGCGGGAAAATTTTACCCTCGTGACGTAACGCATCAAGTCAAGTGTGACGTCGTTATGGGAAACGTCCCTTGATGCAACGCGCTGTTACGCCGACGCCGATGTCGACGGCGCTCAACCAGGAAACGGGCACCTAAGAGCTGCGCTCTAAAACGGGAAGTGTCCTTGTGCTTGTGGTATGCAAGTCGGCTCACGCATCTGGGAAGCGTGTGAAATAACACGAGATGCTTGGTTAGATCACAGTTACTATTGACTAATCTGATGCACAGCCCAAAAGGTCCGTACTTAGCACAGATGTCGCCAGGGTCCAAAGACACCATCTGGCAAGGTGAGCAGTTGACACTTTTTAAAAGTCTATGGAGAGACATTGGCTGCCACCATTGCTTGCTCACGAAGCGCGTTATTGAATCCTAGTCTTCGCCGAGCGCTGACGTCATACTCGGTTCTAATAAGAGCTGAGCCGAGTTCACGCCCAACGCTGACGCAATCCTCGTGTCCAATACGTGCTCAGTGCATGTGAGCAAGCAATGGCGGACATGCTATAGCGCGGAATTTTGAAAAAGCTCAATTGACTATCCTGCGAACCTTTTTTTTTTTATTCTTTACTTCCTAGAGTGCTAAGCACATATTGCGTGATTAAGCTAGGTACTTGGTTAGATCACGTGTAACAACCGTCACCGCGCCTTGGATTATGGGTAGATTTGCCCGCAAAATTTAGCGGAAAACTTTCTCCGCAAGTTTTAGCGAAAAAAGTTCCCCGCTAGCGAAAAAAAATTTTCTCGCTAAATTTGCCGGAAAAATCTCCCCGCTGCATTTAGCGAAAAAATTTTCCGCTGAATTTAGCGGGAAAATATTTACGCTAAATTTAGCGCGGAGTATAGTGAAATTGATGACGAAATTGTATTTCAGATTGCCAATTAAGACGTCAAAATAAAGGCGGACCGTATAATGAAATTACGATACAATGTTGAATTGAAGGCTTAATTGTGGGGTGTCAAAGTGACACAAAACACCGCGATTTTAAAATGACGGCCTGCCGTCATCTTGACGGAATAAGCTTGTCAATGGAGCTCCCAAAACATTTCCCGTCAATAGAGAGTTTTAGAGAACCGGAACAAAATACGATCGATAAACAAAAACGATCGATACCTTGGATCGGACGTGTGGACCGATCGTGTGCCTTGAAACGGCTTTGGGGGAACCGTATTTGCAGACGATAGCAGACGATCGGTACAGGTCGCGCCCCCTGGCGACGGAAACCTGCATCCGCCTCATCGACAAAAGACAAATTTGCGTGTGTTTGTAGAAATCGCAGAAACTCAAGTAAATAAAGATCGCGCCGTACATATATAGAGAACCTAAAATATTGTATACCTACTTATAGTTCGTCTTGTTTTTTTACTGGAATGAATGCGCTTCCGTTATACAAAAACTGGCGCACCACGGCGTGTCGCCCCTAGCACAGCGAAGTTCTAAAATGTTCGTCTGCTAAAGAAGCAGACGAGCTTTCCGACAACAATGGCGCTCGATCTTTTTGACCATGGCTTGGAGTTGGCTCTATTCAGCGAAAGCAATTTATAAAAAGTGATTTTGTACGACTGTCTGCGCACTAAGTGTGGCGTGAGTCTCTTTTGAACTTTCCGCTTTCTATAAGCGAGGCACGCACGCGCGTGCCGTGGGGCCCGTGACTTGTGCAGGGGCACGAGGGAATAAACATTCTTTTTGGTTTACCGTGACACGGAGTCAGTCGTATTTCTTTCGGGTGCCACCGAGCACCGATACACTAAGAGAAGGCGCTTGTTGGCGGCGAAGGCATAGGACGTTCAACTTGGCGTAGCTTTTGAGTAAACAAAAAAGTTGTGATACCAGGAATGATTTGCGGATACCACGAATGATGTGCCAGCGTGTTTTGGGTCTTTTTTTTCTTTCAGTTTACCAGATTTATATACTTGGGGAATAAAATAATGCCTCGACAGTACATGGTAACTTAATTTCTAATAAATCATGCGTTCTCAGCGGGCAAGCTTCGGTGTTTTACATCAACCAAATATGACGTCTACACCAACCACGTCCTGATATGCTGAAACGTTGCCGAAAGCAAACTCGATTTGGCACAAGAACACGCTCGCGCGCGCTTATCATCAACATTCGAAGTCGTCTGCTAGCGATCCTGTCTCTTTCCCTCGAGGCCCAATGCAGGATCGAGTATTAAGAAAGCTATGGACAAATAAAACTAGAAATATTAAATCTCGAAGAAAATACAAAAATAACCGAAATATACTCACTTTCTCAAGTTGATGCGGTCACTTTTCTTGTACAAAGCAATTCAATTCAATTTTCAATTCAATTCTGAATTTAATTCAATTTTTATTTTAAGATCAAGTCATACAAAATAAAGAGCTGGCCCGGAAAAGCAGCATTCTGCTTGTATGTGGGGCCAGGCGACCAACTACAATACATGTTGTTACAAAAAAAAAAAAAAAAAACACTCCGCAGCACAAAAAAAAAAATGAAAGGAACACAAAATTAGCAGCACAAAGAAATACAAAAAGGAACACTTTAGAGCATGAAATATAGTGTTTACAGCGAAGTCTACTCACGCAACCACGAAATAAAAGTACGAAATATCTCCAACGGTTAGGCTACGATATCTACAGCTCAGATGCTTGACACCAATTCCTTAGTTTCCTTTTTAGTACCTATAGTGGATTCTATATTCATAAGGGACTCTGGGAATTCGTTACTTTCCATACAGTGTGTATATTTTTGAAATGACGTATCTTTCAGTACGTCTAAAATCTGTATTTTTATTTACGAGGAGGTCAATCCGTTCCTTCGCTCCTCGCAACGATAAGTTATTTTTCAACGCTGCGTCATTCCAAAGTGCTGGAGCGAAAAAGGAGTAGGGCCTAGCACCTCCCGAAGTAGAATGATGTTGTCTACTACTGTAAACCACTTGCGAGGAGGAGGCGGAGGGACGGAGGTAGATGCGGCGCTCATGTTGCTCTCTTACGGTACAGATAGCAGACGATCACGGACGTACGCCCGCGTACCGTTCGTTGCGCCGTGTACGGTACGACCACGAAGAAAATATAAAGGAAAACCTGTAACTTTACTGCTGTGCACTTATTAAAACTATCACCCAATATTCAAAGGGCTCGTTTTATAGGATATATGTGATTAGCATTTGTAAAGAAATTTTTAATTCATGCAACATTTTTACACTAAAAAGTATCCAGAGCCTTGATGCAGAAGGCTGTTGCACACTCTGTTGCCACTACAGATAATCCTCAGTCATAACAGCAGCTGTAAAAAACGGGTGATAAGTGCTCAAAATGCACATCCAATGTTTGTATTACAAAAAAAAAAAAGAACTTATAATATGTAAAGAAAAAAAAAAGGGCGTATAGGCCAGCGGGATTCGAACCTTCAACTACCGGTCCTCTACGAGCTCAAGAATCATGTCGTATTACACCTGAGACTGCGGTGGAAGAAATCGGAAGAACTTTCAGTAGAAGGAACAGACACAGAGAACGTCTCAATGAGACGTTCTCTGTGTCTGTTCCTTCTACTGAAAGTTCTTAGACGTTCTCTGTGTCTGTTCCTTCTACTGAAAGTTCTTCCGATTTCTTCCACCGCAGTCTCAGGTGTAATACGACATGATTAGCTACCACCAGCTCGCCTGCACTCTCACCGTCTTTTCACTAAGAGCTCAAGAAGTCGGCGCTCCAATCCACTGAGCTACCGAGCAGACGATGTTTTGGCTGCGCTAAACACCAATCTATTTCTATTGAAAAAGTCCTATTGTGTTTTGTTCTTTATTCTTTTTTTTTTTTTTTTTTGCTGACTAAAACTTTATGGACTTGCTGTCACACATGGCGCTCCTGCCAGCCACTGCCACGATTTATGTTATTCATGTTTGGCGCCACGGCACGCTCTCTCCGCCAGCGAAATAGCCGTTTTGCTAACCAAGCGAGACTGTCCATGTCGGCCATTGGTCGTGCCGGTCGTGCCTTACGGTTCCACCAGCGCATTACGGTAAGATCGCAGAAGACAGGCGCATGCGCAGTTCGTACCGGAGGGCCCATCGTACCGTATCGGATGTGCAGAAACGGTTCCCTAAAACTCTCTATTGTGAAGGAACGTTTTTAAACGGTGGGCTGTGTTCCGCAGTTCTGGTGACAAGGAGTTTTTGACGCTGCATGCAACCAAATGACAACAGAAATTTACGACACATATATGGAACGATGCGAGGAGGGCACGTGCATCAGTTCTGCACAAACTGCGCTGTATGAAAGCGAGATATGATATCGTGGTCTGTGTGAAGTGATTTGTTCAAAACATTGTTGTAGCAGTTTCTTCGTGTTCTTGCGGGTTTTTGTGTTTTCTCAATACATTTCAGTTTTAGGCCGGTGCTCAATGTTTTTTTTACTTGGTCTTGGTCTCTTTTTTGTGCAGTTTTTATTTCGTTGTTTGCAGTAGGTTTAAGCACAATGCCTTGGGTTACCGGTGAGCGCACGTAGTTCGTTGGTAACAGCTTCATAGCGTTTTCGAAAAACATATTAAAATTGTGGAATCTGGCATACATATTTATTTTTTAATTAGACCTGCAAGCGCAGAGTGCAATATTGCAGGAGTACGAAAAAGATACCAATAGACACATGCACTCAAATATAAAGATAAATAGACACATATTTACACACACATATAATAGGAGAGCAGGTTTCAGTTCAAAGACGAGAGTTCTCAAACAAGCGTGGCTGGAGGTCTTTATTACACTCCATGGCATCTTTAATTCTGTGCATTCCATAGCTCGAATGGTTTGTTATGCTGTGCAACCGCCAACGGCCATAAAAACATTTAGAACTAAGCCCTGTATAAATTTTTCCTTGCACCCTTTGATGACAAACGACGTACGATATATTCGTGAATGGAGTGTGAGATGACTTGCAGCCTACCCATTGGGTGTCCTTTCATGCAACTTGCGCAAAATATTTCGTTCTGGGATCAAAGTAAGGTCTTCTCTAGTCGTACAGACTAGCATCATTGACCAACTTGTACCCATATTTAAGGAAAAAAAAATACACCGCTTTCTGATTATCCGGTCTTCCGCAATCGCAGACACCATGTGCACTGCTCGAGGTATCTGCTTTTGATTTGGCTTTTGAATTTTAAATATACATATATTTTTAGCTTTTTTACTTTTAAATAGACACCTACGTATTCAGTACTTGAGCGGCTCTCACGTTTTCAGCCATTACTTTAATCGCGAGATTAGCTCTAAAAATAAACACTTAAGCCCATTAAATTGAGAGTATTATCATAAAAATAACTTTGCGGTGGTTCTTCAGGCTCCCTATACCCCTTAACCTGCCTCCAGCTATTTTTGGCTGCTTTTGACCATGAAGAGCAGTCTTGTGACCGAAGATTTTCGACGCGCCTCGCCTTTGTGTCGGCGATATTCCAGAGGTCGGAACAGGCCCACAGAATAGTTAGCCTTCGTTGCGCCTGGGAGGTCGTGGTGTCGACGTTGCGAAAAATGTATACAGAATTACCGGAGTGGCTACGTACAGAAGTTACAAAGTTTCTGCTTTCTGTGGCATATATTTTTTTATTCGTATGTTCTATATTTTGAGGGATTTCAGACGGTCATATTCCTATTTGTTTCGGCTGTCTTTGGAGGTATCATACTATAAAGCAAAAAAACAAACACCTATGAAACTTAACCAACAATAGGAAGTGGCGCGTCTGCACAAATCACACTCTCTTCACTGGCATCCCACATCTCCACTGAAAGCAAACACGCCTGGTGCCACCATGCCAAGATTTACAAGTCCTGAGCCTAGCACGCGCGTGTTTGTCGCTTCGGAAATTGAAAAAAACTCACGCGCCATAGACACGAACGCTGAAAATACAGCCTGCCAGGAACCCTTTTTCTTTAGAAAAGTCTATACGCACCTTACCTGCGCATCAGTATATTGTGCAATGACAACAACAGGAAACAAAACGAAAGACATTGTACTTGGAGGGTGTGTTCCTCAGGTAATCAATAGCACTGCGTGTCAATCAGGTTGCTACTGTGTAGTCAGACCTGTACGATACTCGTTAGCTATATAAAATATTACATTCGATCGATTACTTTTTAGAATACATTTGTAATTATTTTATTGTCTTTATTAGGTAGTAATGAGTAGAGGAATTTGATTACTTTTGAAAAAAATCAGATTGTTTGTAACCGTCACTATTTTAGCATCTCCTTCCTAATTGAACCCTTTTTATCCACAACCTTCCTATACTCGGCGACAACTTTTCTTGGCAATGCAGTGGAGGGTACAGGCACGTGTTTTCTATAGAATTTTGAGCGCTGGATAAGGCTGTGCGTGGGCTATCGTCAACTTCCTCTGCATTGCCAAGAAAAGTTGTCGCCGAGATTAGCAATGAATTCTCTAACCAAGTCTCCGACACGAGGACGGCCTACCAAAACTGGCATATTCAGAAGATGAGTAGCTGATAATCCGTTGAATCCAATCTAATAGTGCGCAACGCGAAAAGCCCGTTTTCAGACCGCAGAAAGATATGACTGAATTACGGTTTTTTATTGAGCTAGTTGGTACTACATACTGTTAGTATGTATGTACCAACTGAGGAAAGAGGAAAAAGTAAAAGTCAGTTGTTAGCCAGTGTTGTGTCCAGTCCTTTACTTTGTATCCTTGTTTTTAAGTGTCCAACGGACCTGATTACCAAAAGATATGAAGTTTGTTACATTTGAAGTAGTCCGAAACGTAATGGTTACTTTTTCTAGTAACGATTCAAGTAATCATGCAATCAAATAGCATAATTTAGAACCATGATAAATAGTAGTAATTTTATTTTAAATATCGTGTACAAAACGGCTGATAGTTTATGGCGACATATACAGTATTTGTCGAAAGTTCAGAGCCCACCTCTCACCAAGCTGAAGCGGAAGTGTTCCCTTGCTGCGGCGCTGCTATCGTCCGCGCTAGCTGTATGCACGGGCATTAAGAATGAGAAGAAACTACAAAGTATTCGTTTGGCTCTTGCGCCTTCCGCGCTCGCCGGTTTTCCTTGATAAAACAAATACTTTACGACCTTACTGCGGAATATATCTTACTCCGCGAAATTCCAATGGCCTTGGTGCCGACAGGTTTTGCGTAGTTCGTACTGCTGGAGGCGCGCATCCTCAAAGTTTTTTTCTTTCGAGTGGAGAAGAAAGTCCACCGCCATTTCCCATCCTGGAAATCTTTCGAGACAGAGACAGCCGTGTCTGCGTTCTTGGCCAGTCTGTTTAATCGGAGCTCCTGCAGCACCCCGCTTTCTCAGTGCAACGCGACATCGCGACAGCTTGGACATAGCACATTGCGCATGTGCTTTCACGAACACTGGGGGACCACGAAGATTGGGAAGGATGTGGCGCGGTAGGCTCGCTGTCCAATGCAAAAAAGCGAAGTAAAATGCATTCTCATTGTGGAGCATCTGATAATGTCGCGAACACGCAAGAGCAAAATCCCCCTATCTCTCGAAACCCTTGCGGTCTGTGAGCACAACAGTGTGCCAAGATTAGAGTGGATTTTAACTGCTCGATCAGGGTGACGTTGTTTATGCATTTCGTCTGCAATACGACTTGGGAGGAGGTGTTGACCGTTCGCAAAGGTCTCCGCCACTCGTTCCTTTATCTTCCTCGCGACGCGACGACGCTACGAATGTCCACTTGAAACTAGCCTTCGTGTGAGGTGGCAGGCTTTAAATTACAAACGTTCCGAATAATTGGAGTCTGTCCCACTCTTAAAGGTTCTCTAGCGAGCACCATAAATCCTAGACTTAAGTCAGAGAGCAACTCAAACCACGAAGAGCATTTGCAAATTTAGAATGGCGAACGCCTCCTTCTCACATTTGTCGCCAGTGCGCATGTGCCATGTTGCCAGCGGACACAGATGCGGGAAGCGCCTGTCGACGATCAACGCTTTTCAGTTTTCTTGGCAGCTTATATTGCAGGCACCCGGCCCCTGAATCACATGACACGGGCTCGAGCGAGCAGTTGGAAACCATAATTTAGGCGCACCAGCATGCACAGACGATAGCACTGCCGCCCCATGGTACCTATTTCGACTCAGGTCACGCGCGTCATAGGCTTTTCACTTTTTACAGATTAGGTTTGACCCCTAAAGCGTTAGAACTTGGAAATCTGACTTTTTGTTTTATATCTGCTTATTACACTCGATACGATGTGTTCTTTGTTTACAAGCGTCTAACACGTAGCGCAGCGTTGCTGACACCCGCAAGCTGTGTGTAACATTTCCCCGTTCCAACAGTTGCGTTTCGGAGTTCGTATATTGTATAGACTGAGTGACCTGTAACAAGACTGACATGAAGCATTCGTGACCTACGAGATTGTTTTTCTGCCCGTCATTCAAAAACAATGGTTGAATTCTGACTTTTGCTCGCGGACTGCACATGTAAGCGTGACTTTAAAGAGTTTTAGTAGACCGTACACTGCGAATTCCGGTGCGCTCGGGCGGGCGCGGGGAGCAGCGGGCTGGTCCAGCGGGCATGCTTCAAACTGACGGCACGAGCTCCTGCTAGCAACACAAAGCCATAGAGCACGGTTTACTAAAAGTCCCTTTTCCAACCCTGCGCATTTGTATTCTGAGTAAATCGATACTTCATTTCTAGATTTATTCAGAATTTTTGAAACATTTAAAGAATTAAATGGCTCGAGTATGCAAAACTTGCGTCAAGGTTACTTAAGACAAACTAAAAAAAAATATCTTAATTTGTCAAATATTACTCAATAACTAGCAGGAATACTCGCGTATTTTTTGTGTAGAGCCCAGATTCATTGTTTTTAACCAAAACCAAAACCAAAACTGCTTTGACGAGAACCGTACCATATGCTAGAATTTTTAAACGCGAAATTATAAGTCAGATGAGACGCTCAATTGAAAGTTAAACTACTAAATGTTATGTACATTCATTTATTCATTTACTGATACTGGCAGGCCACTGGGCTATTACAAAAAAGGGTATATAAAAATGAAAAGATAGAAGACGAAGTTAATGAATTCTACCAGCTGAACTGACTCATTAGTTTCGACGATTTTGTTTATTACTTGTTTACATCTTTGACCCCTTGCTATATTTCATCCGGGAATCGGAACTTCGCTAAACCACACTTCAGTTTTTATTTTATCAATACGACCCTTCGTGGGGGACAATTGGTGTAACTCTTGGTAACGTCGATAGGTCAGAAAATATTGCTAACTCAAGTTTGCACTTAATTCCTATATACGGCGTTTAAGTACACCTGCTGCCTGCGAACCTTGTGCGTTTCAAAACTAGAACCACATTTGACGTTCGGGATTTGGCAGCGTAATGTCGGACTGCCTTTGAAATATGGCAGCACTAGTTTCCGTGGGAGAAAGAAATTTAGCAAGTGCAGTACGACTTTTAGCCTCTGGTGTTAAAGTTGGTTTAGTACCCGGAACTAACACCGCTCCTGTTCAAGAATAATATAATATAAGTATCAGCGCTTGTCCTGTTTGCACTTCCTTTAGTACCCCGTTTCCTGTGCGTTGTTTGCCTTTTCGTCAATAAAACAACATCCGGTACATTTTGAACGACAGGCTACGACACAGGTGGCACAGTTGTACGAGACTCGTGCTTGTGGCGCCATCTGCCGATGGACACAGCAAGCACTAATTTGAAAGCAGGCGACTCTCGTTTGAGCCCGTCAATTGCGTCGGAGCCAATCGTTAATATTGCTGTAATATAGCTCTAAATTTTCATAATAATGAAGCTATGTGCTTAAGGTTCCGAAAATAAAATCTACCACTAAAATAAAGTTTTATGAACGTTTACTCCCACTTCGCGAAGCCTCGAACACTTCCGCGGGTAAGGGGGGGGGGGGGGGGGGGGTTAAATTGTCAAATAAATACATTTATGGCATCCCCGGCACCTCGTCATTCGCAACGACGAGAAACTGAAGTTTGCCAGAGTTTGCACTTCAAGTTCGAATTTTCCACCCTTGACACCACTGCGGATGTATTTTTCAATTTCTACACTTGGCGCTAAAGATTTATTGACAGCCTATCAATAAAAAATAAACTGATCCGCCATCAAACGTGGTTTGTTTGGACCTCCTGACAAACTCCCCTTGGATCCTCGGGGAAGCTGACGTCACCGATCTGCATCGCAAAAGGTGACGTTTTCCTCGCGTGATGCGCTCCGTTCTGATATCCGCTGGATTTCTGCCTAGTGTCAATATCGCTTCGCTGTCAGCATCTCTATTCATGCCACTCCATATACTGTGATTACACCTCAAGCGATACAATAGTATAGTGCTTTGAGATATTAGCATGTCTATGCCGGGTGTACAATTGTACAACTCGAAATTATATTTTTTTTTACTCATAAGACTTCTCTCTAAGCGTAGCTTATAATTTCAAAATTACCAACTAAAGTTACATTTAAGATAAAAAAAAATTTTAATATTTGAACAAATGCAAGTCACCGGTTTTGATTTCGGCTTCTCCTTCTCCTCTTGGAAAAAGTTGGACTGGAGGAAAAAAACGCGAACTAAAATTTAAACCAATGTTGTTTCTCGTAGAAAACTTATTCGTACATAAATTTCATCATTTTAAATGCCGCCTTAAATTGCCCAAACCAGGTTATATTTCTTTTATTTTGAACAAGGTAACTTCACCCGTTGATTTTTTAATTCTTAGCTCGTACCGTCTATCCACAGCACTTTGGTAAATCGCACCAGCGCAATTTTTGCAAAATGTTTAAAATGGGGCCGAATCATTGATGACGTTCTAGGATGTCCGTTGTCTGTATTGGCAGTGACACCACGTTGCTAAGTGATGCCATAATGTGACACGTGCTGTCGCGGTCTGAAGTGACGTCGTGGCACCTCATGATGTCAGGGTGTCAAGTGATTCCCTAATGAATATTCGTCTCCGGGGCCCACCAGGATTTTTGACGGGTACTGACGTACCCTTCAACAATATTTCAGAGGCCTGAAATGCCCCTTAATGTTTTTTCAAGGGACCTGACGTACATAAAATTGAAATAATAAAACACAGAGGACAGGCACAGGACAACCACTTTCCTTCATTTAGCAACGATGTTTATTTTGGGCAAAGACTTTGCACCCTGAGCGAGACCCCGACAAGATAGGTTGATAAGGGGGGAAGGCTAACAGGGAAATGCAAAGGGTGATATGGGGGACGGAAAGGAAACCTGGGAGATGGAAAGTTGATAAAGGGGAAGGGGAAACTGGTAGATGGAAGGGGGTGATAGGAGAAAGAAAGGGGGAACCCCGAGGCACGGGCAGAACTACCTGGATGTTGTGTATTTACGGGGAGTTGCAATATTTTTCAATTTCAGGCTTACGGGATTCTAATTCCCGTCTTGATAAGGTTACTGAGGCCGATGAAACGTTGTTTTTTACGTTCTTGATGAGAAAAGATTCGATGATTTCACGTCTGTGGCGATTGCGGTGTCCCCCTCTTGTCTTGGTTCCTGGAAAGTCAGGCGCGCATCCAATGCATTCGTTCGCGTGAACCGCGATCGGATGAATGGGGTTGTCGGTTCTTGAAGTGGCCTCGTTTTCGTGCTCTCTCAAGCGGTCATTGATACATCGGCCGGTTTGCTCTATGTACTCGGCACCGCATTTGAGAGGGATGCAGTAAACTTTTTCTGTGCAGCAGGTCCGGAAAAGGGTGGCGTGCTTTTTTTTTTTTTTGCAGGCCGGCTTGACTTTTTGTTGGTTGATCATGTTGCACATGCTTGCCAATTTGAATCTACTGGAAAAGACAACTTTCGTGTCATAGCGTTATGCAATGAATTGGATACGATGGGAAGCATTATAAATATAAGGTATGCTGGATATCCTTCGACTGAAAGGCGTTTTTGTAGTTGCTTTTGGGTTAATAAGTTGGTGGAAATCGGACACGAGGCGTTCCACCGGATATCCGGAACTGGGGAGTCGTCGAGTTCGGCTCTTTATGCTATCTGTTGGCGAATGTTGAAGGGATCACGTTTTAGCTGATGTGAGTAGCGTCTTGATGATACCTATCTTAACAGTCTTTGAATAAGAACTCTCAAAAGGAAGCACCGGCTTTTCTGAACGCTGACTGAACGCCGAGCAAACGCCTTCGTTGGTTTTTTGCAATCGCAGGTCTAGAAATTGTAGCCCTTCTGAGGAAGGATGTTCCTTCTTGAATTTTAGTTTGCCTCCTGCGCTTTCGAACGAGGCCATGACCATCTCGACTTTGTCGGCTTCAGGGTGAATAATCAGGTAGTCATCAACGTAGCGGACTACGGCGCATTCCGGGCTAGTGTCCTTTAGCTGTACCTGTATGGTCCTATAGACATAAGACAGGTAGATTTCACTTAATATAGGAGCAAGGCAAGACCCTATACACACCCCGGATTTTTGTATCCAGTTTTATCCTTCGTGCTCGATCATTGTTGATTTTAGGTAGGGTTGCAGAAGCTCGAGGAAGCCGGAAAGTGACACTCCGGACGAGTTTTGGAAGCTACAGATTCCGTGTTCGGTGATGGCTTCTTCTACGGATTCGAGAAGGGTTGAAATGTCCAGGTTATAGTACATATCTTCTATATCTAGGAAAAAGAAATCTAAGTTAGGAGCACTAGTATGAACCGGTTCTAGAGCGTTGATAAGTTCCTGAAAGTTTTTGATTCGATAAGGTTGTGAGGAATGTACGCCGGAAAGATGGTTTTCGGAAAACCTGGCGAGGTGCCTCTGCCAGCATCCTCTCGGAGGGGGACGTCCGGCTTATGCGTTTTAGCGGCGAAGAATACTTGCAGATACTGGTTGGCTGGAGCTGTTACCAAATTTTTCATTTTCGGTAGGTTTAGCTGAAAGCATAGTTGTTTCAGTTTGCTGCGGAGGGATCCTGAAGGCATCTTCTTAATGGCAGTGAAGTTCTTTTCGACTGCGGCTTTAGCTTTCGTTTTGTGCAGTGTGTCATCAATTACTACGAAATCTCCTGTTTTAGCCGCCTGGAGGAGCTTGAGGTTTTTTCTCGAATTTCCGATACAGCCAACCGAATGTTGACACTTGCCTTTGGCCGGGGGGCTGGATGGTAGCAGACTGAGCGGGTCGCTGACCTCAAGAATTCCTGTCGTTCTTGTTCCGGTACGAATGCTGCAACCTGCTGGATGGCTGCCAGGTGGTCGACCTTCGAGACCGGAAGATCTCGAAGGTCGACCACTCCTCGTCCTCCTCGTCGTCAGTGCGTCGTCAGGGCTGGCAGCTAGTGACGGAACGGGGACTCTGGACACACTTTAGGCGTCACTGTATTTGTGACCGAATTTATACGCGATGGTCGTTTCGAATCATTAAAGTCGGACACTCTTGTGGGGGAGTTGTCCAGGGGGGTTGTTTAGGTTCGCGAGCCAGCAGAGTGAGTGGTGATCTGTGACCACGCGGGATGGACTACCATACAATTACGGACGAAACTTCGTTATAGCCCAGACGAAAGCAAAGAATTCTTTATCCGTCGGTGAGTAAATGATCACTCGCTCTGCATCTTTCTGCTGCTGGACGACTGCCGCGCCAAGTCCAGTATTACTTGCGTTGTCTAGATTTCCGTTTCTGTGAACTGGTCGAAATGGCCGATAATCGTTGGCGTCTGGAGTCTCCGCTTGTGCTCGTGGAGTGCAAGCTACTGTTCTTCTTCCCATGGGAACTTCACAGCATCCTTTATGAGATGCGTGAGTGGCGTAGAAAGCTTGGCGAAAGCTTGAGCGAGGCGCAAATAATAGTCTCAGAGACCTAAGTATCTTCTCAGGGCGCTCTTGTGCGACTGCGGTGAAAATGAGGCCACGGCGTGCGTTTTGTCGGGGTCAAGGCGAACGCCTTTGTTGTTCACGACGTGAGCTTAGAACTCCAGTCCGTCATAGGCGAAACGGTAATTCGTCGGCATGAACGTGAGTCCAGCAGTCTTGATCGCTTGTAGTGTAGCTCAAAGGCGTCTCAGGTGCTCGTCAAACTCTTGTGAAAACACAACGATTTCGTCTAGCTAGACAAGGCAGCTCTGCCATTTTAGACCTGCACTCTTAAAAAAAGGGTCAGTATAGTCCTCGCTAAAGGGAGGAACGCTCTCGACACATATGTTCCTTCAGAAATGGAGAAACTTTCGTCCCTAAAGCAGGAGAGCAAAAGTTCTTCCGTCGCTTGCATCTCATTATAGCGGCCACGAATCGAGCGAATCAAGCTCGATAAGGCTTAAAGAGAACACGAAGTCTATTGTACGGGGCGAGAGGAGCAGCAAATGAAAACATAACACGAGCGTTCCGCGAACTGTATTTATTTCCGAAACCGGCTTCCCCCTGCAGGTAAAGAAACACGTTTCGAAAGCATGCAGTCGATCAGTCTTCTCATCGCCAGCACTGCGATGTTAAACGGAGGCAACCGGCACCCAGTTACTTCGCGCACTTTATGTCTTACCTTTGCTATTCCTCGAGCCACAATTCCTTCGTTAACCGCACATCACGGAGTGGTAAACCATTCGCCCACAAAACCAAAAGCCGCTCTCAGAAACAGCAAATCCGAAGCAGCCTTTTGGCTCATTTCAGCACGGTAAGATATATTGGCGTAGCCGCGTAGCGTAAAAGGTGGTTAATTCGCTTGCCACCAGATGGCAGGGTCAAGCAGAGTATTTCCAAGTAGCTAGGCTACGTGGCGCTAAGTACCGCCCAACACATCTGGTAGAAAAAATATTTGGAACACTCGCACCTTCCTCTACGCTTCTCAAACTCTCAATATGCACACATACAGATACATAGCACTGATGCCTGTTCAACAATAGTACAATGACCGCATACATACACACTACACATACAAATATCGGTACAACACCACCCCATCGCTACATGGTAGCGCAGCGTTTCCGCCTTTTATACTGGTCGTTTTGAATGTACGGATTTTCTCGGTGACCACCTACGCAATAAAAAACGTTCTCAGTGTGCTTAATTTGTTTTCAGCGATGCCATACCTCTGGCAGTATTTTGAAGGGCTCAGGGGATGAATCTCTTATGTAAACGCCCATGCCGTAATTGTTTGAAAGCGCTTCACTACAGTTTTAGGTCATGTTTTTGCTTCCCCGCACGGCGATGAATGGATAGATAGATAGTTGGTAATGCCCTTTTTAACGGGCGGTAGCTTACGCCATCTAGCTTAAAAAAACTTTTCTCCTTTGTTTTACTACCCGATTTCCTTCTCTCTGCCTCTCACGACCGTACAGAAAGAAAAGCCCCTCCAACTATCACCGGGCCGGGGTAATGAACCACCAGGCTAACCTTTGGGAGCCAGTTTTTATATTGTTGTATTCGTTTTTCTATTTGTGCTGTTCGCGTGCGGCTGAAATTGTCTTAAATTGGTCTCTCTAAAACTGCCGTAACGTCGCCGCCGAGCTCGCCGACTCGCGCCGACCTGTCCCTCTGTAGGCGGATCGGAAAGAGGCTCCGCTCGCTTCGACACCACCAGTTCAGCCCAAAGTCCAATTTTGGGGCCCTGTAGTCGCCGTTTGTCCACATGTATACTTTTAGTCGAATGCGCTGTCTCTACAAAGTTTTACATACGGCTTTCAAGAAGTAACTTAGTAAACAAAAAAGTCAAGAAAATTTCTGTGAACTCATGAATGGTTTTTATCCCAAGATTATGTTTCCACAAACAGTTTCATTATACAAAGTTTATGCTTGCAGCAACCATCCTTGTTGCCATGGTAAGGTGGTGTAGACTCCGTTACAGTTGGAATCTAAGACGGTTTTTTTCTACCAATTTATGCTGCCTTTTCCATGTTAGAAACCAGCTTCAACACCATTCCTGTTGGTGTGGTGGAGGCGACCTTTAGCAGGCACTCCAGAGTTACGTAAAACCCTTTTGATGCTGGCTGGTACATGAAGTTAAGCACCCAGCGCAAGCAGAATGCAGCAATTATTGCCTGCGCAGGGTTCTCTGCATTCAAAAACTGGTTCTCCACTTCAACGAGAGACTGGCCAAGATCCTCCAAATCGTTTGTCCAGACGACGGCTGGGTATGCGGAGAACCATAGGGCCCAGAAATATAAATTCAAGTTCTGAGGAATATGAATGTTTACATTAAGGTCATGTATTTGCAAACTGACTGTATAAAGAAGGACCTACAGAGGGTGGGAAAATTCTAGCAGGAGGTGCTCACTTGAACAAACAATGTTTTAAAACCCCGCTCACTGCATTTTATTGAATAACACTGCAGCCGATATCTTGTTTCTATCTTCTTCAGATTTAACTGGTGGCAATCCATTAATTGACCTTTTTCAGAGATCTCTGGGCGCATGCGCCGACTCTGAGAGAGAAGAAAAAAGGGAAAGGCGCCATTTTTGGTGGCTCTCTCGCCCGCTCGGTCGCTCAGACAGTGCTGGTTATGCTCGACTCCTCCGGTATTCTCCCGGCTTGGCTTCTAGTCGTCATTGCCTCACCATCGCACAGCAGAAGGTTGCACAAATAAAAGTAAACATTGTTAAAATGCCAAATTTTATAAAGTTCTTGTAGCTTTTGGCGGGTGGTCCACGAAAGCACCCGATGTCAAACACCCCGCCCTTTTTACCCTGCTTTCAAAAGCCTATGACGAGAGCCCCCGGGTCAGGTGGCTGGATCATCAATTTGAAAGCGATACATTCTGCTTTTAACTAAAATACAGAAATGTGAACCAGATGATATACCTGAAATTGGGGTAGGAAAAGGTAAACGCAAAAGGACACAGAAAAAGAACAGGCAATGTCTCTTGAGACGTTGCCCGTTTTTCCTTTGCGTTCTCCTTTTCCTACCTCAGTCTCAGGTTTAATAATTAAAAATGAGAGTGTTGGTGAAAAGATACGAATACATGAAAGGATAAAACATCAAGGGGGGGACGGATACAGGACTTTTTGAAGGAAGTACTGTTTCCGTCCCTGTCCAGGATGTTCCATCAAGCTTTCATGTATTCATATATCAAGTTTTCCATCACGTTAAACTTACACCAGATCGCCTGCCCTTTGACCATTTTTTTAAAGGGGCCCTGCAATGACTTTTTTACTAATTTTTAATTTGCACCAAACCTGAGCGCACTGAACGTAGTAACTCAGTGAAACTTTTCTTTTCTCAAAATTCTCTTTATTTTAAAAGTTATAGGCAAATTAAAATTTCAAAAAACAAGCAAAAAATAACCTCCCTCATGACGTCCTTGGTTGCTTGAGAGTGGCCGTGAACTAGAGGAGAAGTAGTGAGCTCATCGAGCGCTCACGGCTGCCGCACTCCGTGTCGACGGCGCGAGAGGGCGCTTTTAAAGTGTGTTCTGGATAGGTTGTATGGAGCGGGCAGCCAGAGCGGCTCTCATTGCATTTGCTGCGCGATTAAATACTAATTCGGCATGACACTTTATTGGCGACAAACGACAGCAAACACGGGGTAAATACCAGTTCAGAATGGGAGCTACTTTGCGCTGCCGTACCGTGAAACGGCCAAACCGCAAGACAAAGCTTGTCGCCGAAGGCCTTCCGAACGCTCGGAGCCGGTCGGATCCTCCTGCCCACACGACCGCAGCGCCGCTGCGTACATCGGGGATCTTTCCGTGTCGGCGCCTGATCCCACTACTCCTTTGTAGTATGCGCCGCCTTTTCCACCGCTTGGTGGCAGGTATGTCGACGAGTCATTTCTTGTTTCCGTACTTTACGAACTCCATTCGTTTCTCTTTTTATCTAAAATACTGGACAGAAACTACTTTTATAAATAACTGAAACGGTTCGGGACACTATATATAGTATTTCGACTAAAAAGAAGCTTTTAGCGGCTCAGACCAGTAGCAAGCCCAGGACCAAAGACGTCACATTTTGCGCGCTTTCGGTACGGCGGGTCGCCCTCGTCAATATAGGATGTTTCCGCGTCGTCCGGTTAAAATATGACGCACTGATAATTAGTTACTCTCTCCTTGCCCGCTGGCTTGCCCGAACCCCAAGAGACGTGGAAACCGCAAAAAAGGTAGAGGCTTAAATATGATTGCAGTCCCCCTTTAATAGTAAACGTGCAAATGAGGTTGTGCGACGTAATCATGCCGTACCCGGTAAGCCATTAAAAAATAACAACATAAAGCTTTCTGTTCTTCAGGCGTGCGCTATAAACAATCGCGTCTTGCCACGTTAAAAAAAAAAAAGACAAAACATTTAAAGCGAGCGAAACGAATTTAAGCCTTACGGAGGAACCTAACCTTGATGAAACTTCTTGGCAACCAACCGTGAACCCATCTGTTTGCTGGGCCCACTTTGTCGAAGGTTCGTAAACGCGCCGAATTCAAAGATGGATTGTTTCTAACATACCGTTCCTTACTTTTTGACGGTGCAGGCAATCCTTCGCGATATCAAGACGGCTCGGATTTCGCACCGCCCAAGTTCGTTTACACATTCCCGAATACGGCAATGTCCCGTTCCCTCGCGCGGTACACAGGACGGAGAAGTGACGGATGCGATAAGCTTGAATAACTTAAGCGATCAAGGAGAGTAAAATCAGCTGGTTGTAGTGGCTGAGAATCATAAACGGAGCTCTAAAGCTCCGCACAAGGTAGATGGTTGGTTCGGTATCCAAGCTGGTCACCATTACTTTCCTTACATAACATCTGCAACTTTGCTCTCAAAGCAGACCCTTTTTTTTTAGTTGCTTGCAAGACGCGACACCGAAGTGACTATGGAGTGACTCCGAGTCGATGGTAAGAACCGATGCGGCGTCGGCGGTCTATCCATCCCTGAAGGTATAAAAACGAACAAGGACCTCTGTATCCTAGACATTGACTTTTGCTCATCCTCCAGGTCCTTCACAGCCATTTCGAAGAAAATATGCACGCGAAGCGACCATAGAAAAACACATTCAAATTGTTAAATGAGGGAACAACGCCACCAGAGAAGACACGCAAACAGATGGACTGGGAGACAAGCCATGCCTGGCGCGGACGACGGAGAGGTGCTCCCGGCGCCACCAAAAGTGTTTCGAGCGATTCCCGCGAGGGCGCGGCACGATCGTCGCCAAACTCTGAAAAAGGTCAATTGGACAACGTTTGCAGCTGTACATAGTCCTATGTTTAAGCACCCACTCCTTCTGTAAATATGGAGCCACACAGAGACGGCGCCGGTTTGGTTAGTATGTGCCGCAGTGATCCAGGCAAGGCTCATTTATCAGCAAATCTTTCTAGGACGGCTTCCTGGCCTAGATGTTTTTGTGATGCGCCACCGTAGTACTGTCATCGTGAAGTGGTAGGGGGGTGCCGGGTAGGAGCACGTGTCTTAGTACTTTTCCTGTAATGAGCCGTCGAAGGACTGTCGCCGCGAAGTGCCAAGTTAGCACGTCCCCAATGTGTTTCTGGAAAACAAAAAGCTACAAAAAAGGGCATTCACCGAAACACTAATTCGCTCAAACAACCTGTTTGCTAAACAACATTCGCTAAAACGTTACCGCACAGATGTGCATGTTGTTAGCTCAGAAATGGCACATAAGAAGTGCAACGTTAGACGCTTTTAGTGAGTCAGTTACTCGAGCTGTCACCAGTCGGCGCACCCTTTACACACTTTCCGGGCCGCCATAGCCGACCTTCAGTTTGTCGCCGTTCCTCCGCATTGTATGCTGCATCGGCCACCGCTTAAGCTTTGTTTTCGTGTTCTTTTACGTTCCGAGTTGAAATCGTGCGTTTTCTTAAGGTCTTTTCGATGTTTTGGACTTTCTTCTAATCATTTGATAGCTATATTTCAACATAACTCTTGTAGTTTCTTATTTATGGAACGGAATCGAACAGCGAGTGGATCGACGATACAAGATTGCGGCCTAGGCTTCAGAGACCACATTCTTACGTTTTTGTTGCTAAAAGGGCAGTCAACACCACTGTGACAAGTGCAAATTTCAACTGAAGCAGTAAGGCTATCAAAGTCGTGCTTCTCGCTGCATATGTGCCCTTGTTTCTGTAAAGCCGAACCGCATGCAAGCGATTCAGCGAGCGACGAGACGAGCGATGGCAACAATGACGAGAGTCAGCGACGAGCGACGGATATTTCTCAGTGTCGCCGGTCGCGTCGCTCGGTTTTGGGATTTCTAGAAAACGTCGCTCACTGTCTCGGTCGCTTGCTCCCGTCGCTTCCATAAGGTTTGCTTCGTCGCACAACTGGCCGGGCGACAACGAAGTGGGTCGCCGTCGCTTGTCTCGTCGCTCGCCAAATCGCTTACATGCTAATTTCGATGAACACAGCATTGAAACACTGGCAAACCGCATGCAAGCAATTTGGCGAGCAACGAGGCAAGCGACGGCGAACCGCTTCGCTGTCGCTCGGTCAGTCGCGTGACGCGGCCAACCGCATGGAAGCGACGGGAGCAAGTGACCTAGACAGTGAGCGACGTTTTTTAGAAATCTAAAAACTGAGCGACGCGACGGGTGACAGTGAGAAGTCTTCGTCGCTGACTCTCGTCGTTGTCGCCGTCACTCGTGTCGTCCCACGCTAAATCACTTACATGCGGTTCGGCTTTACGGAAACAATGTCTAAAGCGCGCACATGCAGCGGGGAGCACAAGTGCGATAGCCTTACTGCGTCAGTTGAAAGTTTCATGTGTCGCAATTGTGTTGACTGCCCTTTCTTAATGACAAAAACGTGTGAATGCGCTGTGGGCTACCAACTTGTTCTTAAGTGTGGGGGGGGGGGGGCAAACTAGACCCCCCCCCCCCTCCCCAGGGCCAGGGGCGGTGCCCTTGGTATCCCTTAGGCGCTGCCGGCCAGTGTTTGCAGTGCCCAGTGGCGGCTGTTTCAGGGGAGGGGGGGGGGGGGGGAGGGGGGGCAAAACACATGCCTTGCCCCCTCACTCTGAGAACTAAGGGGGGCAAGCGCCCCCCTTGCCCCCCCAGTTAGTACGCCCAAGTGAATGTGATTAACTTACATGGTCTCTGAAGCATAGACCATAATCTTGTACCGTCAATCCATTCGCTGCCCGATTCCATTCCATAAATAAGAAAATACAAAAACTACGTTGAAAAAGAGATATGAAATATTTGAAAGAAAGCCCGAAATATCGAAAAGACATAAAGGAACACACGATTTGAACGCGGAACATAAAAGGACATGAAAACAAAGCTCCGGTGGTGGCCGGTACAGCACACAACGCGGAGCAACGGCGAGAAACTGAAGGTCGGCTATGGCAGCAGGGTCACGTGATATCAAGACGTCAAGCCCATAAAATGTTGCCCGAAAGGGTCTGTACTGCAGGTCATTATATTGTAGTTGCTCATGTATCTCTTGGTGTATTCATTCAGTTCAACTCAAGGATACCCCATGCCCAAATTAAAAAAAAAGATATACAAAATTCCATGTGCAGCAAGATCCTAAAAAGAAAGGAAACAGCAAATCAGTTACCGAGTCCTTCAGGAAAGCTGTCCGTTCCTTCACCATTCTTGTCAGTGTCATGAGGAAAGCCAAAGTCATGGAGGCAAGAGGAAAAAGAGCCAGAACTTGAAGGCTATGTCAAATCTCAAAAATTAATATCTGAGCATGCGACACAATGAAGAACAGTGCACTGAAGACAGGACAAACGGGAGAGGATTAGGAAAATGACGCACATATTTGTTAAAAGAAAAGGAAGCGCAATAAAATCAAACGAATTACGAAACATAATGGGAAACTTAAAAAGATATACGTGCAGGGCAGATAACAGGGCTGACGAATACTTTTATCGTGTGTTCTGTGTGCCGTTTTTCATCATATCGTCTGAATACCAACTGCTTAACCTACGAATTCGCTACAGCTGAGTATGCAAATGCGAGGAAGTTTAGTTGGTTTGATACTCACAGCCTCCATCCGGAACGGTCGCTGCCTTTGCAAGCAGGTTCAGGCTGACACCCTCAACTTTTTTTCCAGCCAAACGTAAAAGTGTTGGCATGTGCCTCTGTGCCAGCGCCTCCAGCTCCTGGGGGTGCACACTTGTGATTCTTTCAAGCTCCAGAAAAACCTAAGATGCAAATGTATAGCAATGAGAGTACTTAAGTACAAGCTGTCCAGTGTTCCTTACTTACTTCCTTCACCTCCGACAGTGCAGTGTAGGCTTCAAAAATGTCTGCAACTAAGGGTCACTCTTCGGCAATCCATTTCTACCTAGAAGCAAATGTCCTTTCCATAGAGTCTTTCATAATCAGTACGTTGGTACTCTGTTTCGCAAACTCCTTCTGCATTGCAGCTATGTGTGCCTTCACGCTCAGTTCATCTTCCAGAGCCGCAACGTTCCCCGGCTGGAAGAGTGAAAATTTCGAAGCATATATTGTTAACATACAAATTCAGTAGTAGAGCCTGAATTGATGTGGTGCTTTAGAACTGAGCAAGTCGAATTGAGCAAGCCGAAAATAAGTACCTTCTTTGAAAGTTTGAAATATTCTTTATGGTCACTTCAATCCAAAGGAGGGTAAAAGGCAGTTTGTTGTGAACATTTCAAAGCTGGAAGTCAGTCTGTATTCATATGCATGGTGTATTTTATGTGTCGCAGGTACAGTGGCCAACTGTATTACTACTGCACTGCAGACTTGACTATAATTGCTACTAGAATTTCTGTTTCCCAAAGTCAAAAGGGGAAAGGAAGCTATTTCTCCTACTAATATTTTGCTCTATAAGAAAGTGAGATACAAGAAATATTCACCCTACGGCAGATCCTTTTTACAGACATGTCATTGTCATGATTATCATGCTGCGTGCGCTTCTTTCCAAACTTCTTCCTCTTTTCTTGAATAACACCAGTCTCTTCTATTTTTCCACGTTCATACTTCCACTTAAACCTCAGCGCACGGTGCCACGAGTCCTAAAAAATACGGCACTACAGCATAAAGTTGTAAAACAGTTTTTAACACTAACATGATTCAACTTACAGAGCCAGTGCCCACTGCATCACGGAGAACATCATATCGCAGCACAAGCTGCCGACAAACTTCAAGGTACAACCGGTTAGGATACCTATAAAAGATGTGAATGCATAATCAAAACAAAAACATAACATCACAATGTCTCGTATTTCTTTAAGTGAAGGTTTTAAGCATGAAATGCTTTTAGCTCGTGTTCTAACCAAACTAATGATGGAACCAACACAAAAAAAAACACCTCAAAACCTCCCAGGTTTCGAAGTAAATTTTAAACATGTTGAATAACCTGAGACTGGGGCACAAGTGAACAAAATAAGTCGAAGGAACAGAAAAGGACGACGTCTCAAACTCGGCTACCAGGTTTATTTAGTCCGCCTCCTTGTATTGCCCACAACCAGCCACCACCAACACAAAGGGGCAACCTCCAACCAGTTAAATTGACAAACCCTCCAATGAGCCACTACCAGCACAAAGGGACAACCTTTGTTGTCCCTTTGTGTTGGGGGTGGCTGATTGGAGGGTTTGGCGTTTGAACTGGTTGGGGGTTGCCCCTTTGTGTTGGTGGTGGCTGATTGTGGGCTATATGAGGAGGCAGACTACAAAAAACTGGTAGCTGAGTTTGAGACGTCGTCCCGTCCTTTTCAGTTCCTTCGACTTATTTGTTCACTTCTGCCCCTGTCTCAGGTTACTCAACATGATTAACATTCACCAGCTCGCCTGCACCCTTACTATATTGTCTCAAATATTAAAGTTGATTTCAAAATCAGGGCCACATTAGGAACTACATTTTCATTCATAAAAGAAAGAGGTTAGCACTGGCAGCACTTGAACCTAGGCCAGAGCCAAGTAAGCAGATTGCCTGACCGACACTTCAGCCCTCTTGATCACCACAGTACACTCCTTGAGCGTGTTTAGATTTGGTACTGAAGGCCATGTCGGCAAGCCTCGTGTGGGTGCGTGGTTTACAGGCAAGAGCCGCTCGCTAGGGAAACGCTAGCCGGCGGTGTGCAGGCTTATATAGAGGTGGTGTTCGCCCACCCTTAGTTGCACCCCGCTCTATAGTGCATTAGGCAATCCCATAAGTTTCTGCTATTATGTTATGTTTACGTGATCATGTGTCGCATAGCTTGAGCTCTCGATACAAGAAGTAATCAACAATCAAAATTCTGAATTAATGGGGATGAACTAGTGCTGTTGATCACATCTGCTGCATTCTCCGCTCCACCGGTGTTCTTTCTGCTGCTGTTGGACCCTCGCAGCCTACAAGTGTTCTGCTTTGTGAGGACCGAGGCATGGACGCCATGATGCCACATGCAACGGTATGGCATGTAGTGGCGGAAAGCACGACAAGCTTCTGGCCAAGAATATGCCAAGTTATCCCCTGCACAGGATTTGTAGCACAAGAGCACTAAAGAGAAAGACCGTCACAAAGAAAGACACTTGTCTTTCTATGTGAACACACATTTCATGCTTACACCTACTCTTGCGGATGGGATAGTTGCCTCATAGTTTTTTTTAGGGCAAGCCGACGCTGCTGCGCCTCCTGCTCCATTAATGTCGTCATTCATTAGTACCAGAAGTAAATGTAGCAGGTGTCGCCTGTGAGATAGCGTGGTAGTATCTTGAAAAATCACAATTTTTTACAGGCATCTGTTCTTTTGACGGCATGCTTTTCAAAAACAAACGATAGTATGTTTTTGTTTAACATACCTACTCTTATGACTGCATTCTTGGACATTTCATAACAGGTAGCGCTCAGCTATGTACGGTTGACACGGAATAAAACATGGATAGCTGGGTTTATGGTTTTCGATCCATACTGCATCACTTTGAAGCACAATGCTGACGCTTGAGACGCACATATCAAGGGTCTAAAACATCAAAGCGGAAGCCCCACACTCGCACACCATACTATATAATGCAGGCGGCGCAGTATCTTACGGAAACCCTGTCCCCTGTTCGAGTTTCATTTCGTGTTTCCTCTTTCAAGTAACAGGGTAGATACATTTTCTCTGTAAGGATAATGTTATTGAAGCGAAGGTACTTTAGACAGTGTCCTAATATGCTGACATTTCAGAAAAAGTGGCTTTGTCATCTGAATATCTCACAGATTAGGGGAGAAAAATATTGATGCCTAAGGGGCCACACTGCAGCATTCATATCAAGGGACGTATATGCAAGATCTGATTTCTCTTTAGGTTCTTCGACTGGCCTTCAAGAAACTGAAACAGTATCTTGCCATTATAAACACAGCCAACTAGGAAATTGATTGATGTTTGGCTTTGCTTCACTCGTGTAATGTGATGACAGTCATAGACACAATCTGCAACGTTGAGCTGATGAGTAAGGGCCCCATGATTCAAATCATTCCGATATTTTGCTTTATACTGTTCATCTGCGAGAACAGCTGCGAACAGAGCATACATTAGCCTTAAAAACAAGCATGTTATCACCACAAGTTTTCAAAAAGTCTCTGGGGAGGATTGGTGGCTCAGTGGGCTAGCGCACACCAGCTCAAAGCACGTGGAGTGAAAGCTCGTGCTGCAGGATCCTGGGTTCAATCGCCACCCTTGCCCGTTTCGATTTGAATAAGCATCATACCGGTGTGCGGTCGTGTATCACTACTGCGTGATTCACATTAAAGACCCCAGGCTAGCGGTTGTGTTGCGCTGGCTAAATTTCTCATCTACAGCTGGGAGACTCTTTGCCTGTTGAGGCAGACCAGGCTGTAGGCTGTATAAACATACATACACCCCGATGTTTTTGAAAAAGTCTTTGTACCCTATTGAAAATTCCATCAAGGTACGTAATTTGGGACACTGACTGCCAGTCAGCAGCCTTGGTGGAACGTGATGGACCATCAGACGTCATCTGATGGTCCATCAGGTGACGTCTGACTGCCACTGCCAAGGGAATTTCATCAACAAGGGCAGCATTGATATAAGAGTAAAGCTATACGCACTCATAAATATCGCCAAATGCCTCGATAAAACAAAATGATCGAGAAAAAAAAAAAGAAAAAAAAGCAGGACCACCGCGCATCGAACCCGCGACCACTTGCGTACAAATCGCACACCTTAACCGCTATGATACGGCACCGTTTTGGAAACTTGATTTCACTAATCGTTTTATACGAGATGCTTCGGCTGCAAATGCAGTTAAGCCGTCAGCATGTTATGCAAAGCACTCGTACATCACTCGCCGTACTTCAGTTCTACTCACCTGCCATGTAGAGTACTTTCGCGTCGTAGAACGATCCTTTTGTTCGCGCGTCACCGGTAGACCTGGTACACCTTGTCGTCTTCAACTACACCGCTAAAGTCCCTTACATCGTCGGAACTCACAACAGGCTGGGTCTTGTCGGGTAGAAATTCTACTAAAACATAAGACATAGTAGAGCCCGGGCAGGATCGACAGTTTGGAGCAAGCGGGCAAACAAAACGAGTCGAGAGCGATCCTTAATGAAAGCTCGGCGAAGCGGCGAAGCCTCTAGGGGCGAAGCGAAGTGTCGTTTTCGGCGCTTCGGCGGGCTATTGAGCAAGGTTGTCGGTCGGTTGCGTGTCATATCTCTAACGTCAGCGGTTTTATGGGCTCACGTCCCGAAATCGTTTTCTCGTGCATAGGTTACTTTTTGTATTCATAGATTTGACGAAATAGTGGTTTCCGAACGAACTTTACGTCCTTTGACCGTACATCTGTCTGCACGTCAAAGCTTTTTGACGTACAGTCAGAGACAATCGATGTACAGTCAGAATCGCCACCAAGACATCCTGATGGAATTTCGCGGCGGCCGACTGCCACCAAGAAACCATCAGAAAGCCGACAAGCGGAGTCTGACTGGAGTTTGACTGTCGGTCAGAGTAACTTGTTGGCCAATCAGACATGCTTGACGTACAGTTAGGCACAGTCAGCGGTCCACTAGAAAACATTGACTGCCAAAGAGGGTTACATTGATGGATTTTTCCTTCGGGTACAAAAACCATTTGTAGATTTTGCAGACCTTTCTTTATTTACATGTATTTATTTATGCACCCCAAGGGCCCTCCCTGGCATTATTCACAATGATATCCAGAGAGATAGCCCCCCCCCCCCCCCCGCCCCACCTTAAGGACAAGAACATATTAGAGGAAAATAAGGGGTGGGCTAACCTTTCATGTGCAAAATTAAGTTAAACTTCAGCCGTGAGGAAAATAGAAAATTATGCCGAAAATGGGGATGGGCTACCTTTTGGGGATGGGTCATCTCGGGATATTACAGTAGGGGGAAATGGTCAAATACATTTTATTTGACCGCCTCTAGCTGCATGTATTTAAGATTTATATGCTAATGAGAGCACTAGATGACTGAAAGTTAAAGAAAATAAATGACTGTAGCAAATCGTTTTGGGAGTCACAACTGGTCTTCAGGTTTGTTTCCCTAGTCCTTGCATAAATGGTTTATACCAAAATCTGTCTGTGATTAAAAGGACCTTTACATGATTTTCCACCAAATCTCAGTCTGCTTTCCTCCTGAACTCAAAGGGCTATGAGAGATCATGTGGTCATGACGTCCAATTCTTTCAGGACCAGGATATGTTAGAGCACTAGTAGCAGAACTTCAACTTTGACACCGCCTTTTATGGTGCAGGTCACTGATGGAGTACTGTAGTTCCACCATCTACCTTGTAATTCACAGTAATTAAATTTCATAGGTAATTTAGTTCTGCATGCTACATCTGGAGATATATGATGATGAATAGTCAGCATGTGAAAAATAAATGTGCCATAAGAGTACAGCAAAACATATTAATGGTATTCCCAAGCTTTCAATCCACTACAATTTCAATTTAATTCAAATTTAAACTTTATTGACTGTGTCCACAAATATTTGGGGGCCTACTTATTAATGTTGACTAAAATTTAGAAAAAATAAACCCGTGATGCAGCCCAGCTGCACCTAATCACTGTATTTGTCATTGTTTTCCCCATACCCAAGTTCAAAATACCCTTAGCGAAATCTCAATTAAAAAAATAATAAAACATGATTGCCACAAATGATGCATGCAACTTGTCAGAATGTTGCAGTCTCATAAACTAAACGCAATTTATTGTACAAATTTTACAGCCACGTTTATGCTGTCAATCAC
Organism: Ixodes scapularis; assembly: GCF_016920785.2. Taxonomy (NCBI): domain Eukaryota; kingdom Metazoa; phylum Arthropoda; class Arachnida; order Ixodida; family Ixodidae; genus Ixodes; species Ixodes scapularis. Next base: position 88,433,941 of record NW_024609881.1, read on the forward strand.
CATTCACTCATTTTTATTTTATTTTTTAAGGCACGGCACATGGTCGTCTACCATTCTACCCTGAAAGAGTGTTAACCCCTCAGCATAAGGCTTCGCTGCGGCGAAGCCACATACATGAAATCATGAATATTACTCCCTGGGCACAACTTCTCTGAGTGCACCAGTGCGCGGTGAGAAGCGCACTCAACGGAACTATTTAAACCGCCCGAACATACGACAAATAATGATAAATAACCCGAGACTTCAGAGTACTGGTCGTGATCGGTGAGAGGATATCAAATCGCACGTTATTCAGAGCGATGCACAAAATTGTTGGAACTGTGTGCGAGCTTACCGTAGCAATCTGGCAGTGTAGCAACGACTGAGTTATTAGTTTTGGTTGTGATGAAACGAAAAGAGCTATTGGCACAGCGTTGGTTCAAATTACCCGCGTTTTGGTAAAATGTAGCAAGATATTGGGGAGGAGATCGAACAGTCACGCCTCTAGCGGCACGCTTCAGCTGTGGGGGCAACAAACCGAATTTTCTTGTTCGTTTTTGATCAGCGATATCGAAGATGACGATTCGAAGGCCAGCATTGGTCAGAGCGAAGCGCTCGTGTCCAGGCCGTGCATGACGAGGTTCTTTTTCTTTGTTATGCTGTGTTAGTAAACACCGGGCTGTGGGGACAACAACCTCGATAAAGCGCCCCCTATAGTTCGATCTCCTGCCCAATAGCAGACTAAGCACTTAGGCAAAGTTTGGCGAAATGGTGCAGCAATCACATCACTGGAGATACTTAGAGTGTGTATCTAAAAAGGTCATGGCAGAGCCATTTTATGATCCAATCCCTGAGCTTTGTTGGCACATCTGATTTTTTGTGGAGTGAGCTCAGTCCAATGGATATATCCGCTGGTACTTGTGGAAGCACATACTTTGCCGGATCAAGCTTCTCCAGTTGCACTTGTGCAGAAAACATGGGTGACAACTTAGGGGTGCAGATTTAAGGTTCAAGTTAGGCAACAAATGTAATTCCTGTTTAATCTATCATGTATTGACACATAGCATGTGCAACTCTCACAGTAAATGAAACAGCCTTACTCGTCCCCTCTGTTAGCGTCAGTGCATGGCAGACCTGGTTGGTGTGCTTCATTGGAGTTGGTTTCTAGCTGGATAGCTCTAATTTTTGATCCCACAGAGAGAACACTTTCCTCATCCCAGTCAAGGTACGAATCAAGCTGGGCATCATAGACCTGAAAACATTGCAAAGGACAATCATATATGATTAGTGTATATGTGATCAACAAACAGTTTTGATGTTCGTAAGAAAAAAATTGTTTGTATGTATCTTCCTATCTTCTCTAAGCGACACTTTAAAAAAAAAGAACACTACTTAAATTAAAGAACTACTTGTGGACACCTATAAGCATCCTCATGTGATGCGCCTCGTAAGTGCTGCAGTGGACCTTCCACTCCATGGCTTAATATTTGAAACACAGAAGCATTTTTGTCATTCCCTGGCAAGTACATTATGGCAAGATTTATGCTTCCTATTCTCTCTCACTGTTGTGCAGCCACTCACTACTGCTACATTACACAGCAGACAGTTTGATTCCCATATACATATGATTTAACTAGATTAGACTCCACACTAGAATGGGCCGCAAAAATCAGCGACTTGACATATAAGTAAGTTACCATCCTAAAATATGTCCTTTACTGGTCACATTTTTTCCATTAAGATTATATAAAAAGCAAAAAAGAAAAAGAAAAGCTGACAGCACTCTCTGCCTAAACGCAAAGTAGTGCAAATGCGACAGCAATTGATATTAATTCTTTTAGATTGTACGGATGGGTGATGAGTTTCGAGTTTTCTGGCGCAGCAGCAACATAGGCCATAGTGCGCCCTATGCATGGGTGAGGGGTAACCGGTATATATGCACCGCTATTGCAACAAGTGGTGCAACAGATGGCAACATGTGGTTGCACAACAGCTGGTTGTCCAACAGGTGGTGATGCACCACATGGTTAGGTGGTTGTCCAAGTAGCGGTTATGCAAGGTGGTTTTATGACAGGTGGTTGTTCAATAGGTCATTATGCAACCCAACACAGGTGGTTGTTGAATAGGTCATTGTGCAACCCAAGATGTGGATGTGCAGCAGGTGGTTGCACAACAGGTGTTTTTCTTTTTGAACTTGCATGGCCACGAACAGACGGTCATAAAAAAAAGTGTAAAGCTATATATACGCGCTCTGTCGTGCATTTCGGCCGGAAAGGACTATACGCACTACGCAAAACTCGTATAAAGAGAATGGTTACGAGTTTGCTAAGCGGTGGCATAGCATAGTGGTAAGGTGTCTGCGTCATACGCAAGTGGACGCAGGTTTGATCTGCGGTGTAAGCCTACTTTTTTTTTCTCAAACATTTTGTTTTGTCCAGGTATTTGGCGATATTTACGACATTTCTTTTACAAAATCAACACTGAAAAAAAAAAGGATGTTGACGAAAATTTGCAGAACTAAATGGTGAAAGACGAAAATATTCCCTGGAGAAGGGGAACAAGAGGGACAAAGGACAAGCGCAAATCTCCAAACACAGTTGGGTGACTGGTGAGCGACCGAGAAAAATCCGCCTAATCCGGGTGTCGAACCCGAGACCTCTCCATTACAGGCGGAGCGCTCTTTGTCCCTCTTATTCCCCTTTTCCATGGAATATTTTAGTCATTTTTGTCCAGCTCGCTTGCACTTTGGCATTTAATTGCATTATAATTATAACCTTAAATTTGCAAACTTCTCCCTTGTTGGTGTTAGACTGGTGGCAGCTGATAAAACCGGTTTGCTCTACTGACGTCTAACCCCTGGTTAGCTCAGTTGGTAGAGCGCTCCATCTGTCATGGAGAGGTCCTGGGTTCGACACCAGGCGGATTTTTTCGGTCATTATGGGGCTAACCCCCCATTATGGGGCTAACCCCCGTTATGGGGGGTTAGCCCCATAATGTTACCGCATGGGACTGAAAGTCCGATTATTTTTTTTTTTTTTTTGAACTAGGAGTCGAGTTTTGAATTTTTAAAGCTAGGAAGATGCGCCAGTAAGAAACACAATTGAGGAAAGTTGCATTTCCTACGTGACGTCGTTGATTTTCTTTCGGCTCATTTTAGATACTATGTGGTTCACATAGAATGCGCAAAGCATGATAACAATGTTATGCGTACGCAAAAATATTATCATACAATACCGTTATACGCACCTGAATCAGAACATTCTCCAGGCCCGAAATAATCTCCGGGAACTTGATGAGGAAAGCGTGTCTCACATAAGTTTCGCTTGCGTTTGGAGGCAATCTTAAAGGGCGACAAAACTTTTCGTAGCAGGCTACACACCGTAACATTCTGTTTTCTAAAAGCGAGGGACCAATCATACGTTTTATGAAAATAATCGGGACTCAATATTAAGCCGCAGGTGGATCTAAATAAAAGTTGAGCGGTTTAAATGCGCGCGGAACTTGCGTCTCACGTCTCCAAGCACACGACGAAAATGGCGCGGGGTCGCAAAAATCGTGTGTGCGAACAAGCGTAATACGGTTATACTAGCGCACGCACACACACACATATATATATATACATTTCAATTTCGTTCCTCTTTTTTAAGTTATTACTGTTTCGTGATATAATATTAGTGTCACAGGCTTCCCTGTCTCAATAAACTGAAATGACAGAGCCATTCAAAAACTTAATTGCGCCGATCATTAGTATAAAAATGAAAGCCGTTTAAAAATCCCTGTAACGCCGAATTGGAGCGCAGCTCTTGAGGAGGAGTAGGGAAGGGTACTGAGGGGGGTCACGTCACCTGCGGGTGGTCACGTGACCACGGGGGGTCACGTGATCTCGGGGGAGGGGGGGTCACGGGGGAGGTCCCGTGACCCCCCCCCCCCCCCCCCCGGTTACGCCGACGTCGACGGCGACGCCGACGCCGACGCCGCTCAGACTGGAAACGGGCCCCCAAGAGCTGCGCTCTAAAACATTTATTTCCAATTAACACGTTATCTGAGTTAAAAACGATTTCATTTATAGAGAACAGCGCAGCAACTTGACGCAACAGCGAATTCCCCCCGAAGCCCGATTTCTACCTGTGCATAACTGCGCTGGGAGTCACTTCTTGTTCTGTTTGCGGCTTCGCTGGCGCGCCTCAAACTGTGGTACATAATCTGAACGGTGTGGAGCATGCCGATCATACATAGTGTTTTCTTCTGCAATGGGTATTCGAAGAACCATATGTATTCACTTTAGAGTGGAGATGGTAATGCGAAACTACACCCTGTCTGATTAAAACCATACAGAGGACGCAAAGACATCGTCGGGCGAAGGGGAAAGGGCAAGCACTAGGAAGCTTGGAGTGGAGAAGAGAAACCACTTCTCACTGCCTTTACCCTTTTTTTCTTCCCCGCCTTCATAGTGCTTTTCGCTTTCTCCCTCCCCCGGTGCTGCATTTCCGTCCACGGCACGGTCGCGCGTCGCGCGCGATACGCCCCGTGGTATTAGCGCTACAATCGAAACCGAGTCTCCGCCAAGGGCAGTGTGACAAAAAAAGGAACATTCTCCATAAAGTTTCTCGTGCAAAACGTTATGTCTGTAAAGAAGAGATTCTGCCTTGGACCCCAGCAGCCCAATGGAGAAGATGCAAGGTCAGTGACAAGTGCGTGAAACGGCATGATGCCTTGACTGTTGCATCATCAGTATTTTCACCAGTGGGGAAACAAGAGGCAAGCGCAATGCCTCGGGATCTTGTAGGCTGCCCAAGATGTGTATACACGGCGACGTCCATCAAACGCGTTGTGAACCACATGGTTAAGCACAGCTGCGAGACCAATTTTCGAGTGGTTTGTGGGATCGGCGGCTGTGCCGCATCTTTTAGACTTTATAATTCGTACAGAACACATGTCTATCGCAAACACAATGCTGCCATGGCAACGGTTTCAACAGAAGCCAGACTCCAAAAGGCAGCCGATGAACCTGACAAAGAAACTGAACATGAGAGCTTAGACTCGCCAAGTACATCATCACAAGAGCCATCCTCTGAAGCACCAAGGGAAGACAGGAGAAGTGCTTTTCGAAAGCGGCTGTTGTTATTCCACCTTAGGATTACCGAGGAGCTGAAGCTAGCACACAGCACTGCTGATGAAATCCTGAGTGTTATACGAAATGTGGTGTCTGAAGTCCTTGAAAGTATCACGGAACAAACTCAAGATATCCTCGAGAAGGAGAATGTTGCTATGTCAGTGAGAGAGAAGTTGTCCTCACTCCAACATGCTGAACATGTTGTTGAGGACATATTTTCAGGGATACAGACCACCTACCTGAGGAAGAAATATGTGATGGAGAACCTCTCCTACACAGACGTTCTGGTGATGCCACTTCAGACGGGCAACCAAGCACTGCAAGAGTTGGTGTTCTATGTACCTCTATCGCCACTACTGGGAAATCTCCTGTCATCCACTGAGATCCTTGAAAGTGTCATGCAGCCCATACATCAGTCCAAAGTCCTTCAAGACATTACTGATGGAGACTTCCTCAGCCAACAGCTGTTGCGCCAAAAGGACAGTGAGACACCGACCATCTTCCTCCTCCTTTATTCAGATGAGCTTGAGCTGAGCAATCCTCTGGGTGCGGCAGCAGGGTCTCACAAGATCCTTGTGGACTACTTCTCGCTGATCAACATTCATCCAAGGCACCGGTCAAAGTTGAGTGTCGTGCACTTCCTGCTGCTTGTCAGGTACCCAATGGTCAAAATGTATGGCTTGCATCGAGTTCTTGCTCCCCTTATCCAGGACTTGAATCATGTCCATGAGCATGGCATGCATGCACAAGGGAAGCACTTTAATGTGGTGACAGTAGCATTCACTGGGGACAACCTTTCTATGCACAAGGTGGCTGGCCTCTAGTGCTGCTTTTGTAGCGGCCGCATATGTCGTTTCTGCCTTGGTCGCTAGGGGTATCTGGACAAGCTTTTCTCCGAGGCAGATTGCACGATGAGAACACGCGCAGGACATGAAAGCCACCTGAAAGCATTCGCTTTGAATCCAGCCCAAAATGGCCCATTGTATGGCATCTCTGCCATTCCTCCACTCCAAAGCATCGCAGAGTTTGACATTACATCACAACCCCCCCCGGACGCAATGCATGATATCTTGGAAGGAGGAATGGGCGTCGTCATGCAGAGTGTCCCGCATGGTCTAGTAGAAGATGGCATGCTTCAAAAGTCCGATATGGACAAGGTGAATAGCTTCAGTTATGGATTTCACGACAAGAAGGCTGCCCCTGTTGCACCCAAAGAGAAGTTTCTGCAAGGAAAAGCGAACCTGCGTGGCACAGCAAGCCAAAAGTGGTGCTTATTCAAGCTCCTCCCGCAGATGTTTGGAGATACTGTGCCTTCCGATAACCCACATTGGTTAGTCTACGTGGCCTACAGACATTGCATCGACATTATCCTAGCAGAGAGGACTCCAAGAGACTGCATTTCCTATCTCCAGATCAAGATCCAAGAGTTTTTGGAAGCATGCACATTGCTGTACCCATCTGCACCAGTGATAGCAAAGTTGCACTACTTGCTCCATTACCCAGGCTTCATACAGAGGTTTGGCCCACCACGTAGGTACTGGGGAATGCGCTTCGAGGCTAAATATGCCTACTTCAAGACTATTGCTTCAAATGTGCGAATCTTTCGCAACATCTGCCGAACACTAAGCACACGCTATCAGCTGTTGCAAGCCTACGAGCTCTCGGGAAAGCTTTTCGAAGGATGCATTGAAACGACTGGCTCTGTTGTGGTGAAGTTAACCAGCCTTTCACAAGAAGAGCAAGCCGTTGTCTGCGTCATCACACCAGAAGCTACCCTTTTCTCTGTGAAGACTGCCAGAGCAAACAGTCGTACATACCGACTGGGAGATGTGATCATCTTCAATATGCAGAACGACACACCAATCTTCCTCCAAGTCGAAATGCTGCTGGTGGTTTGCGGATTATTGATCCTCCTTTGCCGACGTCTGAAAACTGTGTGCTACAGCAATCACAGGTGCTCGTACATTGTGGAAAAATGCAACGACATTGCGGCAGTGACACCAGGCAACGAGTTCGACTTGTGCTCACTTGACCTGTACAACTCTGGCACAATTTACGAAGTTGTGCCTCACTTCGCAATATTGCAAGCTTAATTAACACCACAACACAAGGGGATACATCCCGGCGCAACACAAGAAAACTGAACATACAAACAAACTAGAGCAAACTGAAGCTGAATTATGATTTACATTTCTTTTTTCGTATGCATCTGTTTTTTAGTGAACTTGGAAAGTTTTTTTATTAGTGCTATCGTTACATCACGGTTAACCGTGTCATCTTGAACATTTTTCGAGTGTGTGGTCATTTTGCTTTTATTATATTTCTTGTGCTTTTTTGTCCATTCTTCATGTTTAAGGCTTTTTTTTGTATTTGAATTTGTCCTAGCATGCTTGAGTCAGTTTTTAATTTTGTTGGTGCACCAATTCTTGCTTTCGTCATCTTTTTCAAACTTGCTAGAGAAAACCTACTCCTGCAATTTTTGTAAAGTGTTAAAAATGCTTTTACAATCTTGGTGCATATTCATGTTCTACTTTGAACTGTAGGGGAGTAGGAACTCTGCCAGGAAGCAATGCCTTTTGTTTCTGCCTCCCTGCCTGGCAATGCCAACGAGAAATCAATCGAAAAAAAGAAAGGAGATCCTGCTCTGAAAGGTTGTTTTCCAAAAATATCCTGAGATTTGCCTTATTTTGCAATATGATAAGGAAAATAAATCTTTAAAAATGTGTGTGAAGAAGGTATGAAGGAGACAAATCTGACTGTGCCAGTTTTAAGAATATCAATAAATATATATTGAAAAACCTTGCGAATAGGAACAGAGAGGACAAGGACAACACCATCTCAAAACCAGCACAGAGATGATTTAACTTCAGGACAATATTCCTTTGCATAGCACAAAACACATGAAACAAATCTCCACGTCAGCTGCACAATCTACATCGTGAAAGTCTCGAGCACTCAAACATGGGCTTAAAAACAGTCTGAAAGTGCAGGTTATGTGGAGATTTGTTTCATGTGTTTCATGCTGTGCAAAGAAAACAAAAAAGATGGTCCTGAAATTAAATACTTTCTGTGCTGGTTTTGAGATGGTGTTGTCCTTGTCCTCTCTGTTCCTAGTCTCGAGGTTTCTCAATACAGATGTGCATCAGCTCGCTTGCGTTTTTACTCTGATTTTATTAATACTGTACAATACCAGACAAGTGCCCACAATTAAAATTTCCAAAACTTGGGAATTCTGATCTTATGTTAAGCACCTACCCCGTCCAAAGCGCTGGAAATATTCACCACACTGTGGCAGCTGCGAGAACACCAGCTGAGATGACGGGGATATCGACTTCCTTGCAATGGAAAGGGAAAGACTTCCCGGGCAGCGGAAGCCAGTAACTGTATTATCTAGGTCACTTGGGCACAAAAGGTGAGCTCAGCAACTGTTGGCGTGTTTGTTCACAACCACTTTCACAGTAGAGAGCACTGCCATTGCGATATTGGTGGGAGCCGAACCACCAAGACGATAATTATATATCAGTTGAAAATGGAACGCATGGTGTCATTGGCGACGGTTTGCGTCTTGGGTCTTGACCATTTTCGCAACAGGCAGTACTGCCATAGCAATGTCGGTTATGGGCATAAAAAAGGAACACAAGGCGATCGTCGGTCGACACACTTGGTAAGAACATAGTAGGGTAGACCCACAAACTAGTAAAAGGCAGGAGAGTCGCTGCAACGGTGAATGTCACGGTTGCCATTATCATGGGCTCACCGTCGTGATGCTCAAATAGGCTCAGCAGACAAAAGCGACTCTTGCGCATCCACCATGCCCGGCGTACGTAGCACCATTTTGGAACTAAGCAGTTTATGACGGCTTTGTTTACTTATTTGACAAACTGAAGGGTAGAAACCAGCATCCTGCTCTGCGTTCTTCGGAGAACATACTATGGGCGGCCTGTGCTTGGTATACATAACTTTCAACCATACTATGGGTTCACAATTTCAGTTAACTTATCGTACTGCGTGGACATGCGTGGGTGCACAAATACTGCTTATCAAAGTGCGCGTGCAGCGTGTCTGAAAGAAACTAATAAAGAAGTCACAAAGCCTAGAGCAGCTCATGAAAATTAGATGCAATCAATTTCCTCCACTCAGCCTCAGAAGGAACACATCTCGTTTCTCCCTGCTTCTCGGATATGTATGGAGACACGTCAGTGAAATGGAGGAAAGACGCTGTTGCTATCTTTTTTCTCCCCTTTTTCTTAGAGTGGCTTGCAGTCACAATCTGTGACATGAAGAGTTCGACACTGGCCGCAGTAGACATAGATGGAACGAGGCCCTCGGTGTCTCTAAACAACATGTTGGCAGTGGTGAAGTACTTGCCAGGAACGTGCTGCACCATAAACTGGTGGTGCAACAGCTAGATGCAGAGCCACTGGACGCGATGAGGCATGAGGTCTAGATCGGCAGAGCCCAGGTTGGTTTCAACAACAAAGCTCGAATCGTGCAGGAACTCCTCGAACCTCTGGACAGCCCACGAGACACCCAGTACTTTCTTCACAATTTGGCTGTAGCGCCGTTCGGCACTAGCCATTGTTCGCGACGCAAAAGGAACTGCTCCTCCAGTGACATACCAACTTGTTTTTAAGTAGGGGGCAAACCAGACCCCCCCTCCCCCCGGGGGGGGGGGTGGCGGTGCCCTTGGTATCCCTTGGGCGCCGCCGGCCAGTGTGCACTGCCCAGTGACGGCTGTTTCAGAGGGGGGCAAAACACATGCCTTGCCCACCCTTCCCCCCCCACTGTGAGGACTGGGGGGGGGGGGGGGGGCAAGCACCCCCCTTGCCCCCCGGTTGGTACACCCATGTGCTCCTCGCTCGCCAGATTGTTGCTCCTGCAGGACCGCACCCAGGCCGTACGAGTTGATGCCTGCAGAAACGGTTGTGGGATACTGTGGGTTCTATCGAGCCACGCAGGAGCTCAATGCCACCATCTTCTTCAGCAAGTGAAAGGCTGAAGCTTGACTAGTCCCCCCAGGTCCAGACCGTGTCCTCGTTCAGAACGAGCCTGATTGGCGCAGTGGCGGCGGAGAGGCTCAGCAAGAAATGTCCGATGTGGTTCAGCATTTCCAGGAGACGCTGCAGGCCTTGCATGTCTGTCGGAAATCGCATACCCGTGATAGCGGGGGACCTTATCGGGGTCCGCTGCTATGCCGTTGGCGCTCAACACCACACCAAGGAACTTAAGGGACGACACCCCGAGGCGGCACTTGGAGGCATTCAGCATAACGCCCGCTTGCTGCAGCCTCTCGAGGGCAACTTGGAGTCTGCTGTCGGGTTTAGATCCGTCTCTGCCAAACACCAGAATGTCGTCTACCATGTTGATGCATCCTTTAATTCCTTTGAGAGTCAGTGACATCAGGCTCTGGAGCACCCCGGGGGCGGACACAATTCCGAAGGGCAGGCAGCGATAAGAGAATCGCCCGATGGGTGTATTGAACATCATGTACACCTGGCAGCTTTCGGAAAGGCGTACCTGGTTAAACCCAGACATTGCAGCCCTTTTCGAGACGACGGGAAGGCTTCCGGGCAACCCAAACGCCTGATCGACGGTCGGCATCATGTCCTGTTCTTAGAGAATGACCTGGTTCATCTTGGTTAAGTCAACGCGCAGTCGATAGCCTCCCGCTGCCTTGGGAGCCCTGACAAGGCTGGCGCAACATGCGACATGCTGTAGGAGTCTCGACCTCCGACCACTAACAAACGCCACTGTTTGATAACAAGCACACGTCTCCTTTCCGCAATATTTCAATGCTGTTCAGCCCTCTTTTTCGGAACCACCCAAAGTTTGGCTAGCACGGCATTGCATGCAGACGACAGCGATATTGGCCATAGTATGATCGAAATTACGGTTTAGATCAGCGTCAAAACGTAACTATCCGTAGGTCGATCGATTGTACCACAGTGGCACGAACGGTTCCCTAAAACATTAAAATCTGAAATAGAATAGCAACTAGGGAGCACATGTCATCTTGCTGTGAAACACAGGAAGACCTGAGTGACCAGCCGCGTCTTCGTTTACAACCAATTCCAGGATAGACAGCACTGTTTTAGTGATACTGGTGATGCACAGAGACACGAACCAAGATTATCCTCAGATGATGGTTAGTCGACCCTTTGACAAATGGCAACATTGACGACCATTCGCATAGTCATTCATGACCACTTTCACAACAGACAGCAGTGCCTGGGCATGTTGGTTATGCGCAGAAAAACAAAACCGGGTGATCAACAGTTGACGCACTCGGGAAGAATGTAGTACATTACGCACACAGACAAATAATCAACATGAGAGTTGCAGCTACGTGGATTTTGCAGTCTCATTAGTCATGGGCAGGCAGCGGCTCTCGAATCTTGAATGTACTCGTATCATCGGGCCTCCAACTGCCCGAACCACTCGCTTGCTACAGCGGGCACGCTAACGACTGACCACTCTGAACAAGAACCGCCTTCGATCTGTCGTGACGGCCATGACATTGCGAGATGTGCTAAAGACAGAAACGAGTGCGATGACACCTGATATCGGAATCATAACCGCAGCCAAAATGTACAACACATTGCTCTAGGTGTGGCCTGCAGTTTTTAATAAACATAATTTTGGCCCATATAATTTTTTAGTTGTGCACCCCTGGTCTAGCACTTCTCAGTAGATAATAGGGCTGGTAGGAGTCGTACCCTCACTCCCAACGCATATTTTAACGAGTTCCCAGAGAGCTGCCAGGCGACGCAGTGTGTATCGAAAACCACATATTCCGCCGTTCGCATTTCATCATTCTCCTAATAGCGCCTTGTACTTGGACATGCAAAGGGAACAAAATAACATTGAGGGCAAAAACATGTAAAGCAACAAAGGACAATAATAAGGGGTTCCTCTTGACTCCTCTGAAGCCTACAAAACAAAACTGGTCTTCGACGAGTTGGGATCTGCAAATTGGCCTGCGACAAAGTGGCCTATTTTACAAGTTGTCTAACGAGAAATTGGACTTTGACAGACTGGCTTCAACAAGTTGGCCAAATAACAGGACACACAGGCGTGAGCGCCCGCAGAACTATTCCTGGAGGGAGGAGAGGGGCCGGAGGAGAAAATAAAACCCTTTCGTTTTATTGCGTCTTTACCACAAGTAGAATACTGCAACTTCCTCCCACACCTCCGGGCGCCCTGCACACGTGGGACGTCGGCGACCGTTCGCGTCTTCGTACACAACAGCAGCACGGCCCTCTGCAGCTCCGGAAACACAGGTTTGAGGTGATGGTCGGGTGGTAAACTGAAAGGGGTGACAACACCGAACGCCGCACAGAAGACGCACAGATAAACCACACATCAAAGTCGCTGCACAGCGGTCGCGAGAACAAGGGACCTCAAAGAGCCACAACTCGCTTGCAGTTTTTGCACCGTTGGTTGCAGCGGTCACAGCCGGAGTAGGGCCCGGCAGTCGAGGCGGCCGAGGCAGCCGAGGCACGATTGGTCGAGGTCCGAACATTCCGAAGCCCGTCGCTATCGCAGCTGGTCGCAGGCGCAATCCAAACCCAGTGTACCTAGCAGGTGTCGGCATCGTTACAAAGCTTGGCTGATTATGACCGATGTGTTTACGCTTTTTCTTTATGAATGTCGAAAACCCTATCAGAAAAGAAACGACTGAAGGACCAACCTTGTCGTCTTAGGCCCTGCGTCAACGGCTTAGATCCAACCAAGTCCTGTTTATCAAAGAGCGTGCTGATGAAGCTTGTATCGGTGGATATTAAGGACTTCAATTTTCCTTCCATCGGTCTGGGTTTTGTTTAATTTTGTCCTTCTAAATAATAAAAAAGGAAAAGCAAAAAGAGAAAACCTAGCAAAGCAAGAAAAAAAAGAAAAGTAAAAAGTTTTACACTTTTCAAGGGTCGAACCCTCGACCACTCGATCAGTAGCGCGATGTTCTACCCCTGCACCAACTGGACAAGGAGGAACGTGCGTAGTTCCTTCCGTCTTAGCTTCCGTTCCTCCCTTCTCACGGGGATGTGTCTAACGCAAGGAGGAACAGTTACTTTTGCTACCTTTCTCCTCCTTTTTTTTTCTTAGAGTGTGTTTGTATGGTGTCCATGACATGATAAAAGGTTGCGGGTGCCCTACAAACTCCAAAAGGCATCACTTTAAATTCGAACAAAACATCATGCTTGACGAAGACCGTCTTCTCCCGGTCTCGCTCGTCGATTTCGTTTTGTCGATAGATAGTATTCCGGTCCATCGACGAAAATAATGGACTGTGAGCAGCCGGTTTAGGGTGTCGTCCGCTCGGGGCAGCGGGTAGACGTCCTTCTTCGTCACGGCGTTTAGTTAGCGATAGTCTACGCGGAACCTCAGAGTCCCATGCTTCTTTTTTGGCGACGCCCAAGCACTACTTGAAGGCTGGATGCTGTCGTTATTGAGCATTTCTTGCACTTGTAATTGCCTTACCTCCCTTTCTTTTAAGGATACTTGGTACAGCATCTGGTGGACAGGGAGCGCGTTTACTTTTTTTGGTAACACAGCGGTGCTTAGCTACTCCCTACTAAAAAAAGCCACTTGAAAATCAAATGGGTGGCAAACTGGTTGACCCGTTTAAATCAAATGGGTGCAAATTTGTCGACCCTTTTGGATCAAACGTGATTATGGGATACGGGTAGCCGTTTGAAACGGTACCCGCTCGAAACGGTACCCGTTTGATACAGATGCCCGTTTGATACGGGTACCCGTTCGACCTTGCACGTGGCCACACGTTCGAACGTGCCATTCGAATCGGGAAAATATGCGCTAGCCCTAAATGCGGATCGTCTGGTAGGTTTAAGACGTTCCGAAACTCATAAACCTATTTATAACATGGAGGAAACACGTAGAACAAATGGGCTCACGTAGGTGCTTGCAAATAGACAGGAAAACAGACACAAAAGATTGTTTTCAATTCTCCTCAAAGTCAAAGTTTATTACGTCTTCTGTAGACAAGTACAAACGTGCAAGCGATCTGTGAAATGTGAGAGGCACTCTAAGCTTTTATACAACTGAGAAGATAGCAAAGCAAACAAGAACCGAGGTAATTCTAAACTATGAAGGTAGACTTTCGGGAAATTATTGGCCCGGCTGTCGAATAGTGACTGCATAATTATATAGATAATCTGGAACAGTACGAGTACAAGAACGGTCAATCGTTGCCAAGAAGTAGGTTGAAGTGCACTTACCATAAAAATAGCGGACTTGAAAGATGTAATCCGTGATATTTGTCGACACAGTCAAAGCAGGACAACCACACAAACACAAACGAGAAGGAACGGCTCCTTGGAAGGTTCAACACGATGTGGCGCACAAGCTGTCATTTGCCGATACCAACCAAACCGCAAGAATTCCTGACTTCTTTGAAGAATCGCTTGTTGCCGATGTAGGCGTACGAATTTTCGAACACTGATAGCTTTGGTGCACATCCAATACGTTGTCGAGAGACATCCTAATAAGACCGCAGTGTGAGACGACAGATCGAAGCAGGTGGACGAGCGAAGTTTGAGCTGCAACTGACAACAAGCACACAAAAAGAAAAGCGGCTGCCAGGCGCACCCTTCCGGATCTCGATGCTTATTAGCGTGTAGCTCCCGCGTTGCTGCAGGTCACGTGACAGGTGTGACAAGAACAGCAGGGGCGAGGTCAAGGCGCAGGGACCACCAGGATAGCCCCTCTCCCTCTCCCCAGGCATTCCAGTGAGATGTGTTTTTGTAGCCTCGAAAAACAAACGCGCGCGCGCATTTTAGCACGCTCGAACCTTGGAAATGGCGGCGGGGCGGCGGGAAGCTCGGCTTGTGCCCGAGCAAAGAACGTACTCAGTGCGAGCTCGTAGTTTGACTGCTGCAACGGCGGGCGTGCTCTCGGAATGCTCGATGTTCTTGCAGCCGCGTGTACGCGTGCTACCTTCGCTGCGTCTTGAATTAAAGTGAAACGGAGTCTAGACGTACATTCTTTCACGCGGTCGCGTCTACTGTGAGAGTGATTCGAGCTGAATAAGTAAATTGAGGAAACAAAGATAGACAAAGTTTTAAAGTTCTGTCAAAAATATCGGCTCACCAACGTCGTGCGTTTACGTAAAACAGCAACAAAAAAGGTGTTAGTTTTAGTTGCTGTATAAATGAACATCAGCGCAATCGAAATATAAATATAATTATTTGCATTACGCGGACGATCTGAAATCAATGAACCGGCGCTCCCAGCCTTCCGGAAACATTCGCTGCCACGGCTGGAACGCTAGGCGTGCCCACGCCGCCAATCTGTACATTCAATATCAAACGGGCTCCGGAGAGCCGTTTGATTAAACTGGTACAGTTTGCAACATGGTCACCGGTTTGAGCAAACGTGCGACAACTTTGCCCAAACGAGTCGCCCATTTGCCCAGACGAGCGACCCATTTGCCCAGACGAGCGACCCGTTTGCCAAAGGAGTGACCTGTTTGTCCAAATAGGTGACCGTTATGGCTCATACGGGGACCCCTTTGAGCTATATGGGCGACCCCTTTGACAAACTGGTGACCGGTATGGTTAAACTGTTACCGGTAGGGACCCGTTTATTTTCATATAGGGGCCAAATGGTTTTTTTTCAGTAGGGCTGTCATTTGTAGCACCCCTGAAGGGGTGGCAGTGCACTGAGTGAATTTGCTCGGAGTTCAAGCACGCATTGTTGTTCTGTAACTAGAAATTTCGGACCGATGTCCAGTTCCGTGGGTGTCGTTCTCTGGGGCGGCGATGACAATGATTCTTCCGAGTGTGCAGTGATAACGCTGAGTCAAGAAGTTTCTTGATGTGGCCCATGGTGGTACCTATTCTAAAGTGCTGCGGCTCTTGTCAGACGCTTGAATGAGGATTGTGGCGCGCCCATTTTGAAGGTTTGTTACACCCCATGCGACCCCCAGTCCCTTTCCTAGAAGCAAATGGACGCTCCCCTCGAGCAGAACTTTGATGCCAGAAGCTTCATTCGTCCCGACAGGTTCAAAACACTTGACCGCGGAGGCAGGTTTATATGCTCGGTAAGGACACGCACCACAGATGACTTCGGTTTTGTTTCTTACGGTGGTGGAACAGGGTTCTGTGACGTCAACGTGTTCGCTTAAATATCAATTACTGCGCTGTACTTGGAAAAGAAGTCCATTCCAAGGATAACGTCCCTCGCACAGTCCTGAAGAATGACTAACTTCACCGGTCAAGTTTCGCACCTAATCTTGACCCGAGCGGTGCCTCTTCCGACGAGTGCGATGAGGTGATCTCCAGTGGTTTGTAACTGTGGGCCATGCCACGGTGTCGTAACTTTCCGAAGGGGGCGAGAGAGCTTCCCACTCAGTCCCGAAAAATGTTTCGGTGTCGATGATTGCCGTCGCGTCGTGGCCGTCGATAACTATGTTAAAGCTCCTCGGCACCGCTTTTTTTTTTTTTTTGTGGCGTAGTCTTATTAAAGTGGGAGCCATCCAGTGTTTGTGGAGGATCTCTTCGGTGAACGGCAACTCCACCTCCCGGGGTTGCCGTGCTTAGTTTCCCGGCGTGGCGTGGGGAAAAGGCATTGCCGCCGGGAACAGGGAAGTGTTTACTTTGAACGTCACGGGAACGGCGCAGAAGATCCTTGGGATGCTGCCGGCATCGAGGACAGCGATCGGCGCAGGTACTTTTCGATAGCACGGCCGTTCCCAAGGGGGTGCCGAGGGTCGTTCGGCGCCCACCGTCGCTAGCCCATCTGGCGTAAGCTGCACCGACGGTAGACCTGGCCGGCCTCCCCGCAGTGATAGAAGATGGGGCGTCGGTCACCCGTTCACAACGCCTGGGTCTTCCGGAAGGACAGGGGTCTCCTGGCGGGCGTATGAAACTCGGTCGTCATGGTGTCGTGCATACTTCTGCGCTGGAGACTGACGTTGAGGCGGAGCCGCATGTGTGCGAGGTGGTGGCGGTGGCCGTCGGGCCATTGCAGCCTACGACAATGTTGGGTCCTCAGTGGCCGCCATGCTGCCAGGCTGTCTGGAGCCTTTGGGTTGAAGGCTCGCTCCACTTCTTCCCGAACCATTTCGGCGATGGAGAGCAATGCCGGGCGTCCCACAGTTGGCACCAGATTTTTAGCTCTTGTTGTACAACCTAGCGAATATTCTCCCGAATTTCACGCAGTCTGGCGCCGTAGTCCAATACCGATGGCGAGGTAGCAAATACGCCGTGGAGCCGCCGGTAGTGAGTTGTGCTTGCAAAGATTGCACGCTTCATGTTCGTCGCCTCAGTGGCGAATCCTGGACGGTTGTCGGTGGGTGGCGTATTGTTAAGTGCTGGAGGACGGAAAGGCTGGAGACCGGGTTAAGGCTATATGGTGACGATGTTTTAATGGGACATGAGATGATTTATTTTCCGGTGGTAAGTTCCATTCCGTCTTCAGCGCGCGTGTCCGCAGGCCCGCTTTTATTCCCGCGGTGACGTGACGGTGTTGCTTCACCGGCGGGATCCTGGTGTGATTGGTGGTGGCTGCTGTCTTCGATGGAGAGGAGGTCCAACAGCCACTCTCATTGGCCCGGAGGTTTATGTTGCCGCAGCAGCAGCTTCCCTTGGTGTCGGACAAAGAGGAAGACGAACACCCGTATGTTCGAAAGTCTTGGTTCCGGGTCTCGGCCTCACCGGGCTTTGGAACGCGACAGTACAAGTCCATCGAAGATGTCGTCCTTCACATCAGGCGTTAACGTACGCAGCTTCTTTTCATCGGCGCCCTGAGGGTCGGCACGGAAGGTAAGGCGCAGGACGTCGTCTACGAAACTCGAGAAGCTTTCATTGGGGCCCTGGGTCTTTGATTGCAGCAGGTCGTCGTCCCTCTCTCTTCGGTGTGTACTGGCTAATGTTCCAGGATATGAGAAAAGCTTCGTGGTTTGTGAACATGGGCCTGGCAGTTCGTTCTAGTGAGAAATGGAGCTTCTGCGTGCGATGGTCGTCACTCCACCAGTTTGCGGGCCACGAGATTGTACTGGGGGATCCAGTCTTCGACGTCCCCGTAGATTTCGCCGAGAAAAAGACTAGGTACCCGCGGAGCGACAGGCAGGACGACGACAGGCGGGTTTGTCATCGTCATGGTCTTCCTCTTCAGGTTTTCTGGCAAGAGACCAATTTCGGGGGGTCGTTCTCTGGTGCAACGGCTTGGTCGCGAACGCCGTCTTCCACGAAGGGACGTCTTCCTAAGCTGAGGATCTCGCTTGTCCGGCGTACCTTCTGAGGTGTGTGTTTTACGGGCATAAATTGCAATAACCCGCGCCTCCACCAAAATGTCATGAGTGACAAATGATGGGGCGGAAAATAGCTAAAGGAATTAAAGTTTAATGGCGAACTTGTGCCACTACAAACAAATGAAGAATAACTTAGAAGAATAACAGGGCGTCGCGGGCGTCGGCGAGGATGATGGCTTGAACGCAGGCGAAAGAATCAGTCCGGTTCGCCACGCGGAGCTTCTGATATACGCGCGTGGGCTTCTGGAACAATCGGCATAAAAGGTTCGGCTTGTAAAACATTCGGACCTCGAAAAAGCTATAAAATTCTCGATTTCTCCGGAACGCGATCTATTTTTGTTTTCATATGAGTAGCGTATAGATGCCTCCCATCTCCATACCTGAGACTTTTCCTCACCATGTCAGCTCCAGGCTTATTCTTTTAGTCATCTAAGGACAAACGGCTCTATGCGAATACTTGAAATTTTTATCAAACAATTGCCCAGGCTCGATTTCTCACACACCACCCCAAGCTTATCCCTTTTAGTAAACCAAGGAAAATAATCCCTGGGCGGATATTGGAACTTTTACCTACAGATTGTGACGCCCATAGCAACAGGGGCACGTCCGAGCTAAGGGATCACCAGATGACGCCTAAATTTAGCGGGTCGTAGCTTTTACCTCCATGTCACAAATTTAGTGAGGAGCACTTCAATGTTTTAACACTACATGGCGCCTATTCCAAAATTTTTTTGTCGAGCAGTTTCAGATCTTCAAAATTTTGCATTGGGCCCCAATATTTAGCAGGACCACTTAAAGCCTTCACGCTGGGCCGAAATTTAGCGTGGCATGTGAGCTTCAAAGTTTTACCTCACCCCAGTAAAACTAAAGTGGCACCCAGCTGGAGCTAAGGGACCGTCTGATGACGCCCAAATTTAGGGGGTCAAAGATTTTACGACTAGATGTCAGCAGATTTAGCAACCCAGGCAGCACAGAAACGTTGAAAAGACGTCGAAAGAGTGTCTATGACGTCAGGAACCACATGTCGAAAGAACGTCGAAAGTCTGAATGTCAGGTCCTTTCAACGTAATATGGAAAGGCTAATGTCTTGAAAAAAGTGTGGATTTTACGTCGACACAGCGTCCCACTTAAAGACCTTAGGCCGTCGAGTGCACATTTGAATTGGACGGGAAGTAAAGTGATAACGTTATATCAACATTGACACATTGTATCATTAACCTACCATAAAATGTCGAGTATATGTCCAATCTGACCGGGATGTCAATTGAGAACGTTATATTAACGACATCATAACTTCCCATTAACGACATGAAATGTGGAGCGCACGTCTGTGATAACTTTATGTCAACGTTGATATAACATCTCATCTAACGACCATAAAACGTCGAGCATACGTTGAGACTGAACGGGATGTCATTTGATAACGGTCTCGACCTGGGTCACCATAAAACAATAAAGTCAACCGGATTTGGCATCGTTCCTCGAAGGTACGTTCGCGAAAGCATGTATATTCGGACGGAATATACCATTTTCTAAATCCCCCATGCGCCTCGGTCCGCACTCCGGGAATCATGAAAACGGTGTTCCTTCAGCTCCCTTGTGATCGGTCATTTCGGCTACTTTCATGGTTACGCGCTTTTGGGTGAAAATCCGAGTCACCCTAAACAAGCGTCCTATGGTGCCCAAGGACCTGTCATATCAATTATAAGATTTCTTGTCAATGACAGCGTTTTCGATACCCGTGCATGCTCTCCACCATTCTACCCGACTTAGCTGCAGAAATCGCTTACATTATTATCATTCTCTTACAGCTTCCAAGACGTTAATATTAATTTAGAAAAGCTAAAATTGCTTTAAGCAGCCCCGCTGACTCCGAGCTAAATACTAATTTTTGTTGTGAATTCTCGACTTTTTAAGCAATTCCTGCTAAAACAAAACTCACGAGAATAATAATATTGTAGAAAATTTCTGCAGCACAGCCCAGTTTAAAAGGTGGATTGCATGCACAGCATCAAAAATGCTGACATTGGCGAGGAATTTTAAAAGTGATACGGCAGTACCTTGGGGCTCTATTAAGGCGCTTGTTCAGGGTGATGAATGTGTTCGCTCAGAAATTGTTGAGACATCTCGCGCTCAACGTTCAAAGAACTTCCCGAAACAAAACGTAGAACTGACGTCAAAAAATGCCGATGACGTCAAGGTGTTGCTCAGGACATTGTTGATACGTCTCGTGCTCCACGTTCAAAGAACTTCCGGCAGAAAACATAGAGCTGACGTCTATTAATGCCAATAACGTCAAGATGTAGCTCAGACATCGTTTTAATATCTCGCGCTCAAGGTTCGAAGAATCTCCTGGAAAAAACGTAGAAATGACGTCGAATAATGTCGATGACGTGAAGGTGTTGCTCAGGACATTGTTGGTACGTCTCGTGCTCCACGCTCAAAGAACTTTCAGGAGAAAAGGTAGAACTTACGTCTATTATTGCCAATGACGTCAAGGTGCTCCTCATACATTGTTGGGACGTCTCGCGCACAACGTTCAAAGAGCCACCCGAAAAAAAAATGTAGAAATGACGTCGAATAGTCTCGATGACGTCAGGGTGTTGCCCAAGGCATTGTTGGGACGTCTTGTGCTCCGCGTTCAAAGAACTTACCGGAGAAAACATAGAACTGCCGTTCATTATTGGCAATGATATCAAGGTGTTACTCATACATTGTTGGGACGTCTCGCACTCAATGTTCAAAGAACCTCCCGACAAAACGTATAACTGACGTCGAATAATGTCGATGCCGTTAAGGTGTTACTCAAGACATTGTTGGGACGTCTCGCACTCGACGTTCAAATAACTTTTTGGAGAAAACGTAGAACTGACGTCGATTAATGTCGAAGACGTCAAGGTGTTGTTCAGGACATTGTTATGATGTCTCTTTCTCGACGTTCAAAGAACTTCTCATGCAAGACGTCCAACGGACGTCGTTTACTGTTAAAGACGTCGAGGTGAAGCTTATGACGTTGTCACTACGTCTTGTTGGACCTTATTTCGACGTCCTCTTAACGTCTTGTGCTGCCTGGGAAGGAGCACTTCAAAGCTGTAACACTAGATGGCCCCTATCCTAAAATTCACTGTGTCTAAAACGGTCTGTTAGCTGCAAATCTATGCGCTGGGCCCTTAAATTTAGCAGGGCCGTTTCAAAGCTTTACTCTGGGCCAAGATTTAGCACGGCCCCCTAGCTTCAAAGTTTTACCGTCATTCCACCTCTAATTTAGTGAAACGGGCTGTTGCTAAGGGACCGTCACATGACGCCAAACTTTATTGGGTCAAAGTGTTTATCACCAGATGAGTGCCGCTTAGCAACCCAGACCATTCAGCTCGACCGCATACTTACTAAGGGACCGGAATGCCAAATCCTGTGGCCTCCTCAGGAGGATGTCACACGAGTCATGTGACGTGAGCCTTCAAGTCAACACATTACTGAAGGGATGCCAACAGATTGATGGCGTTTATTGATTGACGTACACCAAGGAATTAGGCCTTGATTTGTTGAACCAGGTTACAAAAGCCAAGTAGCAGGACAGCTTTAACACGATTCGAATTGCGCGCGCGCGCGAGATGTGAATAACTAGCACGAGTCAAGATGTCGAGGAAACGCTGTGCTGTTGGCTCAAGCAGTAGTGTCGGACTACTGTGCGCGAGGCACCTGGGTCAATTCCTAGCCGACGCAGTACCTTTTTTAGCGAACAAAACATTTCCCACGCGGCGATTAAAAAAATATCACATGACCTTCGTCACGTGACCGCAGCAATGACGCCCCGCAAATCCCCCTTCCCGCGCCGCAATTCCAATCACATAGCTTCAGCGTCCTCTGTCGGATACAGCTCCAACGCCGTGAAATCACGTAGTGTTTACAACCGCTGTGATTGATAGGCTTTAGTAGTCGCCTTTCCCACACGCCTGGCACGCGTCGCGGACATTACTCCACACCTGAGGACGTGACTTTACACCTACACCGCTTATTTGGCTTGGGCGCGGGTACATGAAAGAGCTCCGATTGGTCATTGTCCAATGCCCTATGGGCGGGGCCATCGATAACCGCGGCCTGCCGTTGGTCACTGGGATGGGAGAGGAGGAAGAAGATCCGCCCCCCTAAGCTGTGATTTGTTCGTGGGTAAATTCGTACACACTGGCATAGAAGAAGGAGAAGAAGCCCTGCCCTCGTAAGCTTTGATTAATCAAGGGCTAGGGTTGGCCCCGCGGTTCTGCGCTGTGATTAATCGGCGGCCGAGTTCGCACACGTTTCCTACTACTGCGGAGCATTCGTTCTTTTTTATATAAACTGCCTAGAGAAGTTCTGGATTGGACACAGATCTGAAGGGACCGCACCTCTTAGCGCATCTCAGCGGTACAAGCAACTTGTTTTTGCCTGGAGACCTTCCCAAGCAGCACCAGAAATTGAATTTTGATCGGCCGACGGTTGGCCAGTGTCTGGACAGCTTGGCCACTTTAAGTGCTTGGCCTCCAGAGACATAAACAAGACCGGCAAGCGTCCGGCCACAAACTAGCTGTTTTTAGCTTGTCCGCCGGAGACATAAACACTGCCGGCAAGCGCCTGGCCAGAAGTGCTGATTTTTAGCTTGGCCACCGGAGACATAAACACGGCCGGCAAGTGTTTGGCCAGAAGTGCTGATTTTAAGCTTGGCCACCGGGAACATGAACACGGCCGGCAAGTGTTTTGCCAGAAGTGCTGATTTTCAGCTTGGCCGCCGGAGGCATAAACACGGCCGGCAAGTGTTTGGCCAGTAGTGCTGATTTTCAGCTTGGCCGCCGGAGACATAAACACGGCCGGTAAGTGTTTGGCCAATAGTGCTGATTTTCAGCTTGGCCGCCGGAAACATTAACACGGCCGGCGAGTGTTTGGCCAGAAGTGCTGATTTTCAGCTTGGCCGCCGTGGACATAAACATGGCCGGCAAGTGTTCGGCCAGAGGTGCTGATTTTCAAGTTGGCCGCCGGGGACATAAACACGGCCAGCAAGTGTTCGACCAAAAGTTCTGATTTTCAGTTTCGCCGCAGGGACACCCATAATCTAAACTTTCATCGCGCTGACGAAACTTTGGCATAACGACGGGCAGCGAAAGAAGCATCATGAGCGAGTGGTTGGCAGGATATTAGTGCGTGCATCGCGCGAACACTGTTAGCTCAAGCAAACGATCACCGTTTTATTCAGTTTTTTTTTTCGTTAGACTTGAAAGGCTATTATTGTCTTAACTAGCACTGTCGTGTGATATGTTCATTTAGAACATTACCTGAAGTGGAAAAATATTGTGCCCGTCGTTGTTCTATGAAAATAAAATACGAAAACAGCGCAAACGACATCTTCGCGCTAACAATACCGCTCTGTCGCTGCGCGGCACTCTTAGCGCGAATACCACATCCGCGATTTTTCGATAAGTGCTCCACATATTCACTTCCCAACTGCACTTGAAGAAAAAAAAGTTGTAGTCGGGTGCACCGGGCGCATAGGCTCCCCTTTCCTGGAAGACGCACCCTCCGTTACCCAGCCAGTGTACTTGTACACAGACCATGAGCCCCCTTCTCTACCTTAAAAACCTATAGTCCTTTTTATTTTAGTAGACGTCAGTCCTCTTTGTCTAACTCTTTCGCATTTTTGAATCTATGATCCAAGTTTGTTATTCTGACCTTCTCAGTGACTGTAAATCCCCCTAGAAAGACTTAAAAAACAAGTGTAGTTTAAGCGTGGGTTCAGTCGGGCCGTATACGTCGCTAGTCGAACTGTGTTGTCGGCTGAGCTACTTGCCTTCCATCTGCGTCTCACTAACACCAACGATCACGGCAATGATTAATCGTCCGCATGAAAACTAATTGAAAAGAGTCGGGGGTGCTGTTATTCGACATGGCAGAGCATGGCTTAGTGGAACTCAAAATACGTGCCCTTAAAGCGCTCTGTAGATTGGTTCTTACTCTCCGAGAAAAAGAACAGTCGTCAGCAACACAACCTCTTCTTCGGAGAGACGACGAATATTTTCCTGTCCACCTGTTGAGATTTTTTTATTGTTCGTTAAAGTATAAAATATAAATGCTTTGGATAAATCAGTAAGGTAACACTCCTGAAGCTGGAGTGCTGTGAAACTTCGTGCAGCGATCCCGGCAGAACCAGCAGGCCAGTTGTAAAAAACACTGCCTTTAAGTTTTCTCCTGAAAGCCTACCCCCTTGCTTTCTTCGTCCTTGAGCTGTAGATTTCGTCCCTGTAAAATGAACTCAGAAAACAATGTAAGAGCTTAGAAAATTATAGAAATACCTTAACGTTTACAGTGAGATCAATTTTAAACTCAAGAAGGTTAACAATCTCAGAAATTTAAAAATTGTAATAAAAATAATTTATTTCTGTTCCCTAGGCATATCACAATTCGGAATATCGAGCAGTCCTTACCACGCCACCATCTTATTTGAAAATGGTCACCTTGGTTATTGAAAGGTCTGTATTTAGTGGGAAGCACACCGCGGTTATTTAAGTGGTTCCCAATAATCATTTGCGTATATATCATAACACATGTTTTGTAAAAAAACATTTTTTAATGCCATCAGAAATAAAATAAAAATTAAACTTGCCTTCATCATTATGATATCCCCTAGGAACACGGAATGTGGTGCCTGTATAATGCCTGCGTTATGATTTGCTAGGCTTCGTTGCAGGTAGGTTTGGGTGGTTTCAAATGAGTTTCACACACAACACACTCCTTTGATCTCTGGGTTCATCAAAATTAGCAACACAGATTTCAATTTCTTCAGGAGTACAGCGTGTGAAGTGCGTGTCTTATGATAAGTTTGTAATGGCTTCTGTTTCTTCGGTGGATTTCTGTAGGGCCTTTAATTCATAGTACTTTTGAATTTTTTAGGATTCCCTTGTGGCAACTGAAGTTAATTGTAAAGAGAAAAGCTTAATCACGCCTTCTACTGTATCTATTGATTTTTTTCTGAGTTGTGACGTTATAGGCGCCCTGTGCTATTGCTTGGCACGTTGTGATTAGGGTTCTGTGTTTTTGAATAACTCAGAAAATACTGAAAAACACCCACCCGGAAACGTCGTCAATTCGAATTTATCCGATAAACTTCGAGTTTCGAACTACCAATGCCAGAAACAAAACAGTATTGTAATTTGGTCAGTTCACAGGGTCAATGGTCATGGCAAAATGCCACCCCAAATAGTTCTCTTCCAAATCCCGGACCACCGACAAAAGGGGTCTTGTCGCTTATTTCGTCAAGCTTCATTCAGAAGAACTGGTACTTTCGGATCATGACAGAGGGCAGTGTTCCAGTTACCAATGTAGGCCATACTATTTCTTCTTGAGAGTAAGGCGGGGTTCTGTTTTTGTTATATTGAATGCTATGATCCAAATAGATTTTATAGAAGGGGGAAGAGGGGTGGGGACAGTAGAACTTCTATATTACACCCTTCACCATTCCACCCCGCGAAACTGCGGGATAGTTTGATTGACAGTATCGGATGAATATGAGCTTCCCAGCGACTATATGCAAATTTTTATTGACCTTAAGATATCGACAGTTATCTAAGTTGCACTCGTGCTCAACATTTGTCGTGGAACGAATTACTATTCCCAGTGGCAATGACGTAAACGCGAAATCCAGCTGAAGAATATTTGATTGATATAAGCGCGTTTTCTTAAATCTAGCATAGGCTTACACCGGACATTATATATTTCTATTTAAAAAATAGGAAAGGCATCAAAACATAGCTCCGAACTTAGGATAATTGGTAATCTATAAAGCAAAGCTCATATAAACTCCGAATTCTTAGAGAAAATTAACTCCGAAAAGCCACCGTCCGTTTTTGACGATATAAAAACTCCGAAAGCACAAAACACTAGTCATGATTCAACCCTTCATGTCGCGAGTTCAAGTAGGGAATTATACGCCTCGTCGAGAACTAAAGGGTTGGATACCCTGACTCATCCAAGTACCGCCATTGTTTCACCCTGCCGCGGCCGCTCCTATTGGATGCCGGCCATTTTTGCCCATGACGCGTCGCCTTCATGGCTATCCAGCCGTGCACGCTCCCATTGGCTTCTTGTGACCGCCGGTGACGCGCCGCCGTTTGCGAGCTCGCTCCTATTGGTCTCTTTGTAGATGCCTACGCCGCGCCGCCGCGACAAACAAGATTGGTGGGCGACGCTCCGCCATTTTCGGCTTGAGTGCGCCCCACCATGCATCAGCTTGGCGGTACCTGTTTATAAAATTCCAATTGATCCAGCGCTTTAGTCGGGAACGAGCTGCGCGCGCGGACGACGGTCTCCCGGCGAACTAAGGATATGCCGGACAAAGCGCATCCCTCGCCGCCTCAGGTCACCTGCATGCGTACTATGCCCTGTTTCACGACCGCAGCCGACGCTACGACTCGAGGGAGCGAGTCAAGCACTGCCACAGGTGCATCGTCACGGCGTTAATCTTCTTTAACGTTTTGCCATCACCGAAGAAACAAATCACGCACAATGAAGTCGCCTAGATTCTGCGCTTTTTTTTTTTTCTGGCGTGATTTATTTGGCCGGCGAGAACAAACACAAAGAAAACAATCGCCGTGACGTTGCACTTCTGGCGTTGCTCGAGTGATTCCAGCGTTGGCTGTGACAGAATTTAAGCATAATTATCTTCTGGGCTTCGTATCACTTGCCGCCGACGATGGCCTACGGACTGAGTGCGAGGAACCACGTACGACTTGTCGCCAACCGTCACGAACTCGGTACGCTGGACAAAGTATGACTAGCTGCCGACGGTGCACTGCAGACTAAGTGTGCCGGACTAGGTAAGACAAGCCGGCGACGGTCGCCTTGGGACCAAGAATGCTGCTCTAAGTATCACAAGCTACCAACGGCCGTCCGCGAACTAAGTACCCAGGGCTAATTATGGAAAACCACCGACAATCGCCTGAGGACAGACACAGTTTACGCTGGACCACGTATAGCTCACCTGCGAATGTAGCCTACGGACTAGGTATTCTAGACTAAGTATAATTCGTTGCCTACAGTCGACTGCGCATTAAGTGTGTAGGACTGAGTATAACTCTCCCCCGATAGTAGTCGGCGGACTAAGTACGCTGGGCCACGTATATGCAGGACTAGGAACAACTCGCCGCGGACGGTAGCGTGTTATCGCAGACGACCCTCGGCGACAAGTCCTACTTAGTCGCGTTGCTTGTACGTTCGTTCATCTCTTGCGGCTTCGAGCAAAGGTGTCGGACCACGGATTGCGTAGCACAGGGTTCTATTCCCGCCGAGCTCATTGGTTAATTTCTCTATTTTACGTTTAGTTCTTAGATATGAATATGGAGGAATTATTTCGAATATTGATGCACTCTATAGGCTTTGGATAATTATGTAAAGCCTGCTACGCGCTCTACATCCTTTACGTTGCCTTGACTTGTGTATAACGTTTTTTGGTGACACTCGAGCGTTACATATTTCCATGAAATCCAACCCATAAGCACATTCTATATTAAAAAAAATGACTTTCGGTTTTCGGAAACTCAAACTTTGGAAGAACAATCGACTGTTTAGGTTTAAATGTTTTATGTTGAACTAGACGAATTGTTGAGTGATTCTAAGGTCAATCATCCTTGATGTTGCATTTTATAACAGAACATCAAGAAGGTTTTTTTCAATTTTAACGTAACTTCAACAAGACTAAGCGACTAGATGACTTCAAAAAAACCAAAAAAGATCTCTAAAGTGTCACGCCAGTCAAAAACATCATCGACACTATATGTTGAGAAAACTCAAGGCTGGGGAAGTAATTCTATAGAAAACGCACATTGGTCTAAAATTTATACTTGAACTTCTGTATAAAATTCAAACTTTGCTGTGAACGACCGTACAATTGAAATGATAAAGTAAGGTTTCTAGATACATTTTTTCTACATTAGTCTTTGTAACATTTTCCAGTTGAACTTCTCATATAGCATCAATAGCCACCTGTTTGAATACTTAAAGAGGCCCTGCAACAAATTTTTGACTGTTAATTTTTTCTAATTTGCACCAATCCTGAGCGCACTGAACGTAGAAACTTAATTAAACTTTTCCTTCTCAAGTTTTGCTTTATTTTAAAAGTTATAGGCAAATTAGAACTACAAAAACATGCAAAAAATAACCTCCTTCATGACGTCGTAAGTCCTGGCTTGAGTGGCCGCGAACTAGAGGAGGAGTAGTGAGCTCATCGAGCGCTCACGGCTGCCGCACTCTGTGTCGACGGCTCGAGAGGGCGCCACTAAAGCACGCGTTGTATGGGCTCTGTAAAATATCGGTACAGGAGGAGTAATCAAAGGGGTTTATATACAATATTTACATTTGGAATGCGTTGAGGTCCGTTGAGGCGTTTCTTTGCGATCACGTCTTCATCCTCCTCTTCATTCCGTTTCTAAATTTCGCGATCAAGTATTTGTCCTTTTCTTTGTCTTTAATGAAACATGTAAGTTCATACAAATATTCTACACACTTCCGCCCCCGCAATGAGCATCTCTGCTTATTCATTAAGTGACTCTAATGGGTACAAAAGTTGTATAGGCCGTTTGATAACTTTGCCGTATGGCAGCCTTATCGAACAAGATCTCACCTTGCCTTTACGTCCAGGAAACTTTTGTGCTACTCGACCCATTTTCCAACATTGTCGGGAAAGTAAATGTTCATCTACTAACACTAAATCCCCCTCTTTCAAAGAGCGCGACAGGACGGGACGAGAATGGTGGGCAGACCGGAGTTCGTTAAGGTATTCTCTTCGCCATCTATTCCCAAAGTGATCTGTCACCTTTTGTCTGTGCTTCCACCGCCTCTGAATGTCAAGGGAACTTGCACTTACAACGCTCGGAGGTTCGCTGCGGGGGAGTGAGGTAAGTCGCTTTCCAACGAGGAAGTGCGCTGGTGTGAGAGGGGATGGTTCTGAAACCTCTGAATATACGAAGGTCAACGGTCTGGAGTTAAGCACTGCTTCTATCTCAGTTAATATCGTAATCAACTCCTCGAAAATCAGGTAACTACGTCCTAAAACCTTTTTCAGAGAAGTTTTCACACAAAGAACCATACGCTCCCAAAATCCCCCCCACCAAGCTGCCTTTTCTACTATAAAACGCCACTCAATTCGGAAAGACGAAAACATGGCTGTGACTTCCTCTCGACGTATGCAGTTCCACAGTTCTGACAGTTCACGATTTGCGCGGCGGAATGTCCGTGCGTTATTCGTCATTACCACACGGCAAACTCCTCTGCGAGAAATGAATCGTCTAAAAGCTAGAATAAATGTTTGGGTAGTCAAGTCACTTACAAGTTCGAGATGTACCGCTCGGGTTACAGAGCAGGTAATGATAAGAATGTAGCACTTGCTAACACTGCCACATTCTTTAGAGAAGAGGGGACCCGCGAAGTCCATGCCGGAGATTTCAAAGGGATCAGCTTGGTTCACCCTCATACTCGGTAGCGGTGCGGTTGTTTCGCTAGCTGGCTTGCATCGAAAGCGATCGCAGGTTACACATTGCTTGATTATTCTTTTAGTAACTTGCCGTGCTCTTACTATCCAGTATTTTTCTCGGAGACTGGTTAAGGTGTCACAAAGACCAGCATGCAGAAGCCTCTCGTGAGTAGATCTTATTAATAGTTCCGTGAACTTATGTGCGCTGGGCAGAATGATGGGATGTTTTTCTCCTATTCTTTGCTGCGTCTTCTGTAGTCTTCCGCCCACTCGTATGATGTCACTGGAGTCGAGAATCGCTGTGAGAGAACTCAAAGGTGATGTTTTGTCAAGAGTCTTTCTTTCTTTGAGGGTAATAAGACCATTGCCGTATTCTTCACGTTGGGCTTGTTTTATCAATGTGATTTCGAATTCTTTGATTTCGACGGCAGTCAAGCCTCCCTGTCTCCTGGTCAGGCTTTTGCAGTTGTGTAAAAAACGAAGAACCCAAGCAGTTTCACGTAAAAGGCGATTAAGGTTGTTGTGAGTTTCTAGTGAAATAAGGGGTTCTACAATCAAGAGAGTCGTGCAAGGAACTGTCTGTCTTTGTTCTAAGGATGTGTTATCCTCCATTAGCTCATCTTTCATCGACTGTTCAGGCCATTCTCGCGATGGTTTTTGTAACCAATGTGGTCCAGCCCACCATATTGCACTTGACGCAAGTGAAAGAGGAGTAACACCCCTAGTTAGGAGATCAGCTGGATTTTCGGTACCTGGACAATGTCTCCACTGTATAGGATTCGTTAGTTGTTGGATCTCTTCTACTCTGTTCGCAATGAAAGCTATCCATTTTGACTTCGAACCCTTGATCCAGTGCAACGTGATATTTGAATCAGTCCACAGGAGGACGGTTTGTATGCGTATGTGTAAATTCTCGATGAGATAGCGTTGTAACCTAGCGGCTAACAAGGCCCCCATAAGTTATAGTCTTGGAAGTGTAAGATTCTTCATGGGCGCTACTCTGGATTTGGATGTGATCAGACCAGTCGTGACATGTTTCTCATTGTCGATCTCGAGGTACGCTGCCGTACTTGGACATGCGTCTGAAAACACATGAAGTTCTACGACTGAACCATCGCCCTCGGTGTCTAGGTTTGAGTATCTCCGGGGTATCGTTAATTCGTGAATAGTTGACAAATGCGAGCACCAATCTACCCATTCTCTGGTGATGTCACCTGGAAGATCGTCGTCCCATCCTACTGCCCGCTCCCAGAGTCGTTGAAACAGCAACTTCACCCTCACGGTCACCGGCGCGATCCATCCAAGAGGGTGAAATATTCTTGCTGAAGTCTGTAAAATGTTGCGTTTCGTTAGCTTCGCAAGGTTTACGACACCCAAAATGTCGTCAACGTTAATAGTAAGTTGATCGCTGGCCCTGTTCCAAAGAAGGCCTAGTATTTTCGTAAAATTCCCTGTAGAGTCGTCTGGTGAAAATTGTGTTTCCTCTAATGATTCGCTCTTATCAAAGATTGATTGTAAATCTTTGTCATTTGTGCACCACTTACGGAGGTTCATGCGGGCTTCACCCATGATAACCTTAGCTTCTTCGTGAAGCACTTGAGCTTGTTTGACTGTTTTTGGATCCAGTGAGTAAATCGTCAACGTAAAGACAGCTAGATAAGGTCATGGTGGTTTCTGGAAACCGGCCTCGGACACTCTCCAAATGATGTCGTATAGTGGCTGCAAGGAGGAACGGGCTGCAGGTTGCTCCAAACGGGATTCTTGTCATTCTCCAGATTTCTGCAGGGTTGTGCGGTTGAGCAGTTCTTGGGATGTCTCGAAACCAGAAAAAACAAAGAGCGTTTCGATCTTCGGGTGCAACAAAAACTTGTAGAAAAGTCTTTTCAATATCAGCGCAAAGGGCGATCGGGTGCCTTCTGAAATTTAACAGCATTTGCATCAGGTCAGGATTTAAGTTTGGTCCTGCATGGAGGTTTTGATTTAGAGAAGTACAACGTGGGGCATGAGACGACGCATCGAACACTATCCGTACCTTGGTTGTCTGTCGATCATTTTTTATCACGGCTCTGTGGGGCAAGTAATACGTTTTTTCACTGTGTTCCTCGTCATCATCTGGTTGGACTCGTTCGGCGAACCCTTTAATAAGGTACTCCCTCACAGCCTTGTCATATTGCATGAGCAGACAGTCATCTCTACGTAGTTTTCTGAGCAATGCAGCTAAGCGAGTTTCTGCAACATCCTTATTGTCTTGTAACAGAGGTTCAGGGGACTTCCACAATAGCCGGGCTTCGTATCTTCCGTCTATCTTCTTCACGGAGGAGTTGAACGATTTTAGTAAATACAGAAAAGAGCCACACTCTTGGTCCTTCGATGGGGAGTCCCTAATTCCCAGACTTTCTAGTTCCCAAAATTTGCACAGTTCTAAACAGATGTCTTTAGATGCCTCGCCAACGCTCATCGTGAACATAGCAGTGGCGGTACATAAATTAGAGGCGTTACTCACTTTTACGGGACCTTGCAAAGACCAGCCAAATATGGTCTCCACAGCAGCTAGAGATGAGTTGATACGTTTGACACTCCCAGTCGTTACTTTCCAATAATAATCAGACCGGATGACAATGTTCACTCCAGGTTCTGGTTTTTCGTTCTTTAAGGGAAGGTCCGCCAGAGTCATACCCTTCGACTGTAGATTTTGTATGAGGCTGGTGTCTGTTACGCAGAGAATTTCTCCACAAATCTCGGGGACTTCCAAGGCCTCTATGACAATCTGTGCTCTGCTGTGATGGCTTTTCAGAAGAATCTCGACTCGGCGACACCTTCTTTTCGTTCCTTGTGCAGAGTCACCGAAGGCGAAAATGGTGAGGTCTTCTTCACCGACGGGTCGGCAACGGAGCTTTTCTGAGACAGTCCGTTTTACAAAGGAACGCTGGCTCCCCCCATCGATCAGGATTCGAAGTGTTGTCTCAATTTGACCCTTAGCTAGTACTTTAACAGTCTGAAGTAACACTTGTTGGGGGCTACTTGATCCCGCCCTAGATATCCCGATGAACTGCGAAGGCCCTCCAGGAACGTTAGGTGATGGTCGGAGTGCAGCCCATTCTGGATCACACAACACTGTGAAGTGTCTGCCGCCGCAACTCGCGCAAGAAAGCGTTCGTGCGCTTCGACACTCTCTTCCTCTGTGAAATTGTTTTCCACATCGAAAACATCTGTTGTCAAGTTTAAGTTTCTCTTTCTTCTCTAGTAATGTCAGGTGTGTCGTACATTCCTGCAGCGGGTGGTCACCAGAGCCACAGAAAACACAGCAGTGGACGCTAACTTTTTCTAGTGTAGGGAGAGCCGATGCAGAACTTATCTTGTCAACAATAGACCCTTGTGATGGACGGAACTTTTCTTTTGAAGAGTGTGTGGAGAGTTGAAAGCACTTCTCCCTTGTTATAACTTCAGCATCAAGGAATGCAAGAAGCACTGTGAGATCGTCTTCCCCGTCCCCTGAAGGCCCTTTGGCGTCCAACTTCCGGTTGTACCTCAGCAGAAGATCAGAAGGGAGGGCTCTTTAGAGTACGGTATGCAGAAGAACACCGTAAGAATGTACATTCACTCCTTGGCTTTGTAGGCTCCTGATCCTTGTCACTACGTCATCATGGAGTTTCCTGAGTCCCTCTGTGTCCTCTGAGGATCTTATTGGTTTGGTGTCCATAAGGTGGGAAAGATGGTTATTAACTATCACAGTGGGCTGACCGAATCTTCTCTTTAAGAGTTCAATCGCAACGCTGTAATTGTCACTGGTCACGGGAATCCCCTTGACAGCAGCATCGGCTTTTCCGACCAGGTAGATCTTCCGATATTTGAACTTGTCGACTGGAGACAGTGTTGGATTGTGGTCTATAGAGGACTGAAACTGGTCCCAAAACGTTTGCCAGTCTTCCAGATCTCCGTTGTTTTTTGGAAGTTCTAGTCGTGGAAGCTTGACGTTAGGTCCACTTGCTTGACGTTCTCTAGGGTCATTTGCTTCAGTGTCGTTGTTAGAAAAAACTCTTTCTTTGTAGTGCTGTTTTCGTAACGCTCGGGCCGTTCTTGTTTTAATGTTGCTTATAGTCTCTTCGTACGTGGTACAGGTTTGTGTTTCTTCTTCTATTTCGTTCTGGTCAATGAGGTCTGCGATCTCCGCACCTAGTTGGTGTAGCGACGTTTCTTTCAATGTGAGGAAGTTGAGCTTCCCTTCTATTTCACCTTCTGGTAGCGGAGTCAGCTCTAATGCCGAGGAAATGTATTTGACAAGCTTGGTAACAGTGGACCGTATTACTCCTCGTCTTCTCTTGAGCCTTTCCATCGTTTTTTTCGTTATTTCCCGGGTTTCGGCACCATGTTTTTTTGTAAAATATCGGTACAGGAGGAGTAATCAAAGGGTTTTATATACAATATTTACATTTGGAATACGTTGAGGTCCGTTGAGGCGTTTCTTTGCGATCACGTCTTCATCCTCCTCTTCATTCCGTTTCTAAATTTCGCGATCAAGTATTTGTCCTTTTCTTTGTCTTCACTGAAACATGTAAGTTCATACAAATATTCTACAGGCTCTATGAAGCGGGTGGCTAGGGCGGCTCGCGTTGCATTGCTGCACGATTGAAGACTGATTCGGCATAACACTTCATTGGCAACAAACGACAGCAAACACGGAGTAAATATCAGTTCAGGTCGGGAGCCACTTTGCGCTGCCATACCGCCAAATGGCAAAATCGCCAGTCAAGCCCGTGCCGAAAGCCTTCGGAAAGCTCGAAACCGGTCGGATCCTGGAGCCGGTATAGACCGTTTTATCGTGGGTAGCGCCACTTTGAGAGCGAGAAAGACAAGGGGAAAGGGCTACCGATGCTTTCCCCCTTTCTGGTTGTGTAGAAAGAGTGAAAGTCCCGGATGAGAGGCTTGGCCGGTGTTGGGTGTTTGCTGTGCCCCAACTTCGTTCGCGCTTTCTTTCCTGTTTTGAACTCGCAAACTTAATTAGAGCCACGGGCTTCAATGGCAACAGTCCCCCGGTCATCGGGACACCATTGCTCGGTCATAGGGTGCACGAATAATGACAGAAAGCGTCGAATACTGCCCAAGGACCTCGTAGCTTGCATGGAATCCGGCAAGGCAAGTGCGGCTGCAATGTTTTGAAGCTTCACCGCTTTCCGGATGACTGGAAATGGTGAACCATTCATAAATTTTTGCTTGCAATAGGCCCATTTCAACGTAGCCGTTTTTAGTAATGAACAAGCGATACACAAAACGGGAACCTGAATTAACTTTTGTAAACACCCGGAGCTGCTACAGATCATTTTGCTGCGCTGCTTTTATCTTGCGTGTCCGTGTTCTTATATTTCATTGTGGATGAACGACGAAGACGTTCTAGATGTGCTTATATCGAATTGCAGAAAGCCTCAACGCAGCCACGAATTATTTTACTATTTGATGAAATATTTTGAGTACTAACCTCCAATTTCTATCACTGACACGTTCGCTGCCGCTATTCCCCCCCTTGCCGCACTGACGGATGCCATGACTAGAACAAAGAAACGTGCACACTGGGCTCGAAGACGCAGATCGCAACACACGAGACGTAATCTGCAGTGACTATCCAGCTCTTCGAAGCGCCCAAACAACGGAAACAACCCACCAGTGGCAATCTAAGGAGCGTTTTTGCCGGCTCTCTGGTATTGCGCAGGAGATCGCGATTCAGGACAACTGATAGAACTACCTTTTCAACAATGTCTAGCCTCACCCGGCGGCGGAAATAAGCCTTCAGCTAAGTGTTGTAAGTGATGAAATCGCGTCAGTCACCACTGCAAATTATCAATATTAAGATAAATTCATTTATAAAATTTTACAAGCTGAAACAGCAAATATCACGAGAAAACTGGCACGCACCTTGCGAGCGTACCCCATGTTCATCGGCAGTACAGCGTTCGGTGCGCGCTCCATTCACAAGATGTTCCGAGCACAGTCGAGAGGATGGTGTTGAGGAAATGTCTTTTCGGTTTACGGACGCAATCCACTGCCGCCAAGACCGGGGTCATGTGGAAAGCGATGGAGCTTAAAGACATTGCAGCCGCTCTCGCCTTGCCGGGTTCCTTGCAAGCTACATAGGTCCTCGGGCAGTATTCGAAACTTTCTGTCGTTATTCGTGCATCCTATGACCGAGCAATGGTGTCCCGATGACCGGGGGACTGTTACCATCGAATCTCGTTAGTCTAATTAAGTTTGCGAGTTCAAAACAGAAAAGAAAGCGCGAACGAAGTTGGGGCACAGCAGACACCCAGCACCGGCCAAGCCTCTCATCCCCGGGACTTTCACCCTTTCTACACAACCAGAAAGGAGGAAAGCGCCGGTAGCCCTTTCCCCTTTTCTCTCTCGCCCTTTTTCAGTAAAACGGTCTAGAGAACCGCAGCGCCGCCGCGTAGATCCGGGACCTTTCTATGCTCGCCATTCGTTGACGCCTTATCCCACTAGCCCTATCTATATGCGCCATTTTTTCCGCCGCTTGGTCGCGGGTATGTCGATGGGTCATTTCTTCTTTCCCTACTTTATAAACCGCATTTGTTTCTTATATGATCTCAAATACTGAGCAAAAACTACTTTCATACATAATTGAAACGGTTCACGACACTTATATTTTGTATATCGACTAAAAAAAAGATTTTAGCGGTTCTGACCAGTAGTAAGCCCAGGACCAAAGACGTCGTATATCGCGCGCTTTGGCACCGTGGGTCGCACCCGTAGGCGGAGGATGTTTCTGCGTCGTCCGGTTAAAATATGACGCACTGATATTTAGTTACTCTCTCCGTGCCCGCTGGCTTGCCCGAACCCCAAGAGACGTGGAAACCGCAAAAAAGGTAGCCGCTTAAATATGGTTGCAGGGCCCCTTTAAGAATGTAGTGTAAGATCAAATTGACAGAGCCACATTCCTCATTTATTTCGTGTCGTAAAAATTTCCCTCTATATTTTAAGAACTCTAATGTTGAATTGTCCGACAAAGGTCATTGCTCTTTGAACTATCTATCAAAAATAAAAATTATATTTTACCCTCTGAGCTTTTGGCGTTCATCAATGCGATTTTATTGAAGGGGTGCTTGTTAATCACTTCCACTTCCAAGAAATGTTGCAACATATCATTTCTTTGTATCTGGAAGAAATATCGCCGATAATTGCAGGTGCTCTATATATTACACCTACGTAGAAAACGCTACACAGGAAAAAAAGACAATCTATATAAAAATGCATATAAAATATTTAAGAGGTTATACATGACTAAACTAAGAAACATGGGTAATACTTAGTTTAAAAAATAGAGTTTTACATTTGGAACGATCCTAAATATAAGTGAAGAAGTTGACCTGCAATTTCTTAATGATGTGCGAAACCAAACCTTTCTATTAGTACCAATATATCAAAGGATGATTTAGCATATGAAAATTTAGTAAGCAAAGGGTCGACGGTGCAAGGGTAATTTTTTTGTTAATAGTTCAGCGGTTTACTGTCTCAAATATGGCAAAAATACACTAAATTTTTAAGCCCTAAGCACATTTGGAGTCCAGTCGCAAACTCAGTGATAATGGCAAACACATCACGATCAGTTGTCGAACATCGTCTAGATATTAACGGCGAGATTAAAATAACTAAGAGATTTCTCTGTCAATTTGATTTTAATTCTGTAAACGTTATCATTTAAAAACCACAACCCTCCATTTTGGTAGTTAAAACAAATGGTAACCTGTGGCATGACAACTTTATAACATTATACATATACCGAGAAAAAGGAACACATGCCGCAAGATTTAGTGTTCTCAGTTTCGCAACCCTATTATCTTGCTGATAACTAGAAACATACTCTAAAAACTTCTGAAGTATAGTTAAACTTTCAGCATATATTAAAATGGCAAACAGTGGTACCTTCACATTTAATGTCATTACAATAAACGTTCTTGATAAAATATCACAAACCTCTATTCGGTTCTCTTTAAACACAATTCGAACCTTTGGTTTGACAATTACAGATATAAATGCAAGAAAAAGAAACACATACACCAAGATTTTGCGTTCTCAGTCTTACAACCATCTTCATCTCTTGAGCAAATATTTCCATGGTGAAACTTCCGAGTATACGATTAAGCCATGATAATGGTTTGATAAATCCTCCAAGTGTTGTCGTGCACTCTGAGAAAGGAAATTGGAGCAAAAGTAGATATCGACAGAAAGTTATGATTTTACAAGGCTATATACAACTCATTTTTTCTTTAAAAAAGCCGTCTGTAAATAATTTACAGTGTACATAGCCGCATAAATTTTTAACCTATTTTTGATTGAAATTTTTTTCTAGAATGTGTTTACTGTCATTTATTCACTCACTCGCTCATTCATTATTTCATTCAATTTTCATGTTACGTGCTCTTGAAGTGCTGATAGCTCGGTAATGATACAGGTAAAGATATTTGAGGTTTGCCAGAAATGATACAAAATTTGAGGTGAAAGGATATTCCGTTGCGATATTGGTGTGTTAAAAGGTTTGAACACGGGTGCAGGGACAGAGTGGGAATATTTTATTATCGAACGATTTTAATAAATAAAAAAACAAGTTCCCGGTCATCGCAAAAGAACACTATATTTTAAATAGGAATACATGAAACGATAATTAATAGAGAACGGGCATGAATACGAATAAACACGAATATATGAAGGTATAAAACATAAAGGACGGTTTGTCCTCTATGTTTTATTCTATCGTGTTTTCGTATCTAATTCACGAACACACTCCCTTGTTTTCAATTAATGTTTTAAAACTTTCGAAATTTAAGCGACTTGTCGACCAGGTGCAATTTAGCTGTATTTAAAAAAGTACTTGAGGATAATGTTACTAATGCAGAGGTGCAAGCGAGATGGAAAATAATAACGATATTCATCCCTGGAGAAGAAAAACAAGGGGGAGAAAGGACAAACACAAATCTCCAAGCACAGCATAGAGGCTGGTGCGTGACCGAAAAAATAAGCCTGCTCGTGGTATCGAAGCAGGGACCGCTCAACTTCCATTGGAGCGCTCTACGACTGAGCTAGCCAGGAGTTGTCAGTAGAGCAAACGGGTTGTATCAGATGCAACCAGGCTAACACCAAAAGAGTAACGGCATGCATTTTAAGGTTATGAGAATGATGCTGTTATTGCAAAGGTGCAAACGAACTGGGTAAGAATAGCGATATTAATCCCTGGAAAAAAAAAAAAAAGGAATCAAAGGACACACATAATCCTCATAACACCACTAGGTGACTTGGGCGCGATCAAAAAAGTAAGTTTAAGAAATATTTGCCCACGAAATAAAATATACCTCTTAATTTGGAGCATTTTCTGGTCTGGTTCTCTCTTGTAGAAAAAAAACTAAGTTGCTCTTCAGAGTGTCACCCAAAAGAAATTACTTATCGTCGGCACTTGTGCGAGTGACGAAACATTTTTGGCCACGGCCCGCCACTTAAAATATAATATTGAGGAACAAGGTGCGTATGCCGGAAAAAAGTATATCTTACGTGCTACGGCGTGAAAAGGGCCTTTCATCATACCGGGAATAACACCTTCAGCTTGGACGTAGAAAGGATTTTTCTTGTTATGCTGAAAGTCGGTGTCTATTCCGAAAGCGGCTCGACATATGAAGTCCATGGAAAGAGCTTGGAAAGCGTCGAGCATTGATTCCTCTCTCCTTTCACCGGCAAGTTTGTCAAGTTGATTTATAAAGATGTCTCCTTGCTCAACGAGATAAGGCATCATCTGAAAATAAAGATGAAGAGACAGACGGTCTTCGCTTTCGGGATGACGTTCCGAGTTTTGCTACATGGAAATGGAGGGGTGATATACAGAGAACGCAGTGATATATATATATATATATATCAGCGTCATATAGGTAAGAATACAGGGTCTGATAGTAGAAGAAACACCCTTTTTATCGATTCACATAAAAAGTTCGAATGCCACGCGGATATGAATCTAGCGATCATGATAGAGTACGAAAGTTTGAGAGGACTTCACCTGTATCGCAAGATAAAAAAAAAAATTGGTATTTATTTGTGAACCGAGGTCCACGTAAGCCGAATATTTGTCGACACAAAAACGTCACTTTGAAAGCACGTGACATTTGAGGGTAGAGTGAGTAGGCAGGTAAGCTGGTTGATGTTGCACATTTTTGAAAAACCGGAGACGACGGACGAAAAACACACAAAACGCCCAGGAGACGTTTCGTGTGTTGTCCCCTTTTTCCTCCGTTGTCTTCGGTTTTTCAAAAATGTGCAACGCGACATTTGTTTTCATGAAATATTCGTCTCACTTAGAAAGAAGACGGGACGTTCTCCTTGCAGAAATTCGGTTCACTGAAAGAAATACCACTCGCCCCAACAGAGCCATTCCTTTGTTAGAGGACTAGGTGAACGTCGGTTCAGAACAATTTTATTTTCTCTTTTTATTTCCTGTCCAGGTGGCGTCGTATTCTTAAACATACGGATTCAATTACCACCACTATCGTAATAGGCAGACGGAGTTAAAACTTCTGTTGCTTAGTCTATTTACGAAAGCGGCAAAACTGAATAATATTTCCGATATTAGATTAGTAATCCCTTGTTTCAATTTAGAGCGATGGTCTTTTCTTTCGCGTGACTTATGCGATATCGTTTCTTATAACCTAGACCTAAGAAATCTAGTTCTGCTCCAAATACCTGTTTCAGTTTGTGCGAAGTAAACTCCGGCGAGGGGCAGCTTCGAAGAAATCGCCATTGCGATCCCTTGGCGTGAATCAAGGACTCTCCAAGGGAAGGGTGCACCTGATCTGTTCTCATTGTAACCTGGAATAGAAAGTTTATTATGTAAACTACTTGACAAGGTTAAAAAAAACGAGGGGTACGGTGAGGCTGCCGCATCTTTTTGTTGCACCTTAGCCAATCAGATTGCGACACTAGCCGATATGAACGCACAAGGACGGATAACGATGCAAGAAACGCAATCACAATGACCCGCACCCTTGGCTTTTTAAGTTGCTAGTGACATTGGTATGCGTCTTTAGAAAGTTTTAAAGAGGCAGAGCTGATCTACTATATCAGAAAAAAATTAGAGGTTTACAAATCTCTGTAACGCGAAATTAGAGTGCAGCTGTCGAGGAGGAGAAGGGGAGGGTACGGAGGATAGGGTACGCCCTTTTCCCTCCCTCGTACCTTCACCTCTTCCCCTTCTTCTTTCCACCACGTCCCCCTCCTCTATCCCCTCCTCCTACTCTCCTCCTGATTCCCCCTCATTTCCTCCTTCTCCTCCATACACTCCCCTCCTGGTCCTGCGTACCCTCGCATCCTCCTCCTCCTTCATACTCCCTCTCCTCCCAGTTTTCCGCTAAATTTAGCTGTAAATTGATGCAACCTGACCTGAATACCAATTTAGCTTTCCAGCCAAATAGAGCGGGGAAAGTGATGTCGCCTGACTTGGTGGTGTCAGGTCACCTATGAACATATTCAGTTTCTCCGCTAGATTTAGCGTGAAAATCGGCGTCACGTGACCTCAACACCATTTCAGTTCCTAGCGGGCAAGCGAATTGTTGTTGAGATTATGTGACGTACATTTTCCTGCTAAATCTAACGGAGAAACTGAATTTGTTCGTTGCATCTAGCGAAGAAACTGAATTTATCCGCCAAATCTTTCGAAGAAACTGAATTTCCCCGCCAAATTTACCGGAATGAAATTGGTGTTAAAGGGACGTAACGTCAATTTTCCCGCTAAATTTAGCGCGGTTACAGCGATGCCGACGCCGAAGTCGCTAAACACGGAAGCGGTCGCCCAGGAGCTGCGTTTAATATGGCAGCCACATTTACCTTCAAAGTCTTACATTGTAGAAAAACGCATTATAGAGAATTTGGGAGTTAATTGGTCTGTCACGTGATGCATATCTTCGCACTAAATTTAGCGGGATATTTTGAACGAACAGTTGTATAGGTCACGCACGCGACGTCAGGTTATGTGCCGTCGATTTTCCTCCGCTAAATTTGGCGGGGAAAGTGAGTTGGTGTCAAGGCCTCAATTTTCATGCTAAATTTAGCGGGGAAGTTGAGTTGACCTATAGGTCACATGACATCAGACGTCGTCATGTAACCACACTTCTTCGGCTGAACATAGGGGAAAATGCAGAGACGGGAAAACGGGCGGACTGACGGACAAAATGTTGGGATTGGGGGCCGCGTTAAGAATGCTTTAAAAAAACGATGATCTTATTTTAATTATTTCTGTTAAGTCTGTGACGAATTATGTAGTCTTAAAAAGGTTTAAAAAACAAGTTCGAAAAAAAAAAAGATACACACGCGGAGGCTGAGACATAATGGGGATGAAACGAAAGTAAACCACAAACAACTATCTGAAAAGACGCAATAAAAGAATGACTGTGTCAGGACGTTTGCTTTTCGTAGGAACAAACGTCTTAACTTTAAAATATTGGTTGCTAACAAAAAAAAACGCACGTTCTTATAGAATTTAAATGGGCATGCGTTTTTTAAGATGATTAGATTAAAATTTACCCCTATAAATATAAGGGTCTGTTATAATTACACGACTCCAAGGACATCATATAAAATTATTAATTTGCTGTTCATCGGTATACACACCGTCAAGATATTAATCATTGTTGTTTGATGTGCTTTCGTCGTCATTTCGATTTGGCTTATTGGCAGCACCTTGCGGTGCCCTCGA
The DNA here is from genome assembly GCF_016920785.2 of Ixodes scapularis. Taxonomy (NCBI): domain Eukaryota; kingdom Metazoa; phylum Arthropoda; class Arachnida; order Ixodida; family Ixodidae; genus Ixodes; species Ixodes scapularis. The sequence continues at coordinate 88,476,521 of NW_024609881.1, forward strand.
AATTTAAAATAGAGCAGAAAACTGAGCATATTTAAAATGGCGCGTGTAATATCGTACGGTTAAAAAAGTAAGATAAAAGAATGCAGTGAATGAATGCATTTGGGGGTTTATGGTGGAGCAAAAATAATACTGTCAAATCACTAGAAGGAAACAGGAATATACATCCCTGGTAAGTTCTCTTTACCTTTAATGAATATAAATTGTCAAACTAAATTCCCACATCCATTAAATAAAGTAATCAATAAAAATAACAAACTAGGCTTCCTAACCTATCTTTAAAACCTTTGTCGCTCTTCGGTTTCAAAGTGTGTCAGACGAATAAGGTAGTAATAATGTTCGCTCATGATAGCTCTAAAGGCGCTTATGTTGTTATAAAAAAGAACGCCTACATCAGTCTCAATTCTAGTCATAATTTATGTATTCACAAAAACAAATCCTATGCTGACAACTGCGCTATTCGTGGGCTCTACTTATTGAATACTTAGAAATATTGCTCTTTTTTAGGTCTATATTGGTACAGAAAGGCAAAGACCTCATGGACTTACAGAATATTGAGTAAACGTCATAAACCTTGGTTCATTTATATCGACCGATTCTATTTTTTTTTAACATGGCTAAAACAACTTACCCCGCGGTCCACGAAGTTTTTGAAGTTTGTCACAAAAACATAATCCAAAAAGCCAATGTCCTTGATCACGAGAATGGGAACATCACCGTTGTAAAACCTGTAAGGATATCAACATTCAGTGGTTCCAAAATATCTACGAATGAATGTATACAATCCACCCTGCGAGTCATTACAAATAAAACTTATATTTATACAGTCTATATCATAATTATAAGTACAAAAACCATTAAAGTATAAAAATTATAACATGGCACTTGCTTCGCATGTTAAAGTAATAAATAAAACGTTATTGCTTTGAAATCGTTGCACTTACCCAAATATATTACCGTATTTATCACACCACTCTTGCAAAGCATAGTGACGCCCCTGCACAAAGAACACAGTCGGATGAGTAACATTAAACTCATATATTGGATTCGTAAGGCAAAGCCTCGAAACAAAAGCATTTCGAACTTATATCAGGGAATGGCACAATACATTAAGGTGATTATTTGCTGGGTCGCAAATGCGAAACACTACAGAGAAATTGAACACTCCAAGAAAACATACTTGCAACGCGAATTTGTCAGACTGCACAGGAAAAGAGGAACCGTGGTCAAGACGACACTGGTTCAACGCTTAATGTCACCTGATTAAACTGTCAGAAACGATTTTCACTGGAAAAAGTAGTTTTGTTTTTGACAGCCACCACTATTTCTATTGTGCATTTCCGGGATTCGCGAGTCGCAGTCTTCGCATAGGAACTTTTCCAGTATTGATGAAACGCTTTGTCAGGAATGAAATTATGTTCTGAAATATTGGCGTGTTATTCAAGCGGTTGGTCCTAGATACAGCTGTATGCTGAGCTTTAGACGATGCGCCGTTTATGCCAGCGATTGGCAAGAAAATGCGGTTGGGTTTTCTCGAGAGAACCTGTAGTTTACTGAAAACGCCGAAGAGGTTAAGCAATACAGAAGAGGCTCTACGCTAGAGTACAGCTTAACATTTTGAGTGGGCAAATAAGATGTGCCCTACCTCTACGCTAGGGCACGGCTCGACACATGCAGAACGAAAATTTTGATCTGAGTAAGGCTGTAGCATAATCTGTGAAAAAAATATTTATTTATAGGAGACAGACTATTGTGTGCTCATAAAGTAAATTAAGGCCTGTGTGCCTCCAACCTAGGCCATATTTCTCGTATTCTGCTTTTCGAGACACGGTACTATGCAGTGGCATTTCGAGCACGCCTCGAGGTCACTCTTTTGAGCGACCTCACGGGGCCTTTGTTCATTCGAAACTGTAACTTAGTAGTTTTCGTAGTCATGGAATACCGAGTTTATTACTAATTTCAGTATATCAGTGTTCGCCATATGGCGCGTGGTAAAGCTACACAAATTCGTCATATTTTAACAATGAAGGCTCATACGGAAATAGAAGTCGGCCAAAGCACGCAATCGAAAATTGACACCCGAAGATAACCCATTGTCTTTTATCGCTTGCTCATACGTAGAAAAAACTATTGCTGTTCAGTTGGGAGGGGTAGGGAGAGAACCAAAACAGAATCCACGGGAGAACGCGCCCGAGTATACTCGGGCCTGGCATTCAAAGTGGTCTGAAACAGTATTATACCCCTGTCAGACGGGCAAGTTAAATGACCTTTTAACAAAATGACATTACAGCTCGGCCAATCCGCGGGTTTAATACACCACGCTGCGCGTGCTCGCGCCACGTGCAGAATCAGTATCACGAGCTGATTCGCCGTGCGGTGAATCACATTCGATCAAAATGACATTTACTTTAACGTCTGACAGAGGTATTAGATTACCTACTTTTAAGGTTGTTGTTTTTTTGTTTTGTTTTTTTACGGCAGCGAAATTATTTAACAAATCCGACACTCTAAAGGAAGACTTTGAGTCTACTTTCCTTCAGCACCTAAAGACAGCTGACAACGGCGGAGAGCGAAAGGATCCCAGCGAGTAACCGAAATCAGATTACGTTTATATTTGACCAAATGTTACGTGCGCAGAGATAATGAGAGAGAGAAAGGCCATTCTCCTGCTAAACATCGCGTTGTTTTCTGTCCAATCGTATTCCAAGGTTCAAAATGTGCGGGAATCCTCCATTTGTTCGCCGTGATCGGCTGCCTCCGTGTTTTGCAGCAAAATGAACTAACGCACGTTTTGTTTACAGGGTACGGTTATTTGAAATAACATATACAAATGAACGTAACTAACATTTCTGTGGTACTCTGCAAGGTTTCCCCAAATAATACTCGGCTCAGGTCCAAATATTCCGAGGTCCTTGAAGTAACTAAAGGTTTTCTTTCTCTTCCTACAAAAGAGAATGGGGTTCGACTTCTTTAAAAAATCAAGACTGCATGACTGCTTCACATAATATACATTACGAAGATAATATATACACTGTAAACATTTCGGAGCATCAACCTTGCCCAAAGCACTTGAGAAAGCTAATCGCTCGAATACTCTAAATAAATAGGGTACGGTAATATCGGGTACTCAATTACTTTTGTGCAATTAATCCATATTTATAAATGAAAATCTGTGTTTGAAAAATACACCTAATTCTGGTCATCATCAAATAACACTAAATCAGCTTATGTCACAAAATGTAAGGCACGCATATCATTAGTACGAAACCCGCACCTCCCCCCCCCCCCCCCCCCCCCCAAAGAGAAAAGTTCACCTGGAGCGCTTTTTTTAGTTCTAGGCTTATTATCGGACAGTATCTACAAACCAGAGCTTAAATGCGTTTTAGGGACACACTAGTGTTTCAGTTATATGCTGTTTTATTTAAGAATCATATTGTGACTTTGCCTGCGAAGGAATAAGGATTTGTTTACCTTATCAAAATGACAATTAAGGCCACGGTCAAGGCGATTCCGGTCGCAAGCAGATACATAGTATGGTACCCCAGTTTGTTCTATAAGGAAAATCCGGTTGGTGCACGTACCCTGATAGAAAGTAACCTCTGAGAGAAAAATAAAACAGAAATAGTTGGGTTAAAGGGATCCGCAGCGCCGCGATACTTGCGTGGACGGCCAGGTGTTTCTAAAATGTCAAAAACAGAAGCGAAAAAAATTCGTTGTCAAATTTAGAATTTTTTCCCTATTATATGATCATGTGTCCTGGATCATTTGTGATTTTACACGTTTTTTGTTGTCGTTTTTGTCAAAATCAAGGCACTTGCGACGCATGCATATGTTTTAAGGTTTTGGGAACGGTTTCCCTGCTGCGTATTTCCTCCGTGTCAGCTTTGAAGGGATTGCGTCCTTCCTATTACAGTTATCTTTCTATTTTCGTTAATTTTTGCTGCGCAGTTTGGAGCAGTCACTACGCATCGAAGTTCAGCGCAGTCGATTATCGTGTAATACGCCAAAACAACAGGGACAAAAAGCGAAGGGAGAACTAGACAGGACGCGGCGTAACTTTCAACTAAATTGTTTATTTGGATGTAAGAATTTAAAAAAAAAATTATGAAATATAAAAGCGGGCACACTTGGCAGAACACCCAAAGATATGGTCTAAAAACACCCCCCTCAAACGCCAGCGTCATTGGTTCTTCAAATAGTAGAATTCTTTATCAGTCAAGGACAAAGAGGGGGCGCTTATACAAGTATTGTCGTGGTGGGACCTAATCAGGAAGGCTTCGTGAATTTCTCTTGCCGTTTTTGTTTTGTAATGGCCCATGACACAGGTGTCACCAAAGATGGGGCTGCACTTTTCAGAGTTGGGCCCGCAATCGCAACGGTCACAGTGGACCGCTAATTGGCCAGACGGGGACTGCCTGATCGCCAACGCATGCTCTCTGACCCTATCATTAATGCACCTCCCCGTCTGGCCAACGTACACCTTACCACATGACAAGGGTATTTTGTGCGTGACACTGGTGGCGCACTCACGGAACTTAGTGACATGTTTTTTGCACGACTCTTTTGGCAAATCCGATTCCTCTCCTAATCTGCTTATCCTTTTACACACTGAAGATAGTTTATTTGGTGCTCACCAGTAATTTAATTAATTTTGAGTTTTGGCCGGAGTTGCCCTTTAAAGGGGTCATGAAACGCTTTTCCAACTTCTTCCTGTTTAGCTTTCCTCCTCAACTCATAAATCGCGCATTCCACCAAACAGTTCAAGAAGACGAAAAGAGGAGGCCCCTTTTGCTCGGAATCTGGTTTGTGTGCCCGGACAGAGCCATTGTCCCCCTAGAAGATTAGCCCGTCGCTCAAAGTTCAGACAAAAGTTGCGTTCCCAAACCCGTTCACCCCGAAGCTGACAGTGCTGTAGAAGCTACGAGCTCGTGGGGCCAGCCAGACTTGCAACGTGATCACGCTCCTTCGCGCATACCCAGGCGCAGATAATGAGGGCAGGTGATGAAAGGGAGGCGGCTGATTGATCCGGCAAGCGCGTAGCTTCCACCACAATGTCAGCTGAGGGGTGAAGGAACTAAGTGAGGTCCGGTTTCGTGTCACGTGCGTTTGGACCCGATGACGCGCTTTTGGGACCGCGGATGTGTCACAGTGAAAGGGCGATCGGAGAAGGTACGAAGGGGAGGAGGCACGAAATAGTCCGCTGTGTTTACAAATTTTCGCTCTGAAAATCAGGCTTTTGATTTTCTACCTTTTTTTCTTTTGACCCATTGAACAATGTGCTATTAGTAAAATACCGATCTAAAGTGATTTACCCCGATCCTAAATTCGTTTAATGGATCCTTTAACATAAATCACAACGCCAGCACATCGCTTTTGCGTGCTTGCAACGCTTTCACATTTGTAGCCTTCAAAATATGGCGCGTGATCTCTTTCTGTGAGCCATAATTCTGTAAACATTATTACATCAAGACGTAAACAAAGCGAGTAAAAAAATCGTTATTGCCATTGGTCTTATTTCTTAGACTTATTATATTAAAATGAACCGCAGCAAACTGCCCTTTCTTTTTATGAAAACACCTATTAAAATAAGACTGTTGTAAAGACCGTGCTCATTTAGACCTACTGGCGTGGGACACGTAAATTTTGCCATGAGCTCAAAAAACAAAGAAACACAACTTTCACTTTAGGCAATTTTTATCTAATTTTTGAGAGATCACCTTCATGCTCGATTCGAATAATTCCTTCGCCATCTTGTTTTCTTACGTACGAAATTCCTTCTCGGTGCCACACAAACTTGTAACCAAGGTACTTGGTCTTTATCCAGAGTTTCCTGTTTGACGCAGTCATGTTCTCTTGCAGGTACACATTATCTGCACTTGCTTCGCGCCTTGACTACTGCTTGTTCTGAAGCCACAAATTTCGCTCGTTTCCGTTAACAGAGCGCACGATAACCCCGGGCACTTCTTTTGCCTTATTTGGGACGCGATGAACAGCCTCTACGTTATAATTTGTCAACCTTGGCGCTTCGACTTTAAAAGCGATCGGGTTCAGTTTATCAAGCAGATCCTCATTTGGTATTTCAATGAGTTCGTGTAATTTGAGATTATTCACTCGTCCATACTGCTTCCGCCTGTTTAGTTTTTTTTTTTTTTTTTTTTATTTGAGCAGTTTCATCAGTCTTTCGCTCTTGCTCTAGTTCATTTATTTTCTTTTTTATTTCTCTGATGTCGCTGTCATGTTCTTTCATTTTATTTCAGTACTTTTTCATAGCTATCCCACATCAACTTTACCAATTTTTCAATGTGCATCACAGTTTCTTTTAATTCTACCAACTCGTCAACTTGCTGCTTTAGTGGTAAAAATACTGTCAACATCCCCATTATTCGAGTTAGCAGTTGATGCACGGCTGGCGGCTCTTCGAACGACTGCCTATCGTCCTGAGGGCTCCTGGCTCTTGCTTTTGATCCCTGGCACGTCTTACCTTTACAGGTTTCCTTGAATCCGCATTTGTGCACTTGGATAGCTTAGGGCTCTCGCGGTCCTTTGCGGGACGCCTTCTGTTTCCTGAGGCCTCTGTTGTTGGGTTGTAAGGTGCATCCATAGCATCCTCCCCGGATGACATTTGAGCTGCTGCGTGGCCGTCTAGCTCGGACGCTTCTTTCAGATTTGGACACTCCATATAACATTTGAGACATAACCTGTCACCAGAAACTAAGCCGAGAGATATCAGCCTTTGCGCCATAGTGTTAGAAATAACAGGAGTTCCGCAGCATGGTCTTCTGTGTTTCGCGAAGGGGTCCACGCACAGCATGGAGGTTGTGCGAGTCGTGTACTTAAAAAAGCTATATGTAAAAATGATGTGCGTAAACGTCCGAGAAAGTAAACTTGACCCTTTATCCATGACGGCAAATAGCATCCTGGTGGTTGTGTGGCAAGTCTAAAAACAGCTTGATCCATGTTGTTCGTACATAGTGTTTCAGATGGCAACTTCCTAGGCTGAACGAACAATCTGCTGCATAATCAATGGGACTGCAATTAAAAAGATTGTTGGCATATTTGAACAAACTGTTATAAACTGAGCCTCCTTTCTTAAGCACTCTCAGTTATGACATTGTTTCTGGTCAACTCTAGTCCTACATGCTTACAGCGGTGCTGCTCCGAGGCATAAATAGGGTACAAATGCCACTCACAAAATGCCTGAATATACCAGGAGGGGCAAGCGAATACCTATATTTAGGGGTTTTAGATCGGAGCACAACACTGAACTTTTTTATACAGGAAAGACATATACTTTACAAGACATGCATTTTACATACATGTACTAAAATTTGTACCATCGCTATATTGTTCCATACAAAGCACAGGAAGCAATACTATAAAGGCTACTGCTGCGAGTGTGGCTACACCTGATGTCTCATTCATTTGAAAGCGTGTGCAGGTAAGGCAAAAGTCTAAGTTTTGTGCAGGCGCCAATAGCTTTGCCAGCCTTCTACGTTGCAGTCGCTGCGGGTCGTCACAGTAATGGTTCCATTTTCACCCAACGAGCAACACTTTACTATTTACACCGCTGAGAATAATACATCGAAATTTGAAAGCTTGCAAGGCCAAATCGGTCAATCGTTCACGTTTCATAGTCGTCGTTCTTCTTTTCCTTTAACCCTTTTTCCGTACCCACGTGCCGGGGCATCTTAGCAGACTTCTTTTTTTTCTGCTTCTACTCCCTGTCCGTCTAACGCCAACAAAGGCTTATCCGACGTTACTTGCGACTTTATGTGCTATCTGTGAAACAAACTGACTTGAGAAAGAAAAAAATAGCCATTGGGCCTTTCCGTGAAATGTGTTTGTTCATTCGTAAAATTTTTTTCAGTGGACTTATTAGCTTTCAGCGTAACCATGGGAATCACAGACGACGGAACGTAAGGTCAGATACAGATGCTGCAGAGCTGACCAGGCAGTTTCTAAAAGATACATGGTGAGCATCTGACATACTACCGCTCCCCAGGAAACAGATGAGACATCCTTGGCGAGTCTACGTTAGACGCAGGACGCACCAAAATAATATTGGTGTTTTCAAAAAAAAAAATGGTATGGGAAGACACACCACCAACAGCTTGGTTTGAGGGTTAGGCCCTATCTGCAGCGACAGTACTGAAGTCTCTCATGCCACCGTCACTAACACAACATAGTGCGAGTAGTCACTCACTGTCTGGCATAATTAGGTTAACCTTGACGAAGCACGGAAGGTTCATAAGGGAGTGGACTATAAGTATGGATCAACATCGGAGACTGCCTCCAGACATTCTTTACGATAGCAGAGTGACCGCTATCTGTTGGAATTCGTTTCAGGATGCCAACAGCCTGTCTGAGACTTAGAGGAGAGGAATGATGTTTGAAAGTCGCAAAGGTGGTCGCTTGCCCACTGGTTTCTGTTTACCCTAATCTGCAGAGCGAACAGAACAAAAAAGCATACATGTTAGTCATTGTTTACTAATACAGTCATGTCCGTGGAGCGCTCATTAGCTAAGCTTAGATGATGCGAAAACTCCGAATGTTTAGGCCGATCTGTCTGGTTCGAAGACACACTCTGCGACACACATTGCAGATGGATGGTATCGGTACTTTGTTTTGCAATTAACTTGTACTGGTTAATGCGAAACGCCAAAGTTTTACCGTGAGTTGGTGCACTGTATTACACGTACCAGCCATTCAGATTGAATTCTTGAGTTGAAAACGAATAAAAAAAAGTGAAAGCCGTTTACAACTCCCTGTAACGTCGAATTAGAGCGCAGCTCTTGAGGAGGAGGAGGGAAGGGTACTGGGGGGGTCAAGTGATCTTGGGTGGGGGTCACGTGACCTAAAGGGGTCACGTGACGATGCCGATGCCGATGACGTCATCAGTAACGATGACGATGCGGATACTGATGACGTCATCAGTGACGTCACTGATGACGTCATCAGTGATGATGACAATGACGATGCCGGTGACGTCATCAGTGAAGATGACGTTGACGATGCGGATGCCAGTGACGTCATCAGTGACGTCACTGATGACGTCATCAGCGATGATGACGATGCGGATGGTGATGATGACGATGACGATGCGGATGCCGGTGACGTCATCAGTGACGTCACCGATGACGTTATCAGTGATGATGACAATGACGATGCGGATGCCGGTGACGTCATCAGTGATGATGACGATGACGATGCGGATGCCGGTGACGTCATCAGTAACGTCACTGATGTCGTCATCAGCGATGATGACGATGACGATGCGGATGCCGGTGACGTCATCAGTGATGATTACAATGACGATGCGGATGCCGGTGACGTCATCAATGATGATGACGATGACGATGCGGATGCCGGTGACGTCATCAGTGACGTCACTGATGACGTCATCGGGGGTCACGTGACCCCGGGGGTCACGTGACTTGGAGAGCCACGTGACTTTGGGCGTCACGTGACCCTGGGGGAGGGGTCACGTGACCTTGTGGTGACCTTGGGGAGTCACGTGACCTTGGGTGTCACGTGACGGCGACGGCGACGGCGACGCCGCTCAAGCCGGGAACGTGCCCCTAAGAGCTGCGCTCTAAAAGGTAATCATGTCTTTGGGGTAAATGTCGCGCGCTATGTATTTATTTTTAGTGCTATGACTGTGCTACACTATACTGCGTTTCACATAAGTGCAAGCGAAGCTAAAATTACAAGCGAGAAGCTGTTGTGAACTAAGCTTGCACTGCACTAACGCACATGCAGGCAGCTATGATCGAACATGTAGCTTTTTGACTTCGACCGTATTTAAAATGAGACGGGATATGGTTTATAACGCCTCCATGCAGATTCGACACAAAATGGAGAGCATCTACTCTTCATTGTCACCTGCGGAGATGGGGTTTGGAGGATCGCGAAATATTTATCTTACGGCTGTTTTTCAAGCAAAAGGTTACTGACTCCACGACGCAAGATTTACAAAGACCTGGTAGAAGTTAAAACGCGATGTGATTGTAAAGTAAGCGCAAGAAGCACCTCACCGGCACAATCGAACGACGTTTTTTTTTGTTGTTTTTTTTTTGTTATTTGTGGCGATTTGCGTTTTCACTGCGAGACTGGCCACGTGCGTTCGTTATTGTGCTTTTCTTGGTCTTTATCTTGTGTCTAAATGTCTCGAGAAGACAAAGAAGAGGCGTAGGGGTCACAAAGGTGCTCGTTCTTGCGAACTCGGCAAATCTTAACAGCGCTGCAATAACCAAAGGACTAACGGTCACCGCTACGGCACGGCCGCCATTACCGACGCCGATGTTGTATACCCCCAAACCGACCTCCCGACATGCGCGGGCTAGAAGCTTAGTCGGAATTATCAACAATGTCCTCTCCCACCTTCGCACCCTCTTTCCCGTGCTCAGAAGACGAAAATGAGCCCACTGGCAATGCATATATGGGTATTTAATCACTCAATATCAGTTCCCCTTTCCCGAAGGAGTGGTGTCTTTTCCCGTAAAACAAAAGCCTTCTTGGTGAAATCACGTGTGTGTTACGCTGCGTTTTGTGTCATTGCACTCGGTATATATAACACTGTTTACAAGCAAAGTACCCGCTTCGCCCACATTAGTGCCACTAAATAAGCTACGCTTCAGAGTAACGTCACTTGGCCATATTGTGTCTTAAAATCATGGTTGCCAGTTATCTGAAGCTTTATCTGAAATCACAGGAAGCGCTTTTCCGCCCTCCACAAATGTTCGAAAAGTTCGCGGCAGAGCAAAGCAATGTTACATAACCTTTCTAACACCGAACCGAATGCCGAGGAAGTCGCACTTTTGAATCATGACGATCGGCAGTTGCGTCTGCTCTGCATACGAGCCAAAATGGCGGCGCTCACAACAATGTCGGGGAACGGAGTGCCGATACTCTAAGCGCAGCTCATTTAGTGGCTCTAGCCCACATCAGCTAGCGAGGGGACGGCGTGTGTGCAGAAACAAAATTCGTACGAGATGAAACGTCTGGGCATTCGCAGTAGCGACAGCAGCGCCACCGCAGTGGGGTGACGTGAGACAGTCGAGTACGTTTATATAGTTTGTAAAATTTTAACAGCTCTTTTTGTATTCTTGGCTTGAGCGTCCCAAGCACTATCTTATAGATCCGCAGTAAATGCGAAGCGTAAACTACTCTGCTGTTTTTTTTTTGCAGGGGTGGTGGCGACGTTAGAACCCCGAGCTCTGATTGGTTCTGATTGAAGGGTAGTGGGTAGACCTCAATTCTAGCTTCCTTGATGTCTACCCACTATCCTTCAATCAGAGCCAATGAGAGCTCGGCGCCATTCTGACGTCACAACTCCTGCGTTTGAAGCAGACAAACTTTCACTCCACATAGAACTGTGGCGTCAGCCAATAACAACAGAAGAGGACGAATAATCGCCAAAAAGCCTGAATGCAGTTTTTTTTTTTATGTGTTACCGATATTTTAAAACAAAATTCGCGAAAACTACTCTAATGCGATTTGTGCTGGCGAGCCATACGGTCAGGTAGGACAGAGTGTAGGAGGATTATCTTCATGATGAGTTGGCTAATTAAATAAAATAGTTTAATATATTAATTGATGAAAATAAACAGGGTTCTAACTAGTCACTTGCTTATCGTCGTTCAATACCACCAACACTGTCGATTTCAGAAAGACTTGTAGCACGTGGGGTGCCTGTTGGAAGGCTAAGGTTACCACTCGTTCTACACGAGCAACGCTTACCGCTGGAATAACGCGTCCGAGCGCTATTTCCGTCGTTTATCGCCAGCGCCTTTTCACACTAACAAAGAGTCTGTGCGTCTACTTTCACATTCAACACTTGGAGAGCCAATCACGCAACGTACGGAGGCAGATCAGAGAATGACGATGGCGAAACATATGTTTAGACCAAAAAACGCACTCTGATTTGTGACATGAAGCAATGCAAGCGTGACGTTTTGCATTGCTTAGTGTCACAACTCAGGCGTTTTGTCACAACTTTTGGTTAAACATATGTATCGGCATCGTCATTCGCTGAGCTGCCTCCGTCAGTCGCGGTGATTGCCTCTCCGAGTGTTGTGCGTGAAAAAAAGACCCACAGACATTTTTTTAGAGTAAGAAAGCGCTGGCAATAAACGACGGAAACAGAGTGCGGGCGCGTTATTGCAGCGGTAAGCGTCGCTCGCAACACATACGGTGCTGGCGGTGCACCGCCAGCACATTATGTAGCACGGGTGTTGACTTCAGCACGGTGCCGGGCTTCTCACGTGCCAAAAGTATAAAGACTTCGAATCATACAGTCACATTCACTAATATCCGTAGCCTCCTTCCCAGACCCGAGAAGCTCAGTGGTTTTATTCACGATAATAATTCTGACATTGTCATTGCTACAGAAACGTGGTTAAAGCCTGAGATAAGTGACAGCAACATTTCCCCCCCTAACTTAATGTTTAATATTTACCGATGTGATCTGTCCGCACAGAGAGGAGGTGGTGTGCTAATAGCGGTAAAAAAATGCATTTCTTCCTTTCATATTATTACCAGCTCCAATATCGAGGCTACTTTTGTTTGTGTTACATCGTCCTGCACAAAAACTATTATCGGTGTCTGCTACAGACCTCCGAATTATAGCGGCATATTTTGCCACGAGCTTCATTCTCTGCTGCTTGAAATCAATGAGCGGTACCCAAGATCAAATGCCTTAGTCTTTGGCGACTTTAACTTCCCTAACATAGATTGGTTTAGTCTAACAACTAGTGGGTCCAGTGAAGCCAGGGATTTTCTCGATCTATGCTTAAACCATAATCTCACCCAAGTCGTCGACAAACCTACACGTGAAGACAACATCCTTGATCTTATTCCAACGACGTCCCCAGACCTGGTGACATCTATTTGCCAAAGGAAAGGCTTTAGCGACCACAATCTGCTGACCGTGGAGTTAACTTTACCCATCCATTATAGAAACCCATCCTCAAAAATGATCAAGGACTACTCCAAAGCCAATTTCGACGCAATGAGCAGCAATCTTTCTGCATATCTTCCTTTGTATACCGCCAGTTTTTACTCTAGGACCATACAACAGAACTGGTTACTTTTTAAGAATAAGTTAAAAAATCTCGTTGACCTGTTTGTACCCTCTGTACATATACGGAGCGATGATTGCAACCCATGGTATAACAAAGCATTAAGGTCCCTTAACAATAAAAAAAAGCGATTGTTTAGAAGAGCAAGGCATCTAGACTGCGACGCTGCCTGGGGTGCATACTTTTTGTGCCTTAAGACCTACACTCGGAACCTTCGTCTGGCTAAACACAAGTTCTTTTTTGAGGATCTTTTTGGTATCCTGCGTAACAACCCTAAAAAATTCTGGAAGATAATATCCCCCAACTCTCGCTCCTCCTCTATCCAGCTAAACGACGAGGACGGGTCCCCGATATCTGAAGCGGACTGTGCCACAGTATGAAATGACTATTTTTTGTCTGTGTTTACATTAGAAGACGCCGACGTCCCTATATTGGCAGCACTACCGTACGAGTCAATGGAACCTATTGACATCTCATGCGCTGGAATAGCGAAACTCCTTGACAACTTGAAATTGACATCCTCTGGAGGACCTGACGACATCACCCCAAAATTCTTCATTGCACCAAAGCAATATCCAGTGGATTTTTCTACTTAATATTCTCGCAGTCCTTATCGCAGGGATGCCTACCATCCGACTGGAAACTGGGTAAGGTCGTTCCGGTCTTTAAAAATGGGGATCGTTCTTCGGCTTCGAATTACCGCCCTATATCTCTAACCTGCGTAGCCTCAAAACTCCAAGAGCATATTATCTACTCAAACGTTGTGTCTCATCTTGAGAGTAATAACTTATTTTACAACAAGCAACACGGTTTTCGTAAGGGTCTGTCTTGTGAGACGCAACTCGTAGAATTCACCTACGAGTTATACACTAATTTTGAATCCGACTACCGAAGTGATGCCCTATTTTTAGACTTTTTAAAGGCTTTCGACCGCGTTGCTCACTGTCGCCTGCTTGCCAAACTTTCATGCCTCGGAATTGACCCTCTCGTTCTCTCCTGGATCCAGGATTTCCTCTCCTGTCGCACTCAACTCAACAACAATTAATAGCTCCTCATCCACCCGCGCTGACGCTACTTCGGGAGTTCGCCAGGGCTCGGTTCTTGGTCCCCTACTCTTTCTGATCTTTATTAATGACATTCCATGATTTCCTATAACATCCGCCTTTTCGCTGACGACTGCGTCCTATACCGAAGAATAGCTTCTTTTGAAGGCCATCTTTTACTTCAAAGAGACCGGGACGAAATCCAGGCATGATGCACCAGGTGGTTAATGACGCTAAACAAATCTAAATGCAAGTTAGTCCAGTTTTCACGAAAACGGCGAGCATCTCAGTTCTCGTACAAGTTAGAAAATAACTTAGTCGAAGACGTCCCGTCCAATAAATACCTCGGTGTGACTCTAACTAACGATCTTACGTGGAACGCTCACATCGAACTTATATGCGCCGAGGCGTCTCGCTGCCTCGGTTACATAAGACGAAACCTGAAATCGGCTCCCCCGTTCGTGCGAAAATTGGCTTATGAGACATACATTCGACCCAAATTAGAATATGCTGCGGCCATTTGGAGCGCTCACCAAGTATACTTATTAAATCATCTCGAGGCAGTCCAGAACCGCGCTGGCAGGTTTATTTTGAAGAAATACGATTGGTCGGTTAGTGTATTCGCCCTAAACAGCGAACTGAACCTTCCTTTACTAAACGTCCGCCGTAAGATAGCGCGACTCTGTCTCTTTCACAAAATTTACTACTACCTCCCTGCGCTCCGAGACCCGCTCCTCCTACCCCCCAGGCGATCTTCATCGCGGCTAAATCACCCGTGTCACGTTTCCTGCATCTCAGGCAGCATATCCTATTTTAACTCCTCCTTCTTCCCTCGTACTATTGTAGACTGGAACGACCTCCCCTCACTTATTGTGACCCGGACGGATCCCACCACATTTCGCAACGCACTTTGTGCACATTTATGTTAGTCCCACTGTGCCTTTTTTATTTGTTTGTCTTGTGCTTTACTGGCTGTATCAATGTTTTCATCCCCTTACATCCCCATATACCCAGACTAATTTGTGTATTGCCGTTGCTCGTGGCGATGCCACGTTGTTTTGCAGCATCTCATATATTCGCATATGTCGTTGTTACTGTTTTATACTCTTGTGTTATGTACCCCCCCCCCCCCCCCCCTTATGTAATGCCCTCATCAAGAGCCTTTAAGGGAACTTGAGTAAAAAAAAATGACTGGTTTGCGCTAATCTTCAATGACGCTGAGCAAGTTTTAATTGGATCATTCCATGTGAAACGTCCCAGACGTAACGCTCGACCCCTCCCGATTTCAAAAAAAAAAAAAAAAAATGCATGGCCTTTTGCCGCAACATCTGTAGCCATGCCCTGAAATATTTTTGCCGAAGAAACGTTTTGATGATGTGAGCGCGGTTTTAACTTTTAAAAAACACAATGAAACTAGGCATCACTCGATAATCGAGAAAAAATCAGCTTTTTAGTGAAACACCCAACAATATTTTTGTCAAATTTGCGCAGATTTCGACTTACAACGGGTTGGGCTTGTAAAGTTTTGTTTCATTTAGATATTAAAAGAAAAAAAAACGAAACAACTTTGAAAAATGTAATATTTTTGTTATTTTATCAAACGAAATCTAATTGCTCGTGGGACTTAATAGAACTTTTTACCGGCTGCCCTGCAGGTATATAATCTAAAAAAATGTTTAAAACCGCTCAAATAAATATTTCGCAGTAAACAAAAATCGCGAAGTTGCAAGAAAGTGGGTTTTGACGCATAAGCAGCTGTTTATTTCACCCTGAGTTGGTTCAACTAAAAATACAAATTGTGGTTGGCTCGGAAGACCAATCGATAGTCGTTTGATTCTGAAATTTTAATCAAGGTAATTTTTGTTTAACGTGAGAAAACAATTATTGAAGTTGAACTCTCGCACCACAATCCGACGTCGCTTCTTAACGCCTCTTAGCCGCACAGCACGCCACCTGCGACGACAGCTGACACGATTAGGTCCAAAGAAAGAAGGGAGTTTTCTGCCGCTTCCCCTTGTCCGTCTTTCCGGCTTCAAGGGAAGAAACGGCGGGCATCGTGTGATAATGGGGGGTGCTGCCAATGCGTAGCCATAGGAGGCCCGTTGTGCCCTTTTACCCTAGGGCGGCTCGAAAGGCGACGCCTAATACGGGCGGCATCAGTTGACGTAGACTTCTCCTAAAAGGGAAACGCGATGAAATTGATCATACTGCGGGGAAAAGCGGAACTGTTCAGCGACGCAAGAATTTGCCGTTTCAAAGACGATTAAAACACAAACGAGGCGTGAGCCTCCAACTGCGCACATTCATTAGCACCACATTGCATCGTCGTATGAAATTGCCCGTTCACAGGGCTTTTGTGTTGCTGTCTACATCTGTCCTGACGTCGAGAAGAGAGAGTGATTGCGATGAGTACGTAAGAAACAGCTAGCTTACTAGCGGATGCTCTTACCTGGCAGCGCTAAGCATTTGTTGGTATCAAGACACTGGAAGTCCAAAGGAGGACACAGCCGCGCAAAACGGTCAAGATGGGAAAAGCCATCAAGCAATAAAAGTAGAAAAAAGCCTCTTCAGCCAAGATGTACCCGACAACTCTAGGTCCTGCTTTCTACCTGCGTGCGCACACCGTGACACCGTCACACGCTTTGCCTGGGTCGACGGTGGCGTGCTGTGCAGAGAACAGGCGCAAGGAACGACGCCAGGTTGCGATGCGAAAGCTAAACTTCAAATGCTGCTTTTCCTCTTTAGAACAAAATTACTTTACTTAAACGTTCAAGAACAAAAGGAAATAAACTCTTTTGTAGAAGTCACCATGTTACGTATTTTTCTTTGGGCCACGTCAAGGCAGAATTGACGGCTCTTTAAACTGCAGAACGCAATTTCGCATTTTTTTTTCCTGCAAGATATTTAGTTGTAAGGCCTGAAACCTTTTTTTGTGTACAGTACACCTAAAGGGCTGTCATTAAGAGTATTTACAGTCGCATGCAGCAAAGCCATATTTTGTAACCAAACTAAAATGTGCTAAAATACTCATATATTCCTTTTATTTATTAACTGCTTCGAGCATACCAACTTCCATGACCATAATCCTTATTACATAGCAATCCAAATACCGTAGGGTTTTTAGGCAAAAATATTTCAGTGTTCCGTAAATAAATCTTACTTTTCATCAATTATTGAATGACCCGAAGTTCCACCCCCCTTTTACTAGTTCAAACCGCCATCACCCCATGAGATTTGTTTTCGTCAAAAAAATATGTTAGAGACGCACCACAAACGTTACGGTGAATAGCGATCAATTTTATTTTAGGAATCAGAGGTGGCCGTAGGACCTTTGGGATGGCATGGAGAAGTCTGGGTCACTTGATGCCACCCGTCGTTTAGGCATCGCGTTTCGAGCCGTCCCCGGGTAAAAAGGGCACAACGGGCCGTCTTCTGCCACGCGCTGGCTGCACCTCCGATTATTACACGATACGCGGTCATTTCTTATTTTGCAGCCGGAAAGACGGATTATATACCTGCAAGGGCAGCCGGTAAAAAGTTCTATTAAATCCCGGGAGCAATTAGATATTCTTAATAAAATAACAAAAATGTTAAATATTTCAAAAAAGTTTAGTTCTTGTTTTAATATTGAAATTAAAGAAAACTTCACAAGCCCAACCACATTGTAAGTGAAAAGCCGTGCAAATTTAAGAAAAAATAGTTTTTGGTGTTCCACTAAAAAGTTGATTTTTCATAAATTATTGAGTGATGCCTAGTTTCACGCTGTTTCTAAAAGTTAAAACCGCGCTCACTTCATCAAATATTTTTTTTTCGCCAAAATATTTTAGGGCATGGCTCGGACATTGCAACAAAAGGCAAGATTTTTTTTTTGTTTTTTTTTTTAGAAATTGGAAGGGGTTGAGCGCAACGTCTGGGGCGTTTGACGTGGAATGATCCAATAGGAACCGGAAAGTTATTTTCAGTCATTACGAAGTCAATTAGAAAATTTGAGTTAAATATTTGACTTCTCGTGACGATGATTCCACTTTATGATGTTCGCCTGACCATATAACAAACCTGCAAAGAGCACATTAGTGTAGATTTAACGGATTTTGTTAAACGAATCTGTAAAGCCTGCAAAAACACTGTATGTACTGGTCCAATCCTGCGTTTTTTAAATCGTCAGGTATTATAATTACCGATAGCTTGAGAAACGAAGGTTGTGCCGGTTTTCTTGTATCTTAATGTTGCTCCGAAACCAATGAGATTAAGTCATTAGTCGATAAGAACTTCGAAGAAGTTATCGCAATCAATTTGTCAGCGACTGTCCGTACAGAAAATGTCTGCGAGTTTACTTTCTCTATCGCCTCAGAATGTGAAAGCAGCCCATCACAGTAAACAATACAACGACCCCCCCCCCCCCATCCCCCAGCAAACGACGCAGCTCAGTAAGCGATCGATTGGGTCTTCATATTGTTATTGGCCGAAGAAAAATGTGCAAGATAAATGTCGCGCGCATTTATTCCTCGCACATCAGATTTTCTCGGTGTACTGGTATTCCCAGCTTCGTCTCCCGCTGGAATGTTAATATGATTGGCTGCTGTTTGCTGTGATTGTCTGTCGCCGTGATCTGCAGAAAACGGAGCTCGGTGCAATATTTAAAGCATATTGGCTCATACAGCTGTTCAGTGATTTTCGTTTATATTATATATATATAATAATTTGTATCTTTGGTGCGGGCTTACTGGTATTTCCTACCTAGTTTCTCCATCATTTCAACTCCTTTTGTTCAGAAGTGTTGGTTGCTCATAAATATCTGAACTTCGTATTTAGCGTAACTTATTCTGACGGTATGCCGCAAATTGAAAAAAGTAAGTTTAATAATACAACACAGTCTGGTTGTAGAACAGGTAATTTTATTGACGAAATCATGCGTGATGGTGCTTCAAACACAACATGTTAAATGATATAAACATTTATACCGTAAATGATAGGATATACTTTGCTAGAATAAGCAGAGCTTTTTTCGGCATATTCCTGACCACCGCACAAAAATGCAGCATTTTACTGTCTTTCAAAATATGAAGTTTTAATGAACATATACTTTAGAAAAGCCGCTATCAGATGAATTGCTAATGTAAAAATTATTAAAGCCGCCCAATCGCTCGGTGTATATACAGTGCAGTAAGATAATCCACACTGTGTATGTTCAAACTGTGGTGGTATTACTATTTAGTTTGTACAAAATTCCACGTGTGTGATTTAAACGAACCAGTTAATATCTTCTACTTAAGCTGTATAGAATAAAATTGTTGAAGCAGATAGTTGTAGATGCAGTTACTTCAAAGTATCTCTGAAAATGAGTTAGGTTATGTATAGTATAAATGTACGCGGCACTCGAAAAAAAAAAAAAAAGGCAAACGCAAAGTAGAACGTGTCGAGTTAACAAAACAAGTTAACGTAAGTGCTTGTTCCCTGTACTTGTTTTCGATTACCCATTTTTTTTGCATGCTTTGTACATTTTTTTAATATAAATATACACAAAGAAAGCCACAGTCTCAATTAATGATTCTCCAAAGTTCCAGCACCCGAGTTAGCTCCAAGAATCTTTGATTTAAAAGGAGCAATATCAAATCCGTGTAAATTTCATCCATGATCCATCGCCGGGTGAAGCCATCATGCCGATGGTTTGTACCTCGATGGCACCCTGAATACACAATAAAAACGCAGTTTCAGTTAAACTCATCACGAAAGCTCATAAATTATTTAAGCTCCGTCAAGTGCGTTTTTCTTTTTTAGTCCCTTCCATGTAGCACAGCTCTTTGAGCCAGAAGTTATTTTTGTCTTGAAATTTAGGGCCATAAATAGACCGAAGAAACCATAATATTGCCGCGCGCAGGATCACGGACTTCTACAACTTTCTCGTTTATTCTTGCTCCGGACATAACTTCTGTCGTTTATCCCTGCTTATGTTGTTCTAGAAGGTGCGTGTTCATTCTCGCCCCGCGCGCGCTACGCTCGAACCTTCTCCGCCGAATCTTCGAGATAGTGACTCACTCTAGATAAGACGCCGCTCGCGACCTTGTCGAGTCTGTCTCGCCCCTGCGCTCCATCCTGCGGTTTCGACGACATCGACGCCCGCGACACTCTGCTGTTTTTTTGTTGTTGTTTTTTTGTACCCTTTTATATTTGGCACAAGTTCGCCGCATTAAACGTTTATATCTTTCTGTTTATTTATTGTTTTTTTTGGTCACCACCCGTGACATTTTGGTGGAGGTGCGGGGTACCGCGTGCCCCTGCCGCGTACCCCTCCGAGGGCCCGCAGTGCAAGTCCGACGCCTAGTCCACGAAGAACCAACGAAAGCACTTCCGAGATCCGGTTCAGTCGTCGCACCTAAGGCCTACACCCGGAATTCGGACCTCTGCCGCCCAAGACTAAGCAGCCAACGAGGCCAACGATAGACAGCCAGTCGTCGCAAAACCCGTCCAATGCCAGCATCGTATACCTGCCCGTCGCACCCAAAACTCCGACGCCTTTCCACGGAGACGCCCGCGAGGACATCGAGGACTGGCTGCAACATTATGAACGTGTGGCCCGACATAACGGGTGGTCAGCTGAGCACTCCTTGCAGAACCTTTACTTTTTGCTGGAAGGAACCGTGAGGCACTGGCTAGAAAACCACAAGGCTTCTTTGACGTCGTAGGAAGTGTGCAAGCAAGAACTGATGAAGACTTTTGCCTGCCACCACCGACGTGAGAGGGCCGAAGATCTCCTGCGAACAAGAACCCAAGGCCTAAATGAAAGCATCACCAGCTTCGTGGAGGATGTTCTCCGCCTGAGCGCCCGCGCCGATCCTCAGGCTACCGAGGAGAAGAAGCTGCACCACCTGATGAGGGGTACAAAAAGCTAGATTTTCGGCGGTCCCATCCGGAATCCCCAAACAACAGTCGACGAGTTCGTCGCGGAGGCGACAAATATGGAACGGGCCCTGCTAGCCGGCGCCAGACACTACCAACGACACCCTGGCGTAACTACTCTGGCGACATCTGGATCCGACCTGGGCACCACCCTCCCCGGCATCCGTGACGTTATCCGTGAAGTCGTCCAGGAGGAATTGAAGAAGTTGCTACCTGCTGCCACAAGCCCAGCTACGCCCTCAGTCGCCGAGATTGACCAGGAAGAACTTCAGCAGGCGCTGCAGCCAGAAGTTCTCGCCAGCGCCACTCCTGAACCACCAAAGCTGAGTTACGCCGCAGCTACCCGACGACCACCGCCCCCTGCTCTCCCGTATACGGGGCCACCTCGACGTGAACCTCTAGCGCCGCAGTATTCACGACGCCATGAAGATCGGGCGTACGTCCGCTCAGAACCAGCTGCTCCATGAAAGACCGACGTGTGGAGGACGGCCGATTGACGCCCGTTGTGTTTCCACTGCGGTGAAGCCAGCCATATTTACCGTCGATGTCCCTACCGACAACTGGGGCTGCGCGGGTTCTACCCCAACGACCCGCGCCCAAGGTACGACGAACGCCCCCGTGACGTCGAGGAGTACCTCCGACGTTTGCCATCTTCAATGCTGCTCCGCCGTGAGTCCCGCTCACCGTCGCCCAGACGTTCAGCGTCTGCAGCGCCACGACCCCGCAGAGAGAGACTGTCGCCCTTGCGTCGCCGGGAAAACTAAGTGCGGCAACGCCTGGAGGTGGCGTTGCCGAAGACGACCGAAGTAAAGAGCCTCCAAGAACGCCGGAGCGCTCCCACTCTCTCGACGCTACGTATCACAACGACGTCCCTGCATCGGTGTCCAACAACCTAAATATAATTATCGACGGCCACGACGCATTGGCACTCGTGGACACCGGAGCGGACTACTCAGTCATTAGTGGGAGGCTCTCTCGCCGCCTGCGAAAAGTGACAACGCCGTGGGAAGGCCCTCAAATACGAACCGCCGGTGGGCACCTCATCACACCAGTCGGGCGATGCACTGCTCGCGTCGAGATCCACGGTAAGACGTGCCCTGTGAAGTTTGTCATTCTGCAGGACTGTTCGAGGGACGTTATCCTCGGAATGGACTTCCCCTGCGAGTATGGCGCCGTCATCGACCTCAGAGCAAGCCGGCTAACTCTGCGAAAACCTGTTTCACCACCGGAGGAACCCGAAGCGACGTCATCCGCGGTCCGTGTCCTCGCAGATCACGTGAACTTACCGCCGCGGTCCAGTGTTTTTGTACCCATCGGGATCGACGGGGCTTTCTGCGGCGACGTTCTGCTCGAGGGAAGCCTCCAGTTGCTTCTAGGAAGAGGAATCGGCGTCGCAAGAGGCCTCGCGGAGCTCCAAGACGGACACACTTTTGCACTCGTAACAAACTTCCGACAGGAGGCTCAGTACCTTACGAAAGGCACCGCCGTGGGTCACGCCGAGGAACTCATGGACTGAGCCGCAATCGCCGGAATAGCATAAGACATCTCTTCGGGGCCACACGGGACAACGCCGCATTCGCAGTTTGACATCGATCCAGTCCTGCCTACCCCACAACGATGACAACTCAGTGACCTTCTCGCCGAGTTCAGTGAGTGCTTCTCCACGTCGTCAAAGGTGCGCCAAACGACGGTTGCGAAACATCGAATTATTACTGATGACGACGCACTTCCTGCTCATCGGTAGCCGTATCGTGTATCTGTGAAAGTTCTAGAAGTCCGTGACCCTGCGCGCGGCATTATTCCCCGCTTTAAAAAGCGCATTGTCCCGATGCAGCACAAAACGAAGCACATAACGACGCCGACTGTTTGTCTAGGGCCCCAGTCGAATCTCCTCCCGAAAGCACTGACGACGACGATGACGCCTGTTTTCTCGGCGCAGTGACAGATGCCGACATGGGAGCACTTCAACGAGACAACCCGGAATTTTGCGCCGTGATCGAACACCTTGAAGGCCGAGGAAGTTCAGTTCCGCGAGTCTTGGCCCGAGACTTGTCAAGCTTCGTTCTGCGGCGAGGCGTGCTCTTTAAGGAGAACTTCGGAACGAGCGACCCTGCCTGGCTGCTGGTTGTTCCGGCCAGCCTGAGAGAAGAAATCTTTCAAGCATGCCACGACGACCCGACGGCTCGACACCTTGGCTACAGCCGGACGCTCGCCCGGATTCGTGACAAGTACTACTGGCCGAGACTCCCGAAAACAGTCCATCTGTACACAAGGTCGTGCCATGAGTGCCAACAACGAAAGAGGCCTCTGACGAAGCCAGCAGGATTCCTGCAGCCGATACCCGCCCCGACAACGCCCTTCCAGCAGGTCGGAATGGACTTACTTGGACCGTTCCCAACATCGACGCAAGGAAATCGGTAGATTATCGTCGCTACCGATTATCTTACACGATACGCCGAGACGAAGGCCATCGGGAACAGCGCTGGAAGTCGCAAAGTTTTTCGTCGAGTCCATCCTCCTTCGACACGGCGCACCCAAAGTGTTGGTCACAAATCGAGGATCATCTTTCATGGCACACCTGACTCAAGAGGTTCTTCGGCTTAGTCACACCAACCATCGACAAACCACCACTTATCATCCGCAGACCAACGGACTAACAGAGCGGCTCAGCAAGACGATCGCTGACATGATCTCCATGTAAGTCGACGTGGAGCACAAGACGTGGGACGAGGTGTTGCCGTACGTTACGTTTGCGTACAACACAGCGGTTCAAGAAACCACGGGAGTGACGCTTTTCCAACTGGTACACGGCCGGGCGGTTACCATAATGCTCGACGCCATGCTGCCTCACGTGCCCACCGATGATGGCAACGACGACGCTCAACTGATCTCCCAGCGCGCGGAGGAAGCTCGTCAGCTGGCAAGAATCAAGATTCAAGACCAACAGCGAGTCGACGCAAGCCGGTATAACCTTCGTCGCCGGGACGTCCACTTTCAACCCGGAGACCGGGTAGGGGTTTGGACACCAATACGGCGCCGCGGTTTCAGCGAGAAGCTTCTGAAACGCTATTTCGGACCCTACAAGATCATCCGACGGCTCGGCGATCTGAACTACGAAGTCCTTCCCGACGGAACGCGTCCATCTGCAAGACGTCAGCCGCGACCCGAGGTGGTGCACGTCGTCCGGCTGAAGCCGTATTACGAACGATAGAACTTTTTACTCTTGTCGACGAGTGAACTGTGGACTCTAAACTGTGGCTCGCGATTCTGTTGTCGTTTTGTTTTGGATTTGTTTTTGTTTTGTTTTTTTCGTTTTGTGCTGCATCGGGACGATGCGCTTTTAAAGCAGGGGATAATACCGCGCGCAGGGTCACGGACTTCTAGAACTTTCTCGTTTATTCTTGCTCCGGACATAAATTATGTCATTTATCCCTGCTTATGTCGTTCTAGAAAGTGCGTGTTCATTCTCGCCCCGCGCGTGCTACGCTCGAACCTTCTCCGCCGAATCTTCGAGATAGTGACTCACTCTAGATAAGACGCCGCTCGCGACCTTGTCGAGTCAGTCTCGCCCCTGCGCTCGATCCTGCGGTTTCGCCGACATCGACGCCCACGACGCTCTGCTGTTTTCTTTCGTACCCTTTTATTTTTGGCACAAGTTCGCCACATTAAACGTTTATTTTTTTCTGTTTATTTTTTTTTTGTCACCACCCGTGACAATATTCATGGTCAGAGAGCTAATTGTGGGGACAATGTATATCATAGTTTCTTCGGTCTATTTATGGTCCTAAATATATATATGCATATATCAAGGTCAACAGCAATACAGTAAATATAAAAGCAGTCTCTGTAATAATTTATATTGAAAGATTTATAGAACTTCTGACTTCTTTCCTACTTCTTCTAAAGTAGATAAAATGTCAAATAAAATAGAATTCATGGAAGCTGGTCTTGACAAGAACATTTTCTCTTTAACTGCATTCTTTAGGTTGCTTATGCAGGTAGCCTTGCGAATTAAGTTTTAAAGGCTAAATACTATATTCGTCTTCCCTGCAGTTCCACCAATCAAACTGAACCGCAATATGTCCGTTAAATGTCTTGATACTGGACAAGAAGGTTATTAAATGACTCGGAAGCAAATTTAATTAACAACGACAAGTATCTTTAATCTAGCTGCCCTAGCTGAGCTGCTCTACATTATGGTTCGTCTTTAAACGAAGGAGGTTAACTTGCCCAATAAGTGCTCTCGAAACCCTTAATGTTTATCTTAACGCAATATCTAGGAGATGACAGCTAATTTTGAATCAAATACAGAAGCTACCTTGTGTGCGTCTCCGAGTTCCATCTTGAAGTTTTGCACCATTCTAGCGGTGAAGTACAGTACTTGAAAAAGAGCCAACTTATATCCGACGCAACAGCGTGGTCCGACACCGAAAGGCTGGAATGCTCTCTTGCAGTACGTTCCTTCGTTTTCGGGACTAAACCTGTAATCGACAATCATAATGCGAGCGTGATACTCGTGGAGCAAACCAGACTTACGCAACCCGTTCCTAGTGACGGCTTACTTCTACCTAGTTACCCGTTCTAACGAAGTAATAACCTAGTTACTTTTAAAAGAAGGAACGGGTAAAAGTATTTTGTGTTTTTGATAAACTAACTAGTAATGGCATTGAATGACTTCTGGAGGGGAACGTCTGCAATAAAAATACTGAACGAAGTTCTCATCCTTAGTTCGCGCCTGTAATCTGCACGACGGTTAAATGCTCAATAGGCCATAAATAGGGTATGTACTTGGACTACTTGGAGATTTATTGTACAGGTTAAAAGCGCTAAAAAGATGACGGAGTAGTTAAAGGGCGACGAAAAGCGTTCTGCGCTAATCGTCGTCCTTTGACCTATAAGTTGTCTTTTTAGCGCTTTTATTGTATACAGGGCCGTAAAATGTTGTACACAAGGTACATCAACATAGCTACAGTTACCCCTAAATGAAGGCGTTATAGAAACAAAACAAAAATATAGAAACTACAGATGTTGGGAGATGCTATGCTACTGTCTGAAAAATGACAGATGCAGAGCAATGATAATATGACACGTTATTTCCAAGCCGAGGCAATGCGTAATTTTTTTTTTTTAAATCTCAGTAAAGAGTAACGTACTTAATTACTTTTTGATTGCGTTACATGTAACGGTGTTTGATTACTTTATTGCAGTAACTATACATGTCTGGAACAAGCTCGCGATCGCCAGTCATAGCTTTTTCCTCATGATTGAATGGTTTAATATTTATTCGCTGAGTTTTCGGGGCGAAACTTAGGTGGTAAACTTTGATGTTCGTCTGGGCCGCAGTACCTTTGTGTCAGTATGTCCGCTTCTTATACAGTTTGGGCTGAAATTCCCACTCCGAACTCTTCCTTGGCATCACTTGCCACAGGCTATATTATGTCTCAAATTATGAAATATTTTAAAGATTGAGACGACGGCTACGCGTTTGACGAATCGACCCACCGATAAATAAATCAATGCTTTAGTCACGATTAATATTTTTAACCAGTTAAGCCGATCAATTTGAGAAAATGAAGGAAAACTTCAACGTGTGACCACGCAGACGTGAACGAGTACACCAGTATGAAGGCAAACTTTCAAAAAAATGTCGACTTAAAGTAAACTGTAACTCCAGACGAATGGAGAAGGTTATACGTGTCCCAGCAACTTCAACACGTGCGAGTGTCCGTTTAGCAGAGCAAAGACAATTCTGAACAATCAAAGGAGTTCACTATTGCCGGAGATTATCAACGCATCTCGGTTCCCTGAGATTAAAGTAATAACTTGTGCGTGTGGGTGTCTTTTGACTGTTGTAAACCCCATATCAAGATTGATTTAAACTTTTAATTTTTACTGCGCCGTTTATTAAATATTCAGCAGAGAAAAAACAGTTAATTTTTACTTTTTAAAAACTATTTTGCATGGGAATGAACGAAACCGATTAGTGGTTTTATACTCGATTATAGGATGGCGATCAATAGGGTTAAACTTTTTAATCGACGAGAAGCCGAGAGGCCAGCCTTGCGTTCTATCACATGTTTTCATGGAAATTCCTTTACAAATAGACCAGTAAACTAAAGAAGCCTGAAGGGTTGTTTCAGCTTATAGTTTCCGCGCAAGCACTTTCGCAAGCTATGCGGAGGGCAAGTTCGTCTGCTTTTTGCGCAGGGGGTAGCGGTGACGTCAGAACGCCGAGCCCTGATTGGTTGATCGCGACCCCCTCTCTGAGCGTCGTCTGCTCCTTTGCGCCGTCGTCTGCTCGCAACGTCGTCTGCGTCTGTCTTACCTTTCCTGCCACTTTCGAAAGTGCAGAAACCAGAGGCCAGGTTCACAAAACGATCTTACGCCAAAAATATGCGTAAGGCAAAACTTGAGTACAAATTTGTATTCCCGAAACGAAATTTTCGTAAGTTTTGCGCAGGTTACGACGAAATCCTACGACAGCTCCGAAGCTGTCTTACGCATTTCTTACGATCAAATCAGCGTGGCCGACAGCGTCGCGGTCGCGACGACCACCGGACGTTTATTTTTCTCCGTGCCCCTCTCACGCGTCCCGACTTCAAGCAGCAAGAAAAACGTAAAAGTACTTAAAACAGACCACGACGAACAAGAACGCTGGATCCACAAACACCCGGGAAGAGTTCCAACGGCCACGATTCCACCGACAACGACCAAGCGAGCTCGGCAGATAGGCTTAGCAGGCACTCCGACTCGGCGACCGTCTGCCCACGACCGGCTGGCGTGCTGAATGGAATATGCCCGCGCGACCCTTGTGAACCTTTCCCGTCTTATACTTTGATTGCTGACCTCAATTTTAAGTTAAGAGGTCAATTTCTTCCTCTTGTCATCTCCTTGTTTTCCGAGGCAACGGTGACTCTCGCCGGTAAAAAAGCGGTGGATCTCCGACAAACGCAGGAAAGGCAAAGCAGCCATCGCTTTGACTAGCAGACGTAAAGCAGACGACGTTAACTGCGCCAACCCACCGACGCCGTTAAAGAGTGAGAAGTTTCGCCGCACACGAAAGGAGGGAAACAGTATTTGGGAGGGAACTTGCGGACACTAACCACGCTCACTCTTGGTTCTTAGCAAACAAACCTCGGCGCCTCGGGACACCTCGCCAGTAAGTCCTTTGACTTCCCTCCTTGATGCGCGTCTGCTAGTTGTTAGACAAAAACAACGTACTGCTCGAGTTATTTCGTTTGCCCTCTCTGAAAGGCGAAGTCGAGCTCGCTCGACTTTCGAAAGTCGCAAGAAATCTGCAGGCAACGTTGCAAGCAGACGACGTTGCAAAGGAGCAGACGACGCTCAGATAGGGGGTCGCGATCAGCCAATCAGGGCTCGGCGTTCTGACATCACCGCGATTTCCTTTCTCATGCGCAGAAGACAAAAATGAGCCCATTTGCGAGGCGTGTAGCACGGCAGCCGTGGCCGTTCCGCACCCGCAGTGCCACATGGCAGGGATATTCTTAAACACCGCGCCTACTCCGCCTACTCTGCGCGACGGGATTGCTCTTTCAGGTTGCAATAACACGATCTCCTTGTGTGCTAGGTACAAAGCAGACGCCGCCGCAGCGCGTGCAGATGTTTGCTTCACGGGCTTTTGCGGGTGCCTCTTTCGGTACTGAGATTCCCAGTGTGATAGAAACCAATCAGCCAATCATCCAACGAAGGGGGCATACCGAGACAAGCACAATTAGCAAAACAATGGGAGTGCAACTTCGTCTGCATCTTTTGCAGGGGTTTTGCTGACTTCGAAACGCCGAGCTCTGACTGACTCTGATATAAGGATAGTGGTAGATCTTAAGGCAGGTTGCTTTGAGCTCAGCTCACTATTCTTCAATCAGAGCCAATAGAGGTTTTTGCGTTCAGACGTCATCACAACCCTTGCAAAAGAAGCAGACGAACTCGTGCTCCAGATTCTGACAAACGACACACCAGGAACAGGCGGCTGCAGTTATGCTTAGCTCGGTGTCTCCATTTCGTTGGTTGTTTGCCTGACTCGTTTCGGTAAGTCGAGGAATCATCGTACTGAAAGAGGCACCCCAAAAAGCGGAAGCAAACACTGGCAAGCGCTCTGGCGGTGTCGCCTAGCAGACGACAAGAAGAGAGTGTGATCGCTACCCGGATAAGTGATTTAACCGCAGAGGGTAGGCGGGGTAGGCGCGGTGTTTCGGAATGAACATTCTGTGTGGTGATGGGGGTACAGAACGGCCACGACTGCCGTGTTACAACTAGTAGTGTCCGCGCAACTACATCCGTAAGTTTGTCTTCAAAGTTTAAATAAATATATTAGAAGGTACTTTTTTTTTTTTTGATTACCCGTAAGATAATGAATGACAGTGCGCAACACCGGATCAGTCTTGGTAAACAGATAGGGGTTTTGAATACTCCCCAGAATGGCGGAGAACAAGGAAATGGGCAGTAAGCCAAAAGTTTTGGCACACGTTTTTTTTTTTTTTTTCTACACTCAGTATTGAGAGGTCAAAGCAGCAGATAGAACGTGCACAGATATTGTTGAATTAGTTTAATGGTATGAATAAGATTACGTACGCTAAAGTGAAAACAAGCGTAGATTTTACTTGTGTGGCAGGCGACCATGACCTGAAAACCAATTTTTCTTATACATTCAATTATTGAGAGTTTGGGTACAAATGCTCAAATGTTAGGATCCTCGCTTAAACGAAGCGAAGAAATATGGCATATCTCTAGCCACCCTCACTGCTTTAATTTTTTTTCGACCCAGTAAAAGCTGCCACCGTGGATAGTCAATGTTTTAAGGGCACTTAATGTTATGTATTGATGGTAGTTGTCTTCCAAATAAACGAGCGAATTAATCAATAATTCAATGCATGCGCTACTTCAAATGTGCCAGGTTGGTACATTCTTTAGAACTTGAAGTCAGCATTTCTCAGTAAAACGGTTCTTGCCATTTCGGCATATCGGATGATATTAGTCTCTCAGCGGTACATTTATATGAATCCAGCAGCGTAGACTTTCAATTTTCCCGGGGGGGGGGGGGGGGGGGGGGGGGCAGGCTGAGTTCTTCCGGGGGAGGGGGGGGGGGGGGGGTGCTGCGCGTTGTTTTTTCGCAAGAACTGGAGATTGAAGCTAAGGAAAACACGCTGGAATTCCATTTCCCATGTATTGTGTGAATAAAAGCATCGTGCGCGCTATTTTGTTTACATGCCGCTACTACCAGCTAATTACACGGCACGTAAACAGCGTCTCGGTAAGGATCACGGCCCGGGCCCGGGGGGGGGGGGGGGGGGGGGGGGGAGGGGTGCTCCCCTTCCCCGCCCCCCGGATTTCAACATGGCCGCACGAGCCCCGTTGCCCCCCCCCCCCCCCCCCATAGTCTACGCCTATGTATGAATCTATGATGGTGTTCTAACGCATTAAGTGAAGGCTATCCCGAAAGGTAAAACTAATATTTAGGGATGTAAACCAACCCGCCATTAAAACGTTGTGCATAGTTACCTGTCAGGATCAAACTTGTTTGGGTCAGTCCAATATTGTGGATCTCTATGTAGTTGCATCACGGGTGCCATGATACACGTTCCGGCCTTAAATGTTGTACCCTTGTACTCAAAGCTGTTTTTTGCAGTTCTTGTGTGGAACCTGGGAATATGGATGACATTTCACGCAAATGAGCAGATTTGTGTTAAATGGGGGAGGCGTTTATATGGCTTAACAAGCAGCCCTTCTATGTAACTGACTCCACATTAATGTTTGATGCACATCAGTTCTCGAGTATTAAAAATTGCCAGCTTTTTAACTAATAAAGGTGCCACATTTGAATTACGTAAATTGAATATATGGATGGTTATTCTACGAAAATTAGCTTATTTTGAAACACTTACTCACGGAAGTGTGAAGACGGAAAGTATACAATTTTATAGTTTACAATCACCACGAGGACACATATTATTAGTATTACAGGTCAGTATTTTTTTCTGAAAGCCGAGGGCATTCAATCTAGACTTCTACCACATTTTACAAATTTATAAAAACGCACATAATTTTAATACTAAGAGTACCTAGGTGAACCTACCCGAAACAACTGCGTCGTCTGAAAGGTTTCACTCTATTCTGGGTACGTACAGACTCCTGATCACATACCTGAGTTTTGTTTACCTAATGTTTACGCTTTGTCCGTTGGAAAATATGGAAGAATAAAATGCAAAACAGTGCTGCCTCAAGAATTCGAGCCAAGGGATGCCAACTCACGTAAGTGAGGGGGGGTATAATCGCAGCGTCTCGTTCATGACCTGCGTCATATAGTTCAGTTTGTGAACCGTGGTGTCATAATCCAGACATCCCTGTTGGATTATATATTCAAGAAATAATATAATTAATAACACGAAGCCAACACGCCTTTTTCTGGGTTGAATAGCGCAACACACCTGGGTAAAATAAGACACCCTCTGCTATTTAAGTAATATGTAGAAATGGACGCATGTTAGGAGAGTAACAACATATACGTAACGACCCAGATGTTTAACCTTTTAAGAAGGAAAGATTTAATTTAAAATGCGTCAAATTAAATGTTAAATGTTACATATATCACATGAGGGGTAGGTGCTCATATGCAGAGCCGTATATGTAGAGAGTTTGGTCATTCGTTGGAAAGTTTAGTAGAGAAATGAGGAGGTGCTGTTGGCCTAAATCGGGCTGGGCGTGTTCCAGAGCGTCTTCAGAAACTCGAATGTGACCAACCAGAAGCCGGAAATAATACCCTGGCGGTGGTCGCGAGAAACAAACCTGATAACTGCATCGGAGTAACTCTCGGTGACTGAAAATATGGTACACATCATGTTTCAATCGCGCTCATTAAAAATGATGGTAGAAGAGTGTGACTAGCGGAACGATCGACATAATCCGAACGCCAAGTGCCGAGGGCCGGGAATCTGCCGTCTGAGCGGTCACACTCTGTCCGAGCAAAACAGAGTTGAGCGGCGCATTTGCTTCTTACATCTTTCTGCATGATCATGATCAAAACAACACGTGCACCCTATTTCCAACCACGAAGAGTCACTACACTTCCATCTTACGTGCTTATTAAAACCATATACGAACATATATCTTTAATCAGAACTGTTTCTCGCTACCACCGCTAGGGCATTCTTTTCGGATTCTGGTTGGTCAAGAGAGCATGCCAAGCCCTCTTTCCGAATCCGAAGTACGCCCTGGCTCTGCCCGCGCCTCCCATTGACAAAACTCTCTGTGTGCACGGCTCTGCTCAGATGTACAATATTATATAATATTATGTGTTGGTTTTATGCGCTTAAATAAGATTTTTCGCTGTGTAATATGAAGATTATGCATATAGTGTAACTTGGAATAAGAATAATTTAAATGATGAGTAACCTATGGACTGCTATAGGAAAACATTATTGTTGCAAATTAGGAACACATATATATTAATATAGACGAACTATACATTCTTCGTGTAGATTTTAAAAATATTCGACGTGGGCGTTTAGAATTTGGAGGAAGAAGGCTTTACTATTGTTTTTCTTCATTTTATGATTTTTTTAGCTAGCAGTTTTCCGAATTATGTAATGTGCGTGAGCGGCTGCGGAATAAATTAGTTTTTTAGGTGGCGTCAATTTTTGTTTTTGTGTTAAATTTACTTATAAACATGAATAAATGCCGTCTTCATATGACTTCTTTGAATTTAATAAAATATTATTGTGTAATCTCTTATGACTTTTCCTTAAATCATAAATTGGTGATGTGTTCTTGTTTTTTCTTAAATATGAGCCAATACATTGTTTGCTCTTTTTGATTCTCACATTTTAATCCCAGAAACAAAACGTGTCACGCTGTTAATAAAATGTAACGTGTCACTTACTGAAAAATAATAAGATCTGATCTCACTTTTTTGATGTCTCGACAAAGAAAAGGCATACAGTGAATTACTTGTTTGACAGGTAATGTAGTTAAATATTTAGTACCCTTGGTAGTGAGTAAATATTACAGGAGCATTACCGAGCTTGAAATTGCGTCCTTCACTTCCTGCCTCACTTTCTCTTGAATTTCTGGATGCATAGCGAGTAACATGGACATAAAGCTCAATGTCACCGCAGTGGTCTGAAATCTGTAAAAATAATCATTGATTTATAAGCATTTAAACTTTATAAATTGTTACATGTTCAGGATGAGACATTATCTAAAATTATCCGTCAATTTTTATTTCTTAATCTTCTTAAACTGTTGGAATTATGGTATTTAAATATGCATTTCCAGCTCATTCTAATTTTCGGTTTTGTATACATATATCAATTACGAATCAAATGTGATACCACACTTTGACTCCAAATGCCCATGAATATTTTTATCATCATCAGTGGCAAAAAGTGTGAAGAGAAAGCGGCATTTCAAAGATCGCCCTTGTCTTTGACACCTCAAATAGATTTAAAATTAAAAAAAACGCGTTGCGACGTCTGCGTTAAACTAGATGGAGCGAAACTCCAATTCTGGAACCACGGATTTACCAAAAATATCTACAATAATTATTTCTAAATGTACCTGAGTTGATGCTGTAAAAAGTAAAGCTCCCACAAACGGCTGGAGATTCCCGCTTTCAGTTGGACGCTGACATGCTCAAATAAACAAAAAAAAATCCTTTCTACACAGACCACTACAGTAAAGGCATGTCATAAAACCGCTCTGCTTAGTTCTAAAAGCATAATAATCATTTTCGTTTGAGCGCTTTTATGATCGACAACGCCATTATTGGGAATTCGGACGCATTCCGGTTGGCTGTCTGCGACATATAAATTTCGGCTTTCCTCACTCTTACCGTTACTCAGAGCTTAAGATGAACTGGCCATGGCTCGTTTTGAGCGTCTTATTCTTACACAGCTGGCAGTAATATTTAGGCATTACAGGCCAATAACTGAAGGAATCAAGAAGCAAGAAGGGTGAATATCAGAAGCCTCGCCAAGCATCTTTTAAGCATTCAGAAGCCGTAAGGAAACAAACGACTAATCAGATTTTATTTCTTATTAACCGTGGTGAAGATAAAGGGTGTTAGAAACGTGTTTATTAAAAGGCAAAATGTCGCCGAACGTTTTCGCTTACCCTCCAAGAAAGAGAACTGTCGTCAGCAACACCAACTCTTCTTCGGACAGGCGCCGAAATTCTTGAAGCCCGCCTGTTTGTTTAAAGTATATATATATATATATATATGTGTATTTGCATATAAGATATCCTTCATATTAGAAAAAGAGTGAGGTTAAAGACACAATGGTTCCATGCCTAGATTTTTTCTTTTGCGTTCACCTTGTATTATGTACACAAACATGAGACTAAAAAACCTTTTTCTGTAAACCTTGGAGCTGTTTTAAGTAAATCTTAAGTTTCTTTGAGAAGAGGTTTGTAAAAGCTAAATATATCTTAAAGTTTATCACCATGATCATGGCAGGTTTTTTTGTGAAGTGTTCGCGTCTACTTTCAAACAAAGTATTTTGGGAGTACAAAATATTGTAAAAGACACTTATTCTTATTTTTTCTACTAAACTAGGATGTGATTTAACATTCGACCACGAACCACCTAGGTGATTCGAATTCGATACCTTTCGTAAAGTGCTTGGAATGCAGTTCGGCTTCCAATAGGTTCTGCAGCATGTCGTTTCTTCGTAGCTGAAAGGCATATGGCAGTTTTTATTCAGTGATGTGCATGAAGACGAAAGTTTTATTTTAAATTACAAAGTATATATCTGAGAAAAATTTTAAATTATGCCAACGTGTACAATTCGAATCATTGCAGAAACATCAGAGGCCCTCACTTAAGGCTGGTTCCCACACTTGGGACTGCTTACATCTGCAGAAGCTTATAAATGACTTCAAACATCTTTAGACGTAAGCCGTCACAAGAGGCTGAACCGGCACTTAGATTAAAAATTTAATAGCCTATGAATGTGATAAAAACTGAAAAAAGTCTACCAGTCCTCACATAAGCAATCGTTAATAAGGTACACAACAATTAGGCGTGGCAATTTGTTTTTTAGTTGTAGACTGGTATTAAAAGTAAGCTATTACATTTGAAAGCTGCTAGTTTGTTACTTTGGTACTTCGGGTGTATAGTAATTAACTAGAATATTTTAGACGCGATAGTTTTGTTGCTGATTAATGATATCAAGGTTTTTCCAATGCAAATTATAATAGAAACATCGGCCTGAAAACGTTGATAGTCCTTTCATATGCTTATGATAACAATAAACGCAGTGCAAGAGGTTGCTTCCAGATCACTTATAGCATTAACAGTAACAATAAAGATTAACAAAAGTAGTATAACCGAGTATTGCAATCCACGTGCTCATTGCAATGCCGAAATTCAATCTTTAAAACTTTTTAAGAATGAATTTAAAGCTTTGCTTCGACACATGGGCGGTATGGTCACAGAAACAAGCCGCATACTTTAGGATTTTTCGTTCTGAGTCGAACAACCTTCTTCATCTCTTCGGCAAATATATTCATGGTAAAACTTCCGAGTATTCGATTAATCCAAAAGAATGGCTTCATAAACACTCCGAGTGTCGTCGTGCATTCTGCAGAAAGATGGGAAATATTTTCAAAATTATTGTTGGTACCTGCATGAAAGCAAAAATAAAAAGTCGTTTTTTATGACACTTAAGATTGCTTTTTGTATATTTTAATTACAATGTATCTGAAATCCCGGTTAGGGTAGTTAAGTAAATTTAAATATGAGTCCTTCAAGGCATCAGCTAGCTTTGAAGTTTTTTTTTGCTAGATGTGCATTTGTCTTGACGCTTAGTTTTATGGAAGGAGTACTTTGTAGACACCAGCCAATTTCTTAATCGCGCCCGGCGTTTTGTGCAGGCTTAGTCTTTCATGTAATGCGAGACATAACTTAAAGTTATATTTCAAACTGATTTTACAAAACGCCGTTAAATGATAGTTGAAAATTACTCAGTATGCGTATCTAGTTATAAGTTGCATCTCATAAATTAAACTCGTGTTGAAACAGAGATATATGCAATTGAGGGCACGTGCTTCAAACTCAGCAGGTCACGATTTAGAGTGTTGTAGTTGATCTGATTGGTATACCTACTGAATTTGACTTCTTATTTAATATTTGTGCTTTGTGCATTAAAATATGTCTGACGCAGATATACCCGCAACGCACCTTCTACCATGTTGATAAAATAAAAAAAATATCATGCCAGTTCGCGGTACGTGAAGCTGGAGTTATCTACTTTGATACCTCTTTTTATGGTTCTGCTTCTTTTGTCCCATATATGTGTAATGAAAGAGCCTTTAGTAAAGTCTCACGCATATACCAAAAGCCTGGTGCATAGAGTACTGGTGCAGTTACAAGTAGAATTCTGTGACAGCGGCGAACATTAGAACTACAGTTCGCGTCGGGAGGAAGTGTTTCGCTTTCTTTCCTTCCTCCTCCGCGGTGGAGGAGGCGGGAGAGCTAACACAACTGCACTTCCGGATTCGAACCATAGTTCTAGCTCTCGCCATTTGGAGTTGTTCTGTACGTGGCAAAGGTTCAAACATTATAGTCGGCAGGTGCATCGTTAGGCAGAGCGCTGACACGAAAAGAGGCCACTTTGAAACATTCGTTAATTTTTTCATTTGTTTAAAAAAAAGGAAATCACCATCAGTGGATCCGGTTTTATTTCTGGGTCGCCCATCTCTCCATGTGCGAACAATGAAGACCAAAAGGCGAGAGTACAGAGATGCGTTCAAAAATCGTTTACAATCTTTCTGGCCCCTCGAAACGAAAGTAACACAACCTTATAGTTCAATGTTAACTGGAATCTTTGAGCGCGCTACCTCTGATCCCAACTCCAGCAATGTTGTGCATTTCAAGCCAAGCACATGCAGAGTTACTAACAACTTAAGAAGCAGAGGGATTCGCGTCTAATGTTCACGCTTCTTTGTGAATCGTTGGTTGGCGTTCCTATTGGCTTAAGTTGAAATTCTATGGAATAACCAGAGATAATAAGGGCGATCGAGATTTGACACTCTCTGAACTCCCTAAGCTGTCAGAAACGTTTTCCTCAATGACAGCTTAAAAAAAAAACGCATGGAGTGGCTTATTATACGTGTGCTTCTTTCTTCGTGATTTCTTCTTCGGCGTTATAATCGGCGAATGCGGCAACCTTATTGGCTGCAATCTGAAAACGAGACACTCGGGTCCTCAATACGCCATGCATTTCCTGCGTTGACACTCACTATTGGCGGCGTGCCCGACCAAAAGCGGCGCTGTGCTCGGCATTGGGGATTGGCCGAGCCATAGCTTCTTCGTGTAATGATGATGCTTACCAAGTCGCCGCCTTAGAGGGAGGCAAATTCTGCCAGTCACGGCGAGGTATATCCTGGTCGTGATGTCACAAGCGGAAACGATAAGAGGGTGCCGGCGATATACCTCGGCGCCAATAGTGAATTTAACAAAATCAGTTGCCTCATCAAAAACGATACTCCTACGCGCCAATTTATCGCGTTTAACCTACCTACTGCGAACCTGCTTAAGAAAATACGCAAAAGAAGTACATGTTTTGCGGTCGACGTAAAAAAAGGGTGCACAGTTAGCCAACACGAGATACGTTATCTTTGTACAGTTAAGGTATCGCTGATACACGCTCTCGATAAAGAATAAAACGCAGAGTTAAAGAAGTCGCCTTGTTCTGTTATCGGTAATACACTCCCGTAGTATCTATCGGCTGAAATGAATCCAAAATATGCGTGAGTAGAATATTTCTTGGAGAGAAGGAATGCAGACGTAATATCAGCGGACTTCATTTCCGCAACTCTACTGACCGGAGTCTGTCCATGGACACGGCCACTGAGGCGGATAGCTTTATCGACAGATAAGAAGCAGCAGCCGCATGCAGTCAGCAGAGGAGTCCAGCTGACAGCGTTCGCACATGAATGTGCTTTGTGTGCTAACGGTCATACTCCCCGAAGGAAAAATCCATCAATGTAACGCTGTTTGGCAGTCAATGTTTTCTAGTGGACCGCTGACTGTGCCCGACTGTACGTCAAGCATGTCTGATTGGCCAACAAGTTACTCTGACCGACAGTCAAACTCCAGTCAGACCCCGCTCGTCGGCTTTCTGATGGTTTCCTGGTGGCAGTCGGCCGCCGCAAAATGCCATCAGGATGTCCTGGTGGTGATTTTGACTGTACATCGATTGCCTCTGACTGTACGTCAGAAAGCTTTGACGTGCAGACAGAAGTACGGTCAAAGGACGTAAAGTTCGTTCGGATACCACTATTTCGTCAAATCTATGAATACGAAAAGTAATTTATGCACGAGAAAACGATTTCGGGACGTGAGCCCATAAAATCGCTGACGTTAGAGATGTGACACGCAACCGACCGACAACCTTGATCAGAAGCCCGCCGAAGCGCCGAACACGACACTTCGCACTTCGCTTCGCCCGTAGAGGCTTCGCCGAGCTTTCATGAACGATCGCTCTCGACTCGTATGTTTGCCCGCTTGCTCCAACCTGTCAATCCTGCCCGGGCTCTACAATGTCTTATGTTTTAGTAGAATTTCTACTCGACAAGACCCAGCCCGTTGTGAGTTCCGACGATGTAAGGGACTTTAGCGGTGTAGTTGAAGACGACAAGGTGTACAAGGTCTACTGGGCCGATGACGCGCGAAGAAAAGGATCGTTCTACGACGCGAAAGTACTCTACATGGCAGGTGAGTAGAACTGAAATACGGCGAATGATGTACGAGTGCTTTGCATAACATGCTGACGGCTTAACTGTATTTGCAGCCGAAGCATCTCGTATAAAACGAATAGTCAAATCGAGTGTCCGTAGCGGTGGCGTAGCACAGCGGTTAAGGTGTCCGATTTGTACGCAAGCGGTCGCGGGTTTGATCCGCTGTGGTCCTGCTTTTGTTTTTTTGTTTTTTTTTTTTTTCTCGAACATTTTGTTTTATCGAGGCACTTGGCGATATTTATGAGTGCGTATAGCTTTACTCTTATATAAATGCTGCCCTTGTTCATGAAATTCCCTTGGCAGTGGCAGTCAGACGTCATC
Source organism: Ixodes scapularis (assembly GCF_016920785.2). Classification (NCBI taxonomy): domain Eukaryota; kingdom Metazoa; phylum Arthropoda; class Arachnida; order Ixodida; family Ixodidae; genus Ixodes; species Ixodes scapularis. Next base: position 88,515,612 of record NW_024609881.1, read on the forward strand.
TGATGGACCATCAGATGACGTCTGATGGTCCGTCACGTTCCACCAAGGCTGCTGACTGGCAGTCAGTGTCCCAAATTACGTAGCTTGATGGAATTTTCAATAGGGTCGCAGGGGTCACCTCACTACGCCTGGGTACGGCGCTGACCGTCCCAGCAGCGCTCGACCCTTTCGGGATATTGTTAAAGACATCTTAAGGCTGTGCATAACCTAAACCAAATGTTTTTGCTTAGCTGAGAAAACATAACGTTGCCATTTGTTTCAAGTAAGGATAGTTGCTTTTCGTGGTTGGGACAGAAGAAAACATAGGATAGCATTTTAATTCTCATCGTACCAGGCTGCCAAAACGCAAACCAGCTACTGCATATTCTAAATAATTCTGAAGCATCTACTTGCCTAAGAGAGCTCATGAAAACCAGTAAATATGCTGCACAAAGGAAGATTAGCGATCGATGGGGTCATAAAACTGCTTACAATCAAAAATAATGTACCCGACTTGGCGTTGAGGACAGTACTTCATAAGCTCACATCCTGCTTAGTGTAATATGTCAAAATTCCAGTTTTGCGCTGTTCTTCCGTACATTTTCTATAGCCATGCCGAGGGCTCCATGCACAAAAAAGATCATGCGATAATACTATAGAAGCCGCACTATATTTTCCGCAAGGCACTGGGATGACCCCATAACTCCAATCTACGGGGGAAAGGACGGGGCTGAAATTGCGTTTTAACCAAAAACTATAAAGTACGTCTGACCTTTGTTACGTCGAGTCTCTCACTTTGTCCATTTTAATTCGGGACGTTTTCAAATGAATGCGTACCAACTCGTTCAAATATTCATTCTGCTAATGTCTGAAACTTTATACTAGGCATAATTCTGACATTTTCAAGTCACACTTGGCATTATCTACCTTGAAACCTAAAACTAAGCGTTCCTGGTTGGGAAATTATAATTGTTGATGTATCAATCTTTCTGTATAAAAACATTATGTTCAAGGTACTGGGTATGAAAACAAAATTATATGACCAAAATTGGTATCGCACCAGATAATTTCTCGTGTGGTGCAATAGGTGACAAGCTCACTACGATACCTTCCTTACGTGCAATTGCGTGGAAGGGGCCTATCATCATTCCTGGGATGACATTCTCGGCTTTGACGTAGAACAGACTTGCCGTGGTATGCTGAAAGTTGGAGTCTATTCCAAAATTTGCCCGACAAAAGAAGTCCATAGACAGAGCTTGGAAGGATTCGAGCATTGACTCCTCCCTCCTTTCATCGGCAAGTTTGCCCAGCACCTTCATGAATACGTCTCCTTGTTCAGTGAGGAAAGGCATCATCTGGAATTCAACATAAGGCGTTTTTCACTTGCCTTTTCTTATATGTCGTCGAGATGGTTTGTGTCTGCAGCTAGAACGGTTTTATCGCGGCAACTTATTTACATATTCTTTTTGCTTAAAATGCCGCTGAGAACCACAAAATAATTGTGTTATTATTGGCTTCAACGCGCAACCCAGCAAACAAAATAGAAACTACCAAAATTTATTTGCTAGTGCGTGGAGTGCGTTTCAATATACGTATTCACTTGGCTCCTCCTTTCTAGTGCTTTTTCATAAGCTCTATGGGAAACAAATTTAGAAATTTCGCAAGTTAAAATGTGTAACACTCATTTATAACATTTCTAATACATATTTCTTGCAGCTCGTACCGATGTGCCAGGTCATTTTCGTTAATATTAGAAGGGCCAGAACTGGCGGAGGAAAGCACTTTTCATCACTTTGTCCTCGGGTTCTTATTATTATGGTAACTTTAAATGGCCTAACCAGCTGTACTCTTAGTTAAGCTGGCATGATCTACAGTCACCTATAATCGCTCTGTCGATAATATTTTCTTATCCAGGTGTCTTTTACACCTCAAAAGGTATATTATTGTTTGTTCGACCAAGTTAGCTGGGATGATGTAAAATGATTGTTTACTTGGTGCCACAATGATCCTCCCTGACGTAGACACTGCTAATGGTATACACATCGCAAAATTGGGAGTTCTAACGTTACTTATCACATCGCTTCCGTTTGAGAGCAGCCAAAAAGAAGGACTCCCCAATTCGCCATCTACGTTTTCGACTCAATGAAAAAGATTAAACGCATTTTTTAAATATTTCTTCCATCGCAATTACGCAGTTTCTAGTTCTTAAGTTTTGACGATAATATATAGAGGACATTTTCAGACCCGTGGTACAATACAAAATAGGACCTTGGGTTGTAACTGCATTTTAGAAGCGTATACGTTCACCTTAATGATATCGACAGTGATCGTTTCTTGGCGGGTTTCTTTTTTCTGTGTTTCGTAACCCCCTTAAGTGGAATCGTGTTGGGAGTTTTTAGTTACCGCTTTTAGTTTGCACGAAGTAAATTCAGGCGAGGTGCAGCCTCGAAGAAAACGCCATTGACTTTCCTTGGCATGAATCATGGACGATCCTAGGGAAGAATGCACCTGATCTGTCCGCATGGTGATCTGAAATAACAATTTTGTTAAGCTTGCCTGTAAAAGAATTTACACTTTAAAGTTGCTTTTATAAATCAGTGACTTCGATATTATTGCGTTTAGATTTTAAGTCGGGTAAAAATATTTTAGTATCTGTTTTTCTCATTGGGAACCTTTCTTTAAGTATACTTTTTGAAGGGATGTCAATTAACTAACGAGGAATTTCTATGAGACTACCAGTTATAACTCTGACTAACCACCAGCAAAGAGTGAAGTTATCATCTTGTTTTAGCAAAACGTACCCGGAACACTTTTTAATTTGTAACGAGTTAAGCAGTTTAATTAAAAATTCAGTGTGCTTTATGATCATTTATTTTTACAGATCCCTGGTGTAAATTATAACACATCATGAACCTAATCCGAACACCAGAATGTCCATGATAACCTCCAAGAGTGCCATGAAATAATTTCTAGCAATAAAAAAATAATCATTGTCCGAAATTTTCTAGTCACTTTTTTTAGGATATAGGATATATAGTTTCAGGTTCTTGTAGTCCCAAAGGATGAAATGTCGAGTTTAATTCATCAGTTAGATAAATAATAGTGGGTTTAGCCCGAAACAACCCATTCCCGTTTGAACCCGTCCCACTTCGACCCATTCCCGAATCGACCTTCGCTTTTAAACTTGTCCCGTTTCCATTCATTCTCCAAACGACCTTCCCGTTTGAACCCGTCCTGTTTTGTCCCATTCCCGAAACGCCCGGCCCAGTTTATTTTACGCGCGGCATCGGCTTCTTTTTCATTGCCGGCATTATGGACTATATACGAATACAACACCCTTCTGATTAAACCGTTCCCATTTCAACCGATACCCTAAAGACCCTTTGCGTTTGAACTCGTTCACTTTCACCCCCTTTGACTGAGACCCTGCGCATCGACACCTTTTCGCGAAAAGTGTAATCGTTCTACCCCTGGTTTGCGCACCTTTTCTAGTTAAGAATATATGTTCTGAAATATTATTTCATGCAAATGTATTCTACAAATATGCACCTGAATGACGAAAATAATCCCTGGAGAAAGGGGAACAAGGGGGACAAAGGACAGACACAAATCTCCAAACACAGCTAGGTGACTGGTGCGCGACCGAAAAACTCCGCCTGGTCCGGGTTTTTTTTTTTTTCGGTCGCGCACCAGTCACCTAGCTGTGTTTAGAGCTTTATGTTTGTCCTTTGTCCTCCTTGTTTTCCTTTCTCCAGGGATTATTTTCGTCATTCATGTCCAGCTCGCTTGCACCTTTGCATTTAATTGCATTATGATCAAAAATATGCACCTCTTTCAGACCATCTTCGAAGTTATATGTTATTTTTATTTCAACCACTTAAAGTGCTTTTGCTTTTTTTTTTTATTTTAAGATGGTCCTCATAACGTGCTACCGCGAAAATGTCTATGTACGCAAATCGATACCGAAACTGCAAAGACGACCTTGTCGTTTTTTTTTTTAAATTTTACTTCAAAATGGTATTACCAGGCACCAAATTTTAGGGCTTAGGCTACTGCTTCAGATGAGCACTTCCAAAGACAGTAATAGTTTTTATGGCAGCCTTCTAATTCTACGAGTAAACAGCAACACCGTTGATGGCTTGTTCGCGCTACGTACAATATTTGAAGTCTTGCGTACATTGGGTAAGCTAAAATTAGCGTCAGCATTGCGATGCTACTTTTAGTGTACCCAAAGTGCTTGCGTACATTATTCTAAAACCTCATATTAGTGATCCTGATACCCTGGAGAGCAATAAATCAGACACGGTAACAGGCATATGATTGCGACTTTATTTTATTTTACATTTTCGAACAGAGAACCCTTGCGCACACAGGAAAACATCATAGACCAGACAATGCCTTCGCCTTGTTGAAAAGGTCGAACAGGGGAACCGTGCCATCAGAAAAGCGACACTCCAGTTCTGATAGTTTGTGGTCCTTGCTGACCCACTTGTGCACCCTGGCCCGCACAGCACCACTATTTGCAAGCTGTTGCAAAAGATACCCTTGTCAAAGCCTCATCCCGTTTGATCGAATCGATGAAGCTGCAAATGTTCGGGTGAGTCCTCCTTGACACCGCGTTTATCTTACGGTGCCATCTCCAAGGTTGTTTCGGGAGAAGGAGAAGTGAGGTCAGCAAGGAGGACCACACATTGGACACTTGAACCTACAATGCAAACGAACTGACCCAACTGCGAAGAAATGATGGCCGAAGCGGGAAGGTCAATGTTTCGGGATAGGGCGAAATGGCAAAGGATGAAGCGAGAAGGTCGTTTTAAGCCGGGTCGAAACGGGAAGGTACAAACGGGAAGATTGAATTGGGAATGGGTCGAAACAGGAACCACCCATAATAGGCACATTCGAAAATTCTAAAGCATTAGTTTCAACGGTTATTTAAATAAAAGCAATTAATAGCCATGATCGTTCTACGATCATACGAAAAAATTAAATCGAGTGTTTATAAAAGTTAAACATCATGATGTAAAACGAAATTCTAACTAAAAACACTTCCGTACCTCTTTGAAAGGTAGGGGTAAGACACACATTATGAGCAGTCAAAATAGAAAGGCATGTATTGTATAAGAGGATAACATTCCAGAGTATATATATCTTTTCTACCATTGCTGAAAAAACTTACCCCGCGTTCGGCAAAGTTTTTGAAGTTTGAGACGAAGACGTAGTGCAGAAAATCAAGGTCCTTAACTACAAGGGTCGGAACATCGCCATTATAAAACCTGTGAAAAAGTAATTAATGCCTAGCTTACAAAACGAGTGAAAGAATCTGGATAATAAATACGTTGACAAATGTGATGTTTATAAAGTCTAGATAGTGTACGGTCATGTATTATTTTTGTAATTTAAGAAAATAAATTATCAAAACAGAAGCATAAAAAAAGATAGCCTCTTTGCACTTTCTAGGCCAATGACTATATATTTTAGGTCCTTGAAGAGGCGCTGAAATTATGTAAAAACAGTTTGAAGGGCATATAGCTGACGAACATTTCCTTTTGTAGATTTTCCACGAAAAAAATTAATTCGCAAAATATTTACGCCGTTAGACTCAATTTAGGTGGAGATCAGGGCCCGCTCTAAGCCCCTACCACAGACTTGTGGAACCACCCATTACTACTGGATTGGCATGGTTGATATCGATTGAACACACTCGCTAAGCTCATTGTCACCCTACGGCGACATCCTTTGTGTCTAGTCTGAAGTCTCACACCACCTGTTCTTCGTCTGAGCGGACGAGCGGCAGCATGGAGGTAGGAAGCTTCTGGAGACGGCATCACGCAACCACAGGTTAAGTCAAGGGAGACTTTTGGTTTGAGGGACAGAACCCCAACGACTGCCAAAGACAAACAAAACCAAAAGACGCTATTGAATGGATTTGGGTACCCTTGGACGGGACTTGGGCAGCCTTCAAGGCGTTCCCAGCAACCGCGACCTCTACTTCCGGCTTGGCTTGGGATTTTCTCGTTTCGCTGGATTGAGCCGCTATGTCGCCTCCTCTTCTTGCTACCCCACGCCTGGCAGTCTCCGGCATCATCTGCTACTCCACCACCGTCTATCATCGTCTGCAATGTCCGACGCGGATATAGAAGGTGCGCGTCGGCGTTCGTTTTCGGCTTCATCTGTGTGCTATTCAGCACCGTCTCAAACGTCTGCGACGCTCGTAAGACGCTACCATAAAAGCGGCGTTCTATCATTCCTTCATGCACGAGCCAGGGTCAAATGCAAGCGTGTGTCAGTGTCTGTCGACGTACGATAAAAAGTTACCGGGAGGACTAAAAAATCAACAAAATAAATATGAAGTCCCCCCAGCTTATCTGTTCTTGTTCTATTTTCCACAGGGCATCAGCGAGCAAGGTGGTGAGCGTCATGACGCACCATTAAACGTGACATGAAAAATATTCGCTTTGGCAGGCAAGGCAAAACTTGCGAGCCTCTCGAAGCGAGATGACGGGAAAATACCTGGACAAACGTGGTGCGAGGCGAACGCCTGATTTGCTCCAGCCAAATGGCTCGCAAATTCTTACCCGCGTAGGTATCTCTCGGTATTGAAACCATGGTTGCAATCTCGACGGAGGGCAATTCACAGAGCAACGGGGTCGCTTTTACTGGAACCAACATCCTAATTTAGAGTCAACGCACGCTCTGTGATAACTCTAGCCAGATTAAGAAATATAACTGACGTGAGACGCTAGGCTTAAACCAGTCCCGCTACGTAAACGTGCAGCTTCACAGCGCTTCCAAAGGCGCGTACTTCGGATGATAAAATCTTTCTCAGAACACCTCGCTGAACGCAGAGCGGCTCGAGCTCATAAAAACAAGCAAGATTAACATGCGTAGCTTGTTGAGCATGCCGCAAACGCGGGCAGCCATGCTTGTTATCGTTTGAAACCGAAGCGAGAAAGGCACTCTAGCATTAGTCTTTACTTAAATCTAGATTGTTTGTTTCTCAGACATAAATACACTGTTAGTAAAAATACTACTACGGCACGGGGAAACAATTTCACAGCGAACATTTCACACGTCAATCACCTCATCAATTAAATAGAGCCGAGAAAGTCTACTTACCTATGTAAGCACGTTTTGTTATGGGCGGGGACTAGAGCAGGGCTACTCCCGACTAAACCTCGTCTAATGGCGTGTATATCGCTGCAAACGTGCCTGTTTCTTTTGTTGTTTTTAGAGCGCAGCTCTTAGGCACCCGTATCCGGCTTGAGCGGTGTCGGCGTCGGCGTCGGCGTCGCCGTAACCTCGCGGTGCATGATGTGAAAATTTCCGGCTAGATTTAGCAGGAAAATTTCCCCCTAAATGGGGGCGAGCAGGAGAGGAGGAGGGGCATAGCCCCCTCTCCATACCTTCCCCTCCTCCTCCTCAACAGCTGCACTCTAATTCGGCGTTACAGGGATTTCTAAACGGCTTTCATTTTAGAGCGCAGCTCTTAGGCGCCTGTTTCCGGCTTGAGCGGCGACGGCGTCGGCGTTGGCGTCGGGTCGCCGTCGGCGTAACCGCGCGGTGCATTATGAGACGCGCGAGGTCACTGATGACGTCATCAGTGACGTCATCGGCATCGACATCGTCACTGATGACGTCATCGGCATCCGTATCGTCATCGTCGCCGTCCCTGATGATGTCATCAGTGGCGTCACTGATGGCGTCATCGACATCCGCATTCGTCATCGTCACTGATGGCGTCACCGGCATCGTCGTCGTCATTGATGACGTCATCAGCGACGTCACTAATACCGTCATCGTCATCCTCACGTGACCTAATAGGGATCACGGGATTCCGGTGACGTCACGTGACCCCGGTAGCGCCACGTGACCCCAGTGACGTCACGTGACCCCCTTGAGGTCACGTGACCCTCGTGATACGACGGCGACACCGCTCGGAGGGAGGAGTAGCAGACAGGATGAGGAGATGAGGTGGAGGGAGGAAGGATATACCTTCCCCTCAGTTCCCTTCCCCTCCTCCTCCTCCTCAAGAGCTGTGCTCTAATCCGGCGTTACGGGGAGTTGTAAACGGCTTTCATTTTTTGTGAACCAATTTAGAACAATTTATGCACTCTCGAGGCTCATTAAAGGTTTTTTTTTTTAAATCTCAGTGTCCCTTTAAATGACTGCACTTACCCAAATATGTTGCCGTACGTATCACACCATTTTTGCAAAGCCAGGTGTCGGCCCTACGCGGAAACCAGTACGTGATTAATAAAGACGACCAATATTTTTATTGAAAATGGGAAAGTGTGCACGAGTGATCCTTACGACTAACATTTGCGCCAGCAGTGAAAAGCTTTCTAAAGCATTTCACAGAATTAATAGCGAATGACATATTTTATCGAAGTTATTGCATAATATACAAAAAATAAGGGTCTGGCGTATCTTGAGAAACGTGAGCCTGCACGGGTAGCATGCCATCGAAACGTCTGACTCGGCACAGGCTTGGAAATCCAGGGCTTGTGTCTAAAATGGTTTTTGCTTAAATGCTCTAGTTAGTGGCAGATAGCTTTTCCTTGACGTTTCTGTTTTTTTTTCTCTGGCTCGCCACATAATTCCAAAATTTCATACTTTAGCCAAAGATGTCATGTATGAACCTAAATTCCAGCAGTGAAGCCAGAATTTCACAATTCATTGGAAATTGAGGCCCAAAGTTGCCATGAGAAAACCGAATAGCTCTGGCACCTGTTTGGCGAGCATGTCCAAAAAGATTTCATTTGACAGCCAAACTACCAGCAACCAGCAATGAAGCCTGCCTTTTGCGCTGTTTCGCCACATTGGACAAATATATATGTCCAGACCTCGGCCAAATAAACTAAGATTTGCCTATACCTTTTGGCTCTTGTGGGCTCTCAAACGTCATACATTTCCCAACAATGGATAAAGACTTTCGCTTCGCGACGATGCTTCGCGACGATGCTTCGCGACGATGCCGCCACAAAGCGGTGCAAGCGGCAGGACAAGGCGAAAATAACCTTTACCTTTCGGTGGTATTCTCTGAGGTTTCCGGAGAGAATGCTCGGTTCAGGTCCTGGTATACCCAAATTTCGGAAGTACTCAAAGTTTTTCTTTCTCCATCTAGAGAAAAAAAAATACTTGATATAATATTAGATGAGCATGTTAACAGAACTTATAGATTAATGTTTTGTTTTAGACTGAGGGGCGTTAAAAGAGTGTGAGCGTGTGATTTTTAGGATTACCGCTTTACTTATTCCCAGCGCATTCCTTGCTCAGAATACGTTTTTCTATATTGTATTTTGTCTTAAATACAAATCTGCTCAATCGGCGAGGTTAAAAAAAGGTGTCGGCGGTAGATCTGATGTTAGGCAGCAGTGAGGAACTACTTATAAAATAAAATAAAGAAATTGAAAAAATGTTCACAGGGTGTATAATCTCAAATATAAACTCTGATGTAGGTGATTACATATCGATTTTAGTTTGAAAAGTCAGTGACCTTTCAGATAAGACAAAATAAAGGTGATTGATCACGTTTGTTCAATATAACACCACATCATGGCTTTTGTTGTAAATGCAGACTCACTTTATGAGCAGCTTGAATTGAAAGTTCAATAGCATCTTTGGTGGCACTTTAAGAAACTCAGAGCGTCTTTAATATGAATATATATAAATATTGTGGGTTGTCCTTTTCTTTTCGGTGAGCTTGTCGGCTAATGACGCAATTCATTGGTACCTGAGGGGCAATAAGGTGATCGAGACTAGCTACATGTTGCCTTTGTTGACTCGTCAGTGACCATAAAAAGCAAATAAACAGTTATTAGGACATAACATTTATGTACATAGCAAGATAATCAAACGCAGCGATTTCATTGTAATTGACACACAGGTGCACATACACACACGCACACACACACATATATATATATATATCGGTCATGGTGGCGGGAGGACGAAGGCGTGGGTATATAACTGAGAAGAAAAAACCTTTAGTAAAACGTCCGTTGTTGCTGTTTTCACTGAGGTTTTTTTTTCTTCAGTTATATATATATATATATATATATATATATATATATATATATATATATATATATATATGTGTTCTTTCTTTTTTAAATAGCTTAGTTTTTTTTGCGGGCTAAATATTTCGATATTTCCGACAAAGCTGAAGTTTTGGAATAATTCGCGGGTTCGAATTTTCGCGACGCGGTGGGATCTCAGTATAGCTTCCAACGCATTTAAATTACACCGGAATTGTTCGCGAGACCTATTTCTAGCGAATTGTAGGCGACTTTCGAAATGCTTGAGAAATTAGGTCCTTGCGTAACTTAAGTCCTTTAAGATATATATATATATATATATATATATATATATATATATATATATATATATATATATATATATATATATATATTGCAGGCCGTAGCGCCGAGAAAGCAACTCGCGGTCACGGACTTCCGTTTTAGAAATGGAAGTCTGTTTCTGCCATTTCGGATTTCTGCCATTTTAGAAATAAATGCATGGATAATGGAGCAAGAGAGTGGAACGTCTTCTCTAAAATTTAAGTGAAAGTGTAAGCACAGCTATAGAAGAAAAAATAGGTAACTCAAAGCCATTAGATATTTATTTCATATCAAACATTTTGAACGTGATAAAACTTCAGGAGAAATACAAAATTGCTAGCTCCTCTAACTTTAAACGCTCTAATTGATGAACGCAATGTTCTTACGGCATGGGTTATAAGAGGAGAACACGCGACAGTTAATTTTGTAATACAGAAAACAATACTATGACTCATCGACCAAGGAATGAATGTTACTTCACCTGAGAAAAACGGTGAGTAAAAGAGCCGTCAGCATGATGAGGGCAGCAAAAGCAGACATCCTCCTATACTCCACTAACGCGAAGTGATCAGTCAGAACTCCCCAGTTACGGACTGTACTGAAGCACACGTGTGCACAAATAAGAGGTAAAAAAGCTCCCGATCTATTTTTCTTGCAGTAGATACGTCTGGGATACACGTGTGATTTTTTTGAAGGACGCAGGAAAGCTCAACGTCTGCATCGATACCACAATCTCTGTCGAGTGCTGTGATGCTACCTGTCGCTTTCTTGTTTGGCCAAAATGAGTGTCTACGAGTGTACGGGGTTTCTCATCCTCCTCGCCAGTTCCTCTCTCACATATGAACAACACGTGACCATTGAACGGTACAAGGTTACATCTACGAACTGAGCGGTGCCATGTTCTGCCGTGGCCCTGCGTGGGATCGCGGCAGGTGACTACGCCTGCTGCCTTTTATTTGGTCGTGTAACAACAGCAAATTAAGGAATTAGGTTTCCTAGGCTCAGCTACCATTGTGCAAGCGGATACCGGCGTTCTAACGATGTGTGTAACACCGTTCAATTTGACAAATATGTTGTGCATCGATAAAATTGTAAATATACTAATTTCGACAGCGAATATTTTGTGCACATCCGTGAAAAAGGTTTTGTGGAACGCTCACAGCACTTCGAAGTACATCTTCGGGTATTCTTGGTATGCATCTAAACCAACATCAAACCGTGCAGTTGAGTTTTATTGGGGTGATTTGTTTTAATATGCACTTTGACCCCTAAATTTATCACATTTGAAGCGTGCGAAACACTACTTCAATGAAGTTTAGTCACTCTTGCAACAAAAGGTCGAAGTCCGTCATCTGAGCAGCTCGGTGGCTCTCGGAAATCTAAGAGAACCGTTTATACGTTCACGCTACTGCGAAGTTCGCGACGTAATCGAACAGGGATTCCGAGGAACGAAACACCACGCGGATGATTTTCGCAGCCGTTCACAATGCAAATCCCCATCTTGGTCTAGGCAACGCCACACACATTCGTTTATTCAAACTGCTCGGCGGGTCGGCTCGTCCTCTCGTCATGGTTCATCGTTCATCGGGGTCCCGCACGTCTCGACTGTCTTTTCTTCTCGTCGCTCTCGTTAAATCTACCAATCCGAGCGAGCGCCGAAGTCCGGCGCGCACAAATGATACAACGCGCACCGCGTCCGCTCCTCGAGTTTTGTCAGGCGAAACCTTCCGGGTGCCGGTCGGGACGCGACTAGCTGGTCGCGGTTCGTCCTCTGCTCCTCAGGATCTCGCCACCTCGGCCTCGCCTTCCTCGTCTTTGATTTGCTCATGTAATCGTGGGTTCATATACGGTTTAAACTTTATTTTCTATGCCTCCGCATCAGAAAAGTCACGTGACTTTCCCCCCCCTTCCGGGCGCTCCTTCCATGCAGGTGTGTATAGAAGACATGATGATAACATGGCACTGATAAGCTTTTGCTGCATCTGCTGAAACGATTAACCTTTATCTTCCCTAAACCGACAAGCTACGCCGACTTCACGTTCCTGTGGTGGTCCTGTTGTCGGGACGGCGCATGTGCAGACGCTACGCTTCACTGCAATCTGTGGGTTTCTCTACAAACGCAATGCACAGACCTGGTGGAAGCGTCGACCTGGGGCTCCAAGTCGGGCACTCCGGGAGAGACTATACGCAAGATTGCTTGCCGCCTTGATTGGCCAGGGCCGCGCTTTGCCTTGGCTCTGGCCAATCGCGGCAGTCGGCGATATTGCCTATTTTCTCGCCGAGTGTTGAACTTGTAGAACCCTTGCTTGTAAACGGTGTGTGAGTCTATATCAGGGTTGGGTATATTGACACGTGTGATAATACCTTTTAGCATGTTTTAGGCGTTCGATTCGATGGTATTTGCATATGCGCATACTTTTGTTGCATTACTTCAATTAATATAGTTGATGCTGGTTACAGCTTGTCTTCAGCGCTGCATTTAGCTTGCGTTTCTGCTTTATTTTGCTTTCATGTATATTATGAACACTAGGGACATAAATAAATCACGTCGACCCTTTGACTCTCTGCTTTCGTGCTAGGTTAGAAATAAATAGTGTTTTCTGCTTCACCACAGTATAATGTTGGTCCCCCTCTTACTCAATGCAAGCTTTTTTTTTTGAAGTGCATCTCCAGCGTCATCCTTATTGAATCCTCGGGTTGAGAGACCAAACACAGTGGGACCTTCTTGACGCTTTATTTTTTTTCCGGTGACTGCGAAGCAAACATTTACTACAGCGTTACGAAATGATGTATCCACTTCCTATAGAACTTCTATAGAGAACGAAATGTAGAGGGAGGCTAGATATGTTTTAAAGAAAATTCATCCACTGTGTATTGCTTTTGGCCGTTTTTTCAGTAGTCTTGTAATGGAATTCAGTGTATAGGGATTGGACAGAAATAGTATAGATTTTATATCGAAAACCTAAGTATTGTAACAGCGTTTCTATTGCATTTCTATTGACAATAGGACAGTCTTTTGAGAACCAAATAAATCAATCCTAGAGATTTATTTTAGGCTTCTCACAACGTATCCATAAAAACATGCGCTCTCTAATTGCCTTGTGAACATAGGCAGACATTACAAATACACACGCCATGTAGCATTTGTAACACCAGTAATTCATAGTATTGACTACACCACTGCCATATATACCCGACACTTCTAAAGTAGTCACGTGAGCGACGACCACTCCAGAAGATAAAGAGACTACAATTATTTTTTTTTGACAATAACTTATACACAATATGGTTTCCAATGTGCAAATACAAAGCTTGACAAAAAAAAGAAATCTGACTTCGCAATGACGTTTTAATTGTGTGTGGCGTTGCTTCTCTGCTCTGCGTCATAATATTGTATAAAGTCTAGTTTCTAGAAATATGGCGTCGGCAAATCTATTGACAAGTGCGATAGAAATTCGACTTCATTTCCATCGTCTGTACTCTAAAGATTTTGATTCAAAGAAGTCTACAAAAATTCGAATGAAAATTGTCGACCCGACGTGACTGGATAACAAGTTCAGTCATTAAAATGTGGATAAGATTTTTATAAACTGCATGACTTTTTTTTTGTAAGGGCATTTATAAGATTTATGCAGCGTGTGCAGCAGAACTGACATGGAATGTGTACTTCCATTTTACTAACAGTTTCTTCAGCCGTGCTAGTCGTGCGTCACGCATATTTCTACATTAAACCGTGTCCCGCAATACTTATCAAACACGCAATACTTAGCAAGAAATGTCTGAGCTGATATTTAGGGGTATATAGAAATTTCTGAGCTGATATCTAGGGGTATATTTAGGGGCAGGATATTTAGCTGATATTCATTAGAAATAAAAGGTAGCTCCTTCAGGATTTACGCTAAGGAGTGTGCCAGATGACTGAAGTATAATTGACAAAGGCGCCACAATCAAATACAATATATTTTTCTTTTATATTTTACCAGTTGTTGCTAACACAAGGAATTTTTTGCGAATAAGCCGATGGATCGCGCATCCAATCCATCTTTTCATCGCCTTGGATTCCTAAGTAGCGATATAGCTTATCCAGAGTATGCTCTGAGTGCTCTGTGAAATATCTTCCACGTGCCGACCTCTTCGGTGCCCCAACACCAATAAGTTGTTGACTCGCCTTATCCAGAGATTATCTTTAACGCACTTTTTTTTTCTACCGCCTAGCGTGATCCTTATTTTTCTTTTCTTTAACCTCGTCTTTTTTAGGACACGTGTGTTTGCGGTACCACTGTTCAAACAAGTATAAATGCACAAACAGTCGAAGAGTTAGGTAACGTGCCATTGGTCAGCTCTCTCCATCCCAATGGCGCATGAGCGCTTTCCTTCCTATCAAAGGGCCGACTGATGCCCGCCCACCTACCTCATGGCATGCACTTACACAGCAAGTCACGACGGCAGTCCAGCGGATCTTTCGCCGCCGCTATTCCTACACCATGATAAGTTGACGGCGCCGTTTATGAACAACAGAAATATTTAACTTGATGTGACTGATTCGTTTCTTCTGTGCACACGTGCAAACAAGCACTATGATAGGTTATAGTATCCACGCGTATTACGCCGTGGAATGCTTGCAGGCATTATTAATACGCAAGCATTAACTGCCCCATGGAGCGAAGCCTGTGTCGTCTGTAACCCTCTGTAGCAGTAAAGTGGCCCCTAACTTCCCATTCCCAATAAAACACAAAGAAAAGCACAGCAACTCGGTTGCTTCGTCACGGAAGCTGGAGGATGCGCTCAAGGTCAAAGCGGACGCACTTCAGAAATAAAACACAAAGAAAAGCACAGCAACGCAATGCTTCGTCACGGATGCTGGAGGATGCGCTCAAGGTCAAAGCGGACGCACTTCAGAAATAAAACACAAAGAAAAGCACAGCAACGCAATGCTTCGTCACGGATGCTGGAGGATGCGCTCATGGTCAAAGCGGACGCGCTTCAGAAATAAAACACAAAGAAAAGCACAGCAACGCAATGCTTCGTCACGGAAGCCGTCGTGAAGCCGACAGGGCTCGCCGCGCATGCGCAGTGGGGGAGCGTAATGTCACCGCCGGAGCGCCGTGTGCGAAAGGAAGAGGCGGCGCACTGCTTGTAGGAATGCTTTCGCATTCCTACACGTAGGCAATCTTAACTGTCTCTACTGCATTTTTTATTGGATAATACTGTCATCTTATCGGCTGCAGAGCGATCATAAGATGAGATGGGCTAACCTCGCCAAGCGCTGAATAAGCTGTTCGTGGCTAAAAAGCTCTACAACCCTGGTGCGTATCAGTGTGGTGGGCCGGAACGCAGTCGAGCTAACTCTCTGTCGTCTTCAAACGCTTTGTTTTCGAACAAGTCAGGCTTGCCGGTCTGCATATGTGAGTCGTGCTTGAGCAGAAAGCGCTGCAATGCAAAACGCATTGCGCCGAGGTGTTTGAAAAACTAGCACTAGGGGAAAGATTCAGATGTTTAACTTTCTAGCATAATGAAAACAAAAACTCAAAGAAATGTCACCATCCGAATCACTTTACACCAAAATACTAAGCAAGTAAAACGTTTCAGCGTGTGCTTCATTTCTTTTCATGTCTAGGTTGTGTTGTAGAGCTAATGATATATCATCGTCCCGTTTCTGTAAAACTGCAGCTTGCTTTTAAAATAATTGAAACTAAACACAATAAACTCAAACATTGTTATCAAGTTTATTTTTTCACTGCGATTACTCGCGGTTCCAGTCAATTTCTAATATAAATAAAGTTATACAAAATTAGTTTCTCTTTCTAGAGCATTTGGAAAAGTTTTTTTTTCTCGAAATTTTCGGATAGAGGGCGTTTATGATAATCCAGGCCTTTCATGAACAATTCTGAAAATTTGAATTATTCATGATGTTTTCCATTTCAAAATGAACACATTGGTTGCATTCCGATATCATCTTTTCTCGCTTTGTAATCGACGTTCGTTTTTCATTTAGTTCACAAGATTTTTCGTGAACCTAAACAAATATGTTCAAGTTGCTGCCTAGTGCAATGTTTTGACAGCAATACACTCTAAGAAATGCCTTCGCGTCTAATTACCCTTAAACACTCGAAGAGCCAATCTCTGCGTTCTACGAAATCATCTCAGCGAATGATGACACAAACGAAACATTCGTTTAGAGCTAAAAATGAAGTCTGCGCTGTGGCATTACGCAATGCAGAGCGTCAGACTTGCACTGCGTAATGCCGCAGCGCAGGCTTAATTTTGAGGTCTAAACGAATGTTTGGCCTAGCATTCGCTGATCTGATTTCAAAAAAATGCAGAGATTGGCGATTCAAGTGTTTCGCGGGTATGTTGACGCGCAGGCATTTCTTAGATTGTACGCCGAGCAAGTTAACCGCGACACTTCCCTTTGCGCTTGATGAGGGAGACAAAATCTCGGCCTTCAGTTTTTCGGTCGTTTTAGCGCGTCTGGTAGTTCCTTGAAAACAACCTATCCTTAAAAATATCAGGTGACCAATACAAATCGTTGGGCCTTTGAAATGTACGTTTCTTTGCATGATTAAAAAAAACGAAGTTTCCCGAAGATAATTATTTTTTGTGTATGCAGAATTTTAAGAATTTTGTCTCATACTGTGTGAAAGAAAACAATTGAGAGCATAAAGACGTTGCCTACGGCAACCGTCTAGAACGAAGGATGTCTCTGATTGGCGAAAAAACCGACAGATGAAGTCAGGGAGCAAAAGGCGCGCAAAGACACATCTCTGATAGCAGACGATGTTTTCGTGCAAATGCGGCGCGGGCTTTCTCAGTGCATGCTTGGTTTTGTTTTCCTTAGTAGCAAAACACACTGAATCTACATAACGCAAACGCGAAAGATTCGTTTTGTGGGCTGTTTCGGCGATGTGTCAACAGCTGCCGCCCCATCTCGGCAACTCAGTCCTTCAAAAGTATTTGCCTTGCAGACGGCGGCCGTAGGCATCGAATCCACGCGCCTAATTTTCTGCTTAGAGTCAAATAATTTTAGTCTCTCCATTCTTGATACGAAAAACAAACCATGTTAGGCCATCTCTGTGCAAAATCCTTACGCGTTTTATTAGGAAACCCCCGACGCATGCAGTTTCATTAAAAGGTCAACAATCTCTTTCACGGTGTAATCAAAAACGCACAAAAAACAGTGCAAAAAAAGAGATTACATGTACCACACAAAATGTCTTGTGCGTCGTACGCGTTTTCCCCCTTTGCCTTGCTTTTGTTTAGCTTTTTTTTTATGAATCGCTACCGATTAGCCCAGCTGTCAACCCTCTGCAATTTCTTTCCCTCACGCAGTATTACTTTTCATTTCTTCACAAGCTAGGCTAAGTCTTGGTTTGAGAAGAACCGGTGTATTTATGAAAAGTGTAGAAAAGGCAAGACAGCCATTGGCACGACTAGCAGCCGATGCCGGAGCTCGCTAATTAACCGTCGGCACAAAGATGGAACTAAGTTGGTCACTTTGATTGGTGGATACAAATGGCACACCATTGTAGAGGACACACAACGGTGTGTCCTCCACATACAAGTGGTACACTGTTGTGTCTAACCGCTATGTCCTCCAATCAGAGCCAGGCATCTTGACGTCACCTTATCTTTGCGTAAGAGGAAGACAACATTGAGCACCGTAGAGTGTGCCACATAGAACAAAGAAAATATAACATAGCTTTATTTCCATGAGTAATGACGTCCAAAATACAACTAACTAGCCAATATAATCCTGAGGGGCTTGTGCACGTGGCGAGGTCATGGTATAGTTCAAAATTGGGTATATCTATTTACCCTCGAAAACATGCTTCAGAAGAATCAAACAGTTTTGAAGCTATAAAAGGGGAATAAAGAACACTACATTTTATACATTAAAACAAAATGAAACAGAGAATTTCAACTCACTGTTCTAAGTTTCGCAGTGCTTTTTTTAAGCTTCTTTTAGATGTTATACAAAGAACTGACTCTTGTGGGTTGTTGAACACAAGTTACACAGAACATTCGCGTATGCTCTCCATACCTTGTTCTGGTGCGCAGTACTTTGAAACGAAAGGATAGTCTCATTGGTCGCCGTTGCGGGTATGGCGTTTTAATCACAGAATACCAAAAGTGCCTTAGGATGACCGTTTCTTTAGAAAGTTCCACGAAAGACAGGAGTTGAAGTTCGTGAAATATACATGTCTTTAAAGAAACATCTGGCCCATCAAACGCAGCACTTTTCCGAATGCCTTTTAATAAAGCATTTCCTCTAGCGCGCCAATAAAGGGGGCAGGCTGAAAAAAATTGGTTATAGCATACCATAACTATATGCCAAAACTTTTGTCATCATTTTTCTAACAGAAATGGGCAAGAACATTTTGACATTGGAAAGACAACATGACACGCTTCTTAGCAGACTTGTACGTAGTTACACTACTCAACTCAAGTTACTGAAGTTTAACTACTTTTCTAGGTAGTGTAGTAATTTTTAATTACACTTTTATTTCGGAAATCAGCAGTTTACTTTAATTACTATTTCCGAATAACTTCTACTCAAATTACAAATTACTTTCCGATTTTAGTGGCAGGTGTGCTTATCAACAAACATTCCTGCACAACAAGATATAAGATTGTAGAAAAAGACAGACGAAAAGCGACTACGTCTGTCGCATTCCAAAATCTAACTGGTCTGCTTTTTTAATTGCACGCGATCTCCTTTTTTCTGTGGCTATCGCCACATAGCCCCCCCTTTGGAGGCGGAGTCGTCCCAGTGAACTGTCCTGGAGTGTTTGATGCGGGTTGCGGGTGCTACTGTGGAGCTCGAGGTGGCTTGCACACTTGGAAGATGAGCCGGCTGAGCGATTGTATCGCTCTCAATAAATGCTGGCTTGAGGCGGTCAACGGACACGACTGTCTCGCGGCCATTAACTCGCAGCCTGGATGTTTTTTTTTTTCGCCACGTGCCACGACGAGGTGGGGACCAGTGTAAGGTGGCTGGAGCGAGCGGCGGACGCTGTCGACGCGCAAAAACACGTAGCCACTGTTGTGCAGGTCGCGATGGAAGAAAGGAGGCTTGCTCTGGCGTGTCCGCGTCGGTGTAGCGCGCACGTCACCGAACAGACGGGCTGAGTCCTCCACGTAAATTAAATCCTGCAGTCATCGTGGGACCGCCGTCAAATCGGAGTGTAGGGTTGACCAATTCAGCTGGGAGTCGCAGCCATGTTTCCTTAACTAGATGCGATGCGGCACATCCGAGGTCTTCCTTTATGGCTGTGCGCAACCCTAGGAGGACGATGGGTAGAGACGTGGCCCATTTATCTGGTGTGGCGTAAGCCATGAGGGAGGCCTTGAGATGGCGATGGAACCGCTCGACTAAACCAGTTCGATTTCGGAATGCGTCAGACGTAGTCGCTTTTCGTAGTCGCTTTTCGCTTCTCTACATTGGCGACCCGGACGTAACCTTCTTCTTTTCTCAGTGGCTATCTCCACAAGATCCTCGAAGATCAGCTGATATTTGAAACGAGGGGGAAGCATGTGGCGTAGGAAAGTGGGGAGAGGATTGTTTGAAAGGTCCGAAACCCCCAAATTTTCATGAGCCCCCTCCCCACTGCAACAACTTTGTTTCGAGGCACGGGGAGTGGACAGATATGTCGCAAGTGAGGCCGAGTAACTGCGGGATAAACGCCAAAGGCGGGCGTTTCTTTGTGTCCCGAAGCTGAAGGAGACATGACGCCTTTGAAGAAAGGGCTTGTCCCCGGCTCTGTGTGATTCCGGATATGCAGGTCTTCGAAAATTGAAAAACCGTTCGATAAATATTTATAATTTCCCCGCCGTTTTTTTTTTTTTTTTTTTTTTTTTTTTTTTTTTTAATATACAATAGTGTTGGAAAGTCCTATAAGTACATGGTACTTAAAGTGCTACCTCAAATAGGTTTAGAAAACTACTGCTTTACTTAAAGTACATTCTCTGAGCATGTAATTTACTGAAGTATATTTTCTGATACTTTCCGAAGACAGTTAAACTACCGCCTTAAAAATACATTCCCCAAATTTGAAAACCAAAAATGGCGTATTTTGTGAAAACGCGCTGTGGTCTTTTGAGACGGCATCTGGCCATTTCGCTGAGTGAACTAATGACGGCTGTAAGACCGATAGAAATAAGTGCCCTATAAGTTGCTTGCGTTAAATAGTTCGTCAGCGACAGTAAAACAATTAATTTGTGGCGACTTGACGTCATCCGAAATTTCCCGCCGTTTCCGAAAAAAAAAAGCTGATGCACCTCCAATTACCCCTAAAGCAATGCATACCAGATAAAATTTAAAAAAAAACTTGCACAGCGGATGAAAGGGCTTCATAAAATATTGCGTTAAAATGTACTTGTACTTTACATTAAAAGAACATTTTATTTATAAAACGGCAGAAAGATAGCCAAGCTTCTCAACCCAGAGGGCAAGAATGATGCAGGGGACATCCCACCACCCGCACCCCCATGGGACCTCATCGACCTCACACAGTCCCAGCCAATCCCGCGCAACATGGACGCGCAGAAACACGCTAAACGAAGGGAACACTACGCCCGAAAACACGCAGTCGAAGTTCGAACGTTACTGGCGGACCCGTCCATCACTATCACGTACACTGACGCGGCGATGAAAATCGCCGGCCCAGAGACTGCCACGACAGCCGCCGCCATCTTCTATTCTACAGACAACCCAATGGGGACATCGATCCCGACCATAATCCAACCACGAGGAACCGATCCTTACTCTCCCGAACTCGCCGAAGCCAAGGCAGTGCTCTTCGTGATGGAGAGCCACTTAAGACACTTAGAGGTGACGCAAAGACAGCACGACGCAAATCAACTATACATATTTACGGACTCGCAGCACGTCATCCGAGAATGCAAAAGACACGGAGCCACGACGTGCAGAACCATCAAACGCATTTTCCACACGGCTCTGCACCTATTCCGTGTACACCAAACAAAGGTCTGCATCCGATGGATCCCGGAACACACGGCCATCCACGGCAACGAGGCGGCGCATGACGCGGCCGCGAGGGAGCTAAACAGTCCTCACCCCTCGCGTGTCGACGGAGAATCCGACCCCTCATCGACTAACAGTGAAACTGCCGATACAACATACGACCCGGTTGAAGCTCTACGAATGCACAAAAAAGAATGGAAGCACTGACTAAAGAATCCTGGAACCCCGAACCAAATCCCATTCCACCGAACCACTTCAAACGCAAGGAAATAGTGATATTACGACGAATTCGTACGGGTGGCGCAATAACACCATATATGACTCAAATATTCGAGACCATCAAGAAACGCAAGCTGAACCCTGATTGCGAACCCCCCGACCAAAGATGTCAACTATGCAAAGGAGACGGCACACTCCCAAAACTTTACCACCTGATTTGGGAATGTGAGGCCCTCGCCGCACACAGAAGCGATGCTTGGGCCCCGCTGGGCCAAGACACTCCTACCTCCTACGAGGAGCGGATCAGGCCATTTGGCGACTCTGAAAGACGAGTCCGAATCTTACGGACACTGCTTGATTATACGATGTCGAGCAACCTAAGTCAGGACATTTAGAAGGGAAGGCTTTCTAAGGGGAAAGTCTCGAGAAAGAAGTCACGCGTAAAATGCGACCACTTCCTTTTTTTTTTCTCATTATACGTTTTACACACACACACATTTATAAAACTTTACTTTAAGTACATGCACCATGTGTACTTACTACTTTGCATGAAGTGCATAACCTGTCATTTACTTTGTATTTTACTTGAAGTACTTGTTAGATGTACTTTACGCAACCCTGTAAACAAGCAAACACTATCTGGAAAATCAAACTCAAGCAGTGCTAAACCTGAAAGCAGAATTAATACATCCGCAGCACATCGTTCACCAAAAAACAATGAAGTGCAAACAATTATGCATGCAAAAGTATAACCAGCTATTAAAACAAATCTGTAGAAACACAAGCTGCTTTATATTTGGCTTGCAGAATTTCGCTAACAGATCAAAACCTATTTACTTCCCAGCTTGTTACCATAAAAATAAAAGTAACTTCAAAAGTAATTCGCTACTTTTTTACGGTAGTTAGTAATTTACTAAATTACTTTTCATTTGAATAATTCTACTCTACTCAAATTACGTTTGAGGCCAATACTCAGTAACATAACTTTAATACTTTTTTTAGTAACTTGTTCATGTCTGCTTCTTAGTCGTTTACATATGTACGTCACATCAGTAGACCATGACAAGTCACTGTCGAAGTAAATTCCCATGTATTTTACCAATTTCACATACTAAAGAGGTTCGCGACCACAAGAACTACAGGTAAAAGTATGCAGTGCTACAGTATCTGAGAGATCCACCTGCCTCAGCGGGTGCCTAAAACAAACAAATGTGTTCAAAGCATTCACCCTAATGAAGTAAGCAGGAAACCAGTTCACTGAGGAAATGATATATATATTTTTCTTAATTTTTGAACGGCAACGGTGATAATTCGCGTCACATGACATCAAAACCATGTCATCTTTATTTATTTGTGTTTAGGATAAGGCAGAAGGAACATTAAAGACAAATAGACAACACGGGCATTCGACTTTTTATGGTATATTCGGAGACAGCATTCGGAGGATAATTTACATTAAGGTTAAACAACAAAGGCGACAAAACTGGGCCTTGCGGCACCCTGGCAGCGAATTTAAAGTCTTCTTTTGAGGGTTTTCTAAGATTAGCAACAGCTGTGCTTGAGTTGCGTGTTGTCACATGTGGCTGGGCAGCCCTAAAACGATGTCGTCAGGGTTGCTGGTTCATGTGAAAGGAGGGGGGCAGCATGAATCATTCGGGTCTGTCTGAGTGTCCGGCTTTCGGTGATCTAGTGGAGAGGAGGTGCTTATTTTCTTATTTTTTGGTGGTTAGGGTCTTGACGTATATACGAGAGCGTTCGTTGTTTCAATAAACTAGAAGCTGTGTTTGAGTCATGTTGTTGTTTTGTCCCTTTTTTTTATGGCTTCGCATCTCCGGTTACTATCTAGGTTCTAATGCTTTTACGATTTTCAAATGTCACTACTTGGGATCGTCCTGAGAGGTAACATTTTGAGACCGAAAGCAATGGGCCCCTGAAACCTAGTGTGGATAATTTAGAACACTGTGTTTCGTGATTTATGCTATCAAACGCTTTTGACGCATCCAACAACACTGCACAGGTGTAAAAATCATTATCAAAACATGTGTGCAAGCAGTCGGCAAATATAGTTAATAACGCTCCAGTTTCCCTTTCTGAGACGAAACCATATTGGTGAGCAGATAATAAATCAAACCGTTCTGAAAAAAACTGCTCATTAACTTTATCAATTGTTTTTCTAGTAATTGTGCAATGCACGACAGTATACGTATTGGGCGATAGTTTCTCGCTGAAGCACCTTTATACAGGCCTTTCAGAACAGCTGTTTTCATTCCTGCTGGCCAGTTTCTTGTCTCAATGACATTATTCAGCACTTCTAAAAGTGCATGTTTCAGTGCATGAAAGTTTCTTCGTAGGCGACATATGCAAATTTCGTCGAAGCCCGGTTAATTTCTTTCTCTTAATGAAAATAAATACTCACATAGCTTACGTTCAGATATCAAGGAAGAAAAGTTAAAGCCTCATATTAAGCACACTCACTCTAACATTAGTTGTGTCGTGACTATCGTGGACTGCCCCGGAGATACGATCAAAAAAGTGTTGAAGTCATCAATCGTTTTTTGCGTACCAGGTGCAAATGAATTGCATATCATCTCATCAATGGAAAGACGTTTTGTTCCCCCTCGAACCCGACAAGGCTAACTCCCAAGTTTTCGCGGTATCAAAACGATTGTTTGAACTTTATTTTTGAAATATCTAAGCTTAAAGGAAGCAATAAACGTGCACGCTTTATTTCTCGCTATTTTAAACTCGTGTTTCAATGATAAATTTCTTGGTGAATGTTTGCAACATTTCCAGGGAAAGTCCTTATAATTTATTGCAGAAAAAACGTCTCGTGTCAGCCATTCTTGGTCAGGTTCACGTTTGTTTATTATCGCTTTTTTTCTACACAGGGATGAAAATTTCGAAAATTAGTCAACTAACGTATCGTAAAGCCTTGGTGTCTCTACTGAATTAAAAAAAAAAAAAAAACATTCCTGTCGTAGGTATTTATTATTTTATCGAACTGCACTTGATCTCTTATTGCAATTCATTTCATCGATTTACTTTAGCCGTTCACTTTGTTGTTGGAGCTTATCTGGCAAGCGACAAAGTAGTAATCCGCTAATGTTTCGAATATCACTGCGGATTTCGCGGTACTCTTAAATATTCTGATATTAATATACCTGTGGTATACACATTTCTCTGACACTGTTAAACATTTGTCATCTAGCGCCCTTTAACACTTCAAAATAGGCTGTTTTTTACTTTCAGTATACATAAGTTACGGTATCTTCATTTCCTATAAGAGGGCTGCACTTCTTTTCACCTTAAGTCTGTAAGAGTCTAGCGTTGTATAAGCTGATTGTATAAATTGATCAGGGTGGAAGCACACCAACACGTTGTTCGTGATGTTTCTGTGCGTTTTGTCGTTGTTGAGCCAATCATGGAGACGAAAAGCTCAATGCTTTGCGACTTCCACGATGTTAGATTGGTTCCATTTTTCGTAGCGTAGGAAACGTCCAGTCTTAAGGTGAAACGAAGAACAGCTTAAGAGGAACGTACCATCTAAGTTCTTAAATTAGTGCTCTATCGACGGAAGTACGGGACGCATGCGGACCTTCCTTTTTGTCACGCTCTCCATACAGTTGCGTTCATTTGTGGAACAAGATATCTCATATTATAAAGTAGACAGGAAACACGTCTGAGCTTTTTACATACAGTTATCATGTGCGTACTCCATGACAGGTTACTATCGATTTCAATACCTAGATATTTCACATGGTCCACATAACCCACTGGTGTCCATTCACACGAGGGACAGGACACGAGGGATGTAAAAATAGTGGCGTATCTGAAATTGAGCACTGCACGGGCCGGACTTTCTAGGCCCGGCCCGACGCGGCCCGGTAGAGGCACGGCCCGGGTCCGGCCTGAGCCCGATAGAATATTTAATTTCTTGGCCCGGCCCGACCCGGCCCGGAGGAGAAACTGCCGGGCCCGGCCCGGGCCCGGCAGAATTTAGACAGAAGCTTGAACCCGGCCAGAGCCCCACACACAAAAATATTAACATAAGCCTGAGCCCTGCCCGAGCCCGACACGTTATATACATGAGCACAAAAAAGTTTGTAGACTTTAATCTAAAAACTGTCAAAGCATAAAGACAGCATATTTGACTTAAATTTATTTTAAACTTAAACCGAGTTATTGTTGCTGTTATTTTTGTTTTTTGACACGATAAATATTTTGACTTTGACGACGTATTTTCGAGAATAAGGGCGATATACGTACTTCATAAGTGATTTAGAGACAAAAAAGTGGGCAATATTTTATTTACTGTATGCATTTCTTGAAGAGATATTGGACTTTTCGTCGTTGAATTCGTTTCACACCGAACTTCCCACTCTACATGTTTTGTGAAGAAACACTCAGAATCCCGCTAGTGCATCTTCAAAAGGCTGTATTAGCATAAAAGTGTCTATGGCAGTTAGCCTATGTTTGGTGGCATAGTAAGGCCCCCTGCACAAAGTGAAAAGTCAATCTCACGTTTTTTTTTGTTTTTTTTTTAGTGTGAAAGGCAGAGGAAAAGGACACTCCTGTTGCACCCTGCGATTGGAATACCCTCGTCTTGACCGCACTTTGTCACTATGCTGGTGGAATCCATACGTTTCTTTTTATTCAAGTAAAGGCCTTCAAAAAGCAAAACGTCTTTTCTTTTTTGAACGGCGCCAAGTTATTTTGCATTTCGCTTGTTTCTAAAACGTCTTTTCTTGGTTGAACGGCGCCATAGTTACTTTGCATTTCGCTTGAACCTAAAATATCAACCAGAACTCCTTTTGTTATGAACAATTAAGAATTTGCAGCGAACAACTGCCCAGCCAGGGCCCGGGCTGGCCCGGGCCGCCACGGCCCGAAAAATATTTTGTTCAAGCCCGAGCCCGGCCCGGGCCCGAAAAAAGTTCGTGCTACCCGGCCCGAGCCCGGCCCGCGGGCCGGGCCGGGCTCGGGCTTTCGGGCTGGCCCGGGCCCGTGCAGTGGTCTAAATTCTGAAATAAAAACTTTTAACAGATTCCGGAAACACCCCAGACGTGTCTTTGTGTTGTTAAAATTAATGCATTTTGCTCAAACCTCTCAATCAAATGGGTGGTTGCACATTGGAGAAGAAAAGTTGATTTTTCGTTTTCTATATGGTGTGACAAGAGTACGGTGTCGTCAGTATACTTATACAGTTTGCAGCTAAGTATTGAATTTTACATGTCATTGACAAACCCATTAAAAAGTAACAGAGACGAGAGTGATCCTTGTGGATCTCTGCATTTCAAGTCGACCTTTGAACTTTTTTGTGGCCTATGTAACCATTTTGAGAGCGTCCAGCTAAATAATATTTTAGTAGTTCCGGTAATGGACCTTGGAGGCCACTATGCTAAAGCTTTTGCAATAGAATGCTAGGGTTGACGCTGTCAAATGCCTTTGAAGCATCGACAAAGAGAACACATACGACCTCGTTTTTTTGTTTGTTTTTTTAATACGTAATGCAATTCATCTGCAAAATATTCAAGTGATTGCTGTGTACCCCGTCCGCTGACAAAGCCATATTCATTATTGAATATGATGTAGAACTCATAAAGGAACTGACTCATCACTTGGAACAGATAGTTCTCTAAGATATAGCTTATACGAAACAAAATCAAGATGCGACGATAACTTTCGACCTTATGACGATCTCCTCCTTTATGAAGAGGCTTTACTTTCGCATTTTTCGGGTAATTAGGATTATTTTTCTTTGCTATGAAACTGTGTAACATCTGCAGAACGACGTGTTTAATTACATCAAAATTGGAGATGAGATCATTTCCTCTGAAATTATCAACTCCTGGTGACTTTCTAAATTTACAACTAAAGATCAAACTTTTCCGATCGCATTCTGATAACTCAGAAAGGAAAGGTGACGCCATGTTTGAATCCCTCGAATTAATTGAATAGGCAACATCATTCTGCGAGACGCCCGAAAACTGTGCAAAAGTTGCGTTAAATTTATTGACAACTCAGCATGTAAATGGGCCCAATGCTTTTTTAAGCCCCTCATCCACTGATTTTGAAGGCTTATTTCCGCCGAGTAGGTTGAATAGAGGCCAAGCGTTTGGTGCACTTAATCCTGAAGGAAAAAAATGTTTGGAAGTGTCTCCTTTTGGCGGCCTGGAGGAGCGCATTTGCACGATTCCGAGTGCAACGAAATTCCGTTTTAAGTTTTACATTTTGGGGAGAACGCTTACCTTTTCTCCATAAAGTATCCGGAATGGCTTGTAGAATATCTGCATCCAACAAAACATACTCCTCGCGGCGTTGTTAGATTGTAAGAACAATTTCAGACTCTCCCGTAAAGAATTTCAACTTAATTTTATATTAAGTAAGCCTGGTCGTAGTTCCACGTTCCGTAACAAGTCTTGCCACTGGTAAGCCGACACAAGTTCGTCAAATTTTTTTCATCTACCATCTTGATTTCCGTTTTTATAGAACTTGTGTTGTTATCGTCTTTTCATAAATAACTTGACACGTTGTGAATTAATGATCCGCAGTTTTTGCAATATTACTACTGACGTAATAATACTAGATGACGCAAACAAATGAATATGATTTATGCATGATGATAGTAATATATCTGCCATTGACACTCCCCGTGTTAACGAGTTAGTGAGGTTCACGAATCCTACGTTGGAAAGCAATGTGAAAGTGTCGCAGACAATTCAACTGGATTTTTTCGAAGAACTGATATAAAATCCCCTACTAGGCAATTTGTTTCTGCTGATGAATCCCGCTGGTATGCTTTTAGCTCGTCCACGATAATAGTCCGATTTGGGGAAGGGGGACTATAAAACACCAAAAGAGACCAGGAGGAGTTTCTGATCCTTAGGTTAAGAGAGTGACTCTGAATGAACAAAATAAATATCGGTATCCTCACTAACCCAAACTTCCCTAACTAGAATACCTATTCCACCACACCTGATGCCTTGTAGTGCACGACAGAAAATTTTGTACCTAGAAAGAAAAAAGAAGTATCACACAGGTTATCGTCGATGTTAATTTCAGTTGAAACCAAAACATCAAAACTGTGCAACTCTACTTAAAGGGACAATGAAATGATTTTAAAATCGAGTTTCATCCACCGCACGTCGTAAAAGGTGTGAAAAGAAACACAAAAACACAAAAATAGGGAGCCAAAAAAAATTATTTGCTATAGAACTTTTAAAAGAAAACTGGACTCTTTTGCGCCTTCCTTCCTTCGCCTGTTCACTACGATGCATCCGCGGAAATGGAGCACGTCAGCCAAATCCAGGTCGCCTATTGGGTACGAACCTACCTCACCAGCACCGCGATCGTAAACAGTAAATAGCCGGCGAATGTTTCCTAAAAGTTTTGTTAAATAATATTCAGATCCACATTTGTAGCATAATTAGAGATGTGTGGCGAAAATTGCCAAATTTGATAATGCTGAGAGCCAAGCGCCATCTATCGTGTGGTAAACGAAGCAACTACTGCGCGTGCGCAGTAGGGCAGGGCCGACAGTTACTTGGGTGGCGTTGGCCAACGAACATTTATTTTCTTTGTTTTCCTTCCTCTCAAAACTCTGACTGACTGAACGTTTATTTTTCTACGTGCTCTTCCCGCGCGTGCCGACTTCAAGCAGCAAGAAAACAGTACTTAAAACAGACCACGACGAACAAGAACGCTGGATCCACCGACTCCGACGAAGCAAGCTGCTCAGAATATAGGCCCAGCAGGCATTCCGACTCGGCGCTGCGTTGCTTCGTCGCAAGACCGTCTGCCTACGACCGGCTGGCGTGCTAAATGGAATATGCCCGCGCGACCCTTGTGGACCCTTCCCGTATTATAGTTTGATCACTGACCTCAATTCTAGATTAAGAGGTGAGGTCAATCTCTTCCCCTTGTTTTCCGAGGCAGTGTTGACGAACACTCGTCGAAAAGGGACTCTCGTCGATTCTATCTTCTTGTTTTGTGTGATATAGAGCTGAAATAAACGCCGTATGGATTACCTTCGTAACACGGTATGTACACTTTGTTATTGGTATGCCATTTTTATTCTGACAGACTGCACGTCACTGTCGAGCTATAACAGTTCGTGGGAGGTATACGTACAACCCCGGTCCAACCTTTCTTTGCCGAGTGTCGCGTCAGTATCGAGTTGCAATCGTAAAAGAACGGTCCCGAAGCGCTTACAAACAGCGCGAATACAGCACTTCCATCAAGCGCGCGCATCCGCTCCGAGTGTAAACAGGTATTTGCGTGGCTCTTGCTGACACACGTAGTTCAAACGTATCTTTTTTAACGTCGGCTCGCTCCTGCATCTCCGAGGCCGCGAAAAACGCCATCTACGTCGCTTTGCAAACGACTGACACGGGCCGGCCCTTCTGCCAACAATGACAGGGTGGTTGACTTCTGGAGTCTTCACCAGAAGAATCGCTGCACTTCCCAACGGGCATACCGGCGTATGGGACTAGTCCCATGCTGTCGCTGTAGCGCAACATATCTCATTGAATTTCGCTCAGCTGCGATGCGGCGATGAGAGGCGCCGATTCAGGAAATACGTCGGTGACATCAGCGCAGTAAAACCTACCGGCGCACCCCAACTCGTTGCCGCTAACACTCCCATTCTCCTACTGCCGAGAGAACTTCCGGTTCCGGAAACGGCCTACGTCACGGCTTGTTTTGCGGTCAGTTGGAGAGAATGAAAAAGTCGATATTTCAATATTTTTTGTGTAGAAGTTAATAAACCGAGACGAAAACGGATGCCTGTTCGGCATTTAGTGAACACTGACGGTTTAATGTAAAAGGTATCTGGAAAAAGTAAAAAGGTCATTTCATGGTCCCTTTAACGAGTACCGAGAACTGATCTTACTATTTTCTTAGGCTTCTGATTTTTACATGCAATAAGGCAAACGCCTCTACATAATTAGGGCATAACTCTTGCTGCAAAGATAATAAGTCGGGACATTAAACAAAAAAAGTTCTTCCATCACTCTGGGACATCTCGTCAATGTTATCAACGCTGTTGGTGGGAGTAACTGGAGCACCTTATCTTCTTTGCGAAAACCTTACCGTTTTTACCACACGAACTGATATTGCTTCTAAAAATATTAATAAGAATAACAATAATCAGTAAATCAATCAATCAGTCAGTGTTTATTATATTGTCCAGGAACAACCAATAGGTCTCACTGCTAACACACTTTACAAAAACAAACAAAAACACACATTCAAACACACAGAGGAGTGCAGAAGGCGAACGTAGACCGCCAGTCTGAGGCTAAATATATTAACAAGTAGGAAAGACACTCAAATCAACAAGGCGAATGAAAAGCACAAAACAGAAACATCGCTAGTTGTGTGAGCGAAAAGAAAATGATTGGTTATCTCAGAGACAAACATTAATCGTTCAACTGATCAGCCCTTTTCTAGCACGAAGAAGCTTCGAACAGCGTTCCCGAACTTGCTCTTGCATGAGTTAAAAATATCAAGTGAATCAAGTAACAGTTATAACGCTCAGGCGATCTTTGGATCGGGTTCAAATGGCTAAAATGTCGAACATTAAAAAAATATGATTTAAGTCGTGTAGACACACGTGGAACTTTAAGGCTCACCTCGGACAGAAGGCTGGCAGAGTTAATCAAGACTTGCAGGGTCTTAAACAAAAGCAACAGGTCTACCTTCACCCGATGCTGCTGCAGGCTCCACAGGCTGACGAGTTGCGAGTTACACCCGACGTTTAAATAATTATCACTTTTCTCGTGGTAACGATATCTAAAGATGAAAATAAATATGTTTCGAACTTGCTCGAGAGATAAACTTTTAGCTTTTGAAATGCCGTTCCAAACAACCGAGGCGTACTGTAGCGGGGATATAACTAAGACAACAGGACAGCGTGAAAATCACGCGTTTTTTTTTTTAATTGCTTCGTTATGCGAGACGTTGCACCTAACGCAAGGCCGATTGAATTGCTCTTGTAACGTGAGTGACAAATTTCAGGGTTCAATCAAAAACAACACCTAGGTTCCTCGGTTCACTTACACGTGACAGCAGTTCGTCATGATAACTGTTTGGAAAAAAATATATCGTGGGTCTTGCGAGAATATGTCATTACTATTGTTTTAAGAATGATTCAAACGGAGGTGATTGTCTGAAAACCAATAATCAAAGAAATATGCGTCATACTGAAGAGTGATGCAATCCTCTAAGGTAAATATATTTTGTGAATTTTATGTCATCAGCGTACTGGAGAAATGAAGAGTTTGATGCAACCTGAAAGGCGTCATTTACAAAAATATTGAAAAGGAGGGGAGACAAGACAAATCCCTGAGGCACTGGAGAGCTTGCCTTCTACTAGGACGAGGTAGTATTATTGATACGGACATAAGCTTGCCTATAGGATTTGCGATGACATCAGAAAGACGCCGAGCTCTGATTGGCTCTGAATGAAGGATAGTGGGTAGACCTTAAAGCAAGCTGCCTTAAGGTCAATCCACTATCCTTCATTCAGAACCAATCAGAGCTTGGCGTTCTGACGTCACCACAACCCCAGCAAAAGAAGCAGACGAACTTGCACTCGGCATAGCTTTTTAACAAATTGTATACCGAACCACATACTCAGTAAGAGGAAAGCTTGAATAAGCGGATGTTGTGGCTGACTACGTCGAAAGCCTTACTCAGGACAAAATAAAAAAAACCTCAATCGTGTGTCTACTGCAAACTGCTTCAGATGCAGCAGTCTTAAAATATAGGAGATTGGTAGTTATCGATCTGCCATACAAGAAGCCATGCTGATTATGAATGATTATACTACAAACCTGGAAGGAGAGGAATTGATGGATGGACATTTCAAGGAGTTAAGAAAAAGAAGAGAAGAGAAATCGGTCTGTAATTAAGCACGTCATCATTATTTCCAGAGTACAGGGCCGGAACAATCTCTGCCACTTTCCAGTCGTCAGGAAATATTCGTGACGTCAATGAGTAATTAAAAATTGTGCACAGTATAGGCGTAAATAATTCATGATAACCCTCAACATATGCAGCGGGTATCCCGTCATGACCTGCAGAAAATGTGGGTCTCATTTCTTAATACATAACCTAACACACTCCTCATCGACAACAACAGAATCTAATGGATCCCCAAATTCATCCCTGCAGTGAGGCGAAATATTTGAGGAGCAGTTATTATTATTATTGGAGACTGACTCAAAGTATTCCGCAAACAAATCTGCATCAAGGTTCAGAAATCTGCCTCACAAATGCACTTGGGTGCTTGTGCGTGAAAAAGGGCATCCATTCAGATACGCACTTGTATAAAAGAAAAGGTAAACAAAGACAAGAAAACAATACATATGGATTTAGTCTTTGCTCGCCATTCAATCTTGAACAATAGTTACAACGGACACTTACTTTGTACTCCTACGATCATTTCCTTCAAACATTTATCCCACATTAGGTCTAAAATAAACAAAGCTGTCTGCATTACAACGCAAACAGCACGTTGCAAAGTATAGCATAAACGAAATAGTAGGAGAATCGTAAAAGGGATCCATATACCAAAATATTCGAAAATTTCAAAAGAGCAGTCACGATTCCCAACAAATTACACATGTGAGAACGTGCTATCGCAAGAGACAACGCAATGGCAATCAATATACTACCACGTTTAATCGATATAATCACATGATAATTCGTAAGTAGCTATGTGATACCTTACTAAGGAAGTTTAAAGAACGCATTAAAATTTCAATTCCAAGTGCATTTGTTTATAGACTGAAGAGACGTAATAAATAAAAAAAATAGTGAGAACGACTTGTTAGTCTTCATTTACTTGAGTACACCATGTTCTCATTTTATTTTTACTGAAGTTAAGGGGTGGAGAGTTCGTAGATATTCATAAATTTGGTATGTGGGTACAAAAAAATGTCGCACAAGTGTGTAAATAGCCTTGAATGATTCCTATCATCAACTAATCTGGCGGTTTTGTCATACATACGATTTCAGATCTGCGCATTAGCAATGAAAAATGATCGCTGATAACACTGCCAGAACATTTCCCAGATCGTATTGACAGAATGATAGTAAAAAAACAATACGGAAGTATACTTAGACCTAAAGCAGGACAACGTTAACCAATAAACGGCGCCGGTGTGTTATCTCGTAGTAAGCGGTAAGAAGCGGTCATAACGCACGATTTCACATTCAAACCGTAGTGCTTGAACCAGCTTTAAGTTAAAAACAGTGTAGAAGGTGCAAGAATTCTGTAAAGCATCGTCCAGGCTCCAACGCTGCGTTCGAGCACACGCGTGGTAAGTTAATAATGATTCAGAGCCGCGTGAATTTTATCCAGGGCCCATTGCCGGGAGCAGCCATCATACCCGAAGAACGCATCTCAATGACACCCTGAAACGAAAATAACGGCATGTCTTACGTAAAGTCTTCGGAGCCGACCAAATGCTTGAAGCTCATGAAGTACTTTATACGCATCTTAATATTTTGTACATGATTTAAGATGATGAGACATGAATTGCAGTGGGGTTGTCTACTGCGTTCAACAGAGATCATTAAGGCTAGGAGCAGGCTTGTCTCCTAATTTGGGCATTTCTTACTGCCCTTTTGCGAATCGCCTATAGCACTTCAACCTACTTGGTTGTGATAGCTGTCAAGCGGGATATCAGATAGATTTATAAATGGCGACTGTTTTATTTTATGTAAGGTTCGCCGGCTCCCTGATTTTCTCACGCATATCGGGTAAGCACATCTAAAAAATCTTGCCAGTCAGGATGCCGAAATTGGCCCGTTGACTAACTTTTCGAGCGTTTCCGAGTACGCGTCCAAGAGATTAGGGCTGATTGTAGAGTGTAACACAAAAAAATACCTTTTGTGCTTCTCCAAGTTCAATCTTAAAGTCGGCAACCATCCTCGCCGTGATGTACAATGCTTGCACGAGAGCCAACTTGTAGCCGACACAACATCGTGGTCCAACACCAAAGGGTTGGAACGCGTTCTTGCGGTAACTTCCTTTGTTTTCTGGACTAAACCTGCAAATTGTGATTACGTTCAGGACGCGACACAGTCTCCCTCAGATTAAGTGATGAAAGGGTCTTACTAAACTCGAGTATTTTACGATCGCTCGCATCGGCCGATAAGAGTAGCAAAAAGAATCACGAAGCAAGAGGTGTGAACATGACCCACGCCTTGCGTTTGATTTACGGTGTCTGCGACTATAAAACGAACTGGTTTCTTTTTTCTTTTGTTTGTTCATGTCTAAAATTTGGTCACCAGGCATCATGAGCCGTTGATAATACATGTTTTCACTTTAGCAAAACTTTCAAATGTGAGGTTCGATACAGAAGATAAACTATATATAAACAACATTTTAAGGGTAGAAAGAAAACTACAATAAAACGTGCAGTAATATTTTTTAAGTAACATTTTGGCAAGTAGTTTATTGGCTTTCAAATGTCCGGATTGGTATGTCAGAATCCTTCCCTCCTGAGGTTGACTTATTTTGTTGGAATAAATAATTTTCAACTTGCCGGCACCACCTAAAATGTGAACTTGTGAACACTCGAAGGCGTTCAACTCAGTTCCACTTCCTGTCACCATATCTGGATTCCAGAAAACTAGAACTTTATAATGAAAGGATGTGTAGAGCCAGTTTTTAAAAATCTATGCCTATATTTTCTCTTTTTAAATCCGCTGTCAGCTTGCTTTCTGCATTTTTGTGGTCGTTTGTTATGAAAAGCTGCAGTATTTTCAACCTAAAACCTGCAACGAAATATTTTTTTTTTCATTTTTTTTTTTGTTTTATAAAAAATGGTGCAATTTCGTTGAGGTGATTGCGAACGCACACCGGGGTAGAGCGCCATGACTATGCGTATTTATAGCTGCTTGCTTAGCTCGACGCAGCGTCGGCAGCGGTAAGGCTGAAAGTAAAACAGAGGAAAGAACAAATAGACTATCGTAGCTTTTTTTTCCTGCTTGCTTATACAACAACTTATAAATCAAGCATCATGTGCTGATGACATTAAATCATATCACCTCTTTATATGCGGCAAACTGTGCCGATCAATACTTAAAAGTACTAGTAAAATGTGAAGAAACTCAAAATGTCTTGTTTCTTCTAACAGTGGCGCCCTGTGCATATGGTCATATTCGAGTTAGGAGGGTTAAAAACCGCTTCACTTTGATTAGCGCTCGCCCCCTTAAAATATTTTAACCTGGTTCTAGATCAACCAAAAAAAATATTTGCTGAGTTCGATAAAAAAAGATACGAAGGAGTAATGAAATAAGTACATATTGCAAACGCTAAACAGTACGCAGGGGAGCTAATACTAGAATGTATACAAGTAGACGGTGAACGTAACGGTGAAACACTTGTGCACCTGTCAGGGTCAAACTTGTTTGGCTCGGGCCAATACTGCGGGTCTCTATGTATTTGGCTGACGGGAGCAAGGATGCAGGTCCCGGCCTTGAACGTTGTGCCGTTGTATTCAAAACTTTCTTTTGCAATTCTTGTGTGAAACCTGTAAACAAGAATCATGGTCTGGAAGAATGTAGTAATTGTGTGCACCCACTGGGTGTTGAAACGGAAGCAAAGGGATGCTAGAAATACAGCGACTTGAAATTATAAACGTTAGGAAACAAGCCGATTTTAAGATTGCCAAATACCTACACCAATCATTCTTCTCACTTTCCATTTTTTTCTGTTTGGTGAGAGCGCGACGTTATTAATATCGAAAATGAATCTGTTAGATTAGGTTTAATTATGTTAACCAGTATGTCTTATTTCTTATTTACTAAAATATACTAGTATCTTTGAGTGTATAGGACAATATATATTTTTGGGGCATAAATCCTACCCTAGATGGTGTAGATGAAAAGTATAGAGTGGCCTTCGTGCATAGTAGACACGTAAAATATAAATATGCGTGCAAAGAATTCTAGTTTTCGACAGTGTCAGAATAACTACACGCATAATGTATACAATGCTTCAAGATATGTCATGGCTACATTTACGACACACCCTAAAGGAGCAGAAATTAGAACAATATGATAAATTGATCTGGAATAATTGTGCACCCTTTTGTTACATTTTCATTATAGCAAATGGGACGCCTGAACTCTGTGTATATCTTATCACTTTAAAATTCAATGTTGAGTTCATGAAGTTGTTTGATAGGATTTATCAAAAAAGGAATATTAGCCTATTAATGCCAACTCACGTGAGTGATGGTGGATATAATCTCAACGTCTCGTTCATGACCTGGGTTGTATATTTCAGTTTGTGTATAGTGGTATCGTAATCCCAGCATCCCTGTTTTAAAAACAAAAACAAAAAACAGTAGTATTAGAAGATTGCAGAAATGTTCTAATAGGTTACATAACGCTAATGTACCAGCGCGAGATAATACATCAGGAAGAAATATTATTTTTATTTAATTTTTTTTTGTATATGGTTATCCTCTAAAGTAATTCATCTAGGTACCCACTATCAAACAAGTGAGTAATAGGGCACGCGTTTCAATAAGAAGCCAAGAGAGGCTGAATCAGCATTAATGTTACCCAAAAGACAAATGTTACAATGATTGAAATACAGACACATATACACTTACAGATATTGATTGCTACCCATTTGGGAGAAATTTTATAGACGTATGAATTGCATGCTTTATGTGATTTTCAAATTTTGTACACTAA
Organism: Ixodes scapularis; assembly: GCF_016920785.2. Classification (NCBI taxonomy): domain Eukaryota; kingdom Metazoa; phylum Arthropoda; class Arachnida; order Ixodida; family Ixodidae; genus Ixodes; species Ixodes scapularis. Next base: position 88,552,854 of record NW_024609881.1, read on the forward strand.
AGCGGAGCGAGCGATTAGTATATGTAAACGAAATAAAATCAATGGTTTAAAGAAAACACAACAAAAATATTCAAGGTGTCAAACGAGGCGCTGGTAAGACACCGCGTCATGTCCAGTTCTCCCTTCGTTTTCGTCATGTTGTTTTGGCGTATTACACCATGATACATTAGTTCACTTCAGTAACATTATAGAGTATTTGTTGATGTAGATTATCCTTAGACATCTTTTCTGGGCACCCGAGTTGTATGCCTCTTATAAGTAAGTTACGTAGGAATTTCAAATTTACATGGAAAACATGCAGCCCGTTCGAAACCTTAGACATTTTAGATAGGTGAACGAATACACGCTATGATGTTGTTTTGTTTTTTTTTTTTTCTTTTTTCTGGTATTTTATACTTTTGAAGGTATGGCGCATTTCACGGCATCAATAAAAATAAGCGGAACAAACGCCACAACTATAACTATAGACAAGAAATTTCTAATTTATGCGCGTTAAATGAAAGACCAGAATCACGCTAACATAATCTAAACGGAGCAGTTTGTGGCGGATTTAAAGGCGTTGCGACGAAAGAGGCGGCTCTAGCGCACCGCCAGAAGGAATCGTGGAGCGAAACAAATTAACATTAAACAAATTTAATTTAGAGCCCGCGGCAGTTGAGCCACGGCGTGGAGGTCGCTTAACATCGGTGGTACTCAGTTTTATATTAGATTTTTTTAGGCAACTGTCTTCGGGCGTACAGTATGGTACGATGGGCCCTTCGGTACGAACTGTGCTTGTGCTATATACCGCGGAAAAGTCGCACACGCAAACTTTCTAATAAAAAGCTACAAACCGATGAGTGCCTTGACGGTTCCCTTTTGACGCTGCTTTTTAATTGGCTCCACTAGTACATACTGTGGGTTGTGCTCGGAATTGAATTAAAAGGGAGTATTGCCTTAAACGATGTAGTTAAGGCATGCCTCGTCTCTCTAGACGATGGGGGGACCATGTGTACCTCAAGTCGCGCATTATGATTTTTTTGTTCTTATTGTGCGGAGAACTAATAGAACAGCATTACCGAAGTTCCAATGGCAGCCTTCACTTCCTGCCTCACTTTCTCTTGAACTTCCGAATGCATAGCCAGTAGCAAGGACATGAAGCTTAGCGTTACCGACGTGGTCTGAAAACTGCGGGAACAAAATACTTTAGAACGAAATTACTATTTACTTAAGCCTTTAACATTTCAGCATTAAAAAAATACAGGCTTTCAAAATTCTTTGCAACTTTGATTGTTCTCAAGTTTCATAAATTTTGGGGATTTGAGCTTTCGATCATGTGATTTTAAGCTTTCAAAACTTTTGCGCGGCTACTATATTACGAATTTGTGTATTTAAACCAATGTAAGAAAGAAAGAACAAAAGAACTACCATCCTACTTTTTCTCGGAAATGTTTTAATAAAAGGCGCGAGTTCAAATGGTAAAACATCGAACACCTCTTTGAAAACGGGGTACGAATATGCCATAGTTTTGAATTCATGAATTTACGCAAGGCTGAAATGTCGGTTTTGTTTTAGAAGCAACCGGACCATAGTCACTGATAAATTAAGAAGAGCGGGTTGTTTTGAAAATCTGGTGCATTCTAGTACAACCCCACTGTCAATCACTCTGCCCTATTGTGCGATCAGTACGATCAACAACCAATCAGGAAGCAAGAATCGTAAACCTAACAGGCCCCATCCGGCGTTTCTTTTCACGCAAGGAACAAAACAGTTTATCAACGTGCTTCATGCGATACACAGCTCATGATTCTGTACAATACCGAATTTCAAGCCGCAGTCGATCAATCATTGAGTGCATTTCCTCGTCTGCGTTCTCAACCACTGGCTTTAAAGTGGTTTTCATTTCGCAAGCAAATGTATATAGTCACTGGCTGCTTAAAAGATGCGGAGCGTGGTCTCTCGCGTATACGTCGCTCGCTTCCTGATTTGTATTCTGGCGTTCTTATTTGCTGATACCAAAATTTTCATTAGCTGCGGAGCGACATTTGCTTGAACGTGTCACACGCCTCTTTAACTTTCCGTAACAGTTTTCTTTTTTAAATAAATTTTTTTTTTATTTGTGATTGTCAACGACGCATACAGAGGGCACGGACACTGGCAGATTGTGTTTTCTAGATTTATCTATCAGGACTTTCCCAGTCCATATAGAACAATCGAAAGGACAATTAGATTTGATTTCGTCCTGATAGAGTAAAGGCTACATGAAGATTTTCCGACGAAGAGGCAATTTTCTCGCTACTGGATCCGTGCACCGTATGTCACTTTCATGACAGAGTGCTAGATAACTACAAAATCCAACTTAAATTAGTCGGCTGCGGCTTCACGTTTGGCAATTTCCGCCATTTTTCATTTTCATTTAGACGTACGCGTAGTGTTTGTTGGTAGTAGAACGCTGAAGCAAGCAGGCGGCTTTGTTGACGATACGCCCCAAGATGTACGATCCGCAAGGTTTTTTTGACGCCAGATATAAGCTCGCCTTGTTCATTTTCTGTTCGGATTTCCCCAGCGGCATTCACAGTGGGTGATTTCGTCACCGACGAGCCGACTTCTCGACCGCCGTCTCGGATGAAATCCAAATAAAGACCGATGGGTAGATTAATAAACAAACCGACCTGCAAGAATTGGTAGTAGAGAGTCGATTGTAAAATAATAATAATGGACTCCTTCATATAAGTAACGTCATCTCATTGCAACCGCCTTCTAGCACCTCTGGTAAAGACACCATGAATTGAAAAATGTTAAGAGGAGTTAAACAACCACCTTTGCTAACACGCCGGACTATAGGTATTTCATAACAAAATTGGTTACTTTATATGTATTCCCAGGTACACACTTGCTTGGTTTAGCTAGGGCCGGGATTGTCACTTATTTGTGATAGCTTGGCGACGACTGCCCATCCGCCTGTATGCCAGCCTGGCGTTTCAGTCTTTCCTTGCTCCAGAAAGCCACGGAACTACCAGCGAACGTCTTTCCTGGTTCACCAATCAATTTCCTTGGTCATTGATGGCCAGGGTAAACAGGCCGCTGCCAGTATTTGATGCACCCTGGCTGTCTATTGATTTTCCTCGATCAGAGATGGCGAAGGTTGATATGCCTCTGCCAAGCTTTGAGGTTCCATGGTGGTTCATGGGTATTCCCTGGTCCACTCAATACGAGCAACAGCCATTGTTCGGGCATGTTGCCAGATAAAAGATAGAGTGAGCCAAGGAATGGCAGGGAACTGCCGCTATGCAATGTTCCTTGGCTCAAGCTCGTATTTTATTGGACCCAGAATTCCCGCTGAAAGCTACTGTTACTCTATAGTTCGTTTTACTTTTTTTTACTTTTTTTATTCGTATGAGCGTTCTCTTAACATATTTTTGATGCTTTGTGGCACGAGCCCTCGCACTAGAAAGCGACGTTTCAGTGCAAGAAGTCTGTTTCAGCTAGAGACACAAAAATGAACACGTTTTTCTCATTGAGAAAAACGATTTGAAAACGGTTTGGATATGAACAGGCCAAACCCGAAATGAACTGGTTGTAGTGGAATCGTGCCGGGAAAATTGGAAATCAAACTATCGATATTGGTTGAACTTGTAATATGAACAGGCCAAGGTGGCAGCTGAGTTGGCTGAACTGTCAATTGTACAGTTCAAACTGGTAGTTAGCCAGGCAAAACTGGTAGCTTGAACTGGCGACACTGGTGTCATAAAGTTCAAGTTGTCAGCCAAACAGTTTCAACTAGCAGTCGAACTCTTCTAACTGGCAGTCAAATATTTACCAGTGGCAATAAAACTGGTTTCATGGTATCTAAAGAAGTCATACCAGCGGAACTGGAGAAAGTGCTCGTTCTACTGGTCAAGCTAGTAGCATGTCGAGTTTAAAATAATTAACCATTGGAATCCATCCAATTGGCCTTTTCCATTGGGATGGAGTTGGTGTCACTCTTTCAAATCTAACTCCCAAGCTGGAAAACCACATTAATCACATTTTTTCTCCATGAACGAATTGTGCTTTTACACTCCAAACGGCTCACACTGAAAAAAAAAAAAGAAACAATCTGACAAAACAAGTTTTTACCAATTCCGCAGGCAAACTTGTGTTTCTGTAATGAAGCATGCCACAGCTACCAGAGAAAATGTCTGGATTTTACAGTGCATTTCTTCTATGCGGATGTCGCATCACAGATTAATAGGACAAATAAAAGCTTTATTTTGACGCATGTACAGTTGTACGCAGCTTGCAATAATAGTTGGTGAGGGGTCAAGAATTCAGTCATGCAGTCGCTTCATAGGGGTTCATATTGCTCTCTGCAAATAGTTCCCACTTGAACTTCATAACTTTACCGCTTTTACCACGGCCTTTATCCACCCTGGCTTGCACCGAGAAGCCGCTTCCAGCGCAAGTGCCCGAGGCGGGGAGCCTCCCACGTGATGTTGGAAAAGCGCGGGAAAAAGCCCGCACCCCCAGATTAGCCAGGCGCCTGGAATGCGCCAATGCCCCGGGACCGGAGATGATGCAGTGTCCCCGCGCGGAGCCCGGATGCCTTAAAAGGGGAGAGCTGCTCACGTGCCAGGACAGGGAGCGCGCGGGCCAATCAGCGCGGCCCTCGCGCCCGCTCGAAGCGCCAGTTTTGAGTCGGCGGCGGCGGCAGTTCCGGGAAACAAAAAAAAAAAAACTGATCTGGCGCGACGGTTGGGTCTTCTTTGTTTGCGATTTTGTTCTGCTTGGGGAGCTTACAAGTTGTCTTCAAGCTGTGTTTGAATAAGATAGTTTGCCGGAGCCTTGAGTGCTGTCTCTGCCGATGGTTCCTGTCACTGGTGACGTCATCTGCCTGAGTTCCACCCGCTCGCAGGCGAAATGGCTGCATCCCAGAACGGCGTGTTCGGACTTCGCTCCGTCCTGATTGCAGCGCGGGTAATTGCTGTCTCTAGCCTCGTTTACATGAAGGCTACTTCAGTGCATCGGCTCCACTCGTTCTTCTAACGAAGCCGACGCGGCAAAGTTTACGTGAATGCGCACCAAGCCCTACACGAAGGTGGCGCCACGCCGTGTCAAAGCTCGAAGTTATGCAGTGCCGGCACCAGCCGCACCACGTTTCCCGGGTCATCGCACGTGGAGGCCTTTCAACGCGTTCAGTGAACAAAACATCGTTCCCGCTGTCTTCGGTGCTGTGGAAGAAGTTACGAGACGGAAGAAACATCAAAACCCAAGCGTTTAGGGGTCCAGGCTGGGCCGCCGGGTCACTCTGGACCAGAGGCGACGTGTGTACCCACGCTTTGAGGACACGCGCTTCGCCGCGCCAGACCTCGCCGATCGCGGCCGGACCAACCGGACCCCGAGTCCGAGAGGCTCTTGCGCAGCCAGGAACGCCACCGAGGTAGGAGCTGCTCGTTCTGCGCTACCATGCAGTGCTGTACAGTGCTCGGAGCTCTCGGTGTCGTTCGTGCTTGCGCCGAAGCTTTTGGGACCCCTTCGGACGCGCAAGTGGTACTTCGCAAGGCTAGGACGGGGGTCACCCTCACCGAGTAGATCGGCTATATTCCGCTTACTTGTGACGGCAATAAAAGCTCGCGTTTGTTCTCGGGAAAAAATTACGGGCCACCATACGGGACCGCTCTCCGCGCCGCCGACGAGGTTGGCCGCCGGCTTGTTCTCAGCTGTTCACTCGGTCCCGCAGCGAGCACCTTCCCATAATCCTCCCGTTCCAAAATGCGATGCGACCTCCGTCTAGATGGGCTGAATGAATGCGCACTCGCCATCTCGATCCATCTCTGTCTAGCGACTTGAATGCGATGCGCTTTCTTTGCGCATTATGCCGTTTACATGACCGCATTGAATGCGATAACTGGATTCGATGCGACTAAGTCGCATTCATGTAAACGTGGCCCCTGTCTCCGCGCCAGCGAGCCAGGTAAGCAGGCTCGACCATTTGGATTCATTTTCATAATCACGTGCATGTGGAACTGAACGTTTCTGCAACCCGATTCGGAACAGCTATGCTAGTAATACAACCGCCAGTGTACATGCAGCTTCAGAGATCCTCTACCACAGTGGTTGCGAGTAGCACAGCGGACGACAGACTGGGGAGGCAGGAAGGGGGGTAGCAACAGCAGGATCTTTTCATTCCTAGGCGTTGCTTTGCGTAAAGGCTGAACCGCTTGTAAGCGATTAAGCGAGCGACGAGAGTCAGCGACGAGCGGCGGAGATTTCCCCCGGCCGCTCGTCGCGTCTCTCAATTTTTGGATTTCTAGAAATCGTCGCTCATCGCCTTGGTCGCTTGCTCCCGTCGCTTTCATGTGGTTTGCCGCGTCGCGCGAGTGACCGAACGACAGCGAAACGGATCGTCGTCGCTTATCTCGTCGCTCGCCAAATCGCTTACATGCGGTTTATACTTAATTGCCGCGAGACTGGCACCACACGTACGATTGACACACGCTTCCATATTCCCTCTAATACTGTTTCTGATAATGCATATTTTTTATTTGTGGCATTAGTTTTATGCTGTTTTAGAACAGACGGGTGCAAATAAACCTGCCATGGTTCTAATTACTGATGTTTATTCTTATTTCAGATGCCGTGGGGTTACTATGTTTGCCGCCACCGGAACCCCGACACTCCAGAAGGCGTGGAGAATCTCGCGAACCGACTGGGACACATGAATAGTATCATGAAAATTTTTTTGCGTTGTAAATATGTTTTATGTTTATTTTTGCGGTCTGCAGTATTATTTTTTTGTTGTTGAAATAAAGTGAAGTTTATTAGTTGACCACCTGTGTGGTCAATATGACCGGTTAAACTTGTTTAAGTGCATGGTGTGGACCAGTGTATACAGTTGTACAGTATTACCAGTATGCACATTTTCGCAGTAAGACCGGTATGCACAGTTTCGTTTCATAGTAAGACCAGTGTGCACAGTTTCAGTTTGTCCAGTTCAACCAATTTTACCAGTGGCAATAATTTCGTTTGAAGTGGCCCAGTTTGCAAAATTTTGCAATAGGGCCGGTAGCTGCCCTGCTGGTCCGGATTGAATTTCTATTGTCTAGCCAAGCTTGGCTGACCACTCTGCCACTAATCTGGCCCATGCTGTATGTACAATAAAGAGCCAAGCTTGGGGTACCACTGGACTTCCCGCCTGGCCCAGGCCATAATTCCAGCGGTGAGCCAGTCCATGGCTATACGGGGAACTGCCGGTGGTCACCAGACTAGTATACCAGGATGGGGCTGCCTAGCGCCATGGGGCAAAACAATCTAGGCCCAGTGAAACTTCCCCGGCTGCCCAGTCTGGCTCAAGCTTGAGCCGGTCATAATGTGCTGCTTGGGTTCTTATTGTGTTACCTTTTTCAATTGTAATTTGTGTGTCCTCCCCCTCTCTATTGCACTATCGGTCCTGAGGTTATTTAAATAATTAAATCCGTCACTATTCGATGCTCGCTTCTCTTCGCGATTATTTTGGCTTGCGACGATCGCCGTGAAAAAGTACTCGGAGGATCTGGAAAACACTGCGCCCGTTCATAGACAGATATCGGACGGATGTTACGGACAGGCATATTCCGGCAAGAACTCAAACTGTATGTTGCGTGGCATAGGAGTCTCGTGCGGCTCGAAATATCGCTGTACGTCATGTTGTTGAACGTACGCCCTACGAGTTTCTATGCGCGGAGATTGTGATATTTTTTTTCCTACTCACTTTAATTTTTTGGAGTCGTGGTTGACTGTGTCTTGAGGAGCACTCGGCAACACAAACAAGCGTAATATGGATCCCTATATTTATAGGTGCCCGTCTTTATTAAGAGTCCAGACGAGCTGGGTCTCGAGAGGTCGACCCGCCGGTAACCCAAGTAGCAACACTATAGTCACTGACAAACTTAGAAGGGAAGGGTGTGTTTCTAGCGCCAGGTCCCTGTCACGAGCTCCAAGTATTCCGCCGTGCTATGTCTGCGTGCGCACTATTGAGGTACCGTGACGCCGCAGCGTTATAGAAGGCAGAAAGCTCGGAGCTGCAGGTGGCTAAACAAAAGATCCATCCTGCCGTCTTCAGCTTCTCGCGGTGATTATAAACCCCCCTAGAGCGACTCCAAAATCAAAAGGAAAAAAAAGGGTAGTTTAAGCGTGGGTTCAGTCGGGCCGAACACGTCGCTGGTCGAACTTATCGAGCTTTGCCGTCGACAGAGTCGCTTGCCCGGCATCTGCGTCTCACTGACACCAAAAATGACGCCAATATTTGATCGTCTGCATGGGAACTAAATGGAAAAGTCGGGGGAGCTGTTATTCAACATGGAAGAACATGGCTGAGTGGAAATAAAAACACGTGCAGTCAAAGCGGTCTATATATTGGTGCTTACCCTCCGAGAAAAAGAACAGTCATCAGCAACACCACCTCTTCTTCGGAGAGACGACGAAGGTTTTCTTGTCTGCCTGTTGGCAATGTTTTTCATGTATGTAAGATAAGTGCTTTGGGTAAGGTCATCAGTAAGATAAAACTGTTGAAGCAAGATGGTGTGAAACTCCGTGCAGTGAACTCAGCAAAACCAGCGGGGCCTATGTGAAAAACACTGGTTTCTAGTTTTCTCTAAAAGACTACCACCTTTCTTTCTTCGTCCTAGAGCTGTAAATATTGACCATTTAAAAGGAACTCCGAAAGCAGTGAGAGGGCTTAGAAAATTATGTGAATACCTTAACATTTTCAGTGAGATCAATTTCAAACTTACGAAGGTGGACAATCTCTGATATATAAAAATTTTTAAAAAAAAATTATGTTTTTGTTGTTTGGACATAGAACAATTCGGAATATCGAGCAAGTCTTTACCACGCAACCATCTTATTTCAAGGTATATATTAATTTGATTAATAAAAAGTGGATATTTAGAGGGAAACGCCATGGTTATTCGAGTGCTTCCCAATTATCATTCGCCTGTATCATACAGACATTTTTTGTGAAAATCAGCTTTTGTTTTCTAAATTTTCAATGGCCTCAAAAATAAAACGAAAATTAAACTTGCCTTCATCATTATGATATCCCCTAGGAACACAGAGACGGTGGTGCCTGTATTATGCCTGAATTGTGATTTGCTGTGCTTCGTTGCAGGGAGGTTTGGGTGTAGTAAACTCGTAAGCTGGCCGAGTTGGTGAACGTTGAACATAACGGAAAATTGCACACAAGAAGACAAGGGCACACGAGGAAGGAACATTAAACACAGGCAGGCCCGCACTCACAAGTCTGGTATATTAGGTGAAGAAAGGAAAGATGAAACAGGATTCATTCATGACAGGGTGGGCACCAAGAAGTATACAGTTGAGTCACAGTCAAATGTTCGCAAAAAGGCAACTTCTTTTTCTCTGAATGCAGCCGACGTCTGACTAACGCAGCGATCGGCCAGACTCGAGATGGTAAATGTCTAGAGCACCTCGCGCGTTTGTTTTTCTTTAAAGCGCCCAATGATTGAAGATTTTCTTTAAACATGGCGTGCACGTACAGGTCTTACAACGCACTGAAAGTTGACCTCCTACAGTATATGTTAAAGACAGATCGTGCTCTTACAGCCGGTCATTCAGACACCGCCAAGTCTGTCCGACATAGCTTCTTACACAGGAAAGAGGAATGCTACATACAACCCGCGACGAACAGGGCACGAAACATGATTGTAAACCTGAGACTGGGGCAGAAAAGAGAACACAACAGAAGGTAGTAAAAGAGGAGGCAACGTTGCCTCCTCTTTTACTACCTTCTGTTGTGTTCTCTTTTCTGCCCCAGTCTCAGGTTTACAATCATGTTCAACTTACACCAGCTCGCCTGCACTCTGACTATTTTTTCGTTAAGGGGACGAAAGGCCGCACATGTTTTTTTTTTGTGTGTGACACGTGTTTTTTGACAATTTGTCCACTTTGGGCGAACCTTTAAACAAATTTGTCGCATGTGTTTAGTGGCTGAGGGTGCTACGGGCACACCATACCTACTTTCCACTTAGATTATGCGATATTTTGTGTAGATACGGCATAACCGCCACTCGCTTTTCGTCAACAGGGCACCTAGTTTTCCCATCCCCTTTTGCCTTCTTTATTAGCGTTCCTATTACTTTCATTAAGGTCAAATCGATAGACTAAAATCTTCAGGGTTCCTGAATAACGTCTTAATGGAAGTGATTGGAACGCGGGTAAAGAAGGTAAATGGAGGTGAAAAAACCAGGCGCCCTGTTGAGAAAACCGTGTGCTGGTTATGCCATATCGACACAAAATATCGAAAAATCTAAAAGAAATAGTAAGTAGGTATGATGTGCCCGTAGTACTGTCAACCCCTAAAAAATGCGAAAAGTTTGTTTTAAGGTTCGCGCCAAAGCGGAAATATTATCAGAAAACACGTGCCACAAAAATATGTGCGGCCTTTCGTTACCTGTTCATCGGGCGTTGTATATAACAATTTCCTTTCTTGTGGAAGATGCTATGTCGGACAGACTGGACGGAGTCTGAATGACTGACTGCGAGAGAACAATCTTTCTTTAACATCAACTGTCGGATGTCACCTTTCAGTGAATTGTGAGACCTGTAGTCCACACCGCCTTTAGAAAGACATCAATCATTCGGCGCTTAAAGAAAAAAAACGCGCGAGCTGTTTCTAGGCGTTTGCCATCTTGAGTCTGGCCGATTGCTGCGTTAGTCAGCGCTCGGTTGCTTTGAGCGAAAAAGAAGTTGCCTGTTTGCAAAATTTTGACTGTTACTGAACTGCATACCCTCTTGGTTCCGGTGTCCCCTGTTATAAATGAATCGTGCTTCAACTTTCCTTTCTTCACCTAATATACAAGAGTTGTGAGTACGCGCCTGTCTATGTTCTGTGTTCCTTCCTCGTTTGCCCTTGCCTCTTTGTGCTCCATTTTTCATCATGTTTGAGGTTTGGGTGGTTTCGAATGAGCTGTACACACAACACACTCCTTTGATCTCTGGGTTCTTCAGAATTACCCAGGCAGGTTTTAGCTTCTTCAGGAACAGTGTGTGAAGAGCATGTCTTAATGATAAGTTCTTAATAGCTTCTGTTTCTGTGTAGGACTTTGAATTCTAAGTACTCTTGCATTTTTAGGAACCCCTTGTCACAACTGGAGTTAATCGCAAAGGGGGAAGGTTTATCGTGCCCTTCACTTTATCACTTGATTTTTTTTTCGGAAGCTGTGAAGTCATAGCCCCGCTGCGCTATTCCTTGGCACGTTATGATTAAGGTTCCGTGTTTTGGAGATAAATGCGATTACCTCAGGAAAACACACGCCGGTAAACTTTTCGTACATTCAGATTTGTCCGACAAACTGCGAGTTTCGATGCACCAATGCCAGTCAAAATATAAAAAAAAAAATATGCCGCATTTTAAGTTTGGCCAGTGCACAGATCAATGGTCACGACAAAATGCCACCCCAGTTAGTTTTCTTTCAAATCTCGGACCATTGACAAAAGGGGACTTGCCGCTTATCTCCTCAATGTTCATTCAGAACAACAGGTACTTTCTGGTAATGACAAAGGGCACTGTTCCGGGTCCCAGTTTAGGCCCTACTATGTCTTCTTGATAGGAAGGACGAGTTGTGTTTCTGTACCACTGAAAGCTATGATCGAAATATCTTACAGAACGGGGAAGATCGGTTGGACAGTTGAAGCTTCTACATTACACCCTTTACTACACCACCCTCGAGACCGCGGAATAGGTACATGGATAGGATGGGATAAATATAAGGTTCCCAGCGACTATCACGAACATTTTATTGCTTTTAAGATATCGACATTTATCGAAGTTGCCCTCGTGCACAACTTTTGTCGTGGAACAAATTACTATTGCCAATGGGAATGGCGTGAACGCAAAATCCATCTAAAACCAAATTGATACAAGCGCTTTCTCTTGAATGTAGCATACGTTTACACCCGGATATTATTTATTCATACTGAAACGAAATGACCAAACACGGCAAAAATAAACTGAATTTCGGAGAATTGGGAATCTAACGAAACGTAAACTCCGATGGACTCCAAACTTTCGCCAAAAAACGAACTCCGAAAAAGCACCCTCAAAATCGAACGGTATAAAAATCCCGAAAACGCGGAATCCTAGTTATGATTCAACCCTTGATGTCGCTGGTCTACAGTGGAACTACTGTAAACGACTTATTTTTCGCGGGCTGAATTTTTCGTGGTTTAGGTTGTGGGGTCATCCCCGTCCAGCTCCCCACGCCCCGAGTGACACAACACCACTCTCGATATAAACATTTAATGACTCACATTGATGAGTTGTCGTGTCTATGCTGGTCGCACCCCACAATCCACACGTCCGTCCAGCATGCAGTCCGTCGAACCACTCCTAGTCCCCACTAACCCTGCGAGCACCGCCGGTTTTTCCCTCGCACCCCTTGTTTCCCGGCGCCAGGCTGACGGGTGCCTTCATCCCGATGTGGGTGTCCTGCCGGCTCCCTATTCACGCCGTCCAGGCCCTCAGGGGTCGGGCTCCTTTGAAGGGGGGGGGGGGGGGGCGAGGACGTTTGCCGCCGCCACCAGCCGGCCACGACAAGCTCCGATCGGTCACCGAGGGTGCCAACGGCTCGCCCTTGAGCCGCCCTCGGGCGCCGGCGTCTGGTAACAATCAGGCGGCGGCAGAGTGGGTCCTCCCCCCCCCCCCCCCCTCAATCCTCAGACCCTGACACCGCCAAGAAAGAGTCCAGGTCATCTAGGACGGCGACGGCGGGTTCCGAGTAATAGGCCCTCCGGGCCCGGCGGCAGATGAGTCCGCCGGGGAGGGGCAGATGAACTTGGCAGGCCGGACTAGCTCGGACTGCCTCAGCGGCGGTAGCTCCAGGGCCCGCGGGATCGACGCGGTAGGGGGCACCAAGACTGGGGCCGAAGTCAGAAGCTCCGGACGCTCCCTCCGTAGCAGCTTGAGGGCCGCCTCGATGTCCCCCGCGGTGGCAGCGGCCATTGCCGCTGCGTCTTTCTTCCACTGATCCCTCTCCGTGTGGAGCTTGCCCCCGGTGTGGGCCTCCTGGCACACCACCAAGACGTCGCAGACCGGACAGAAGGCCGCCCCCTCCTCCGCCCTGTAGACGGCTGGTGGCTCGCCGTCCAGGTCCGTCAGGGTCAAGCCGCGGAAAGGTGGCCTCACCTCGGACGGGTTGGCCCCTCGGTAGGGGCGGTACTGGTCCTTCTATCGTGCGTGGGACGTGTAACCCACTGCCCCCTCCCGGAGACCACCGTTCACGTGGCAGCCGACCGCATCTTCTTCTTGGGCTCCTCCAGGAGTTTAGGCCCAGCCGGAGGCGGTTGCACGGAGTGGGAGCTTGAGCGCCCTCCCCGCCCGACCGGACGCGCCTGAAGTCCTCAGGCGTCCGATTGTCGTCCCTCCGGTTCCAGGACCCGCGACCAGCCCTGGACCGTGGGCGGGTGTAGTAAACCCTCTCTGTAGTCCATGAATGAGTTTGGCGTTCGCTGCGGTGGGGCGGCCCCGTGCACCGCCGGTGGCAGACGTTCTGTGCGGGAAAGAGAGGTGGTTAAATTATGCGATACACTAGCGCCTTTTGGCCCTGAGATTGTATCTCCGAGGACTTTCCCCAGGGTTGTTTGTCCCGCCTGCCTCCCCGTCGCTATCTTCGGGATCGCGGAGGCAGTAGGTCTTCAAGTCGCCCACGTGCACCGAGCCGGACTCTTCGCCCGTGTCCAGGCGAGCAAGTCGGCAGGTCAAACGTGACAGTCGTGCCGCGACCCGGTACGGCCCTTCCCACCTGTGTGCCAGCGACGCTACACAACCTTGCGCCGCGCTGCTGAGAGGGTGTGTTCGCCTAAGGACCATATCCCCAACGGCGTAAACCAGGTGGCTGTGCGTTTTGTCGTACTGGGCGGCCTGCTCCAGCCGGGCAGCGTCGAGATTCTCCCTGTCCGTGCGGAGGGCATCCTCGAGTCGGCCGCGGCGTTCCAATGCGTAGCGAGAAATGGGGCGGAGGTCAGCATGCCCACACTCTCGGAATCTGTTTTCCAAGGGATACGTCAGCTCCTTTCCCAAGTTCAGGTACGCGGGTGTCAGTCCAGTCGATCGTTTTACCGTCGTTCGGGTTGCAAACCCGAGCTCGGATATGTTCGCGTCCCAATCCGGTGAGTGTCACCAGCATCACCTTCAGGTTCCGCTTCACCCGCTCGGTGATGTTCGCCTGTGGATGGTAAGGCGTTGTTCGCTTGTGTTGGATATTGAGTGACCGGCACGAGTCCACAAAGGCCTTACTTGTGAACACCGACACGTTATCCGTGATCAGAGAAGCAGAGAAACCACAGCGACAAATTGTCTCTAACAGTCGTTCCCACATTCTTGCAGACACTAGCTTCCTGAGTGGGAAAAGCTCGACCCACTTCGAGAAATGGTCCGTGACGACGAGTAGGTACTGGTTTCCGCGTGGACTTCGGGGCAGTGGTCCGATAATGTCACACGCGGCTATCCGCGTCCAGCTCCCCACACTCCGAGTGACATAGCACCACTCTCGATGTAAACACTTAATGACTCACATTGATGAGTTGTCTTGTCTGTGCTGGTCGCAACCCACAATCCACACGTCCTTCCAGCATGCAGTCCGTCACACCACTCCTAGTCCCCACCGACCCTGCGAGCACCGCCAGTCTTTCTCTCGCACCCCTTGTTTCCCGGCACCAGGCCGACGGGTGCCTTCATCCCGACGTGGGTGTCCTGCCGGCTCCCTATTCACGCCGTCCAGGCCCTCGGGGGTCGGGCTCCTTTGAAGGGGGGCTGCGGACGTCCGCCTCCGCCACCAGCCGGCCACTACAAGCTCCGATCGGCCACCGAGGGTACCGACGGCTCGCCCTTGAGCCGCCCTCGGGCGCCGGCGTCTAGTAACAATCAGGCGGCGGCAGAGCGGGTGCCCGCAAGGTCAAAGCTGAATTGTTCTTAAATAATTCACCGGTTCTAATTTTTGCGACGCAGTGGGATCTTAATATAGATTCCAATCCGTTAACATTTTACCGGAATGGTTCGCGGGACCTATTTTTCGCGAATGGTATGCGATTCGCGAAAGTTGCGGAAATTAGTTCCTCGCGAAAATTAAGTCCTTTCCAGTATACGCCTCGTCGGGAACTAAAGCACTGGATATAATGACTTATCCAAGTACCGCAATCGTTCGATCGTGCCGCGGGCGCTCCCATTGGATGCCGGTGATGCGTCGCCATTTTTGGCCCATGGCACACCCACATCCAGACCCGCATGCTCCCATCGATCTGCTGTAACCGCCGGTGACGCGCCGATGTTCGCGAGCACTCGTCCGTTGGTATCTTTGTAGGTGACGACGCCGCGCCGCCGCGACTAACACAATTGGCGGCGAGGCTCCGCTATTTTTGACTCGAATGCGTCCCAGCATGCACTAACTTGGCGGTACATGTTTATAAAATTCAAACTCATCCACCGCTTTGGTGGGAGCTAAAGTCACTGGATCTGGGAAAATAGCGTCCTTGCCTTCCCACCTGCTAGCCGTACACAATCAAATACCAACAAACAGACGACAAAACCTCTCAAGGTTATTCGCTCATCGCTGTCGGTCGCCATGATGATCGCCATTTTGAACCCTTGCGAAGCTTCGAAAAGGTCGTTAAAACCAGTCGCACCAAGATCGCTATGGAGCATCAAGCTACTGAAAGTGTTCCTCGGGCGATGTGAGCGTCCTTGGCACAGTGCATCCAATAAACGAATCGCTCATGCTTATTTCTCCAGATCTCTTTCACTTATGTTGCTCTGCTTGCGTGTTTCAAGACAGTAACATTATTTTTCAATGCCTTGAAGCACTGACGTTGTGTGTGATGGCTGTAAGAAGGTGTACGGCATGCAGAGTCCCGTACACCTGTGCATGCACAGTGCCAAAGACGCTCATATCGGCCGAGGAACGTTTTCAGTACGATGATGCTCCATAGCGATCTTGGTACGACTGGTCTTAACGACCAGTCGTACCAAGCTTTGAAAATGTCCAAAAGGGCGATCACCATGGCAACCAACAGCGACGAGTCAATCACCTTGATAGGTTTTGTCGTACGTATGTTGACATTTGTTCGTGTCCGGCTAGCAGGTGGGAAGGCAATGGCGCTGCTTTCCCAGATCCTGTGACTTTAGTGGGAACCAGCTGCGCGCACCGACGATAATCTCGCTGCGAACTAAGGATATGCTGGACAAAGCACCATCACTCGCCGCCGACAGTCACTTCCATACCATGCTCCGTTTCACGACCGCCGCCGACGCTACGATTCGATGGAGACAATGAAGGAGTGGCAAAGGTGCGTCGTCACGGCGTTAATCTTCTTTGAAGATTTGCTCTCACCGAAGAAACCAATCGCGCACAACGAAGGCGCCATCCTTCTGCGTTTTTTTCTGGTGTGATTTATTTGGCCGGCGAAAGCAAACACAGAGAAAATAATCGCCGGACGTTGCGCTTTTGGCGGTGCTCGATTAACTCGATCTGTTAAAAGCGTTGGCTGCGACAGGATTTAGGCATAAATATCGTCTGGGCTAAGCATTAAGGCCCGTTCACACTCTTGCGACCGACTACGACTGAGAGAGACGAGATCTCTTAAAACTTCTTAAATGTTTTTAGAATGAGGGAGCACACTGGCATTGTGGCGCCATCTATGCGGTGACCCTGGAACTGCATTTCACAAGAGCGAAGGTTTTGCGGGATTTCCGAGGTCAAATGTGCGTAATACCCATAGAAAGGCTCGTTTATAACATTGAAAAAAGTTTTTACAGCCAAGAAAAAAAGGATAATGCGCGAGAAATAAAAAAAATATGCCGGACCGCCGAGTTTACACTGCTCCCCAATAGATGGCGCCAGTGTGTTCTCTGGTTTAAGAAGTTTTAAGGAACCCAGGTTTAAAGGCCCGTTCACACTCTTGCGACCTCTTAAACCTAGGTTCCTTACAACTTCTTAAACCAGAAAACACACTGGTGCCATCTATTGGGAAGCAGTGTAAACTCGGCGGTCCGGCATATATTTTTTTTTTATTTATTTCTCGCGCATTATCCTTTCTTTTTTGGCTCGAAAAACTTTTGTCAATGTTATAAACGAGCCTTTCTATGGGTATTACGCACATTTGACCTCGGAAATCCCGCAAAACCTTCGCTCTTGTGAAATGCAGTTCCAGGGTCACCGCATAGATGGCGCCACAATGCCAGTTTGTTTCCTCATTTTAAAAACCTTTAACAAGTTTTAAGAGAACTCGTCTCTCTCAGTCGTACTCGGTCGCACTTGGTCGCAAGAGTGTGAACGGGCCTTAAGAGGTCGCAAGAGTGTGAACGGGCCTTTACTCGCTGCCGCCGATCGTCTACGGACTAAGTGCGATGAACAAAGTACGAGTTGTCGGCAACTGTCACAAACTCGGTACGCTGAACAAAGTATGACTCGCCGCCGACGGTCCACTGCAAACCAAGTATGCTGGACTGGGACTAACACGCCGGCGAGCCGGCAACTGTCGCCTGCGTACTAAGTATGCTGTACTAAGCACCCCAGACACCAACGGTCGTCCGAGGACCAAGTACCCTGCACTAAGTATGAAAAACCGCCGATGGTCGACTGCCGACACAGTATACGCTGGACAAAGTATAGCTCACCTGCGACTGTAGCCTGCGGACTAGGTATTCTAGAGTAAGTAGAATTCGGTGCCTACTGTCGACTGCGGATTTAGTGTGTCGGACTAAGTACAACTCTCCCCCGATGGTCGACTGCGGACTAAGTATTCTGGGCCTCGTATATGGTGTACAAGGAATTACTCGCCGCGGACAGTCGCATGCTACCGCAGACGACCGTCTGCGACAAATCCTACTTTGTCTCGTTGCTTGTACTCTCGTTCCTCTCTTACTTGTATCGCCGAGCAAATGTGTCGGACTGCGCGTAGTACGGGATTCTAATTCCGCCGAGTTCATCGGTTAATTTCTCTGGTTTAGGTGTTATTCCTAGATATGAACATGGATTAAAGTTTTTGACTAATGATGCATTCTATATGCCTTGGATCAATATGCACATCCTGCGACGTCCTGCCTTTGATCAATATGCACATCAATAAGCGTGTAACATTTTTTCGTCCCACTCAAGCGTTACACGTATCAATTGAATCTAACCCATAAGCACATTCTCTAATAAAAAAATTACTTTCGGTGTTATAAAGTCAGAAGTTTGGAAGAACAATAGACTGCTTTGTGTTCATCCTTAATGTTGCATTTTATAACGCAACATCAAGGAAGCTGTTTCAAAATTAACGTAACTTGAACAAGCCTAAGCGAATAGATCACTTCAAGAAAACCAAGGAAGATCTTTAAAGACTCACGCCAGACAAAAACAACATCTCCATACTTTGAGTAAACTCAAGGCCAGGGAAGAAATTCTAGTTAAAACCCGCGCTGTTCTCAAATTTATATTTGTACTTTTGTATAGTATTCAGACTTCTGTGAACGATCGTGCAGTTGAAACGTTAGAGTCTTGTTTCTTGATAAATTATTTCTACATTACTTGTTGGAACCTTTTCCAATTGAACTTCTAGTATAGCAGCGATGGTAAACAGTTTGAATACCTAAGAATCTAGTGCCATGAGCCACATTCGTCATATTTATCGTGTTTTTTTTTTATTTTGCTTGATATTTTACACACTCGGATGTTAAATTGCTCAAGAAAGGTCATTGCTCTGTGATGTATTTATTAAAAATAAATATTATATTTTACCTTCTGAGTTCTTGGCGTTCATTGATGCGATTTTATTGAAGGGGTACTTGTTAATCACTTCCGCTTCCAAGAAATTTTGCAACATATCATTTCTTTGCATCTGCAAGGAATATCGCCGTTTATTACAAGTGCTCTATATATTACACTTAGGTAGAAAACTCAACCCGAAAAACTATCAACCTAGGTAAAAATGCATGTAAAACAATTACCAGGTTATACACAATTAAACTAAAGAGATTAGATGATCCTTAGTTAAAAAAATACAATTTACAAGTATCAGGATGCTAAACAGAAATGAAGTCGACCTGCATTTGCTTGATTTGCGGAACAAAACGTTTTAATTGGTACCTATAGATCATTACATTTTAAAACTGATAATTTAGCATATGAACATTTATGAAGCAAAGGATTGGTGGTGAAATGGCTTAATCTTTTGTTAATTTAGGAGCGGCTTGCTTGTCTCGGCTATAGCAAAAATATATTAAACTGTTAAGACCTAAACACGTTTGGGGTACAGTCGCAAGCTCCTTGATAACGGCAAACCAGACATGGACGTAGTTCGACTACTCTACTCAAACTACTGTAGTTTAACTACTTTTCCGAGTAACTTGGTAACTTTCAATTACAACTGTATTTGAGTAATTAGTAGTTTAATTTAACTGCGTTTTTCAGGTAATTTATACTCAAATTACTAACTATTTTCGAAATGTAGTGCTAATGTTGCTCATCGCAAAAGTTTGAGTGCAGAAATAAGTAAGACGCCGGCAGATGAAGTGGCATTCCCGAGCATGGGGCAACATCACATTCCGTTCCCACGCACTTAAACTCGGCAGCCGCAAAAACTGTATCACAAGCGTCCTTGGGCCAAGGTAGCGACGAGCAGCCAAAATATAACACCGGCGCGCACGAACGCAGGAAGAAATGCTTATACTTCGTTTCAGCCTAGGCCCGAGCGCGGACGATGTTATGAGCCGAAGGGCCAATCAAACAGCGCAAAAAGCGCAACGTCATGGCGTGCTCTCCGCGCTTGATAGGACTAGCCGGTGGAGGAGCACTGAGAGAGACGGCGAATACCGGCTGGTACTTTTAGCTGCAGAACACGCCATGACGTGATGCCTCTTTCGCTGTTTGATTGGCCCTTCGGCTCATAACATCGGCCGCGCTCGGACCGGAGCTGAAACGAAGTATAACAAGCCTTGGTCGGGTATTGACCTAATCCGGTAATGCACGCTGGCGCCGCGGCTCCAGCTGCAACCGTGAAAGACGGGGACACTCCGAGGGTTGTTGTTGTTTTCATGTTGTCTGCTTTTAGTGAGTTCTGCCTCAAGCGGTTTGGAGGTTCCACGGGAAGCGCGACTGAAATGACCTCGCAGCTGGGCGCCTGTTCCCATGGTCGCCTCGTCGTCAGCGCATACTCCCTTGCAAAGCCGGACTCCCCGCGCACAAACGCAGACACGGATAATCCGTTCATGGGAGCACGCTCCCGCTTCGAGCTGCAACTGTACGAGCGACGGTGCTTGTTCACATAATCC
This sequence comes from Ixodes scapularis, assembly GCF_016920785.2. NCBI lineage: Eukaryota > Metazoa > Arthropoda > Arachnida > Ixodida > Ixodidae > Ixodes > Ixodes scapularis. The sequence goes on from NW_024609881.1 coordinate 88,573,117, forward strand.
TTCGCGTCCTTCCGACCTTCCACTCCAGGGAGACCTCCTCTTTGTTGAAACAGATTTACTTGTCAGGAGTGTCAGGATACCCTAGTCGCCGGCGAGGCTTGCGAGCCACTCTTGAAAGATGCTTTTGTTGGACCCGGCGGCAGCGGCGAGGTGTACTTCGTTTCATTTTCTGTTAAACCACAATAATTTTCTTTTTAAAGTAGCGTAGCACTATCACTGCAACGAGACGCGCAGTCGTCCGGATGATCTCATCGTCATGGCGTGAGACTTGAACCCTTGACGGTTGGGTGCACTCGATCAGCGTAGTCTCCGAATGTTGTAAGATTAAAGCGGGGCCAGTCATAACAATTTCAACTTGCCTAAGAAAAAAAAAAGAAAAAAAGGAGGAGAGTTTGTTATAAAGACCCTCTAGCCGAGGCAAACCTCAAATGTTTCGTGGTGGACACCTAAGATGGCGAGACTCGCTTAAACGACCCTGCACAGCCTGTCTCTGAAATTCAACGCTGCCGTTCCATCCTGTGCGTCGGTGGAACGTCTTTTTAGCTTGACCGGGGACGTTTTTAGGAGGAAAAGGGAAAAACTCTCCGATAAAATCTTTGAAAGTCAATTGCTTCTGCGAGCGAATAAACTATTTTGGTAAAACCGTAAGCCGTAAAATGACTGCATTTATTTAGGCTCGCAAGGTTTTTCAAAGATCAAGATTGCTGTTCATTTTACAACCCCAAGCATATAAAAAAGTAACTTCGAAAGTAACTTCAAAGTAACTCGGTACTTTTTTACAGTAGTGAGTAGTTTACTCAATTACTATTACAAATGCGTAATTTTTACTTTACTGCGATTACTTTTGAGGTCGATACTCAGTAACTTAACTACCTTTCTGAGTAATTTGTACATGTCTGCAGCCAACACATCATGAGTTGTCAAACATATTTTAGCTATTAACATCGAGGTTAAACAATCAAAGTGCATTTCAATTTAATTTAAATTCCGTAGACCTCTCAGGTAAAAGCTAAACACCTTCGATTTCCAAGTCTTAAAAATAAATTTTAATCAGTGGTGCGACATCTTTAACTTATTATGCATATACGGAGAAAAAAGAACACATGCAGCTAGATTTCGCGTTCTTAGTTTCACAACCCAATTATTTTGCTGATAACAACAAATATACTATATTAACTTCTTAAGTATAGTTAAACTATTAGCATATATTAAATTGGCCGACAGAAGTGACTTCAGATTTAATGTCATTACCATAAACTTTATCGTTTAAATAACACACGCCTCTATTTGGTTATTAAAAAAATTCAAGTCTTTGGTGTCACATATTTGTGACATTTTAAATATATAAATGCCACGAAAAGGAACACATACACCGTGATTTTGCGTTCTCAGTCTTACAACCTTCTTCATCTCCCGAGCAAATATTTCCATGGTGAAACTTCCGAGTATTCGATTCAGCCATGATAAGGGCTTAATTAATCGTCCAAATGTTGTCGTGCACTCTGAAAAAGAAAATGGATGCAAAAGAAATTTATCGACGGAACGTTCTGATTTTACACGGCTAGATACAACTCGTTTTAACTTTCTTAATACCCTCTGTAAAATATTGAGTGGTATAAATGTTAAAAGCCACATAGGCTTTTAACCTTTGTTTCTCGGAATTTTCGTTCTAGAATAGCACGTTTTTACAATCATTCATCTACTTTTCAAGTTACATGCTCTTTAACATCGAATAGCGTTAATCATGCAGATAAAGGCTTTATAGCTTAGCCAGAAGTGCGACAAAATTTGAGATGAAAGGAGCATTTTGTTGCACGATCGGTGCCTTAAAAGTGTTGAACACGGGTGATGGAGAATTGGGTAGATTTTGTTAACAACCAATTTTAAGAATGTAAAAAAGCAAGTTCCTAATCATCGCTACAAATAAAACACTATGTTTTAAATAGGAATACCATAAAAGTTATAACAGAGGACGAGAACGAATGCGAATAAACACGAATACATGAAGGGATAAAACATAGAGGACGTCCTTGTTGTCTATGTTTTATTCGTTCGTCTATTCGTATTTAATATACCAATACGCTCGTTTTCAATTGATGTTTTAAACCCTTCTAAACTCAAGCGACTTCTCGATCAGGTTCGATTTCACTCATTACCTGTACTTAAAAAAAATAACTACTTCAGGATAATTTAATTAATGTAAAGGTGCAAGGATTTCTGGAAGAGAATGACGATATTAATCTCTCGAGAAGTGGAACAGGGGCCAAAGACAAACACAAATTTCCGAACACAGCTATGTGACTGGAGCGCGACCGAAAAAATCCGTCTGGTCATGGTATCGAAACAGGGACCTCTCCCAGTGGAGTGGTCTGCCGACTGAGCTAGCCAGGAGCTAGACGTCAGTAGAGCAAATAGGTTTTATCAGCTGCCCCCTGTCTAACACTAGCAAGTGTGAACGGCCTGTGGTTTAAGGTTATGCGCATAATGCATTTAATTCAAAGGTGCAGAAGAGCTGGATAAAAATAACAATATTAATGACGAAAATTTAATTGCATTGCATTCATAACCTTAAAATGCAAGCATTTCACCCTTGTTGGTGTCAGACAGACCGGTGGCAGCTGATAAAACATGTTTGCTCTACTGACGTCTAATCCCTGGTTAGCTCATTTGGTAGAGCGCTCCGCTGAAAAATGAGAGGTCCCTGGTTTGATACCCGGACCAGGCAGATTTTTTTGGTTGCGGACCAGTCACCTAGCTGTGTTTGGATATTTGTGTTTGTCCTTTGTCCCTCTTTCCACCCAACAGAGATTACTCACCCAAAAGTTTCACCCAAAAGAGATTACTTATCCTTGGCACTTGCGCAATAGACAAAACATTTTTTTTGGCTATGTCCTGCCACATAAAATGTAATATGGAGGAACAAGGTGCGTATGCCTAAATAAAATATCTTACGTGCTACGGCGTGAAAAGGGCCTTTCATCATCCCTGGAATAACACCTTCAGCTTGGACGTAGAAAGGATTTTTGATGTTATGCTGAAAGTCGGTGTCTATTCCGAAAGCGGCTCGACATATGAAGTCCATGGAAAGAGCTTGGAAAGCGTCGAGCATTGATTCCTCCCTTCTTTCATCGGCAAGTTTACCCAGGTCATTGATGAATATGTCTCCTTGCTCAACGAGATAAGGCATCATCTGAAAATGAAGATGGAGAGCCAGCAAGTCTTCACATCCGGTATGACGTTACGGGTATTGCTACCTGGACGTGGAAGAGTGATAGGGAGAAAATATACTGATATATATCAGTCTTATATAAGTAAATATAATGACGCGATAAAGTAAATATACCCTGCTCATCGACTTACATAAACAACTGAAACTCCGTGCGAATATAAATCTAGCGATTCTGATAAAATACGAAAATTTTAGAAGACTCTACCTGTATGAAAAATAAGAGAAAAACAGCGGTATTTATTTTTGAACCGAGGTCCACCCAGGTCCAATATTTGTCGACACAAAAAAAAAAAAACGTCACATTGGAAGAACGTTACATATGTTTTGATAAAATATTCGTATCACAAAGAAAAAAGAAAACAGGACGTTTTCCTTGATGAAATTTGGTTCACAGAAAGAAATGCCGCTTGCGCCAACAACGCAATTTCTTTGTTTCTCAGCACTAGATCTATGTGGACGCCGGTTCAGAAAAATTATATTTTTCCTATTAATTTTTTGTCGGGGTGGCGTCATATTCTTAAACATACGAATTGAATAACCACAATTATCGTAATAGTCAGACGGAGTTAAAACTTCTGCATTGCTTAGTCTATTTACGAAAGCCGCAGAACTGAATATTATTTCCGATATTGAACCAAGTAGTTCTTCTTCGTTTCCATCCAGAGCGGAGGTCTTCTTTTTCCGCGTGGCTTATGCGATGTCGTTTCTTATAACCTGGACATAGGAAATCTACTTCTGCTCCAGATACCTGTTTCAGTTTGTGCGAAGTAAACTCCGGCGAGGTGCAGCTTCGAAGAAATCGCCATTGCAATCCCTTGGCGTGAATCAAGGACTCTCCAAGTGATGAATGCACTTGATCCGTTCTCATTGTAACCTGGAATAGAAACTTTCTTAGGTAAAGTATTTAACACTAAAAAGGCAGGGTACGGCGAGTCTGGAGCATCCAATTATTGGAGCTTAGCCAATCAGGTTCAAACACTAGCCGATAAGGACGCATAAGGACGAATCGCGATGCAAGAAGCGCGATCATAATGAGCCACACTCTCGGTTTCTTAAGTTGTTGGTGACTCTAGTATGCGTCTTCGGAATGTTTCAAAGAGAAGAGTTGATCTATTGCATCAGAACAAATGTGGCAGCCATCTTTACCTTCAAAGTCCTATGCGGAGAACAAGTCGTCTGCTTCTTGCGGAAGAGTTTCGGTGACGTCAGAAAGACACCGAGTTCTGATTGGCTCAAATCGAACGATAGTGGGTAGACCTCGAAGCAAGCTGCCTCTAGTTTTACCCACTATCCTTCATTCAGAACCAATCGGCGTTCTGACGTCACCACAGCCCCTGCAAAAGAAGCAGACAAACTTGCGTTCCGCATAAGGCACGAAAAGCATTATATGGAATTGCTGCGGGAATTGGTCTCTCACGTTGCGCTATATCTTCCCACTAAATTTAGCAGGGATTTCGAATGGTTGTTGTTAAGGTCACGCGACGCCAGGTCACGTGATATCCATTTCCCCCGCTAAATTTAGCGGGGAATCTGAATAGGTGTCTAGGTCACAAGACGTGTAAAACATCAACTGAATTGACGTTTTGCCATCAAGTCATAAATTTCCCCGCTAAATTTAGCGCGAAAGCTGAGTTGTCGTATAGGTCACGTGACCTCACGAGACATTTCGTAATGCCCCTTTCTCCGCTAAATATAGCGGAAAGCGCACGAGTGGACGGACGGACGGACGGACGCACAATATTCTCGGATTGGCGGTTAGCGTTAAAAGTCATTTCTTGGTTGAAAAAATGCTCTCCTTTACTCTCTGTTGTGTGTCTGACGGTTTAGGAATCTTGCAAGTGGTCGCATAAGTAAAGTATTTTTGGAAAAACATGCGGAGGCTGACAAATGATGGTGATCATACCAAGGACAACTTTCCTAAAATGCCGCAATAAATGATGACAGGATGTTTTGTTCCGTAGCAACACAAATCCAAAGGGACGTGCGTTTTTTTAAATATATTAAAACTTACGCATATAAATATAAAGTTCAAAAATAATTACACATCCCAAAGGACATGATATTCAATTATTAATTTGTTCTTATTTGGCATACATCCCGTCAACATATTAATTATTGCTGTTCAAAGGCTTTCGTCGTTATTTCGATTCGCCGTATTCGATTCGCCGCAGCACGTTGCGGCGGTGCCCTAGAAATTTAAAATAAAGGAGAAAATAAAGTATATCTAAACTGGCGCGTGTAATATCGCACTTAAAAAAATTAAGATCAAATAATAAGTTGAATTAAGGAATTTGGGAGCTTACGGTGGACCGAAAATAATGTGGTGAAGTTACTAGAAGAAAACAGGAATATATATTCCTGAAAAATTCTCTCCACTCTTCATGAACACAAATTCCCAAACGAACCGTTAATATCCATCAAAATAAAGTAATCAATAAAAATAACAAATTGAACTTCCTAACCTATTTTCGAAACCACTGTCACTTTTCCGTCTCAAAGTACGTGAGACGAATGACGTAGTAATAATGCAAGGTCATGATAGCTGTAAAGTCTTTTATGTTATTATAAAAACAAACGCCTACATCGGTCAGAATTCTAATCATAATTAATCTAATGACAAAAAAAAATCGCATGGTGACAGCTATGCTATCCGTGCGCTCTACTTAGTGAATACTTAGAAATACTGCTCTTTAATACCTTTATGATTATGAATTTCTTCTTAAGAGCGTTTTACTTAAGTCCTTTTCAAATAGAATATTCGAGCGTGATCTGATTTTTTTGCACAGGGTGGTAAATAGTTGAACTGATGCTAATCAACTTTTGAATTCTGTCGGCTACTATGTTCCTTGTCGCGTTACCAGAAATTTTACTGTATTTTATAATGTAATAAAAGAACAGGCGAGGAAACAAAGAATAACTGGGGAAACTGAAACGTTTAATGGGGGCAAACTTGTGCCCAAAAATAAAAAGGAAACAGAAGATAACAGCAGAGCGTCGCGGGCGTCGAAGTCAGCGAAAGATCAGATTCGCTGGGGCGAAAACTGACTCGACAAGGTCACGGGCGGCCTCTTATCTAGAGTGAGTGATTATCTCGAAGATTCGGCGGAGAAGGTTCGAGCGTAGCGCGCTCGGGGCGAGAATGAACACGCACTTTCTAGAACAACAAAAGCAGGGATAAACGATAGAAGTTATGTCCTCAGCAAGAATAAACGACAACCTTCTACAACTCTGTGACCCTGCGCGCGGCAATATTCAATTCATGTCTAAACTTTCACCACTGTCCCGTATGCAAATTTCATTTAATACAATCGCATCGTCTAGCTTGGACATGTTCACAAATCTCCTAGTTTTTCTCCAGAACTTGGCAAGTCTAGTTGAATCTTGAAACTCTATTACATTTTGTGTGAAGTGTGCGACCTATTTGTAGTCATGTTAATTTGTACATTTTAAGCGGTGCGTGTGCCGTGTTTCTTCTTTTTGTCTTTTGTGCGCCAACATGAAGACCCGCGTGGTTGTTTTTAGGCACGTTAAATAAACGTGCCTTATATAACACCAAATCGCTTATGCCTTTTTCTGTACGTAAAATAATCGCCCACACACTTGCATATAGCGTGTTAAGGTATGGGATTACAGTGTTTGGAAACTGTTCAACCCAGTGGCATGGTAAAATAGATAGCATTTAAAAAAAATATTTTGAAAAGTGTATCTTACGGCTTGCAAATACCTGACGACAGTGACCTGTTTCATTTCCTGCAATTCCCATGTCTCAGAAGTCTTTTTACTCGAACTGTTGTCCAACGTTACTTCTGGTCTGATGATTTCAAGAGAGAAAACGTACCTACTCATTCCCTTCGTTTTCAAGAAACATTTAAAGTCCCTTTTGTCCGTACTCGATATGGTAGGAATACGCGCGAATATTATGTGCCTGAGACGTTTAACAATTTGCACTCTGAAATTCTGCAGGCTAATTCTTTGAGCCAGCTGAAGAAAAGTATGAAAGTTCATCTTTCTGGAGGAGAGACTACATAATGTTTATATTTAGTTGCGTATGTATTTGTGTACATATTATTCATGTTTTGTGCACTCCTAACTGCTTTATTCTTGTTTTTCACGTCCACGTTGCTTTATTTTTGCGAATTTTTGTACTGACTTTGTTCTTGGTCGTTTCACAATTGTGTCTATATTTACTACATTTGCATTTGTGTATATATTAGTCATCCTGTCTTGTGCACTCCTAACTGCTTTATGATCGTTTTCTTTCCCGTTTTCTGCTTTCTTTGTGCTAATTTTTTACTGACTGTGTTCTTGGACATTCAACCTTTGTCTCTTTCTTTTTTCTTTTTTTTTTTTTTTGGGCGGCGTCACACAAGCCACCGTTGGCTTTGATTGCCCCCGCACTCCTGTATGAATTTATGAATGTTCCTGAATACAAATTTATTATTATTATTATTATTATTATCATATTGGAACGGAAAGGCAGCGACATTATGTACTGTCGGAATATTCATTAAACATCCTAAACCTTGGTTCATGTATATCGACCGGCTCTATTTTAACGTAGTTAAAACAACTTACCCCGCGGTCAGCGAAGTTTTTGAAGTTCGTCACAAAAATATAATCCAAAAAATCAATGTCCTTGATCACGAGAATTGGAACATCACCGTTGTAAAACCTGTAGAGATATCAACGTTCAGTGGTTCAAAACTATCTATGAATGAATGTATACAGTCCATCCTGTGAGGCATTACAAATAAAACTTATATTTATACAGTCTATATCGTAATTACAAGTGCACAACCATTAATGTATAAAAATTAAAACATGGCACTTGCTTTGTATATTAAAGTAATAAATAAAACGTTATTGCTTCGAAATCGTTGCACTTACCCAAATATATCACCGTATTTATCACACCACTGTTGCAAAGCATAGTGACGGCCCTACCCAAAGAAAACAGTCGGATGAGTAACATTAAACTAATTTATTAATTTAGAAAAGATATAAGGATTCGTAAGGCAAAGCCTCGAAACAAAAGCATTCCGAACTTGTATCAGGGAATGGTACAATGCATTAAGGTATTATTTGCTTGGTTGCATATACGAAACACAACAGAGAAATCGAAGACTCCATAAAACATATTTGCAACGCGAATCGGTCAGACTCCAAAAGAAAAGAGAAGCTATGGTCAAGAAAGCCGTAGTTCAGAGCTTAATGTCATCTCATAAACTTTTATAAATAATTTCCACTAAAAGAATTGGCTTTTTCTTTCGACAGCCAACTGACAATAAAAATAAAAAACTGTTTTTATTGTGCATTTCCGGGATTCGCGAGTCGCCGACTTCGCATAGGACATATTCCAGTATTGATTTAACAATTTGGCGCGGATGACATTATGTTCTGAAATAGAGGCATGTTTTTCAAATGGTTTGTTCTAGACACAAGTGTATCCTCAGCGTTAGACTATGCGTCGTTCACACCAGCGATTGGCAATAAAACGCGTTTCGATTATCTCGACAGACCCTGGAGTTTAATGGATACGACGAATAGGTTAAGCATTCTAAAAGCGGCTCTACGCTAGGGTACAGCTTAACCCTTTGAGTGTGCTATAGGATGTGCCCTAGGAAGAGGCTCTACGCAAAGGTACAGCTTAACAATTTGTGTGTGCCCTAGGCTGTGCCCTAGCCCAGAGCTAGGGCACAGCCTAGGCCAGTTAAGCTGTGCCCTACCTCTACGCTAGCGCACAGCTTAACACACGCAGAACGAAAATTTTGATCTCAGTAAGGCTGTAGCATAATCTGTGAAAAAATATTTATTTATTGATGACAGACTATTGTGTGGGCAAAAAGTAAATTAAGGTCTGTGTGCCTCCAACCTAGGCCATATTTCTCGTATTCTGCTTTCCAAGACACGGTACTATAAGCAGTGGCATTTCGAACTCGCACCTCTTGGTCACTCTTTTGAGCGACCTTACTGGGCCTTTGTTTATTCGAAACTGTAACTTCCTAGTTTTCACAGTTATGGGATGCCGAGTTTATTTCTAATTTGAAGAAATCACTGTCCACCATATGGCGCGAGCTGGAACTACACAAATTCGTCATTCTGTAACAATGAAGGCCCATACGAAAATAGAAGTCGGCCAAAGTACGCCATCAAAAAATTACACCCGAAGATAACCCATTGTTTTTATCGCTTGTTCATACGTGTCACTACACGTAGAAAACAAATGTGACAGTTCAGTTGGGAAGGGGTAGGGAGAGAACCAAAACAGAATCCACACGAGAACGCGCCCGAGTGTACTCGTGCCTGGCACTCAAAGTGGTCGGAAACAGTTTTAGATTACCTACTTTTACGGGTTCTTTTTGCTTTTTACGGCAGCGAAAGGAGTTTAACAAATTCGACACTCGAAAGGAAGACATTGAGTCTACTTTCCTTCAGCACCTAAAGACAGCTGAAAAGGTGGACAGCAAAAGGATCCCAGCGAGTAAAGGAAATCAGAATATGTTTAGATTTGACCAAATGCTACGTGCGCGGAGATAATGAGAGAGAGAAAGGCCATTCTCCTGCTGAACATCGCATCGTTTTCTGTCTAATCGTATTCCAAGCTTCAAAATTCGCGGGAATCCTCGATTTGTTCGCCGTGATCGGTTGCCTCCGTGTTTTGCAGCAAAATGAACTGACACACGTTTTGTTTATAGGGTACGGTTACTTGGAATAACGTATACAAACGAACGTAGCTCACGTTTCTGTGGTACTCTGCAACTTTTCCCCAAATAATACTCGGCTCAGGTCCAGGTATTCCGAGGTCCTTGAAGTAATCAAAGGTTTTCTTCCTCCACCTACAAAAGAGAATGGGTTCGGCTTTTTTTAAAATCAAGACGGCATGCGTGCTTCACATAATATACATTATGAAGATAATACACTGTTAGCAAAAATAACACGCCCAGACGTGTAAATCGTTGTCCCACAGTGGACAATCAAAACGTGTTGGTTTTATACGCGGCCATGTGTGTTATTCGCCTACGCACGAGGTGCCGTGTAAACTTTACACGCTACACAGTGTCCTGCCTTCCGCGAAACACGGTTGAGCGTGTTGGCTGAGCGTGCTCATAAAACATGGCGGCCAGCAACCGAGAACAGGCGAGAGACGAGCCCAGCTAGCCGCGCGCCTTTCAGCCGAATTTAAAGCACACAGGACGCGTTTGTTCTTGTTCGATGTATTTTATACAAAGTAAACAGCCTCGAAGCGCGGCGGACGTATCTACGTGCAAAGGTACGTACGTACGTGTGTCGTCGGCGGTCGGTGGCGTTGGTAGCTACGACGGAACCGCTAGATAGAAAAACGAATACCGAACTTACATGGATAAATAACTCGAGCAAACTAGTTAGAATCGGGCGGTAACTTGCGCCACCTAGTGAGGTTTCTAGCGGCCAGAAAAAAAAGCAGGTGTCCGGTAATACGCTGAGAACGATCACAAGTAACCCTACATATATCGAAGACAACGAGTACCACGTATTACACAGCACCAACACATACACAAACACAACAACGACACGCCGCACGTATTACACAGCACCCCCACTTTCTACATCCTCTTCTCCCCGCGGCGTATATAAGCTTGACATGTGCGGGCGAGCTCTTTGGTCGCTGGCCGTTACAGATTTATATAAGAAGACACAAAACACGGCACATTTAACAGCCGTATGTAAAAACTGTTTGCATTTAGGAAGTATGGAAGCAAAATCTATAATGATAGTCCGTTGCGAAAAACAACAATCTATTAACAATAAATCTTAAACCTGCCATGCAAAAGTTCAAATTTTTATTATTTTCATGCTCGACCAATGTTATGAGCAGTCCGACTAGCTTGAATGAGATAGAAAAACAAATTATTGGGATTTTATCATTATGTACTCCATAATCAATAAAAATTATCACTGCGCAAAGCATTTTTTACATATTCTTGTGTAGGACATCCGCCCAACACTTCACTACCGCTAGTTGCAGTACGCGTACGGGAGCAGACACCTTCACTTTTGGGGCGTTTTGATGCAGTTTGTTGTCGCATGTCGTGACGGTGTCAAGTGGAGCATTGGGGCTTGGGAGTTTGTGACCGGTGTTATTCGTGATCACTAATGTGGCTCTGATGCGTTTTTTTATATTTTTTTTTATACCGCCACTACCCCGAACATTGAAAATTCACGCGCCCGTGGAACTGCATTATGCCGGATCGCGAGCTCCTTCTCTGTTGACGTCGTTTTCCTGGTACCACTCGTGGATACTGCAAGCGTTTAAACAGTGGGCGCCGTCTCGCCTACATCTGCGGTGACGTACTCGACCTGTTGAAACTTATTGCTTCCGTCATTTTGGAGTACGCAAGTCAGTTATCTCGCTGCTTTGGTTTCGGTTATAAAAGCAAGGCTAAACGCTCGTACTTCCCACCCTCAGTACACGTTGGACATCTTCCACACTTTGACACGGATAACTGGATAAACGAGGATTTACACTTACTTCAGAGGGCGCTCTCACCGCTTCCTCACCGTCGAACAGCAGGATCAGCTGGCGACAAGCCGCGAATGAAATGCTCAAGCATCAAAAGCCCAAATGCACTCGGTGCCGTTGCGGGCGATGCGGGTTTCTGTCAACCGGTAGCCCAGCACAAACCGTGACCGTTCCAGCTCTTCATCATAACCCGGTGTTGCAGAGAGCATGGTATAATACAACTACACGAACTACCGAATCTTGGCTTGTGATTGTGCCTTTGTTGGTCATCTTATTCGTTTTGCTGGAAACGCAAACGACGGGCATAACAAAGTCGTTTGCATATTCCGCACACCACGCAAACGCATTTACCCAGTCACCTTGCGAAAAACGCAAAACACAGAGTCCGCACCGTCCTGACTTCCCCTGTCTTTTACCTACTTTAGAGCAGTTCGTACCTGCTAGTAGGTATGCCTATTAAAACTGAAACTTGAAACTAGGGCCAGTGCCAGCAAGAAAAGAGACAAAGTTGAGAAAGCTTGCTTGATCTCCCCAATTTCTCAACTCTCAAGTGATTGTACCATAATAAATGCACTAACGCCTCTTCCTAAAATAAAGAAAAAGCACTATGTTCAGTACGTAAAAAATGGTCTCAGTTTATGCATCTGTGGACAGGTAGGAAATCTTGCCCTAATTTAGTCACGCCGCATGATGGGCGCAACAAACTCGCACGAGATTTCCAGAAAAATATCGGTGGTGACTTAAGTTTCCTTGAAATTCTGTATAACCGCTCGTTTGCAGGACCGAATCACCTACTTGAGCGGTGTGCGTCGCTGTGCAAAGACGTCACTGTGCAAACGCAGTCTAACAACACGAAGCATAAAAACGGCAGATTTAGGACAACAATCCGAAGTCCATTGTTGAATTAAAACGACGTAATGTTTTTGAAAACGCCCGCAGCTTTTTACTCACGGTATGCGTCGGGAATCTTCTACATTTTGAAACGGAATGAAGGAAAATTTACTTTTAAAAACGCTCGCTGCGCCCTCTTGGACCAGCTGGACCGGATAAGCTGACGACGACGGGACTGAACCCGTTGAACCTCAACCCCACAATAACCAATTTGAGCTCCGTGTTATTGTGGGTTTATACCTCCAAGCACCACACCACACACCACGAAGGTTTCGGCTCTTTGTCGAATCGCCGTGTTGCCCCAAACAGAACGAGATAGCCGAAATCAACATAGCGCTGTCGTGAACCTTGGCTTGTGGTTGCGCACTCGTGGACCCTGTGGCTCCCTTCGCTTTCAAAGCACACACGACGACAACGAAAGATACTTTCCGTCTTCCGGGAACATTACAGGGGCACTTCTTCGGTCACGTCTTCGCTATGTGCTCGCAAACTGCGAAGCTTCTCGCGTCCCCTCAATCCAAAACAATAGCGGCGCCATTTGTTGTTGCCAGATATTCTCCGGTCAAACAAAAACAACGAAAGAAACCGGCTCTAGCTTCCAGCGTACATCGTCGTTGCGCCGTGACCAGATTTTCTCTGTCAGCTCTAACTTAAGATGACCTACAGATGCAGCAACACTGGCAACATCCGGACACAGAGCGAGTTGCGCGGCCGGAACACGGATGGCGACACCATAGAGGTGTACAGCAGCGCTCGTGTGGTCGGAGGCGCTCATTACTAAAAACCAGGGATGGGCAGTATTTTAAATACAAGTATTTGAAATACGTATTTCAAATACTTTGTGTATTTTGTATTTGTATTTAATTACAAATTGGGTGATGTATTTGACGTGTGTATTTAGATACTAAAACGTGGGTATTTCAAATACAATTGTAATTAAATACAATTTTGAGGGCGAAAATACATCCCTCAAATTTATTGTTACTGTCCAGAGCAGGAAGAAAGCTACGTCCTGCACCGAATGCAGTGTCTCTCAGTCAAGCACAAGCGTTTAGTGACTCTGATTACGGTGCTAGTCAAGGTGAAGAATTGTGACGAAATCGACGTTCACAGGCAGACTGGCTAAATAAGTGCCTGTGACAACTTGTGATGCTTTCCAGTCTGATTTCCATCCATATTTTTGCCTGGAACATTCTAAATGCGCGGGTCGTACAGATTTTCATACCTGGTGCGAGTTGCAACAATAAAAAAATTCTCTAGCTAGTGCTGCGCGGCTTGGTCGTCTCGGCTCTCTGTTGGTCTGTACCAAAATGTAATCGACAAAAAAAAAAAAAAAAAAAACACTGCTTGAATTTCTGTATTTCTTTAACCAATTACGACCAAGCTGATTACATTGTTTTGTGATTAAATTTCTATTACGTTACTAAAGCCTCGCACACTAACTCCCGAGTGTGCGATGCGAAATTAAAATGAGATACCCCGAAACCCGTTGCAGGTGCCCTGAAGTCGCTGACGCAAATTTTGAGGATTGTATTTGGAAAAGTATTTGGAGGAGATCAAATACATTTGGTTGTATTTGTATCTTGTACTTAAATGCTTTTTTGGAAATGTAATTAGATTTGTAATTAAATACATTTTTGACGAAGTATTTTGTATTTGTATTTCGATACATATTTGCATGTATTTTGCCCATCCCTGCTAAGAACTAAACAAAACAACATAGAGTTATTACAATAAACGCTCTAGGCTCAGCTGGCGCTAGTGTGCTGTTGCAATTTGAAGCAGACAGCATGCAGTCAGAAATTGACTTCCGGTAATGCATTTCTATGGGAACAAGCGAGTGCATTTTCTCTCTGCGCTCGATTATAAGAGCAAATATGACGAATAATTTGTGCGTGCTAGGCACATTGGAACATTTCTCAGTCACGCAGATGAAATAATTGGTCAGTTACAGCATTTTTATTTGAAATTCGCGGCAATAAAAACGGTGTTAAAACCGCTTCGTACGTGTATTTATATGCACTGTCGGACACTGTTAGCGCGAACACGGCGTCGACGCTTTCCAGCATGGGGATATACGCGCCAAACGAACGAAGGACAAGTGGGAAACCGAGAAAGACTGCAAGAACTACGCAGTAACACTGAGTAAGTAACTCCTTGTGCTTGCAGACGATCAAAATAAATTGAAAGTCACGTAATATAGTCCGATTTGCAATAAATAAGTACTGCTTTATTCTTTCTGCTCATGAATATGTGCCAAGATTCTTGTTCTGTGTTCAAATCATCACACGCACGCGGCAAATCTATGCAAATGGGGGGGAAGCCAGAGGACAGGTGCGCGATAAAAACTGCCCAACATAGCAAATAAGAAGAAAACACACCTTTCGTAGTCCACGTCCTTTATTCTTTACGCTTTGAACGTTTTTTTTAACAACTCGTAAATATACACCACGGGGTTATTTTCATATAGTGAGAGGACAGGCATATTAGCAATATATAAGCACCAGCGGAATGCTGGCGAACTTTGAACACATCCTACATTCCTTTCCATCGTTATTTTGCTTAGAATCGTCGCTCGTTCCTACGTACCTGCCATGGAACAGAGGTTTGGGCCTGAAATAAAGCGAAGTTTAGCATCGTTCAGTGGTAAAGGAAAAATGCTGTAACTAAAGCAATTACACTTTCAAGATACTAATAAAGTTACATACTACCCGGTACAACCAAAATAACAAAAGTTATTCATGTTATTTTCCGGCGACGAAACAAAATTCACGCGCGTTTTCCCATAGGAATACACAGGAAGACTGGAAAAGTAGACTGCGTGCTGTCTGCTTCAATTTGCAACCGGAAGTCTCGTAGACACTGGCGCCAGCTGAGCCTCTAGCGTTTATTGTAATAACTCTATGCAAATCAATAATGAATCAATCTTCATTTAGCTTTAGTTATGACTGTATATTATTTCACTAAATACAAAATACGCATTCCCAAAAATATGACATATATATATTTTTTTTAAAGTTTATGCCAGTATCACACTCTCAAAATTTTGTATTTTCTGTTTATTTTTTTTTTTTTTTCGTTTCTAAAACAATATTGCTGCCTGTGCGCATGCGCGCTTGCGCTCTGTCCGTTCTGAAACCGGTGGACCGTTGTGGAGGCGTCCGTTGGTCTGCTCGGTGCTTTCGCGCTTTCGTTTGCCTTAGGTGCGTCAAGCGTAGGCGCCTCGATCATCGAACTGCGCGAGCCTCCTACTTTCGGGCGAGTGGAAAGCTTTTCGTATCTTTGAACTACCTCATTCGTGCGGTTACGCAAAGTGGGGCCCAAGCAGCGTCGGGGACAAGAAGCACCCGTTCTTTCGGATCCCAACTGACGACGGTGAGTTTGAAATTTTTCACCCGAATTGAAACTCTTCCTAAGCTGATCTTCCAGTCACGAATTGCAGCATTTGAGGGTGTTGTACTTTTTTTAGGTAATTGAATACATCGTTCCATTCTTGAAATTTACAAAATGTCGCCGTGATTTCATTGCGAGGCGCCCATTTCGGCGAGCGTTCTTAGCACGGATTTGTGGATGAAGACCGTCCTGCAATTATTTTATGATCTGTAGACTGTTAGCGAATTAGTGCCTTCTCTACCTCTCCGCGATTTTGTGCACAGCAGTGTAGATCCCTGTCGAGTAAATTGTAATCTATATAAATATATTCTTCTTCCAGTTTTATATTATTTCGGAGTTCATATCTTATACTATCTGCCCGTTTTTTTTTTTTTTGTTTTTTTTTTTGTGCAGATTTTTTTACAGCTTTGCGACTGGTTTGCCACGTTTTCTTTCTTTCGGAAATAAATAGAAAGCTGGATAGTAAAATAACTTAAAAATCTCAAGACATTTTTGAAATCTCGGAAGATTTACGCATAGAAGGGCGGAATGCAGACAGCAGAGCTTGATAGAGAGATCTGCCATCCGTCCTTCCATGCGTAATTCCTTCGGAAGTTTTTGCACCTCCCAACGCACTCCCCTCAAAACAATTAAAACTCACGCTAGGAATTTTTTTGCTCGTTTGTTGCACATAAAATAGCATCATTTGCATTATGTGTTATTTTTTTGTGACTCCATACAGATTTTCAATGCATGAAAATTACTCCAACAAGCCCGGGACAGGGAACCCCAATAGACAAAAGGTAGTGTCCGTGGTAACTTTTTTGTGAAGTGCACTTCATTCCTGGCCAACCTATAAAGCTGAATATGTAACCATCAGCATGCTAGGTTCGGCCATAGTGATTTATGCAGTCTAATCTACGGTCAAGTGTAATGTAAAACGAGAGTGGCTGGGGCAAAAAGGATTATAACAAAAACAAAACAAAAATAGTAGGAGTAGGCCTATGCAATGTTTCATAGCCCTGTTTCTCTTCTGCAAATGTATATGTTGTGAGGAGACAAACTAATCTGTTCTTACATTGCCCTGTGCAGATCCTGAGAGGATAGAGAACACTCATACAGTAAAAATGAGAAAGAATAATGAAGTGGCTGGTCCATCCCATGGGCATCATAGGATCTCGGTGGCCACACCAAGAAAACCTGGTTCAACTCGTGGTTCAACTTGACGGCCCAAGCGACAGGTTTCGGAAGCTCATCAAGAGGCCAAGAGAAATGAGAAATACCAAAGTGGTCTACAGAGAGCTAGGTCTACACATTATTAATGGTGAATTCCGCTCGCAGATCTCGAGCGCTCCAAAAGCGCTCCATTTGGAGCGCGCATATTCCGCTCGCAGATCTGGCTCAAGTTGGTCATCTTCCGCTCGTAGATCTCTGGCAGCGCCCGCTCCACGGAGCGCCCCAAACTCCGCCGAACTTGCTCTGCGGGATTTCACAGATCTCTCCGGAAATTGACAGAGCGGCCCACGTGATTTCCGTCTAAATCGGCGGTGCGCATGCGCGGCGAGGTTGGAGAGATCGGCGGGCCGGTCGGTGGAGTTGGATCTGTTCGGGTGCGTCGGTTGTTTACTCTGGACTGTGACGGCTCGAACGCTTCTACCTCGCGTAGATCAGGGATAAAAAGCCGGGAATGTGGAGCGTGGCAAATCGTAAGCGCTGACATCTGTGATCACCGAGGAAGAACGAAAAAAAGAACGACAGAAAAGCCGGAGGCAGACGCAAGGTTAGGCCTATTCATTCTGCAGCCAGTGATGGTTTACCTTTTTACACTGCATTCCATCGGCGTTTTCCCGTGAAATAAAGCAAGATGTGGTTAGGCAACGACCGCGCAAGTGATGGTTTGTTACCTCTATGTTTATTAAAGTCGTACTAGCAATCTGAACTCCACCGCTGGCAATCGCTGTCCGTGCCCCGCCGCTTCGAGGCGGCCGAAAGGTATGTGACGGTGCCGAACGCGGACGTCTTCGCTATTTGTGACATGGGCGCCGTGGTACGTATAATTCCGCCCGGCCTGTGTCGCGTGTTACTTCTGCAGCTAAGCAGTGACAGTCGTCACTGGTCGTCGGAAAGATCAGCCGGCTGAGGCGTTGGTGGGCTGGTCAAGTTCGAGCAGCGGCCATTTTGAATGGCGGAAGGAGAAGGGGTGTGGGGGGGGGGGGGGGGGGGGTCGCTCCAAAAATGCAAGTTTATCTTCCCCTCGTCGATACGGAGCGGGTCCCACGGAGCGGAATTTTGCCTCCCTCGCGGATTTTGGAAAGCGCTCCAGATCTACGAGTGGAATTCACCATAAGAAATATGCCTCTAAAGATTTTGGTTCAGGACTGTAAGTCAGCAACGAATAAGTTGGCCCGATTTACAATGCATTGTGTTAAATTTTTATTTGCATGGACAAGTCAGAAATCTTTTGGCTGCGCTTCTTGAGACCCTTGAGAGACAATGCTGTCCACTGCGTCAGCAGGTTGCCTCTTGCATGATTTTTATAGAAAAAATTCCATATTTTCCATAAAATTCCATGAATTTTATGGAAAAACAAGAGAATCCACTTTGTTCAGCATCCACTTTGTTTAGACATGTTGTAAACCTTCTGGTGGCCAACAGCCTCTAGGCAGTTTTTTTTCTTGGGGGGGTTGGAGGGGAAGAGGGGGGAACATCTGTTGCTTCGAACCAGCGATTTCAGGTCCTTTGGCAGCTGGAACTCAAAGTAAGTGCTTGGAAAGTTTCACTCTTTAAGATATCAAGTTTTGCTGGACAATATCTGCACCACTAAAATTTTGGGTTATTGTCTTATTACACAGGTTGAACAATTGATGTTTTATCATAATATATGTTCAGGCTGGTATTTGAGATTTCACAACCAATAACCATTTAAATATCTTCTTAGACATACCTCACCAATAGGGCTGTTTGCATACTATACTCCTGCGGCGCTGCATATTTACTTCACACTGGGTTTGGCTTAATGTAACACATATCAGAAATTATGAATATTGTGTTTTCATGCCACAGAAACGGACATTTCTGTTTGTTTTTACAGTATTTTTCTTTAATATGGACATCTCCGGTTTATCATGAATCAATGTCAAGATCACAAAGAATAAACAATGAAAGTGGTATGTTGTTTATTTTTGTCATCTGCAACTGGGAAAGAACTGCAAGTGATTTAGGGTTCATTTAGGGTGGAAACCGCTGCAAATCGTAACCACTAAGTCACCATTGTCATATCTGATAATGGTGAAGCTCTGAGTAAATTCTGTAACCGAAGAACTTTACTATTCTTTTTCGACTCACTAATATATTTCCCTCCTTTTTTTGCGTTTGTCTTTACAGAGACCCCAATAAAAAGATAAAAACATGTATTTATCCATTTCTTTCCCAAGCTAGCTGTCCATAGTACGTACTTCGGGTTTCTTTTTTTAACGTGACGAGTTAGCATTCTATGGGGACACATATCAGTCCCCGAAAATATGAAGTATATAGCGGCGTGACCAAAATGATCGACCATGTTAGCGAGACATGACTGTATTGTGTTCTTCAATTGCGAAGACAGATATTCTCGTGCCATAGTTGCATCTGAGGTTTACGAAACTTTAAACACTCACTTTGCGAACTATAGCAGTAATACTTAGTGCCCACCTTTCAAAGTGAAAAAGCACTATGCTGTGTTCGCGCTAACAGTGTCGCATATTGTGTCTTCGCATGTAGCACCTCTTGCTAACGTAGATACTGCGCGCATTATTAATTTTTCTCCGCATAGCAACGCTTGTTTAAAATGACAGCGTAAATGGTTTTTCGCTGTCATGCAAATGACTGAATAAATGCGTCAACGAGTACGAAAATTGCTGCATCTGTTTCGATTCCCTGGAAGACGCCAACGACAAGTAACGGACTGTCAACTGCTGGACACAAGGTTGGCAAGCAGAACTTACAATTCTTTGCCATAACAAGTGGCATGGCACGCGCGAACCGTAAATTTCCAAACAAAAACCTACTGCGCTACCGGCGGTACCGCGGTAGGGAGCAGCGGCAGGGCACGGCTACCACCAAGGAGGATAGAAGGGTAGGAGAGGGCATGACGTCGGCCGCGCCTCCACAAGTCATGCTCCCTTGACGCCTTGCCTCTTTCTCATTTTCCTCCTTACTCCCCTCACTTAGCATGCCAGCGTGACCACATCACGTGACCGTACCTAGCCTTCGTCTTGCTACGGGGTACTAGAACACACCACAATCTAGCCTTCGATCTGATAAAACCTACCGGACGGAGCGCGCGCAAGCCTGCAAGGAGTACTTCTACAATGAAACATCCATCTCACACGTGACATGTCACGCGCACCAATCGCCAGAGAGATCTGTGGTCACGCTGGGCACAACATTGTTTAAACTTTTTATGACTAGGCTTCACCAATATTGCAACGTGCCCCCTCCTTGTACTTATAACTAGGGGTGTCGCGAACCGGCCGAGGTTCGAGTTCGACCAGGTTCGACTTTTTCGACCTTGTAGTGGAAAGTTCGACGAACCTTGTATTGAGGTTCGACTCGTGTGCGCATGCGCGATAGGCTGGCCAGTTGGCTTCGGATTGGATGGTGATGACTAAGGGAATTAAGGGCAGCGCTGATTGGTTGAGTTAATACAGTACAAAAAATTGAGTTATTAACTTCTTCAGTGATTAGAATTAGTTTATTTTAATTGCGGATGTTCACAAAATTAAAATATCTGTTTGCATAAAAAAAAAATAATTCTCCAAACCTAGACATGCTTGTATCAAGGTCTGGCCACACTGTCCACAAAGTCGAAACGGTCGATTCTGGTGAAAAGTTCGAAGGTTTGTCAAACCGGTTCGACCCAGTCGAACCCCGAAAGTTCGACCTGAAAATTCGGTTCGACAGAAGTTCGCGACACCCCTACTTATAACGTCCTTGGCTACCACGGCGGAAGGTCTGCGCCATGTTGGATTTTGAGCGGCTTCGCCTTCACAAGCTGCTAAGAACCCGCTCAAGCTAGCTCGACGGCGTCAAAAGTAATAATTTAAACGTTAGCGCTCCATATTATGAGCATGATTATTTTATCTTATTTTAGCTTCGCAGTCTATCGATAGAGCAATGAGTCCCCGATTCGTTGCAGTAATGAGCGCCTCCGACCACAGAAGCGCTGCTGAGCGCCCAGTTTACCCAGAAATCGACTCCATTGGATCTATTGCAGTAACTGGGGTATAAAGTTTTAATATGGCAGCCACCACGGAGCGCCGTAAATTCAGAGGAGGGTGCATGGGAAGCCGCATCACCTCCCCCCCCCCCCTCCCCCCCCCCCCCCCCCTTCCTGGTGTTACACGGCCGTTTCAATTGCAGTTGAAGGTTGAAGCCAAAACGAAACCAACTGCAATGTCACGTGTTCAGATCGGGGACACGCTTTTTATATCCATTTTAACTGTTTAAAACGAGTAATTAGACCCATAACTTTATTTGTGGTGTGCAAGAAACTATATTCAAGACCCCTAAAATAAGTACATACATGGGCGGCATGAGGGAAGCCACATCGACATCGACTAAAAAATGGCAGCGAGCACGGTAAGCGCGGGCTTCGCCCCGTCCTGCGACATGGCGTAATTGCTTCTGGTGCATATCTGTCTCCGAGACGTGTTTCTTTCCGCAGCGTTTGTCTCCACGGTGCTTTCTAGGTGTGTCTTCAAGCATTCCGGTACTTCGATAGCCGGCAATGCTGCGGTCGTCGCCGGGGGTGATGCGTGGTTTCGAGGTCGGCTACACGGTTATGCTGCGGGTGTGACCGAACCAAAACACGTTTCTTATAATCTTGCATGATTTTTAAACGAATTATCCGTTACTCAATGTGTAAATTTATGTGAATTTGTGTAAATAGCGTGTTTTTAACCCCAAATATTCACCAAATAAACGGGACTTGCTAGCAGTGTATATACACTGTAAGAAAGTCGGAGCGTCAACCTTGCCCAAAGCACTTGAAAGAGCTAATCGCTCGAATACTCCGAATAAATAGCGGAGGGTAATATTGGAGTCTCAATCGCTGTTATGTAATTGATTCGTGATTCATAAATTAAAATCCGTTTTTAAACAACACACCTAATGTAAGGAACGCATATCATTATTACGGAAACCGCACCCCCCCCCCCCCCTCCCAAAGAGAAAAGTTTAACTGGGACGCTTTTTTAGGTTTAGACTTATTATCAGAGAGCATCTCCGCACTAGAGGTTAAACGTGTTTCAGTGAAACACTAGTAGTGTTTCAGTGGTATGCTATCTCATTTAAGAATCGTATTGTGGCTTTGCCTACGATGGAATAAAGATTTGTTTACATGATCAGAAGGACGATTAAGACCGCGGTCAAGGTGACGACTGTTGCAAGCAAATACATACTATGGTACCCCAGATTGTTTTATAAGGAAAATCCGGTTGCGGGCACTGTGATACACAGTAACATCTAGGAACAAAAAAAAAGACAAAAGAATACTTGGTTTAGAGAGATTCGCAGCGCCGCGATATTGGCGTGCACGTCTAGGTGTTTCTAAAACGTCAAAAACAGACTAAAACAATTCGTTACCAAATTTAGAATTTTGTTCCCGATTTTATGCTGATGAGTCCTGGATCATTCGTGATGTTACTCGTTTTTTGCTGACGTTTTTTCTTAAAATCCAGGCACGTGCGACGCACGTATCTGTTTTAAAGGGATACTTCAACGAAATTTGAAATATATCCGTGTTCAAAAATAGGTTGAATATGATCCACAATATCCGTAAATGACAATCGCACATTTGTATTTTGAGCCTGATGGCTGTATTTTTTGTTATAAACGACCCACTCTGGCAAGCATTCGGAGAAGGCCCAGCTTAGAGCACGTGACATCCGACGCAATCGTGACGTAGGTCGTCTCGGGACGAGCAAAGCTACGGCGAGGCTGACGCCGAGGAGATGCCTAGTCGTTCCAGCCACCGAAGCGGCTGCTTTTGTACGGATTTCGAGTGACATGTTAATCTTTTATAATCTTGTAGGGGGACAATAGCTACTTCTGGAACACACAAAAGGGATTCTCGGGAAGACGGGAGTTCCTCCTTCTTCTTTTCTCTCGTTGTGGCGGGAAGCGAGACACCCACCGTCACTAGCTGTCAAGGTTCCTAGACGGGCATTACAAACGAGGCGTTAGCGACATCCACCAGGTGCTCTTTGCTAATCGCTTAATTCGTTTTAAAATTCCTTTTTGTGACTTTTTAACAAGATATTGGTGTGTTCGATGTGATACTGCTCCTTTGAACACACATGGACCATAAAATAAGCGCCGAAATTTTGTTGTATTATCTCTTTAAGGTTTCGGAAGAGTTCGCCGTGCTGCGTATTTCCTCTGTGTCAGCTTCGAAAGGATTGCGTCCTTCCTATTACATTTATCATTCTATTTACGGTAAATTTTGCTGCGCAGTTTGGAGCACTCACTACGCATCGAAATACAGCAGACTCGAATGTTTTCTCTGCGCCTGCTTCTCGGGCATCATTAAAACAATTTATATTATTTACGATGCCATTGTGTTTCCAATGGCGGTCTATTTGTGGAAAACAACTATGCCTGCTTGTTTTCCTATTTTGACCGGCGGCCACCGCAGTAGCATTGTTCGCTCTATCATGAGACTTGCGTCAGATAATATATAAGGTGGCTGAAGTGACCAGGCTCGTCTTAAAATGGACCGTGAAAATTGACGCCTGCACGAAGCAATCTAAATATTTCGTGAAAGGTCTATTTCACATCTCCGTATATTATTGTAAAATTACAAACCATAGCTACATTTCTGTAAAAAAATAGAGCCAAAAACCTTGCCAGAGTCAACGGTAGGCGGCGACGCAGACGAGTGGGTCCAGCGGTGGGGCGCGTGTTGCGCACGTATTGATAGATGGCACTACCTCCTTATCGAGACTGCTCGCGACGACCGTGATTTTAAAATTAAGATAGTTTTTTTTAATGCACCTTTGGTTTACAGAAAAAAAAACAGTGCAGACAATAAAAACAAATTTTTAAGTTAAAAGGAAAACAACGCGGTTGCATAACGACGGCGTTTTTGCTGCCGGCGGATTTGGTCTGCTAGTCGTCTGCTTTCTTTTGCTGGTCGGATACAACTTCGGACGCGGCTCCCGACGCCATCTATCAATACGTGTGCCAAACACGCCCCGCCGCTCGACTGAGTCGTCTGCGTCACCGCCCGTCGTTGACCCTGGCAAGTTTCTTGGCCCTATTTTTTACAAAAATGGAGGTACGCTTTGTAATTTTACAAGAAAAGCAGACTTGTAATATACACCTTAGGCGGAACGTTTAGATTGCGTCGTGAACTAAACATCGCACAGAAAACAAGTTAATGCCGTGTTGGTGTCTGTCCAAGAGCCTATTTAGAAAAAATAACGTCTGGAAAAATAGCTTTTCCTTTGTTTTTTAGAAAGTAACTTTTTATTTCTTCATTTTAAGGCAATATTTTGAACTATAAACTTACTGGGCATCATCAATAACCCCTATATTAACCTTTTTTAGATAAGTATAAAGCATGCCTAGCCTTTTACCTTGAAAAACCCTTCAATTCTGACGCGTACTCTGGTTTGGGATTCTTATCCAAGCCCATCTGGGCGGCAGCTGTCCTGCCCTCCTACGGCTAAAGCACGGAACCAAGGTCAGCCCAAAAGTCAAAGCTCAATCTTGCGATGTCATGCTCCTTCTAACAGCGAGGCGTTCCTTATCGCCTGGCCGCGCGATCGCGCTACACTTCTTCGTTTTTTACGAGAGTGGGAAGGGAGGCGGGCGGCCGAGACTGTACTTCGTCTCGTCTTAGGTCCAATCGCGGCCGATGTTATGAGCCGAAGGGCCAATCAAACAGCGTAAATATGTATATATATATATATATATATATCGGGGTGTCGAACCGGAACCGAACCAAACCGAAAACCGGAACCGAACCGGTATTTTTTCCGGAACTGAACCCGAACCCGAACCGTTATATTGTTATCGCGATGAACCCGAACCGGAACTGAACCGTAAAAAAAATAACGGTTACCGGCTCATGTGAAAACGGTTCGGCCACGCGCTGTTGACAATAAATGTGCTATCAATGCCATTTGTTTTTTAAGTGCCGTCAACTGACACACACCTCGCTTACATATTTTTCTTCTACACTCAGTCTTAGGGATATAAACGCTGCATCCATGAATCTTGACAAACGCTGCATCCATGAATCTTGACATAGGAACCAGTATTGCGCTGGTCGCGGCTTGCACGGAAAAAAGAGAATTGGAAGGCTGTGCAAAAAAAAAAAAAAAAACAATATCGCGTCACGGGATTTCATTTTCCTACAATCTTGTAAATCCTAAATGCTGCTGTGTGCTCATTTCATAACACGTTTCTAGAACGTGATGTTGCAATTTGTTTTTTTATTTTGATGTTATTTTGATGTTATTTTGATTTTTGTTATTTTGATGTTATTTTGATTTTGTTATTTTGATGTTGCAATTTGTCATTTATAATTTCCGAACCGGTTCGCGAACCGGTTCAGCGCCCCGAACCGGTTCGCGAACCGGTTCGCGGATCGAATTAATCGAACCGGAACTGAACCGGAACAAAATAAATTTACCTGAACCTGAACCGTAACCGAACCCGTATTTTTTTTTGGTTCGACACACTGACATATATATATATATAAGTATATATATAAACCGTCCGGTTGTTGCTGTTTTCACTAAGGATTTTTCTTCTCAGTTATATATATATATATATATATAATCACGTTTTCTGATCTTCAAAACTGCCATTTTAGAAATAAATGTCTGGATAAATGAGGAAGGCCGTTAAACGTCTTCTCTCTAAAATGTAAGTAAGCGTGTCAGTAGACTTACAGAACAAACAAATCAGGTAAATCAGGTCATTAAGTACTTGTTTCATACCCGAATATTTGAAAGTGATAAAGTTCCTGAATAACTAGGAAATTGCCTAGTTTCTTAAGCTCCTCAATCTTGAAACGCTCTAATTGACGAACATAATTTTATTTTAAGATAGGTTAAAACAACAGAGCTCGCTGTAGTTGATTTGTCTAATTCACAAAACAATACTATGGCACATCGACCAGGGAATAGATTTTACTTTACCTGAGCAGAACGATGACTAAAACAGCAGTCAGAATGATCACGGTAGCAAGAGCATACATCCCTCCTGTTCTCCAGTAAAGCGAAGTGATCAGTCAGAACTCTCCGTTGCGGGAAGACATGCGCGAACTTAAATAAAAAACGCAAAAAACCCATGGTCGGCCTTGATACCATTATCTCTTTCGAGTGTTGTGATGCTCGTTGTCACTCTCTTGTTTGGCCAAAATGGCTGAGTACGAGTGCGCAGCGGGAAGAGAAAGGGGGGGAGGCTTAATTTCATCTACGTAGCTTTTATAAGCCTTCTCTCATATCGCTCGCCTTGATGTCATCCTCTTTGCCAATTCCTCTTTATCATTTGATCCACACGTGGCCATTGAAGGGTACCTTGTTGCGTCGATGAACTGAGTGCCGTCAGATTCTACCATGGCTCTGCTCGTGATCGCGGCAGCTGACTGGGCCTGCTTCCTTTTATTTGTTCGTGTAACAAGAATAGATTCGAGAAATTATGTTTTTTTACTCTCCGATACCGTCGTTCAAGTGGATACCAGCGTTCTAGCGAAGTGTTTAACTCCGTTCACCTTGAGAAATATGTTTTGGATCGATAAATTGCAGATACTCACGAATTTCGACTGCGAATATTTTGTGCACGCCCGTGGAAAATGTTTTGTGCAGCGCACAAAAAAATTTGAAATAAGTTTGAGAGTGTTTTTGGTATGCATCCCAACCAAGGTTAAAAACCATGTAGTTGAGTTTTATTGCGGTGTTTTGGTAATATGTATCATGATCCCCGAAGTCATCAGATTTGAAGCGAACGAAGCTGTACTTCAATGAAGTACAGCTTCTGTCACTGTTGCAACAAAAGGCCGAAATCCACCGTTTTCGCAGCTGCGTTTCTCTCAGAAATCTAAGAGAACCATTTATACGTGCACGCTACTGTGAAGTTCAGGACGTAATCCAAGAGGGATTCCGGTGAACGAAACTCACGCGGATGGTTTCGTCAGCCGTTCACACGGTAAATCCCCATCTTGGTCTCGGCAAAGCCACACAATTTCATTTACTCAAACTGCTGTGCGGTTCAGGTCATCCTGCTGTTATGGTCCCTCGTCCGCCAATCAGGGTCACTCACATATTTCCTGTATTTTTTTTTTCGTTTTTTTTTTTTTTTTTTTCTTTTTGTCGCTCTCGTTGAACCTACCAAACGTAGCGAGCGTAGAAACTCCGGCGCGCAAAACTCACGCATCGCACACCGTGTTCGCTCCTCGAGTTTTGTCAGGTAAAACCAAATACGATATAGCTTCGCCAACACTGGAAACTACCTCCGAAAAGCCGTGGGTGAGGCGGCGAACGCGATAGTGGCGCCTCTAGCGGACTCGCAGTCTACAGAAGCAGACGACGCAATGGAAAAGTATAGGTTTCGCGACGTCCTCGAGCTTTGCAAGCCCCGTTTCGTCACCCCAACAGCCAAGACAATTTATTATGATCAGTACGCTTGCACAGCGGGATCCACTGATCGCAACTGCAACGACAATCAAATAACAGCGCCCGCAGAAACAAAAATAAAGCAGTTTATTTAGCGGTCTCAAACGCCACTCAGGGGATCAGTCGCGTTTGAAGCGCATCCGCGAAGCGAAGCGATGAGCCGTTTGAAGCAGAAAAAAGGCGTTTAGCTGGTTAAACTATACGTCGTAAGAGGTTACTGCTGATTCGTTACGAAATCCGTTGTCACAATACTGACCTGAATATGTGATCATTAAAACATGCGCGAACATGTTAAGGTTAGCAGAGTAAACGCACCAGCCGCTGCAGCATAATAAAAACAAAAGGTAACGAGTTTTTTTTTTTAATGCATTGTGACACAGTTATTTCTAAATGAGGTTATATTCTACAAGATAATTGTGTCATTGTAATATTTACATGCATTTACTAGTAATTTTACAGTGCCTTTTTGCAGAAGTGGTGTGACAACGAGGCTCGGTAGTAGCTTGCGCAGCCACGTTACGCGAGTTTCGGTTTTGAGGCCTCACCAGCGCATGCCTGCAAGCGTGTACGTTGTTAAAATAAAGGCGATAACACTGCGTTATTCTTTCTCTACGAGGCCCCCATTTCGAGCGTGAAAATGAATGCGACGGCTGCTGAGCCTTCACCAGAATAGATAGCGAGATTATTGTAAACATGAATGTTTTTCGATTTCAGTTACGTGACGCCAGCTTTGCATGAAAGTGTGCGTCCCATATTCGCATCGTCTCCTTTCGAACTTTTAAAATGTCGGTTTCTGGTGTTAGGACACACGCGGACGTTTTAGGAAGATGGGAAGAGTTAGGAATGGTCACGAAGGCTGACAAACACATACTAAGGGTTGGGCAAGAATACTCAAAAGTGTATTTGGAAATACAAATACATTAAAATACATAACAATAATAGTGGGATACATTAAAATGGTAGCTCAACTACTGATACTAAAATATATCTGTAAAAATGTATCGCGATACGTATCGGAAATTCATTTTAAATAGAGGCAAAACGTATTTGGAAATACAAATACAGGAATCAATTTTAGGGAGGGCAGAAATACAAATACAGAAATACCGATACTGCAATACATTTTTCAAATTTGTTTGAGACGCCAACTGAGATGAAGCTTGAAGTTTGAAGTGGAGGTTCTTGATCCCGAAATTACTTTCCCGTAGGCTTGGCACTTTGCCTTGAAGGTAGTGGTTTAAAACGACGAAAAATCTTCAATGGGCTAAAAAAAAAAAAAAAAAACGTTCCATTAAGGACTGACCATGGCCCCTCCCTGACACCCTGACTGTCTGACAAGGGATGCGAAAAGTGTTCGAGCTCTAAATAAATTCGACGTCACCCAAAATCCCATCAAAACGTCACCACGCCCCTGTCCAATAAGGACGCCCCTGTCATCAATGATCACATGACGTCACGGTGGAATGAACTGGTATTCTTTATGTGTAGGTGTGGCCTTGAACATGGAACTTCACCACGCTGCGCTGCTGTACGAAAGGACAATACGTATTTTCGTTGTAGTTTACCTCGTTAAAGATCATGCGGGCAGTTTCATTTAGAATTTTCGAGAATGGTGGACCACCTGAAGCATCCCGGAACACATGTCTTATCTTCTCTTTTGTAGTTGAAAAAAAAACAAAAACGATACGGTGGCATCCTTGTTGCGAAGATCCTTCTTGCCGATCCTCCGCCAGCGACGCATGAATTGCAGTCCTCAAGTTTCGCCTAGCATAATCTAAACAGAGACATCGTAGATTGCGACCTGATATTAGATAGTTTTAGCAGATCGTTTTTTCGCCCCGATAACGACACCCGATAACGATACGATGCATGCTCAAAGCCGCCGGAGGGAAGAGGCGATATCGTTATTGGGCGAAAAAACGATCTGGTAAAACTCTCTATTGCCGGCACGGGTGCGAGCTCACCGAGAGACAGCGCGCTCGAGACGAGTCACGGGTGTACGAACTCTGGGCCGGCACAGCGAGGCCACCTCTGACCTCCTTCCTGGGTTTCGGATCACCAGAGCAGCGGGTCACGTTCACGTCGGCTGATCACGTACCCATGAGCCGTGCAATAATACGGGCGCAGCCGCAGATGCATTCGAATAGTATGTGTTCAACGCCCACTTCAGTGCGTGACTCCCATGCTACTATTTCAAGTCAACCGCCTCAGGCTCCTGCTGCAATGGACTGTGGCTGAGCTTTGCCGGCTGGCGTACTGTGTACGCTAAGGCAAGAAGACGGTTAGCAGTGGGAATTGGATGCCAGCAAACAATGACTGAAGAGATCCCTACCTAAGGACCTGCGGCAGAGGGTGCTCTGACTCCACCCCTGGCACGCCACCTGGTTCGAATCCCCGACTACGCAACACTTCTCAGAAGAGAGAAGAGGACGCGTAGAAAAATAGTTTGGAGAATCAGAAGGGACCCTGGTCAGGCATAGTAACAATGTCCCAGCATTTTCTTGACCCTGGTGCCCTCAGAAGTAATAAAAAAAAAAGGTGCGTTTCGGTATTTTTTTTTCGGAGAGGTGTAACGAATGTAAATGTAACAAAATGTAACGAAATACATTTCATCTTGATTGTATTGCGCGATACAAAGAACCATTCCAAATGTATATCGATACAGGAATACAGATACTCGTGAAAAAAAAAAGTATTGGGATACAGAAATACAGATACGAAACGTATTTCTAAAATACTACCGCGATACATTTGGATCGCGATACTGTTCAACCCTTCACACAGTTACCATGCCGCCTACTCTGTACATCACCGTAACTGCTGGTAGTACTACCAGTACTGCACTGTACGATGGCAATCGCACGACCGCACTGCGTCCATCTGCAATCCATGGCCCCGTCGCGTTCTCGCGCGTGCGCAGACGTTTGCCGAACCTTTGCCGAACTTTCCTTCAAACGTCCGCGGCATGTGGCAAACTTTGCCGAATCGGAAATTCGGCAGATTTGGTCCATCACAAGTTGCCAGTATTGGCTTACACGGTATTTGGTAAAACCTTTCGGGTGCCCGCTGGGACGCGACGAGATGATCGCGGTTCGTCGTCTGCTTCTCGGGACCTGGTTACCTCGGACTCGCCAGCCACGCCTTCGATTCGGTCGTGTAAACGTGGGTTCATATATCGTTTAAACTTTATTTTTAACGGCTGCGCACCAAAAAAGGCACGTTATTCCCCCCCTCCCCTCCCCCGCTCCTTCTGTGTACTGGTGTATAAAACACATGATAAGAGCATGACACCGAAAGGCTTTCGCGGCATCTGCTGAGACGATTCACCTTGGTCCTCTACAAAGCAACAAGCTACGCTGACTTGACGTTCCTGTAATGGCAGAGTTGTCGGTACGCCCCATGCGCATAAATACTTCCCACCAATTTCCGGGTTTCTGTAAAAAATCAATGCACGCACCTGGTGCAAACGTAGACCTGGGACTCCAAGTTGGGCTCTATAGGTGAGAGACTACGCAGAATTGCACGCCGCAGCGATTGGCCAGGGCCGCGCTTTGCCTTGCCGCTGGCCAGTCGGGGCAGTCGGCGATATTCCAAGCTTCCTCGCAGAGTGCTGAACCTCGACGCCCTTGCTTGTGAACGCCGTGTCGGTGTATACCAGGTTGGATATATTGCCACGCGGTGATACCTTTTAGCACGTTTGAGGCCTTTGATTCGATGGTATTTGCATATGCCCGCAGGTTTATTGTATTATTTCAATGAATTTGTTTGTTGTTGGTGAGGGCTCGGATTCTGCACTGCATTTGGCTTAATTTTTTGTTTCATTTTGAGGTTGCTTATGTTAGGCCCGCCAGGGGCATAAATAAATCAAGTCGCCCCTCGAGGTAACCCTCGAGGTAAACCTAAGCATTTCTTATGAGTTGTGAATGCGAAAGCATGCAAGTCGCTCGTCCGCTCCCTTTGTCGTCTGCTGCGTACTAGCGCGCGCACGCTTGGGGATCTCCGAGGCCTTGGCGCAGCGGCCAATGGGAGCCCCGTCGACGTGCGCCAGCCAAGAGAACCGCAGGCGAAGTGCTCCTATTGGGATCGCGGAAACTAGGAACCGCTTTCCGGCTTCATACTGATGACGTCAGCTTGCTTCATGAGACAGGTAATGCTTTCGCATTAAAAAATAATGTTTTCTGCTTCAAATTCGGGGGTTTTACGTGCCAAACCTACGACGGGCATCTGGCACGCCCCGGCGGAGGACTGAGGATTAATTTCGACCACCTGGGGATCTTTTGACGTGCAACCGAAAGCTCGGTTACACGGCGCCTTCTCCGCAATAAGCCTCCGTCATATTGCGGGGACCTCGGTCGGGATTCGAACCCGCCACCTGGGGATCCATAGGCCGGCGCTCTCGCCTCGGAGCCACCGAGGCTTTTTTTTTTTTTTCTTTATTGCCTGGTTTAAACAGAGCATGAAACACCAACACATACACTCAGAGCATTGCTAAAATCGCCGGCCACTCCTTGGCTGGCGCGGGTGGATTAAAAAGGTTTTAAAGCAACCAGCTCGTCCAAAACAGGGAGCCATTCAGGCTGCTCCCTCTGCGCTTTGTACATCGCCCTTATATGCACAACACTCTCCACAAAGTACTCTCGGACTGGACGCGCATCCACGTCCGCGTGACGCACAGCCATCCGCGTTCGCCAAATACTATGGAGGCTCAAAACCATGAACATATCATAGGGCACGCTGCCGCTCTTGTCGACCGGAAGGAAACGAATGCCGCGGGGTGAAACAGGAAGATCCTTTTTTAAAGTGCGCTGAAGGATGTCCCAATGGAATATGGCATCCCAGCAGTCGAGGAATATATGTTCTACGGTTTCAGGTTTACGGCATAACAGGCAATTGGTCGTCCAGGGAACAAAAAGACCCCTTTCCTGAAGCCAGGTTTTAACGGGTAGCGTGCCGCTATGTAGCTGGAAAAAAAAAACTCTTTGCGGACGGTCGAATCGGCATTCATTTGACCCTTTTCAGCACATCTCGGAGCCACCGAGGCGGCTGTTTTCTGCTTCACCACAGTATAAATTTGTTCCCACTCTTACGCAATGCATCACTAGCGATATCGTGAGTGAATCATCTGGTCCAGACACCAAACTCCATGTTACCTTCTTGATGATTTTTCTTGTTTTACGGAGACTCCGCGGCAAACTATTTCTCTATTCTTATAAAAATGTGTACTACCTTTCTACAGAATTTTATAGAAACAAAATGTATAGACGCTATATATATTTTAAAGGAAATTCGTCCACTGCGTATAGCTTCTTGGCCGTTTTAAATAGTCTTTAAATAAAATCTAATGCGTAGAGATTGCATAGAAATTGTATAGATATTATATCCAAAATATAGATATTGTAATAACGTTTCTGAGTCCTTTCCTTCGAAAATGTGGCAGTCTTTCGCGGACAAAGTCAATCAATCCTGGACATTTAATATAGGTTAATAAAATGTATACATAAAAACATGCACTCACAAATTGCCTTGTGAACATACGCAGACATCACAAATACGCACGCCATGGAGCATTCGTAACACTAGACATTCAGTAGTGCTGACTGTTCCACTGCCATATATACCCTACACTCGGAAAGAAATCATTTAAGCGAGGACCAGCCGAGAACATGAAAATATTACAAGTAGGTTTTTTCTCAACATTATGTTTATACGAAATATAATTTATAAGTGTTTGTGAACTGTAGTTGCAACTATAAAGAATTGCAAGAAAAAAACGGCATCCGCTAGAAGGTTCCAACTGTCCGTGACGTCCCTTCTCTGCACTGCGTCATATTATTCTATTTGGTCTAGTGACTCAAGTCTATCAAAATTCTACACATATATGATAAAAGAAAGTTTACTGAGACGTGAGGACAGAAATTCAATAGCCTTTCTATCATCTGCCTCTTAACGATTTTGGTTGAAACTCTATAAAAGTTTATTGAAAATTGTAGATGCGACATGACTTGGTAGGAAGTTGAAAGAGTCGTTAAAATGTCGATAGTATTTCTATAAATTGCCTGCACTTTTCTTTTTTTTTTTCTTTTTTTTTTTGTATGGGCATTTATGAGACTTATGCAGCACGGGCAGTAGAACTCAGAAGGAGCGTATACCCCCATTTTAGTAACATTTTCATTAGCCGTACTTTTCGTACGTAGCGCATAGTTCTACATTAAACCTGGTACCCGCACCACTTAGCAAGAAATTTCTAGGCTGATTTTTAGGGAAGGTGCTGCATATTCCTTAGAAATCCAAAGTAGGCCCTTCAGAAACTACGCTAAGGGGTGTGTCAGATCACTGGACTTTAATTGACAAATACGCCACAATACGATTCAGTACCTTTTTCATTTCTATTTTACAAATTATTGCTAACATGAGGATTTGGGTTACAAATAAGACGATGGGTCGCGCATCCAATCCTTTTTTTCTATGACTTTTGTTTCTTAAGTAGAGATATAGCTTATCAACATCATGCTCTGGGTGTTCTGCGAAATATCCTCCACGTGCCGACCTCTCCGGTGTCCCAACACCAATAAGTTATTGACTCGCCTTATCCAGAGATTATCTTTAACACGCATTTTTTCTACCATCTAGCGTGATCCCCATTTTTTTCTATAACTTCGTCTTTTTCAGGACACGTTTGTTTACGGTACAACTGTTCATACAAGATACAATGTACAAACAGTCGAAGAGATGGTAAAGTACGATTGGTCAGCTCTCTCTATCCTAATCGCGCATGTCCGCTTTCCGTTTCTTTCAAAGGACCAACCGATGCCCGCCCACTTACCTGATGGCATATAATTTGACGGCAAGTCATGAACGCAATTCAACGGCTATTTCGCCGCTATCCCTACACCATTAAACGTTGACGGCGCCGTTTAGGTACACCAGAAATATTTAACTTGAAATGACGGATTAGGTTGTTCTGTGCACGCGTACAAACAAGCGCTATAGAGGCTATTACCTTCACGCGTCTTTACGCCGTGGAATTCACTCAAGCATTATTATCGGCTAGTATTGTAACCTCATCGGCTGCAGAGCGATTATAAGATCAGCTGGGCTAACCAGGCCTAGCGTTTAATAAGCAGTTGATAGCTAAAGAGCCCGACAACCCTGTTTCATTTCATTTCATTTATTTACCTCAAGGGCGTCTTTGAGGACGCATTACATGAGGGGGGTAGGTGGTACATGCATTTGTAACAACATAGTAACACAATTTTCCAAACACAATCATAGGTATAACAAAATCATCGCAATCAGCCCAGCACAGTTTACAAAAAGGAAATCACATTGTACGTACACAACTGCAATTTTGAACTGGACGTAACTATGTATAAAACAACAATTTCAATATGGAGAAACGGAAAGCGACTATGAAAACAACAAACAAGCATGTACGTGTACTATTCATGCCACAGGCGCTCGCACATTGTTTTAAATTCAACGGGATTTGTGTTAGTAACCATCTCGTCTGGCAAGTTATTCCATTCAGTAATCGATAATATTAAGGGTGAAAACAGGAAGGAATTAGTGTGTGACTGGTATTGCTGCACCTTACAGGAATTATCGGTTCGAGGAGAAATATAATGTGCGGAATGACAATAGGTGTTTTTAAAGCACGAGTTGCTGTAGTATAAGTCATGAAAGTAACATATGCGGTAAATATTGCGCCGGGTAGACAATGGAGTGAGACCCAAATTTGTTTTTAAAGCTGAGACACTAGTTTGAGGCGAAAAGTCGTTTGATATGAACCGGGCTGCTTTGCTTTGGACAGATTCTAATTTCGAAGAAAGATAATCTTGATGCGGATGCCATATGATACTTGCATATTCTAGTTTAGGGAGAATGATTGTTTTATATGCTAGCAGTTTTCTTGAAGTGGGGGCCAAGTGTAGGGTGCGCCTTAAGAAACCTAGAGATTTAAATGAGTTGGTGACTAAGTTATCGATGTGTTGTTTCCATGAGAGAGTTTCAGAGATGTTTACTCCTAAGTATTTGTATAGTGGAACACATTCAAGTTGCTGCATGAGTAATGTATATTGGCTGTATGATTTGTTTGAATTCGTAGTAACGGTCATTTGTTTACATTTGTTGGGGTTAACCGTCATCTGCCATTTTGAGCACCAGGAAGATATAGCATCAAGGTCATTTTGGAGGATGTTATGGTCTGTCGGGTCTAAGATTTTTCTATAAATAACACAATCATCTGCGAATAGGCGGATAGTTGAGGTAATCGAAGAGGGAAGATCGTTGATATAAATGAGAAAAAGAAGGGGGCCGAGAACGCTACCTTGGGGGACGCCTGAAGATACTGGGACTGAGTTAGATGACGAACCATTCACCGAAACTGACTGTTGTCTATTTGTTAGGAACGAAGCTATCCATTTTATTACTACAGGGTTAATCTGGAGGAGAGAAAGTTTTAGGAGTAGTCGTTGGTGGGGGACCGTATCGAATGCTTTGGGAAAGTCTATAAATATAACGTCTGTTTGTAGTGAGGAATGATTATTAAAATGAAGATCCGTGACAAACTCAAACAGTTGACTAGTACATGGGTGGCGCTTTCTAAAACCGTGCTGGTTGGGGTAAAAAAAGTTGCGTTGATCCAGGTATGAGATAATATTAGAATAAATAACGTGTTCCATAAGCTTACACGACACACTGGTGAGTGAGATAGGTCAGTAATTTGATGGATTTGATTTGTTGCCTGATTTGAAAATGGGTTGAACTCGGGCGAATCGCCAGTCAGCTGGTACATCAGCAGAATTTAAACTTTGTTGGAAAAGAGCGCTGAGTATTTTTGATGCTGAGTGCTGTGTCATTTTTAGTAGTTTTGCCGAGATACCATCATTTCCAGGGGCGCTATTAGAAGACAGGTTTTG
Source organism: Ixodes scapularis (assembly GCF_016920785.2). Taxonomy (NCBI): domain Eukaryota; kingdom Metazoa; phylum Arthropoda; class Arachnida; order Ixodida; family Ixodidae; genus Ixodes; species Ixodes scapularis. The sequence continues at coordinate 88,609,693 of NW_024609881.1, forward strand.
AATTGCCTTGTGGATTCCTTCCGGGATGAATAAGATTGGAGGCATGCATATTTCCTGCTGAGATAGAGAGTAAGATGGCAGTGGAAATATTTCACGTGTAAATACACTGGAAAAGAATGAATTTAACGAATTGGCCGTCCGTCTGGTCATCACTAAGTGCCTCCCCCTGGTCGTTTAGAAACGAAGGGCTATTCTTAGTGTCTTTTGGATTAACTATTTTCCAAAACTTCTTGGGGTCCGTGGAAAGAATGTTAGGTAGGGTGAAGGAAAAAAATGTTAATTTTGCTTTCTTTACTTCGGATTTACACAACTTTGAATGAAAGCGATATGATGACCAAGCAGCGAAGTCGTTCAGTCTCTTTGCTTTTAAGAATAGTCTTTTCTTTTTGTTTAACATACGTTTTAGACTGTTGGTAAACCAAGGAGATGCAAGGTCAGATGGAATCGCAGTTTTTGGCACAAAAGTGTGAAGTAATTCTATGAACATGTTTTTAATAAGGAACCAGTTTTCACTTACGGTTCTCTCGTCATGAGATGACATGTAATATCTTTCGAAGTTTAATATGGCTGCCGTCATCCCATCGTTATTAGCACGCGAAAACACGAATATTTGCTTAGGAATATTCGCGGAGCGGTTAACCTTCTGTGAAGTTTGAATATGAATCAGAGCGTGGTCACTTATACTTTCCATAGTACTGATAGACGTTACACATTCTGGATTAGTGCTGAAAAATAAATCTAATATAGCATTATTACGGGTTGCTGTGGTTATCCTCTGGTGAAGTCCAAACACACTGATTATCGAAAGGAACTCTGTACACTGACGAGAATTAGCATAGTTGGGAAAGGGCAGTAATGTAGACCAGTTTATTTCGGGATAGTTAAAATCGCCAGCAAGGAAACAGTGATCACTGGGAAAATTTTTGGTTACAGTCCCAATGACATGATATAATGATATATTGAATTCAGTTCGATTGACATGAGGCGGTCGGTAACAGACGCCGATTAAGACACTGCGGTAATCCAACTTGACGCGAATCCAAAGCACTTCAAGGTCAGACAAACATTCTATTTGGAAGCATGATACAGCTCTTTTGACCGCAATGATAACACCACCGCCCTGGCGAGGGTTCGGTCTTTCCGGAAAATAGCATATGATCGATTTAAGATGAGTTCGTCATTTGTTATATTAGGTGTTAACCAGGTTTCCGTGCCAAGAATGACGTCAGGCTCGCTACTGGACGTGATGTTTTCAAGTTCGTCTTGTTTGGATAGGATACTTCGAAAGTTAGCAACAATAAAGGAAAGATTAGCAGGAACGGTGCGATTTGTGGACTTGCGATTTACCCTTTGTCAGACATTCCGCGCAGTGACATCCCGGCGCGTGCGAAGGGAAACAACAGAATCACTCGCCGAGTCATAAATGAATGACTGCGCACCAACGTTTAGTTTGTTATAAATAATTTTGTATTTCGTTCCGCTTTCTCTGAACTGTTCTTCGAATTCCCACAACTTCTGCCTCGCAGAGCGCACCTTATCAGAAAAAGCTTCAGAGATTCGTATTGGGGGCGTTACATTTCTAAGCTTGAACGCATTGCGGAGAACTTCTCGATCTCGAAAGCTAAGAAATTTTACAATGATCGGTCGCTTTGTTCCGGATCGTTTTTGTCCCAACCGATGGGCCCTTTCAATTTCTCCCAAACTGATTCCGAGCATTTCTTGTGCAAAGCCAGTAATGATGACTTTGGCATCATTCCACGTCTCGTTTTCCAGTTCAGGTAAGCCTTTGAATATTAAATTATTTCGCCTCATTCGGTTTTCTAAGTCGTCAACGACCGTATTCATTTCAGTCAGGTGATCACGAAAAGATATCGAGTCGCACTTAATGCTGTTTACTGTTGTTTCAATCGCGCTTAAGTTTTCTTGAATTTTCGGGATTTCTTTTACTTGGCATTCTACTTTTGAGACCCGGGTTCCGAGAGCAGCAATGCCGCTGTTGATTTGATCCAATTTTATGGAGGTTTCTTGCTGATTTTTGTTGGTTGCTGCAATCAATGCTTCGATCGCGTGCTGTAGGTTATCAATCTTTTCTGCATTTGTAGGTCCGGGATTTGTCTCAACATCTCCGGCAGAGGCCAAAAGTATGAACATTACTGTAGCTATCATTAGCAGTCTCGCAAACCCAAACATGGTTCTGACAGGCAGGCGTAGCAACTTAACATGTTCAGGTGAGGTCGCTTTCTTCTTAGGTACAAAAGAACCTATACGTGCTCTGAAAGTAGCGATGTCGACACCCATCACAGCAGACAAACGAAAAAAACAAAAATGTAGTACAGAAACACTATTTGGGGATTCACAGCCACTTCAAGAGAAGAACACCGCGTACGGGAAGCTTTGCGCTCACCTGCAACGATATCGACGGTGTGAATAGTAGAGTGACAGGGCCGTGAATCCCGCGGTTTCCCTTGCGTCGCTTGTATTTGTAGATCCTGGAATTCGGTCGGTGCTGGCGTGGGTGGGGCTTGGTTGGGTCACGAGGTTTGTCGTCGTGATTTGTCAAGCTGGTACCGGCGCTGTCATCCTCGGGAAGGGGCACGAGCTGCAACGATATCGAAGGTGTGAATAGTAGAGTGACAGGGCCGTGAATCCCGCGGTTTCCCTTGCGTCGCTTGTATTTGTAGATCCTGGAATTCGGTCGGTGCTGGCGTGGGTGGGGCTTGGTTGGGTCACGAGGTTTGTCGTCGTGATTTGTCAAGCTGGTACCGGCGCTGTCATCCTCGGGAAGGGGCACGAGCTGCAACGATATCGACGGTGTGAATAGTAGAGTGACAGGGCCGTGAAACGGGCCTGTCACTCTACGGTCGAGCTAAATGTGGGTTGTGTCCAAGTGTGGTGGGCCGGAATACGGTCGAGCTAAATGTGGGTCGTGTTCACACGCTTAGGTTTCGAACAAGGCAGGCTTGCCGATATGCATCCGCCGGTTGTTCTAGACCAAAACGCGCTGCAGTGCCGAACACATTGCTTCGAGATGTTTGAGAAACTAGGGCTACATGAAAAACACCTGTGTTTACATCTTTAGAATAATGAAGAAACGAAAAGAAACATCACCTCCCGAATTAAGGCAAGTACTTTACGCAACACGCTCAGTAAATTGTGAGTTCTAGCGCGTGCTTCATTTATTTTCATTTCAAGTTTGTGTTGTAGAGCTAATGATATCATCGTCACGTTTGTGTGTACCTGCAGCTTGGTTTTAAAATAATTTTAACCAAACACAACGAACTTATAAAGATTCATGAAGTCTTCTTTTTTTCATTGTAATTACCCTTTTTTCCAGCCAATTTCTAAAATAACAAATTAAATTTAATTGTTCCTTATAGAGCATTTGGAGCAAGACTATTTTTTTCTCGAAATTTTCAGGTTGAGAGCGTTCATGATAATTCATGTGTTTCATGAACAATCATAAAAATCAGGATTATGTATGAGGTTTTTCATTCCAGAATAAACACACGGGTTGTATTCCGAAATCTTCTTGTCTGGCTTTGTACTCGACGTTTGTGTTTCAGTTAGTCCATAGCAGTTTTCGGGGAGCTAATCAAATATTTATACTTGCTGCCTAAATCAACGAAATGACAGCAATACGCCAAGCAAGTGAAGTACGATGCTTACCTTTGCGCTTCATAGAGGGAGACACTATCTCGGCGTTTAGCTTTTCGGTGATTTTAGCGCGTCTGATAGTTCTTTGAAAACAACTTATCCTTTCAAAGATCAGATGAGGCAAACGAAGCGTTAACCTTCTAAAGAATGTCTAGTTTTTTTGGGTTCTTTTTGCTTTTGTTTTTTACAGAGGTGGTTGAAGATATTGGCGTTCTGTGTATTATACTTTTTTAAAAATTATGACTTATACTGCGTAAAAGTAAACAATTATGAGCATAAAGTCGCTGGCTACGGCTACTGTCTGATACGAAGGGTGTCTCTTTTTAGCGAAAAAACCAACAAATGAAGGCGGGGAGCAACGAGCGCGCAAAGACACATCTCTAATAGCAGACTGTTTTGACTAAAATGTGGCGAGGGCTTTCTCGGTGTATGCTTGACTTTGTCTTCATTATTACTAAACCCCATTGAATCTACATGACGTAAACGCGAAAGATTCTTTTTCGGGCTATTTCGGTGATGTGTCACCAGCTGCCGCCGCATCTCGGCTGCTGAGTCCTTCAAACGTATTTGCCTTGCAGACGGCCGCCGTAGGCAGCGAATGCACGCTCTTAATTGTCTGCTATGGAGTCAAGCAAATTTATACCCCTGTCAGACGGGCACCTCGAATGTCATTTACGCTAAAAGCCTTTAGGATTTTCAAATCACATATAAGTCGGGCACCTCAAATGTCATTTGGGTGATGTCTATCACGATAGCGGTCTGTTGTTAAGCTAACAATGTAGCATTTGTATTATTGTTAACCCGGCAAACTAGTATTTATTTTATTGTTTACTAAGTAAATAAAATGTAATAAACTCTTAGAACATAGAATGCGAACACGGAGATGAATACTAAGTAGACGTTTTGACGGAGACAAGGTATTCTGTGGCAACTATGACACGACGTCAGCAATCCCAAGTAATCCGTAGCCGTATCCGTTCCGCCACCTGGTTCGTCTGCCTTCGGAACTCCGCGCATCTTGCTCGCCGTTGTTCCTCGCGCTCTTTCGTTCTTCGCCGGATTCGTATACCCCGTTGACGTTTACGTCTGCGATCGATCAAGCGAAGACCGCGACGCTGTAGCGATGGAGCCTGCTGACGACAGTGATCGTAGTGCGATGGATCCGGAGCGTCGGATTGCTTTCCTGGCGTGTTTGTACGCACAACAACAGAGTGCCTTGACGCTGCTGAGGGCCGACATATGATCTGCCAGTGCAGAAAGCGTCCGCCTTCAAGAAAGGCTCCTTTCCAACGACCTGATGTTCGCTGCCGTTGGAGCGTCAAGTATCATCCCACGAAGCATCCAAGCGTTCAGGAGGAACGAACGCTGGTTTGAGGACACTCTACCGCACTTGCCGGAGCACTTCTTCAAGCAGTCCTTCCGCTTCAAGCCGGTTACGTTTAGGTACCTGGTAGACGTGTGTCGGCCCCACATGGAGCGCGAAGTTACCAACATGCGTTCCACCATTCCGGCGGAAAAGAGAGTTGGTGCCGCGCTGTACAAGTTGTGTTCGAGCGCAGAAGACCGCACCATCGCCAACTTGTTCGGCCTGGGACGGTCCACCGTCAACGAGAACTACAGGGAGTTCTGTAGGGTAGTTGTCTCCGTCCTCGAGCAGGACTGGCTCAAGATGGTGAGCGCCGCCGAGCTTCCGGACCACATCCGGGAGTTCCAAGCTGCTCTGGAGTTTCCACAGGGCATAGGGGCGCTGGATGGCTGCCACTTCCCCATCTCACCACCGAAGGTCAACGCGAGCGACTACCACAACTACAATAGCTGGTAGGTAACCTTTACTTCAAGGATAATGTGTATGATCATCTATGGACTGCTAGAACCAATACCATATACGTTGAACTTCCTGGCCCTCTAGGAAGTCGGGCATCTGTTTTCAAACCGATATTGCAACAAAAAAAAAAAAAAAACAATTTCTCTAATAAATATTGACTGTGAATTTCTCTCAGTAAACAAATTCAATGAAGCTGGCCAAACTGAATGATGCAAACTTCTCGTTGCCTGCTAGCAAGTGTTCTAAAATGAGTCTTTGAGGTATCGAAACAAAGAGGGGCACGCCAAGCAAAGAGCAACGAAGAGAACGCATAGAAAATTTGCGATGATGAGGCAGCCAACTCGTGCCGTCATTGGTCGAGGGGAAACAAACCCATGTGGGCACATTTGGGGGGAAAAATGCACGAGGTGCGCAAAAAGCAGACAAACTTGCACGGCAAATGGTTTCAAAGGTTTCGATTTGAATAAAATGTACCTGGACCAAACATTTTTCCCTGTAAATTTTTATATGGTGATATAAGCTACACCTGTTTGATGACATAAAGGTTATGAAATGGCTATTCTTGAATATGAGATGCCAGCAACTGATAGCCAGCTTTTTACACTTAATGTGATGTTTAGAAGCTATGTACACCTCTGTTCTGCGGAGTTTTAACGAATTGTGCTGTGCTGTCTACTTCCCTTTTGAATCTCCAGTTTTGAGGACTGTATGGCTACAGCATTCAACACCTATGAAACTGATATATACCTTGTAATGTTTGTATCCAGGTATAGCATCATCCTGCTGGCCCTCGTAGACCACCGTTACCGGTTCCGGTATGTGAATGTCGGGGCACCAGGGCGGTGCCACGACGCACATGTGTACCGGAGGTCGGCTTTGACGGCTGTTCTAGAAGGACCAACGCTGCAGATGCCCATGGTCACCATCAACGGGACCACCGTGCCGCCCCTGATGCTGTGTGACCAGGCGTTCCCTTTGACGTCCAACATGCTCAAGCCGTACCCTCGCAAGGACGTTAAGAAGGACTCTCCACAGGACGGCTTCAACCGACAGCTGTCATCTGCTCGCCGAGTCGTGGAGAACTCCTTCGGAAGGGTCAAGGCCCGATTCCGCTTCATCGTGAAGAGAATGGAGTGCGAGGTGGACAATGCCCGGCTTGTTGTGCGAGCCTGCTGCATTTTAAACAATGTGTGCGAACATTTCAATGACGGTGTCGAGCCCCAGTGGCGCAGCGACGTGGCGACGGAGGATAGGATCTATCTGCAACCGATGTGCACCACAGATGCTGAGGCAGACAATGGGCAGAGCGTCAGGGACGCTATTGCGGGCTATCTACACCAACGCTCGAGGCGGATGGTCTAGATGAAGAGCTCAATTGGCTGCTCCTGTTTGCAGCAACAGAAGGACCAAGACCAGAGACCTTGACATCTACGAGGGCCCTTTCCAGTGCGTGAAGAACAAAAGGCCCTTTTTAGGGCCAAACAAATCTGGCTTTGGAGCGTAAGACGTGCTGCCAACTCCCGTGTCCCAAGTGAAGTCTCATGTTTCGGTCCATATGCTTAGCCTTCTGTATGCTTTCATGTGGCTTTTATAACACAATTTGAAAAAATTTTAGGGCATTGACTGCCCAAATATAAGTTCAAGCACCTTTCATAGCTACTATGTGCAATGAAACAAAGCTTATAAAAAAAATATCATCTGAAAGGGTCACTGCTGGAGTACAAGAAATACCAGCACCTGTTTGGGGGATTCCTTCAACTGTTGCTTTCTACGAGAGTTGCAAGGAAAAAAAGTATGGGTGTGCACATAGTAGAATTTCAGCTTGAATGAAATCAAATATTCCCAAATAGTTGGCAAAAAGTCCAATGTATAATCAAATAATGAATACCAAGAATTCTGTTTGGGGGCTCCACATGCCAAACCAATCAATGGCATCTGGTACAACTTAAGGAAAAACTGGGGATTAGTGTGGGTCACCTAGGGACCTTGAGGTACAACCGAAATCTTGGTTACACAGCGCCCTCTCCGCAATAAGCCTCCGGCAGATTGCAGACACCTCGGACAGGATTAGATCCCGCCAACTGGGGATACGTTGGCAAACGTTCTGCTCTGGAGCCACCAAGGCAGCTACTCTTGAATGTAACCTAAATGCACACCGGGACAGCTTACATTGCAGTTTATGTGGTATTTTTATTCATGAAAGCCATCAATGCAGTCGCGAGCTCTTGCTGCACCTTGATGGCGGTTTCTTGCCGGACTATTTCCCGCTCGCGTAAGGCGAACTCTCTTGCCCTCGATGCCTCAAAACTCTGCCTGAGCAGCCTCTGCTCATCAATCACCGTTTTAATGTATGCGGTGCTTGGAGCTTGCGGCCTCTTCCTTTTCTGTGGCCTCGGCGGCGTGTTGCTCGTGTCATTGACGCTGCTGGGCCCCGGCCTGCTTACACTTGTAGTGGCGGGGGTGCTGGTGACTTGGCTTTCCTCGCCATGCAGCTCCTCTCCCGGTTCCTCGACGGGCTCCTCGAAGTAGTCTACTTCGACCACGCCTCCCTCTTGCATGTCGGAGAGCAACTGAGAGGAGTACCACACAATTAGTTTTCTTGTTAAGCTACAAGACACTGCAGCAAGCTGTTAGGTGCCACCCAAAGCCATTATACAAGGGGTACTCAAAAGTAACGGAGCTCCAACCCTGTGTATGAATGCTTTGTAGTTGAGAATCATAATGCTAGGTATTGCTACCATAGTTATGTGCATCAAAAGTGCAAAGTTGCTATAGCTCTATACTCTGTTTCAGAGACATCATTCAACGCTCTCAAAGATACTGGCACAAGCACGGGACCGTCACACGCGTGCAAAGTTTCATCGCTTTGCAACGGCTTGTCGAAAAAGCAGCCAAAGCAGAGGAGCACCTCGATTAGCTCGATGAACTCTGCTGGGTGGGCTATTTTCAAAATAATTTCATGCATTTGCCACTGGCTGCCACTTGTACATTCTAACGATTTGTTATTCAAAAATGCGGAAACTTTTCTGAGAGAAACGACGAAACCCACCTCCACTACTGCTGGTGTAGCATGGTTAGAAGACAGGCTTTCATCCACGAGGGTCGTGTCGTTCAGCGGTAGAGACCCCAACAGTCGGTTGAGGTCCCAGAAGAAGGGCCACTTCATGGCACCGGAACCCGTGGTGGTCCCTTCCCTCAGATGTTTTCTGAAAAATGGGATTGCAGTAAATGGCAACTTTATGGCAAAGCTATCGATGTATGTATAATGAGATTTTTTAACTGGGATATTTAAGTCATGATTTAAATCATGATTTAAATCATGATCTAAACCACAGTTTAAGTAATCTTAATTTTTATTTTCCGTACTGACTCATACTACTCTCAGGGTGCATGCAACTTTATAATTATCTTACGGGTACGTGTTGGTCAAATTTTCTATCTTGGTGTGGACCTGGTCCTTGGTCCTCACGATGCCGCAACGAAGCAGCTCCTCCGCAATCTCTTCGTAAACGACTCCGTTACGCTTGGCGCGTCGAAGGTCCTCCATTTTGCCCTCCCAGAGCCGGATCAACGTCCAGGTCTCCTGGGAAGTCCACACTACGCGCGGTACCCTCTTCTTCGCGGCCGAAGGTCCCGCTCCGTTCGACATGGTGTCACTTCGCGCGCGTCCTTAAAACGACTTAAAACAATAAAAATATATATGTACAACAAAAATATTATTTATATACAACACAAGAATAAAAGACTCTAAAACGATGATAAAATATAAACAAAAGAAATAGAAGATGAGACAGATAAATGGCAAAAGGAATGGGAAAGCTAAACAACCGAGGTAAGCGAGCGAGCAGACGAGCGAGCAGACAACGGCTGGTACTGGGCAACTGAGACCGCGAGTATATTAAACAAATATATCGCAAAAGGTGTGCGAGATATACAGGTTATAAGCATTTTTTTTCTGAAAATAATCGTTACAAGCACTGTTTTCAATTGTATTTATATTATTTATAATGTTTTATTTCAATTCGCGGAACTTGCGCTGACCGCTGTTGACGAGACTACACATTTGCGAGCCGTAAATGAGTTTGGGCGAACTCAGTTGAGCTCGAATGTCATTTAAGTCGAATGTGATTTAAGTTCCCGTGTGACACTGCCTAAATGACATTTACACTGAATGTCATTTGGGGTAAATGACATTTGAAGTGCCCGTCTGACAGGGGTATTAGTCCCTCAATTCTTGATACAAAAGACAGACCATACTAGGCCGTCTCCGTACAAAATTTTTACCCGCTTTATTAGGACACCGACCCATGCAGTCCCATTAAAGGGCGAACACCCCCCCCCCCCCCCAATCTCTTTCCTCATAAAATAAAAAGCGCACGAAATAAAATGGAAAAAAGAGAATACACGTACGACAGTCAAGCTCTTGTTTGTCGTACTAATGCCCCTGAACAAGAAAGGTAGCGCCATCTTCTCCCTCATCCTCTGACGCGCACACCTTTTATCTTTATGTTTTGGTTTTTTTACACCCGCGCGTCGACTGCAGTGCCGCCTGGATTGGCCCAAGATAGCAGACGGCCTTCGCATACTTGAGTCAGAGCGCAGTCAAAGGCTGAAAGACACGCAAATACTTACACCAGGCTAAAAGCGCACTTTCACGGTCTGCCAGCCTCGAAGGATGTGGTCAAAGAACGACGACGATGAAAGCCATGACGTTGCACAGTCGGCGTTATTTCATTGGCGACATGAGCTCATACACTGTTAGCAAAAATAACACGCCCAGACGTGTAAACCGTTGTCCCATAGCGGGCACGTCGAAACGTCTTCGTTTTACACGCAGCCATCTGTGTTTTTCGTCTACACACGAGGCGCCGTGTAAACTCAACACGCTACACCGTGTCTGCTTTCCGTAAAACACGTTTCGAACGTCTTCCTTATGAAACATGTCGGCCAGCAGCCGAGAACAGGCGAGAAACGAACCCAGCGAGCCGCGCGCCTTTCAGCCGAATTGAAAGCAAACAGGACGCGTTAGTTCTCGTTCGATGAGTGAAGTCTCCAAGCGGTGGACGTAGTTACGTGCAAAGGTACGTACGTGCGTTGTAGGCGGTCGGCGGCGTCGGTAGCTTCAACGGAGCCGCTGGACAAAAAAAAAAAAAAAAAAACGAATGCCGAACTCACATGGATAAATAACTAGAGCAAACTATTTAAAATCGGGCGGTAATTTGCGCCACCTAGCAAGATATCTAGCAGCCTATATTTTAAAAAAAAATTGAAAGCCGCTTACAACTCTCTGTAACGCCGATTAGAGCGCAGCTCTTGAGGAGGAGGAGGGAAAGGCGCTGGGGGGGTTAGACTAACCAGGGGGGGGGGTCACATGACCTTGGGGGTCACGTGACCCCCAATGACGATGATGTCATCACTGACGTCACTGATGATGTCATCAGTGACGATGACGATGCAGGTACCGATGACGTCACCAGTGATGATGACGATGCGAATGTCGGTGACGTCATCAGTGACGTCGCTGACGACGTCATCAGTGATGATGACGATGACGATGCGGATGCCGGTGACGACATCAGCGACGTCACTGATGACGTCATCATCACTGATGACGTCACCGGCATCCACATCGTCATCGTCATCATCACTGATGACGTCACCGGCATCCACATTGTCATCGTCATCATCACTGATGACGTCACCGGCATGCACATCGTCATCGTCATCATCACTGATGACGTCACCGGCATCCACATCGTCATCGTCACTGATGACGTCATCATCATTGATGACATCATCATCATTGATGACGTCACCGGCATCCACATCGTCATCGTCATCATCACTGATGACGTCACCGGCATCCACATCGTCATCCGCATCGTCATCGTCATCATCACTGATGATGACGTCATCAGTGATGATGACGATGACGATGTGGATGCCGGTGACTTCATCAGTGTCGATGACGTCATCGGGGGGCACGCGACATCGGCGGGGGTCACGTGACCTCGGGGGATCACGTGACCTCGAGGAGGGGGTCACGTGACCTCGGGGGGGGTCACGTGCCCCCCACGAAGTCACGTGACCCCGGTGGGGGCTCGCGCGCTGCATTATGGGACATTTCCCATGATGCACCGCGCGGTTACGCCGACGGCGACGCCGCCGCAGCTCAAGCCGGAAACGGGCCCCTAAGAGCTGCGCTCTAAAAAAAGACGAGTGTATTACTACACTGCGAACGACCACGACTGGACAGCAACCCTACAAACATAGTAGGAAACACCATTACCACGTACTACACGGCACCGACATGTACACAAACAGAACAACCGACACTACGCCCAACACTTCCTTTTTTTTTTCTTTATTGCCGGGTCATGACATTCAAACATCAAACAGATAGCCGTATTACGGTGTAAATACTAGCCTACATTTGGCTAGGGGTGTGTTTTTAAAATTGTCACATGAAAAACAACCCTTCTATAGTCGGTAGCCACTCAGGGACTTTCTGCTGGGACTTCGCAGTTTCAACAAATGATACAACACTCTCACGGAAATACTCACGTGCCTCCCGTGCATCACGGTCGGCGTGGCGCACTGCCATCCTCATCCTCCAGATGCTATGCAGACAAAGCAACATTATCAGATCGAATGGGACGCCACCCTCGTTATCAACCGGTAAATACCTAATCCCATGGGGGTCCAGTGGCAAGTCTTCCTTTAGGGTGCGTTGAAGGACGTCCTAAAGGAAGATGCCGTCCCAACACTCCAGGAAAACGTGTTCTATAGTCTCGGGTTTCTTACAGAGGATACAATCGACACCCAAGGGAACGAACATGCCCTTCTCTTCTATGAAAGTCTTTACCGGTAAGGTAGCAGTATGTAGTTTAAAGAAAAACGTTTTCACACCGGGAGGCACTAACATTTTTTTAACACGCTTCAAAACGTCCTCTCCTGGACCCGCACTGTACAACGCTCTGTACATTGGCACAGGGAAAACAACATCACACACATCCTTATATAATTTTTTTCGTGATACAGTACTTAAATATTCAAACGAGAAACGGGCAGCTAAAAACCGACATGAGGCAACCACCTCTTTAAGGTGGCCATGAATGCCCCCTGCTACAAAAGACGAAGTGAACACTAACTCGGGCAAAGCCCGCCCCAGTCTCATTTGGAACACCGTGCGCAAGAAAGGGTCGGTGGCATCACGAAAGAAAAGAAAACGATTTACGATCTGCCGTAGAAACAGGTGTGAGAGGCTTAGTCCCCCCTCAGTTCTGGCAGCAGTTCGGCACTCGACTGTCAAGCTACCTAACGTATTACGTAGAGGCACGATGCTTGGACTCCTTCGAGAGGCTGAAGGCGCTGCTAGTCGCGGACCAACTGAAAGCATCGGTTGGTGCAGACGCCCTTAAGTACATAACCTTTAAGGAAGGGAAAGAGTGGTTCGATCGGTCGCAAATCGCAGACCTCCTCGCTTTGTATGATCAAGCCAAGTGCCGCAGCGCCACGCCCGTTCGTCCTGGAGCGGGAGGTGCAGAGAAGGGGGAGATTGCACGGAAACCAGAAGGTAAGAAGAATCCCGGGTGCTTTAGGTCTTCAGGGGGTTGGTTTGGTGGCAAGACATGTTACAGGTGTGGCAGTCCGTCACACCTGGCAGCCGCATGTCCACAGTCGAGGGAGGAGAGGGCAACCGCTGACGCCAATAGCTCCAAGGTACAATGCGTGGAACTCAGCCTAGAAAACAGAGAGACGCTGGCGGCAAAGATCGAGAGATCAGGAGAGAGGCGAGGCGTACAGTCGCCGTTACTTCACACACAGGTGATTTGCGGCGGGCAACCCATAAACGCCATCGTAGACACGGGCAGCGAGATTACCGTCGTGCGTGAAAGCTTGCTGCTTCCGAGAGACATCGAACCGAGCGGTTCGATAACTCTCGTGGCCGAGTTTGGATCCAAGATCCAAGCCAAGCTGGTCACTATTCATATGAAACTCGCACCAAGCGGGGCTGATACCGTCCCTCCCACGGTGGTTGAAAGGATTCCGATCTTGTGTGCCCTGACGGACGAACTCGCGCCCCATACGGATTGCCTGCTATCAGCAGAGGTGTGGGAAGCGTTAAATCCCACTGAAACTGAGCGGGAGCAGCTCCCGGGAGTGACCGAACGTAGCGAAGAGTCGCACATGCACGTGGTAACCCGGGCGGGGGTGGGTGCGGCGCCCAGAGAACTGACGGCGCGACGCCATCGGGAAACAGCGACGGGGAGCGAGACCGATCGCCCCGTGTTCGAGCGGGAAGCCCCTTGCTCCGAGGGAGCTAGGAAGGAGGAGCTGTCGGGCGAACAACGGCGCGACCCGACGCTGACAAAACCGTTCGCTGACGCCAAAGTCGGGAAGGGGGGGATCTTCGTACAGGACGGACCTCTGTGGCACCACGACAAACTTTCTGGGAAAAGTGTAACACAGCTGGTGCTTCCGAGTGGGCGACGCAAAGAGGTGTTGCTGTTGGCCCACGAATCACCATGGGGCGGTCACCTTGGAGCTAAGAAGACGATGGCGCGCCGCGCAGCTTACGTCCATTCAGCGACAGAGGGACTACGCCTCCTACTATAACCGAAAGGCCAAGGCAAAGAGCGTTGAGGTAGGGGACGACGTTCTCCTGTTGGATACCAATATGCAAGGGAAAATGCTCTCCAAGTGGAGCGGGCCGCACACTGTAGTGGCGAAATATCACGATCACTCGTACGTGATAGAGACCGAACAGGGCAGGAGACGCACGGTGCACGCCAATATGCTTAGACGGTACCACGCCAGGCTGGGGAAGGTCGGGGTGATCTTTCACGAAGATGATGATTTCGGACAGGTCGGCTATACGCCACGAAGGCCGTCTCCGGGTTCTCCCGACACCGCGGTATTCCCTGAGGAGGCCCTGACCGACCTGATCGAACCTAAAGAGGGCTCAGATGCGGGAGCTGTTGTCCGAGTTCGGTCAACTATTCGTCGAGCGGCCCCGAGTATCTGATGTTGGCGAACACCGTATCATTTTGAGGGAGGATTGTTTTCGGAAGAGCCCGCACCGTCATCGAATTCCCGAGGTATTGAAAGGGGAGGTGACCAGGTAGGTGGGCGAGCTTCTCGAGCTGGGATTAGTATATCCCGCCGAGAGTGAGTTCGCGCACCCTGTTGTCTGCGTGGCCAAGAAAGACGGCGGCATGCGGATGTGCATCGATTACCGGAGCCTCAATGAGGTCACTCGTGACGATACCCTCCCGATGTCGCTGCCGCAAGAGCTAATCCTGAGGGTCGGTCGAGCCGCGTACATTTCACTCGTGGATCTCCGCCGCGGGTATTGGCAGGTGCCCCTGGCTCTTGAGAGTCAGTTACACGGCCTTTGTCACGCACGATGGCCAATACGCTTGGCGGGTCATGCCTTTCGGGCTGAAAAATGCCGCCGCGACATTTCAGCGGATAATGAACTCGCTCCTGCGAGAGCATCGCGACTACGCCTGTGCGTACCTCGATGATATCGCGATATTCTCCGGGTCGTGGGACGAGCACCTACAGCACTTGCCTTCCGTTCTTTCGGAACTCGCCGTCGTGGGCCTGACCGTCGCGACGGACAAATGTCAAATCGCCCGACCGTCGATCGCGTATTTGGGGCACGTGACCGGCTCGGGGAGGCATGCCCCGGACCCCATAAAGCTTGAGGCAATCAGAGGGCTTCAGCGGCCCGTCACCAAGAAAGAGGTGAGGAGCGTGCTCGGCCTTTGTGGCTGCTATCGAGAGTACGTCCCCGGCTACGCGGAGCTGGTCCTACCCCTCACCGAGTTGACCGCCAAGCGGGTACCGAACACAGTGCCGTGGGGAGACCGAGCCGAGCGCGCCTTCGAGGGACTGAAAGCAGCTCTCATGAACGCCACGGCTCTCGCGACGCCGGACCCCGGTCAGCCATACTGGTTGTTTACTGACGCGTCGGACTTCGCGGTCGGGGCTTGTCTTGCGCAGGTGTCGGATGGGGGGAGGGAGCGGCCTGTCGCTTTCGCCAGCCAGACATTCTCTCCCACACAGTCGCGCTGGGCGACGGTTAAGAAACAGGCCTTCCCAGTCATATGGGCGTTGCGAAAATTCGACAACTGGCTGTTTGGGGCCCAAGTTAACGTAGTGTGAGACCATAACCCACTCGCCTACTTGACCGCCAGAACTCCGAAGAGCGCCAAGTTAATTCGGTGGTCAATGGCACTGCAGCGCTACAGCGTGACGGTGACTCGCAGAAAGGGGAGGGAACATGTCAACGCAGACGCGCTCTCTAGGCTGCCGAACAGCTGTTGGGGCTAGGGCACCCTAGTTGGGGCGATTAGAGATTGAGCGCACAATGGCAGGGAGCGCATACCCGCTCTTTACATGTACATGGTGTCAGCCGGTGCGCGGGCGGAGAGGCGATCACGGCCACGCCTCTTAAGTGCTAGCTAACCTGGACTCGCATTCCAGCGATTATGTGTTTTCTTGACTTTCCTTTTCGTGGCAGGGAACTTTTGCTACTTTAACGTTGTTGTGGGTACGAGCGGAAGGGGCCCACCAAGGTGCCACTGATGCATGACATGTTTATTATTGTTCCCGTAGCCGCGGGCATAGAGGATTGCCGTTGCTTCACTTGGTTTTCGTTAAACGACGGACCTCGCATTCTAGCAAGGAATGCTGAATGAAGAGAGTGTGGCTTTATTTCTAACGTACGTGTGCATTATTTTCGAGTTACTGTGTATACTTTTCTTGGTTGTTATTGGCTACGCCGCCATCCTATTGTAGTAACTGTTGGCCGGTCCAAAAGTCCCGGCACAGTTTTCAGGGGGGGGGGGGGGGGGGGGGGTGTAAGGATGGCGAGGGGAGCTTAGCGGAAGGAGCTCGGGGAATTGGCGGCGAGGTCCCCCGAAGCGTCCTTCGGAGGCGCCCGATGTCTTGTCTTTCCCTTTGGCGGCAAGCGGAGGCCAGCTCCCGAAAGTGGAAGCAGATTTCCCCGCGTGGGAAGTAAAGAAACCTCTGTTCGCGGGTGGTCGCCCTTGCCGCCGTGGTAATTGGGGAAGCGTCTTTTTAAGGGCATGTCGGCGACTCCGGGGAGAGAGGGAGGTCCGGCCTCCCTTCGGGATGTCGGTGCGCCTCCTTGGAAAAGGCGAGTTTGAACGAGCCCGTGCGCGGAGCAAGAAGTTATCTCCCGCGGTCCCGAGGGCTCTGCGTACTTTGCCCTGCGGGGCGGAGAAGTTGCCGTGCGCGGCAACGGATTTGGCGCTGAGACGCTTTTGTCGACGTCGGCCTGCCGCGAGCGGCAGCAACAGCGTGACAGCCTTGTACTATATTCGTTCTTCATTGTAAATATATTTATCGCAAAACCTCCATCGAGTTCTCCGGCTCCTGACTGGCGAGAACGGCAGATCCCCGCACCACCGCACGACACACCACGGTCACCTGGCTCCATCGAAACCCGAGGGAGACGACGGAGTGCCGGGAAAACCACCATCGCTCCTGGAAGGAAGAATCTTTACTGCGGCGTTCCAAACCTACTCTAACGGATCCGAGTTACCCTGGCGTTGTATGTCACGTGACAACAAAAATAGAGAAACGCTGGACGCGGGTAGCTCTTCGATAACCACTTTTACCCTAGAGCTAGATTGGTTAGATCAAGTAAGTTTGGAACACGGCCCACACGAGCTCCTTCCAACCGTGGATACGGGTGGCAGAAGCCGAAAATATTTCGAAGATAAATAATTAGGCCCGGGTTGGAGCGGCAGAGTCTAAAGCAAAAGAGACGGCAACGTTATGAAGTTTCTACGAACGTTTCAATATTCCTGAAAGCTTTGAAGAGTCGCTTCGTGCATTGGCTGATCTATTTATTGACCATGCATGCTGTTCCGATTTAAATTAAAGACAATATTCTCGAACCCTCTCGTCGACGCAGGAAAACCCTCAAATTTGTCAGAGATTTGTTGGTTCCGTCGGTTCCGTCTAGCAGCGAGACGGAAGCTACGCCGATACCGGCACACCGTCATTCGATTGCACGTCGTTTTTAGGCGGTATGCATGAACAAGCCTTTCCCGCAACGCTAACTGGTGTTTCGGCTTTCCAATCGAAGTATCTTTATTCGCTGCGGCCGGGCTAAGCATTCTAAGCTGGGCAGCCGTCTGACTGTCTTTTCATCACTTTTCTGTCGCCGAGCTATCGGCACGTTCGTTCGAGAGATAAATTCGTTTTTAGGCAAGACGCACGAACAAACCTTTTCATCGACGCTCGCTGATGTTTCGGCTTTCAAATCGAAGTATCTTTATTCGCTGGGCTAAGTATTATAAAAGGAACAGAGCAGTTCGAATATCTCCTCATCCAGACAACTTTTCTGTCGCAGTGCTATCGGCACGGTACCGTTTGATAGATCAATTTCTTTTTGAGGCGAGATGAACGAACAAACCTTTTTCGGAACGCTAATTGCTGTCTTGGCTTTCAAATCAAATCGTTTTTACCTGCTGGATTAAGCACTAATCAACTGAAAAGGGGCAGCGGTCCGCCTACGCCTTTTCGTCTCGACGGTCGCAAGAGCAGCGCAGCCATCTTGATTGTTTACGTGACGTCACGGAGCGCGAAGAAGTCACTCGCGCTCCGAAAAATTCTCGGTGCACGAAGAGCGCGCTCGAGTGTCAGTCTCCGGTGGCACTCCTGTCCGTTTAGTGAAAGGAGCGCCAAACTCTCGTGCTCCGGAGCACGGACTTAACGCGCCCAATGTCTCTTTCACTGACTTTGGCTCACTCTTCTCCCGTGGAGACCATCTGCGGGTGCCGGTGGTCGTGCTATGTCTCCGAGTATTCCGTCTGGGCTGTGTCTGGGATATGTCCGTGCTGTCCTCAGCCGTTCGCCGTTTCCTCATCCCTATTAGTTTTCAAAGAAGCCGTCCCCATATTGTGCAGAAAGCTGGCGCTTGTTTAACTTATTCATTCTCTTCGGAGCCGCTCGAGCGAACACGACATCCACAGTTGGCGTTTCGGACATAGACGCCACGGTGGTCGTCGTACACTCGTAAAGCACCAGAAGCTAATTGTCTCCTTGTCCCTTTAATCTTTGGAAGCTGTTTGACCTGCTATGATTAGGCCTGCTTCCAAGCATATCCCATAGGGTAATTATGTGACCATCTCGGTCCTCATTCGTTGCGAAGTGAAAAATAAATCAAGAAACGTTCACTGAGGCGGGCCGATGACAATCTTGAAAAATGGTTGATTCTAAGTTATAACAATTATTGCAAATATATTATGGACATCAAAATGCTCAAACAGCAAATGACGCAAAAAAGAAACAGACCCTTCGGGTGTACATTTTTCAAATTTCTCAGTTTACCTTTTTTCTCATTGTAGTGTAAAAAATAAAATAATATTCTTTTGGTTTCTGATTTCTTGTGTCAAATTTTGGTACTGCAGCGAGAAAGTAACTGCGTTATTGTTTTTGTAGTCACTTAACTTTTTGCGTTACTTTTTGAACTGGTAACAGTAACAGAGTTACTTTTTCACCGTAGGTAACTGTAACTGTAACACTGTTACTTTTTACAGGTAACGTGCCCATGAATGCTGTATCCACCCCTCTGTTCATTCCCCCTTTCCCTAAGAATGCGCGGTGGGGAAACGGGCAATCGCACCCTCCCTACGGAATAAACATTGTTGTGAGCTGAAAGAATGTGCTCGTCTGTGTTTCGTTCTCTCCATGTTTTATTCTTTCTGCTATCTAGTATACTTCATCAACAAGGTCGTTAGGAATATGAATTGACATTGTGAAGGACAAGTAATGTGCATGCAAAATATATGTTCCCGAGAAAAGACCCGCTTTAATGTTTAGTTCTTTACGATCTTAATTTTTGGTAACATACAAGACGAAACACTAAATTATTTCCCGTGCACTTGAACAAACTCAAGGAAAACACCAACTAGATTTATTTCAGCCTCGGTGCTAACATAGTGCTGCTGATCCGTTTACCCCCACGGAAGAGGAAATGGGGAGGGGAGGGCTAGCGACGGGGTAAGGCGGTGAGGGTCGGCTGGGCCTGTGGGTGGGGCTACGCACGTTTCGCGAGGTCGCCGCCATCTGGTTTGCTCAGAGCCAATCCAACACCCCACGCGTGGCACGTGACTTCAAGCGTTCCTCGCGTCGCTCCTCTCAATACCGGAAGGTCACGTGACACGCGGAACTCCCTCGACGTTGTCACGACTTTTAACGTCTGCTCTCTCACTCATTTCGGTTGCTCACGACTTTGGCGCTCGAACACTTACGAGTTCCGTCTGGTTCTTCTTCCTTTCTTTAACTCGTGAGTTCTCGAATTTCGCCGCCATGAGTAAAACACCGCGGCAAAGAAAACGGTACCTTTACAAGGGGGAACATTATGTTGTTCCCCGATCAACTAGGCACGGTCGCCAGCAGCGTCAAAACCAGCGCGACGCCGACGCTATGTCTAGTTCCTCTTCGCCTTCTCGCGACGTTCAGCCTGATTCGCCAGGACCTTTGCCAGGAACGTCAGCTGATGTGGACGAGCCAGAGGAAACACAGAAGGCGGTCCTGTGCCAAAATTCGGACGGAGGAGGTTCCTTGTCCTCCGATAACTGTGAGGGCGGCGCCGGCTACGCGTCCTCCAATGACGGGAGGCACTCACTTGATCGAATGACGTTTTAGCGAACGCCCACGTTTCATCGAACGACACTTTAGCGAATAGTCGGACGCCGCGAAGCGGCGTTTTCGGGTGGGCCAAGTGAGCTCATATTTTTGTAATGAGTTGCCGCAGACTGTCGCCGCGAAGCGGCGTAAAGCGCAGCTCGACGGATGGGTTAACGCGCGCCCCCGTTATTCGCTAAAACGACCATTCGCTCAAATGTCTCCGTTCGCTAAAATGTCATTCGCTCTTGTGATATGGACCCTCCAATGACAGTGAGAACGGTGGCAGCGACGCCTCCGACAACATTTTACCACCGTTCGACAAGGCGCAGCTGCTTGCGGACTATTTCCACGATTTTGGCGACGAGGCTCTGCCTGGATCAACGACCACCAAGGCGTCTGCCATCATCATGGTAATGTCTTTTCTAACATCCTACTGGTTGAGCTGGTGCACACTGGACGACCAGCTCCGCCTCATTGACGCTGTCTTTGGATCTAAAGAGAATGTTCTGCCCAATAGAAAGTTGTTGTTTTGAAAGATTTGCAGCTCTAATAAAGCCCAGACAAGCGTCCAGCATCACTACTACTGTGACGTATGTGGCGCATTGTTGAACTTCGCCCAAGATTGCATTTAGCTAACTTGCCCCACCTGCACCAAGGCATCCCCCCTGACCGCTGTGGGGATTGTGATCCCTCAGCATTCTGTCGCGTCAGCGTTTTGGCGCGCCGTGGCGGCCGCGCTGGCGTAGCGAGAGGCGGCGCTGCTTACCACTGTGAGTGGTAAGCGGCGCTGCTTACCACTGTGAGTGGTAAGCTGTGAGAAATCGAGAGAAAACTAGGTATTTTCTTAATCACTGATGGCAAGGGGGTTTCACAGCCTCACTTTCTTTGCACTGCGGAGTGAATATAGATTTCACATTTAAATATTCTAAGCTTAAATGGTAAAACAAAATGGCTAGGTGGCGTAAGCTACCGCCCGATCCAAAGGGCTCAGCCGTATTCATCCATCCATCCATCCAGTGGCTTCCTCCTCTCCCCCCTTGGGGCGATTTCCGTAACAAACCCCCGCACAAAGGAGATCGACGTGTCGCTCCTTGATTGGCCACTTCGCCCCCGCCGTTATCTTAAAACCAGCGGACAGCAGTCTCGCTTCGTCTGCTTCCTGGGATTCGGCGGCGGCGACAACGGGGACCCTTCCGGCGCACCGGTGAGCGTTTACCCCGTACTTTGTACCTTTGTGAACGACCGTTCGGCCGTGGGCGATCTCCACACCGACGGTGTTCACCAGCTTATAGTAGCTGTTTTGTTGTTATTTGTTTCATTGTAAATAAACAGTTTATCACCGTTACCAACGTGACTGGTGTCTCATTGCGCTCGACGAGCAGCATGCCACGCGAGTGCGAACCCGCTTCGCGGTAGAGCGTCTCGCCGCCACCACAATTTGGTGCCCAACAAAAGGGCTGACGACCAGAATCCTGGTACGTCTGTGTGGCGACTGCTGCCGAGTGACGAGTCCTCGCGCAACCAGCGCTTACTGGGACAATGCAGACCGACTTCTCGGATTTGCTCACGCTGGCGACCGCGGCCGACGCAATCGCGCGGCCCCCACTTCAACGGGAAGCCGAAATGCCTACCCTCCAACGAGAAGCGCCCTATGGCGCACCCCTGGAGCCGAGCGTGGTTCCGACGCCATTGCGGACGGGCGCCATCGCTCCCGGATCTTCCCTGAACGCACGTGCTCCGCTGCCGGCACAAAGCGAAGCCTACCGGTCTCCCCACGGAGAATCCGCTGCGGCGCCTCATCACACCTTGCTCGAAAACGCGACACGTGTGATTGAGAGTCTGACAGGTGCGTTGCGAACGACAACACTCGCACCACAGGCCCAACGACCTCCGGTCCGAATTCCCGTCCCGACTTATCGGGGTTACGCAGACAGAGCGAGCGCTACGGACTTCCTTGACGATTTACGCAAGTACCAACGCGCGATGGGAATGTCCCATCGTGAAATACTTGAGCGGATTCTGCCAATCGCGCTCGTCGACGAAGCCGCCCGCTGGTTCCGATTTGTCGGTGACCAACCCGGAACGCTCGATCAGTTCCGAGAGGCGTTCCGCCGCAAATTCCTTCCCGCCGACTACCAGAGAAGGATGCGGCGGGAGCTCGAACAGCGAACCCAGCATCCGGACGAGTCCCTGCTGGAGTTCGTACGAGCCATGCAAGAGCTCTTCGAGCTCGCGGAACCCTCAGCTCCCAATGCAGAGCGAGTGGAACGCGTCATACGCCAAAGCCACCCGACTTTCGCTGCGTATCTTCGAGGCAGCCGTTTCCGCGACCTGAACGAGCTCGCCTCCGAGGCCCGGCGCCTTCAGGGTGACATTCTCGCTGCCCGTGCGTACCGGCCTCCGCCTCCAGCGTCAGCGGCCCTCGAACCGCTCTGCGCGTGGAGCGGGGACACGCCGTCTCGAACACCGAGGCGCTACGATTCCGCAAACTATGCGGAAGATCGGGGCCGAGACACGTACGCCATCTCAGATCGTGCGCTCGACCCGTACTCCTACGGTAGACGAACAAGCCGGCCGACGCCGCAGTTCAGAACCACCGACTCGCGCCCCAACGACGCAGCGAGGCAGGAGGAAACGAGGATCCCTCAATCTCAGCGAGCCGATGCACGCTACGACAGAGCCGGCGAAAACCAAAACGCACGGCGGAACCCACAGCGAGGCGACGACAGAAGATGTTTTCGGTGCCATCGCCCGGGTCATCTCGCTCGCCAGTGCCCGGAGCGGCCGAACACGGAATCGCACCGCGCGGGAAACGAGCAAAGCCACCGGTAAACGGCCCTTGGACGGACGGACCGGTGGCTAACAAAGAATCAGAGGGTCCCATGGTCACTCTTTTACCGACCGCCTACAGAATAGGCTTCCCGACCGGCACACCGGCCCCGTTCATTTCTGTAACGATCGCCGGCAAGCCATTCAAGGCACTCCTCGACACCGGAGCAAGCGCTTCGATGTTCGGCGACGAAGTGTTGACTCACCTCCGACAGAATTCTGTCCGACTCCGAGAATGCAACACTGCCTTTCGCCTAGCCTGCGGAACCACCCTTTCGGCTGGTACCGCGCGGCTGGTCGCGAGATGGGAGAACCGAGTAAGACGACAACGCTTCGTTCATCTCCCTGGCCTATCGGTGCCCATTATTTTGGGCAGAGACTTCCTTGCCAAAACAGGCATTGTAATCGACGTCAGCAGCGCAGGCTATCGGGAGGGCACGTTTGCACCCCTGAAACCCTTCTGCGAACCCCCGGCCGTACCGCCAACGCCACCATTGGCGCACGCGACGAGCCGTCGAGAGGAAGCGAGGGGCTCCCTAAACCGGGTCATTGACCCCAAGACACTGAGTCCAGCGCCGATGGCAGCGAGCGCCGCCCCCATCGGGGAAATGACGCACCCACTGCTCACGCAATCATGCAGCGTGTCAGGGCGAGAAAAAGCCCGACTGTCGTCGTTGTTGCGCCGCTATGACGCAATGTTCACGGACCGACCGGGCTGCACAAACGAAGTGCACCATCGCATTGACACGGGCGACGAACTGCCAAGAAGGCAGAACGCTCGACCCGTAAGCTTGGCTAAACGAAAAGCCATCGACCGTGCCCTGGACGAAATGATCGACACCGGAGTCGTCCGGCGATCTAACAGCCCCTGGGCATTCCCCGTGGTGCTGGTCCCGAAGAAAGACGGCAGCTCACGTCTTTGCGTGGTCTACCGCCGTCTCAACGACGTCACACGAAAGGACGCTTACCCGCTACCGATCATCGACTCGATTCTGTCCAACTTGGGCAGTGCGCGGTACTTCACTACCCTGGACGCTAGCCGAGGCTACCTCCAGGTTCGGATGGAGCCAGGTGACGAGGCAAAAACAGCCTTCTGTTGTCACCGCGGGCTTTTCGAATTCACACGAATGCCCTTCGGTCTGTGCGGAGCGCCTATGACGTTCCAGCGATTGATCGACCGAGTACTGGGAGAAGCCAAATGGAAACACGCAATGGCCTATCTCGACGACATTGTCGTCTACTCCAACACCTTCGAAGATCACCTACGTCATCTCGAGGACGTACTCGACCGGCTAAAGCCGCGGGAATGACCCTGAACCCCGAAAAGGCTCAAATAGCCGAAACCCGCATCGCCTTGCTCGGGTTCGAACTGGATCGCGGGCGCCTTGCGCCACATCCCGACAAACTACAGGCAATCCTGGAGTTTCCTGTGCCAACCGACGTGAGCTCCCTCCGTCGCTACCTGGGAATGGTGAACTTCTATCGCCAATTCATCCCAAACTGCGCGACGCTTCAAGCACCACTGACACGCCTATTGCGAAAGTCCGTGAGTTGGAGCTGGGGTCCCGAGCAGGAAGCGGCCTTTCGCCGCACCTCCCGAGCGCTCGCGGACACAGCTGAACTCAAGCTACCCGACTTGAACAAGCCCTTTCTGATCCAAACAGATGCCAGCAATCTTGGCTTGGGAGCGGTCCTGCTCCAACAGCACGAAGGTGTACTCCGACCGGTGGCCTTCGCCAGCCGCTCGTTGACGCCAGCTGAAAGGAACTACAGCACATGCGAACAAGAGTGCTTGGCCATCGTCTTTGCACTCCGGCGTTTCGACATTTATGTCGACGGGACTACTTTCGTGATCGAAACAGATCACCAAAGCCTAATATGGCTCTCCCGACTTCGCGAACCCGCTGGTCGCTTGGCAAGATGGGCTTTGATGCTGAAAAAATACGACTACGTCGTGCGGTACCGGAAAGGCAGCACAAACGTGGTGGCGGACGCATTGTCACGAGCCCCCGTAGACTGCACACAAATTTCCGCAAAGACCCAGGCCGAGCCAACGACATCCACATTGTTAGGCGAAGCCGTGACTCAGTCCCAAAGGGAGGCAGCAGATCTGACCACCCCGGACGAGACGATCAACCACCTAGACGCAGTGAGCGCCGTGGGAATCGTGTTCAGCAAAGAAGAGCTTCTGAAAGCCCAGCAGAATGATCCGTTTTGT
This sequence comes from Ixodes scapularis, assembly GCF_016920785.2. Classification (NCBI taxonomy): domain Eukaryota; kingdom Metazoa; phylum Arthropoda; class Arachnida; order Ixodida; family Ixodidae; genus Ixodes; species Ixodes scapularis. The sequence continues at coordinate 88,634,895 of NW_024609881.1, forward strand.
CGAAAGGTGATCGACGGACTCGCGGAAGAGTCGGACGCCGTGGAGGCGGGCGGTGCGACCGCCGGGCGCAACACTACTGGTATTGTAGTAGGCGCCGAGTGCCGGGACGCATCTGGTATTGGTGCGGGCACGGAGGATTCATATCTGCTGAGCAATGACGGGCTCTTGCTGAGGTACATACCCTCGGAGAACGACTCCGACGAGGCGTTCAAGGTAGTGGTACCCCGCAGTCTGAGAAACGCAATTTTGCGCTACTATCACGACTGGCACTTGGCCGGACACGCGAGCGGCTCCAAGACTTACTCAAAGTTATGTCGCATCGCCACCTGGCCGGGCATGAAACGGGACGTTTTCCGTTATGCCCGCACCTGCCACTCTTGCCAAAGCTTCAAACCGAGAGGCGGCAAACCGCCGGGCCTAATGCAACCGATTCCGAGCCAGCAATCATGGTCTCTGGCAGCCTGCGACGTGGTCGGCCCCCTACCAAGGAGCCCTAAAGGACACCAGTATGTACTGGTTGTAACTGACCACTTCAGCAAATGGACGGAACTTTTTCCACTCCGTAAGCTGACAGCCCGAGCGATCACGGAGAAGCTCATGGAGGTTTTCACCCGTTTTGGGTTCCCCGAAGCTCTTTTGACTGATCGAGCGAGCTACTTCGTCGGGAAGGTATTCGTGGACGCGTGCAAGGCCCTTGGCGTAAAGCACAAAACAACCACGCCCTACCACCCGCAGTCGAACATCACGGAGCGATGCAACAGAAACATCAAACCAATGCTGGCCGCCTTCGCGGAAAGGCACCGTGACTGGGACACATATATCCCCGAGATCGGGTTCGCACTTCGGACCACTCTCAACCGCTCGACGGGCTTCACCCCCGCTTTCCTCACATTCGGGAGAGAGCTTCCGAACCCCATGGACCGTGTCCTAGGGGCGAGAGCCGGGGTGGACAACGCGCAGCCGACGCAAACGGACCACGCGCGGCAGCTACAAACTCGGATGACGGAAGCCTTCTCAGAGGCGCGTCGCAATCTCGGGGTAGCGCGAGCGAAACAAAAAGCTCAGTACGACCGCTCGCATCGAGATCTCCGCTACAAAGTGTGCGATCTCGTCCTCAGACGCAACCATGTTCTGAGTGATGCCAGCAAAGGCTTCTCGGCCGCTTTGGCTCCGAAGTGGTGTGGCCCTACCGAGTGCAGGAACTTCTCTCCCCACTCGTGTACAAGCTGACAAACTTGCAATCAAGAAAAGTCGGTGGGCCGGTGCATGTGTGCGACCTGAAACCCTACCATGAGAGGGAAAACGGGGCCAACGAGCAAACTCAGCCCCCGCAAAAGCATGCACCCGCAGCGCGAGATAACGCCGACGTGAACAACAGGCGTCTCGCTACAATCTGCGTTGACGGAGGAACTATTATCCGAAGGTTTCGTAGAGGCAGCCCCTGTAAGTGGCGAAATGTCACATTAAGGGAAGTGCAAAGCACAATACACCTGCTGTCTTCGCGAACGCGCCAGACACCATTGTTTACTGGCAAGCAGTGACCTAGATACGTCACCTCAGCGTTCGCTCCCGGATGAACCCGTAGGGGAATCCCCCAAACACGGCTTCCGAGGGAAAGGGTACGCGTAACTGCCATTGGTCAGTTATTGCCACCTACGCTCACGTGTGCCACATGTCAACGCAAGAGCGCGGTGCGAGCGTCGTCACAAGCAGTAGGAGTCCAAGTGGTCATTCTACCGCAGTACGTTCCGCACCTACGAAGAGGACCTCCTCCAGCCTTTGGTTCGCGTCGTTCTGGAGCTGCTGTCTCCTGGCTACGGCAGTTCAGCCGCGTCCAGGGACCAGAGCTGGACGTGACTCGTCAGGCGGCCCCGCTACCCCAGCCGGCCACGGGCCAAACCAGCAACCCGTCGTTTTCGTGGGCCGTCAAGTTCGACATCCGGCAAGGGACTGCCCGCTCATCATCTTCGGCACCCGCACCGCGGTCGGAAAGCTCGCCGACCAGGGACCAGCTGTTTCCCGTTCGTCCCGTAACAAGTCCCGAGGGCCCCAAAGACCTGGCGCAGTTCGCCCGGCAGGGCTCGTGGGGCACGCACTACTTCGGCGGCCGAGGGATATCCACCGGAACCTGGCCGCCCGCAACGTGCTCGTCGATGAACACGACTGCTACAAGGTCGCCGACTTCGCACTCTCCAGGAGCACTGGAACCCCGAGACGGACGTGTACCACCAGAAGCCCAAGGGCGCCCTCCCAGTGCGGTGGATGGCTCCGGAGTGCGTGCAACTCCAGGTATTCCCCTTCAAGTCCGACGCCTGGGCGTTCGGAATGCTGCCGTGGGACATTCGTCACTTTGGGCTCGACGCCCTAGCCCGGCCTGGGCGCTCAGGAGGTGACCCGCCACGTGCGCGGCGGTCACGGGATGACGCAGCCGACCGACTTCCGCTGGGAGCTGTTCTGCTGGTGAGGGACCGCTGGACGAACTTTTGAAGCATGGACCTATGAGCCGGGCTGTTGTTTCCCGTGTAGTTGTAGCCGCTGGCGGCCTTTTTCTTTTTTTATTATTTTAGTCTTGTTGTGTGTTTATGTTGGTCTACCCGTTAGCGGATGACTATTGGCTAAGGAGGGGGGAGTGTGGGGATTGTGATCCCTCAACATTCTGTCGCGTCAGCGTTTTGGCGCGCCGTGGCGACCGCGCTGGCGTAGCGAGAGGCGGCGCTGCTTACCACTGTGAGTGGCTTCCTCCTCTCCCCCCTTGGGGCGATTTCCGTAACGAACCCCCGCACAAAGGAGATCGACGTGTCGCTCCTTGATTGGCCACTTCGCCCCCGCCGTTATCTTAAAACCAGCGGACAGCAGTCTCGCTTCGTCTGCTTCCTGGGATTCGGCGGCGGCGACAACGGGGACCCTTCCGGCGCACCGGTGAGCGTTTACCCCGTACTTTGTACCTTTGTGAACGACCGTTCGGTCCTGGGCGATCTCCACACCGACGGTGTTCACCAGCTTATAGTCGCTGTTTTGTTGTTATTTGTTTCATTGTAAATAAACAGTTTATCACCGTTACCAACGTGACTGGTGTCTCATTGCGCTCGACGTGTAGCATGCCACGCGAGTGCGAACCCGCTTCGCGGTAGAGCGTCTCGCCGCGAGCGTGGTACTCCCAAAGGCAGTGGCCCTAAGGAGAACCACACCGCAATGCGAACGAAAGGCTGCTTCTTTTCTATCTTGGACATTAAGCAACAACTCATGCACCTCATCTGTAGGACAAGGCAGGAACTCTACGAGTACCTCGAAAAATAAAAAATTGAAGCACAGGAGCAGTGCAGTACAATCAAGGAAGTGTCGTCTGGAATGCTGTACAAGGGACTGCAAGCATCAGGAGCTCTGCAGTGGGGCGACCTGACATTAACCTTCAACACGGATGGGAGCCCACTGTATAAATCATCAAACTCCTCGGTCTGGCCGATACAGTTCATCGTCAACGAACTCCCCCCAAGCCTGTGGTTCAAGAACTGCATGCTTGCAGGACTATGGTTTGGGCCACAACATCTCGACATGACCATGTTCTTGGACAAATTTGTTGAAGGAATGGAAGGACTCGGACGCCTCGTATGGGACTTCAACGGTTGCACTCTCTCGTCAAGAGTGTACGGACTCTGCTGTTGCGTAGACGCTCCCGCTCGAGCTGCTGTGGGGAGCCACGTCCAATTCAACGGATTCTCCGCCTGGCCATGGCGCCTTGCAAGTGGAGAGAGTATTGAAGGTATGGAGGAGCTTATTTTCTGTGCATATTTTGCTCTACAGGCTGTCGACAAGAAAAAAAGGCAATGTTTTAAAGCTTTTTTAACAAATTGCCCCAATCCCAGAATGTTGTCCCTTTATCTTCATAAACTAAATTCAGCAGGAAAATTTACATTGTGACGTGACTTTACATGGCTTACACCTCACTTCATGTTACACTTCCCCTCGCTATTCCATTCTCCTCCCTCCTCACATGCCTCCTATCCCCCCCACCCCCCTTTCCCTCATATGGCGCCCTCTCACGGTGCAATCTAAGGAGCAAGCCTTGTCCCACCAACCCCATTAAGTGCTATTACACCTTCATTGCATTTGACAGATCGTGCAAGTCAGGATATTTGAAGAATAAGTTATTCAGTTCCCAAAATGACTGATTAAATGTTTTCTAATAGAAATGTAAATGATTACACTTTAAATTCTATACCCTACGCATTACAGGTAGGGTTCTGCTTTTTGTGAGTTTATTTCTGAGCAAAACTTGGAGGGTATTTTTCGGAGTTATTTTTTATAGAACATTCTGATTTTTTCAGAGCTTTCGTTTCACCGCACTAAAAATTCTGGGTCTTTTGGGCCTTTGCTGTCATTCACATAGGTTGAGCAAAGCAGTTTGTTGGCTTAATAAAGCACCACTTCTATAGATAGTGCAATGAGAGATGAGCCTTACACAATATATATTAATATACAAGAAATATACATACAATTAATTAAATTTACTCAGCTATCTCAAGACGAGCTCTCTTCAGGTAGATGTCCCGATTGAAATTTAGTTACCAAGCGATGCAGATTGCTTTTCCCTATAACCCATGCTAAAACTTGCAAACAATATGTCATTTTTGTCAGCTTATTAAAAATTTAAATATTCCTTGGCTTGCTTATACACAAATAAAAAGTAAGTTCCGTTCGTAAGAAAACGTGACCAGAAAAAAGCAAATGAATATCTGGGAAAGACACATATCCAGGAAAAAGGCTCGAAGTCGAGCGACAGGTTAGGTCAGATGTATTCGACCGTGGTCAGAGGAAGGAGTGAGATACATTTTTTTGTGACAACAAAAGTGGAACCAAAACAATTAAAACTCTCAGAATTTCATTAAAAAAGTATTCTAAACCAGTCTAATTTTCAAAACTGACTGCACCTAAATTGGGTGATTTTTAGATAAATCCGGATCGGCAATATTTTTACTGGTGAGTGTCCGAAAACACAAAACCCTAATTATATGACTTTGGATATAAAGGTCGCTGCTAAAGTTTTTGTACCACAAAAATAAACTACAGAATGGTTGGGTCTTACCGATTTCATAACAGGCTACCAGAATACGAGCTTGTTTTAAGCAAACAGCGTGTGTCTGTTTTCTGCCATATCTTAGATGGCACTACTCTCGATGACAAGCAGTAACAAGTAGATGTGAAGGCAAATGAAAATGTCCTACTTTTCTTTTCACATCTTTCAACTTCACTGGTGAATGTCCACTCTGTAACAAAGTGTGCTCTATTGAATACTATGGCCCACTTCAGATGGGGCAACTTGCTCAGCAATTTTGAGGTTGCTTGCGGGGTGTTCCCTAGCTTTCCCTGAACAAGCTAACAACTCGGAGTCGTTTGAAGCGGGAGCAGCCAATCAGGGACGCAATATTTTAATGTGATACCCCGTGCCGGTGATGATGACAACTAAAGACTTTGTTCAGGTTTGAAATTGATTGACTTTAGAAGTGAACCATTTCAGAAAGATGAGTTAGCATGCTCAATGCCATTTAAAGGTATAAAAACACGTTTATAGCGCGTATATGTGTCTAACTATAGTGCAAGAAAAATAAAATGTAATGGTGATGATGGCAAATTACAGCAATTGGTGGCTGCACGTGAATGCGGGCGGCCCGTGTTGCTACGTCAAGTTGCTGGGAGAAATTGCCCCGTCTGAGGCAGGGCTAGTTGCATCTGCAGCCCTGCTGGTCTGAGAGTGCTTGTATGCCGAGCCCAAATAAATGCTGCTCTGGTTTTGCATTTCAGGAGTTGTGAGGTACTTGGACAAGGCGCCTGCACCTGAGAGGACCCCCAAAGATCACGTGAACAACATGCAACTGGCTTTGAACCTCGGGAAGGACTATCAATGGTGCGAAGGGGCCATCTCCTTTGAGGAACCTCTCCAACTTCAATATAGTATGGGGCTATACTGTAGAGTATATGCACTGCATTCTACTGGGCGTCACTCGGCAGGTCACCGAGCCTGGGTGGATTCTTCGAACGCAGGCGAACTGCACTACATTAGTGAGTAAAGGTTTGCCGTTAAAAGGGCACTTTTATGGTCGTCAACAAACATCACTGAACACGTGACCGAAATATTAGCTAAATTATTTTTTTCTCGCGATAGTGCATTTTCAACATTGGTCCTCATCATTTTTTTTTTTCAAACTGAGAACATTTATTTTTTTTTTAAGAAAAAGTTACATTAGTAGGAGGCGGGAGTTCATTTTCTCGTCTGTAGCGTTTGTTTCTAACTGATTAAAACAGACATGACGGTGGCAAATAGACGGTCTGGAAGCTCGCTCCAGCCTACGCGCAGCCGCACGAAGCAAATGCGCAGCACACCGTGTTTGCACGATCCTAACGCACCTTTAATTATAACGTGCAGGAAGATTTCGCTTCCAGATATTAAAAAAAAAATAAGAGTAAAGCTATACGCACTCCGGAGTGCACTTCGGATGGAAATGGCTATACGCACTCCGCGGAGAGCTCATGCCGCTCGGGCCACCCTTTTCGAACGGCGCGTGTATCACAGGGGACCTCGTTAACACAGCTCCCCGGATCCGTTCAAGCCGCTTCGCGGCGACAGTATGCGGCTGCTAATTACAAAACTTAACCAGTACACGCCGCTTCGTGGCGTGCAGCCGGCAACCTGAGCCCCACTGTCCCCCACCGCATCTCCGGACCATTTAGTTCTGCGAAGTTTCGTCGACAACGACCTTTTTAGTGTGCATCGCAAAAAAGCAATGTAAATATCGTCCAATGCCTCGTCAAAACAAAATGTCTGAGAAAACTAAACAAAAAAAAGTAGGCACACCGTGGATCGAACCCGCGTCCACTTGCACACGAAGCAGACACCTTGACCACTATCTCGGAAAACTTTTTTTTTTCTTTATTGCCGGTTTTTGACAAGAACAGAACAAAGCACTGTAAAATGATAAAAACTATGTTGACCTTACGGCGGCCAACATGGCAAGGTTAAAATCAAATCAAATGCGTCACACTTTCCAGCACGGGTAGCCAGTCAGGTACACAACTTTGAGACTTCCACACCTCTACAATTTGCAGCATCATTTCGCAAAAGTACTCGTGAACCTGTTTTGCGTCAATTTCTGCGTGGCGCACGGCCATGCGTGACTTCCAAATGCTATGAAGCCCCACAAGAAAAACGAGATCGAACGGTACGTTATTGTCATTTTCAACGGCTAGGTACCGAATGCCATGTGGGTCGAAAGGTAAATCCTTCTTCAACGTACGTTGGAGAATGTCCCAAAAGAAAACACCGTCCCAGCACTCTAGAAACACGTGCTCTACCGTCTCCGGTTTCTTGCACAAAAGACAATTTACCCCCCATGCAACAAACAAAGCCTTCTCCTCCAACCATGTCTTAACCGGCAGCACTCCAATATGCAGTTTAAAGAAAAAAGATTTCACACACGGAGGCACTGCCATTCTCTTCACGCGCTGAAGCACGTTTTGACCAGGGCCCGCACTATACAGTGATCGGTATAAATGAACAGGGAGAGCAACATCAACAAGATCCCTATACAATCTTTTCCGCGGCACTTCACTTAAATACTCACTATCTCGGAAAACTCGCTGTGATTATTCGTTTTATACGAGATTAGTGGAGTGCGTATAGCCATTTCCGTTTGAAGTGCACTCCGGAGTGCGTATAGCTTTACTCAAACGAGTAAATTACGGCCGATTCTACCGCGCAGGTAAATAATAAAGGTTGAACAGATACCTCATAGAACCGGTTTTATGAAACGCACGCCAACACAAAAATACCGTTCACTAGACGCCGTTGTGGGAGACCGACGGTGGTTCTTCGCTGTCCACAGAGGTGATCCTTGCTTTCGTCTAAAGCGTTTTAGATGCCGCGTTTCTGCTTGTACGACTCCGCAACCGTCGCCCCGCTGGCCTTGCGAACGTCGTCTTCCAAACACTTTGCGAGCTCGTCGGGTCGCTGGGATCGTGATACCACACAGTGCTGCTCCGAGTGCTGCTCCGTTGTTACCTTTTCCCGTCAATTTGATGATCTTACGTTTCAATAAAACCTCCCAGTGGAATTTATTCTGCTTTTTCCAAGTTAAAACGGCAGACACGAGCCCGTAAACGCAAGAAAGGCGCTTGAGCAACGGCGAATGTGAACAAACGTTCATGATGGCGACGGAGCTAACCACCTTACACCGAGAATTGCGTTTTTCTGTTTAGTTTCGGTTTCTTGATTCGGTTCTAACGAGCTCCAATTCTAACACGATGGCAGCAATGAGTCCGTAGACGCGAGAAAATGTGCGTGATACAGGCAACAGAATGGCGATTGCAATTTAGCGGTCACAAGTTTTGGCGAAAAAAAGTGGGCGTCAGAATTGTGCAAACACGGTACTATGTTTTCTAGACTGCTTGCTTGACCATCGAGCCTGCATGCCACTTTTAGTGTGATTTTATTATTATTATTATTATTATTTATTATTATTATTATCACCGCACTGAAAAGCACGGTTATATTTGAATGTTAGTTATTACATCACTTTTGTTTGTTTATTCATTTTGAGTGACCCACAAACAGCTTAACGCCTCCTTAATGGTGCACTTATCAATGTCAACTAGTAGGATATTTGTTCGGACACAATAAAAAATAGAAATTTAAAACAAGACAATGGTAGCAACACACTTTCGAAATGTATGCTCTTCATCAAAAATATCTAGGCTAACATTCCCACAAATCTGTTCTTAATGGTTATATGTCAATGGAAGGTGTTTCATGGGTGCTGTGTGATAGAAATCACACAGCATCCAGTTTACAATGCTGATTTTACAATAACTATTCTGAATTTTGCGATACTAAATAGCATTCTGGAAAAAGTAAAAGTAAAAATGGAGTTAGTTGAGTAGTTCAGAAAATCGCCATAGTTTTGTACTCTGCTGAGGGCCATTTTCCTGAGCTTGCATATTCATGACATGCACAACTTTTGTCATACTCTGCACCATTATCAGAACGACTCACTTTAGAAACATGCTATAGAACCTGCTTTAAAAAAGTGAAAGCCGTTTACAAATCCCTGTAACGCCGAATTGGAGCGCAGCTCTTGAGGAGGAGGAGTGAAGGGTACTGAGGGGAGGGTAGACCCCTCCTCCTTCTCCTCCTCCCCTCATTCTTTAATATGCTCCGGGGGGGTGTCACGTGACTTCGGGGAGGGGGGTCACGTGACCTTGAGTGTCACATGGGGGTCACCTCAAGGTCACGTGACCCCCAAGGTGACCCCCACGTGACCTCAGGGGGTCACGTGACCTTGGGGGTCACGTGACCTGGAGGGGTCACGTGACCTCAGAGGGGTCACGTGACCTCCGAGGGGTCACGTGACCTGGGGGGTCACTTTGGGGTCACTTGACCTTGAGATGACCTTGGGAGGGGTCATGAGACCTCGGGGGTCACGTGACCTTGGGGAGGAGACCACGTGACCTCGGGGGTCACGTGACCTCAGAGGGGTCACGTGACTTGGGGGTCACGTGACTTTCAAAGGGTCACGTGGGGTCATCTTAGGGTCACGTGACCTTGAGATGACCTTGGGAGGGGTCACGTGACCTTGTGGGTCACGTGATCCCAAGATGACCCCAAGTGACCCCCAAGGTCACGTGACCTTGGGGGTCACGTGACCTTCAGGGGGTCACGTGGGGTCACGTGACCTTGAGATAACCTTGGGAGGGGTCACGTGACCTGGAGGGGTCACGTGACCTTGGGGGTCACGTGACCTTGGGATGACCTTGGTTACGCCGACGCCGACGCCGCTCAAGCCGGGAACGGGCCCCTAAGAGCTGCGCTTTAAAAAGTGGCTCCTACCTGTACTTGGGAACCAAACTTAAGGCGACCGCAACGCCGCTGTTTCTCCCGCAGAGGCCATTCCAGGAATTACACAGCTGCACGTATTGGTTCAGGTGGAGTCGCGCAGGGGCCAATGGCGCCATCTCACGGTATATAAATTAACTTTAATGCTTTGATTTGCCACTAAAAGGCAGCGCTGTAATCGCATCCAGTTTGGTTTCGGTGGACGCAAGCGGTCCGGGTTCCAAGAGCGAGTTTCTTAACTGAGTGTATTGGTAACGTTGCTCTGCACTGATTTTCGCAGTTGTCTGGCTTTAAGTAGAGTCATAATTAGTTTTAATTACGATGCAATGCCAACCATGGCTAAAACACTGTATAATGCTACAGCAAGGTACAGAACAAATACCTCTCAAAGTTCAGGATAATTATTTTGCCAAAAAAAGTGAAAGCCGTTTACAAATCCCTGTAACGCCGAATTGGAGCGCAGCTCTTGAGGAGGAGGAGTGAAGGGTACTGAGGGGAGGGTAGACCCCTCCTCCTTCTCCTCCTCCTGCCCTCATTCTTTAATATGCTCCGGGGGGGTGTCACGTGACTTCGGGGAGGGGGTCACGTGACCTCGGGGAGGCGTGACCTGGGGGTCACGTGACCTTGAGTGTCACATGGGGGTCACCTCAAGGTCACGTGACCCCCAAGGTGACCCCCACGTGACCTCAGGGGTCTCGTGACCTTGGGGGTCACGTGACCTGGAGGGGTCACGTGACATCAGAGGGGTCACGTGACCTCAGAGGGGTCACGTGACCTGGGGGGTCACCTTGGGGTCACGTGACCTTGAGATAACCTTGGGAGGGGTCACGTGACCTCGGAGGTCACGTGACCTTGGAGAGGAGACCATGTGACCTCGGGGGGTCACGTGACCTCAGAGGGGTCACGTGACTTGGGGGTCACGTGACCTTCAAAGGGTCACGTGGGGTCATCTTGGGGTCACGTGACCTTGAGATGACCTTGAGAGGGGTCACGTGACCTTGGGGGTCACGTGATCCCAAGATGACCCCGTGACCTTCAGGGGGTCACGTGGGGTCACGTGACCTTGATATGACCTTGGGAGGGGTCACGTGACCTTGGGATGACCTTGGTTACGCCGACGCCGACACCGCTCAAGCCGGGAACGGGCCCCTAAGAGCTGCGCTCTAAAATTGAAAACTAGAGTGGGTCGTTGCCTACCTGAGTTCCTTAAAACTCCCGAGTGGTCCTCACAAGTTGGATCTTGAAATCAAATTGCAACCTTTTATGTCTTATCTTGGTCATCTGCCGTAACTGCCCTGGTATATCTCGACCACTTTTGAAGCTCATCACCTTTGTCACTATCGGCTGTTAAGCCTCTGCATTGTAGATTATCTCGAATCTCTGCAACTTTCCGGGAATCGGTGGCCGAGTGGGCTAGCGCACACCAGCTCGGAGCACGTGGAGCAAAAGCTCGCGCTGCAGAACCCAGGGATCCTGGGTTCAATCCCCACCCCTGCTAGTTTCGATCTAGATGAGCATCGTACCGGCATAAGGTTGTGTATCACTACTGTATGGTGCACGTTAAAGGTCCCCGGGCTAGCGGTCATACCGCACTGGCTAAATTGCACATTTACAGCTCAGACACCAGACGCCCACTGAGGCAGACTTCCGTCAGGCTGTATAAACACACACAAAACAATTTGCTTTTCTTCAACTTTCTCTTGAAATAACCCTACTTCAGCCAGTTGAGTACATAGCTCCCTGGGGGACACTGTACATTTGCTACGACTGGTCCCTCAGGGAATTTAATAACCACAGTGTTACTTTAGTGGTCGTGGTACTTGGTGTTCATTGGCAGTTCACTCAGTGGAAGCAGAGTACTTACAGGCGCATCGTAAAATTTGCAGTCCTCATTCCCAGACATTTGAGTGGTGAACGATACAAGGCTACAAACTAGCAAATGTCGCACTCAATAAAACATTGAGAACCTTTTTTTTTTCTTTTTCTTTTAGAAGATGTAGTGCTATCTAGACTAGCCTACCTTTTTTTGCAGTAACTAGAAGTGTAATATGAAGTAGAATGTATATGTATTTTGATTCTCTTTATATTTTGTAACTTTTCTAGGGCGCCCCTTACTGCTGTCGAAAGTCAACGAACGTCTTCTGAGCATCCGGCCACCACACAGCTTCTCACGACTGACCCGGCGTGACCGGAGTTACTGGAAGGCGAATGAGTGGAGGAACTGGCTCCTCTACTACTGCCTGCCATCAACTTTGGGCATTCTCCACCCAAGACCTTAGAGACATTTTTGCATGTTCGTGCAAGCAATCTTCACCTTGCTTTCCAAAGAGTTCACACCAGCCGAGCTTCAGCATGCAGGTAATTTGATAATATTTGGTTGTGTGGTCAACATATAGTGACAAGCTTTGCTGTAGTTATTTACATATTTCACAGTGAGATATATTTACAAACAGGCCAGTCCGAGGTAATGTTGGAGGTAGGTGAGGCGAGTCAAAGCCTCTTCTATACTCACAAAGCCTGTCAGTTTAACGACGGAGCCATAGAGTGCCTGGTCGCAGATTTAGAGCGCGAGGATCTTGTAGAACGGAATATTTCTCGGGGAGCCTGTAGTCAGCACACAGCTTTTGCAGCAGCGAGGACCCGAAAGATGGTTTTCAAACCCCGATGAGAAAAGATTGAGGAACGCGAAAAGCACGAGCGGACATTCCATTGCTTGGGACAAGAGTTTCGGCGTCTCGCCGCAGCGGGGCGCGCGTTACATACCTTTTGTCTTCCCCTCTACCTTTTCACTTTTGGCGGCTGCATCTCGTGGCTATCTGCCAGGCTTTGTCAATATAGAGGAGGCTATAGGCGAGCCTGGGTTGCAGCTAGGTATGCTCAATTATAACTTGTGTCGCGTGTCCGCCGCTCGTGGTTCCTGCCTCATTCGCTGTGTATGCATTGGTGCACGTTGCTCTACCGTGTAGATGCTGTCACTCTCTGTTCGCTACAGTTCCATAAAAACCTCCTTGCTGTTTCGGAACATATCAAAGGCAGGAAAATTGCTGTACATCCAATTAGGACTGTTAGGTCTATTACAATAGACGAAAAGTCTCAAACAGGCAGGCCACATGTGGCCTGCGGCTTGCTGGGACATGGCTTGTAAGCATTTCGCACCTGCGAGCCCCCCTTCCCATGTCTCAAGCACAAGAACTGGCGTGACCTGCATTGGATATTGTTCCTTCCTAACCGTGCACCTGTACGACAATCCCAATACTGGGCTACGTATGCAACCCTCTCACTTAAGAACACACTTCGGCTACACAAGCCATTGTTCGGCAGGAGCGACTGCCAAAGTTACAAGCTTCAGGTTGTAGTTTTTGGTGCTGTCCATCTTAGGGTGATATGATGCACAGTTAGAGAGAAAGTAACACAGAAATGAGGGTCTTATCTTATAGTATGCAGACAGCAAGTCGTCTGCTTCCTGCGCAGTAGTGGCAGTGACGTCAGAATGACATCGAGATCTGATTGGCTTTGATTGAAAGGATAGTGGGTAGTCCTCAATGCTAGATGCCTCGAGGTCTACCTATACCATTTTTTTTTATCAGCCAATAAGAACTCGGCGTACTAACATCATTGCAACCCCTTTGCAAGAACAGACAAACTTGCTCTCCCCATTGTTAAAAAGGTCGTCAGGAACACAAAAATGATGAATGGAGAATAATCTTTTCTAGACATGTTCAGTTCTACTTTAGTAGAACTTCTTTGGTATGTTTTCGAGGTACCGGGGTAAAAAACAAACATGATTTGTGAAAATTAAGGAATGAGAGCGCCCTGTGGGAGGTGCTGGACGAGACATAGTGCAACTATCATGAAACTCTTTATTTATGCAAACATTCATGGGTCTGTAAGGGCCAAATGTTTTTTTTTTTTTTTTTTATGTGCATCGAAAAATGAACACACTTGCAAATCCACGCAGTGGGCTGAACTAATTTATTTCGGTCTCGATTATTGTAACCTGCAGTACCCTTGGCGCTCGAGCCTGATTGGCCTGAACAATCACTAGAGCTGCATTTTCAAGCCATTCAGTAAATGCCTTTTGGGGTTCGCGCGGGCCATTTTTTTCAAGGGATTTCATCTCGAAGTCTGTTTTGACGCTAACATCGAGCGGCCACAGCTTACATAGAGCTTGTTGGCCCCGTTTTCCCAGCCCGTTTCATGTCTGCCACACTACTGAGCATAAGTGACAGTTGTTCTCAAAATGCAGAGCACGCATAAACCAACTTAGCAGAACGAAACTTTCACGAAGCCTAACAGCTACATTTGGAAACCATTCTCGATTTCACAGCGGCTGCTGTCAGATGGGCTGAAGGCAACCACGGATGATATGAAAACCATGGGAAGGACAACTTTCCAAAGCTTTACTCCCGTAATAATTTTTATCAGTGCTTCACAACATGGCGAAAAGCGGGAGTACTGTGCAAACATGCCGTAGATACGTAGAAAGATGCATAGCGGCACACATGCCTCAAGGAAAGGGGGCTACAGCCAATAGAGAAATAATTCGATCTTAATTGCTTTTTTAAATATTTTGATCTAAATATGGAGGGTGCAGCTTTTATACAAGTGGGTCTGCTTATGTAGCTCCAGTGTACTGAGGAAGCGGTTGTAAACACTCATGGGTGAAAACTGAAATAAATGCACAGAAAAAGTTTGTAAACATTTGTAGGCGTGGACCCAAATATATTCGGAAAACGATTGTAAACATATACGGCATCGCTGAAGCCGTGCAACGGCACTGCTGGTGCTGCGTGCAGCTGGCACATTGTTATGAAACCCTAACATAATGCTGACAAAAGGGAGTTTTCGTAGACCGCTTTGTCCCCTCCGCTGAGCGTTCCGCAACGAAGTGGCTACTGCGCTTGCACGCCGATAGCCTTGACTGTGAAGTTCCCGCTATCGTAGCGGGTTGCAGAGGGCCTTGCGCGACGGCGAAAATGATCTACAAAAACTTTCTAATGCCGTATAATGGCACCGTCAGCGCTATTTCAGCGATTTGTTGGACGTAAAAACCAGGGAAGCAAATTTATTAAGCAAAAAATTGATACATCTGTTCCCTTGGAATTTTGTGGGGCTGGCACTACTGAATATAAAAGCTGGGAAAAGGTAAAAATCAGGAACATATCTATGAGGTTCCACTGTAATTCTTGAATGAATCAAGCGACAGGGTCCTCCTGTTTTGTTAAAAATTACAACATATTTTGTGGGGCAGCGCTCTGTTCGTGTCCTTCTTTACCTTGTCCGTTCGGTTTTTGCGCTGTTTTAACCTTTTAAGAATATTTTCTTCGCAGCATGATTTTAAATTTTGTTGCTACATCAGGTATGGGTTCAAGGTAGTCCTATAAATAGTTCAAAGCTAAAGACTTTACCAGCTCGGTTGCTTTGCAATCTTAAGACACGCAGTTTTTTTGTTTTTTTTTCAACTTGTGGAATGCTTTACTTTATTGTCGCCACCATCAAACGATGCTCCAAGCAGCATGGCATCGGTGATTTTTTTCTTGCCTTTTGATGAGGCCGCAAGCCATAATATTATCACATTGTCAACAGTGCATGTGAGCGAACACAGAAAGATGGTTTTGTATTTCTTTTGTTCATTAATGAGACGACCAAGGTCAGCTTTCCTTTATGAAAAGGCTTTTGAAGGGAAGCGGCCTTCAAGAAGTTGTTGGCTGTGGACGGAAATTTGATGCATCACATTTTACGAATCATTGACAGGAATAGGGAAATACCTTGCTGCTGCAGAAATTTTGGTCGAGAGGCATTCACTGTAGTGGGATTGAACTGTGTTGTATTTTGGAAGGCTAATCTTTGCACCATTGTACTTGGTTGACTGCAGGAGTTGTAAGTTATTGGCTAGCGCATTCACTAGAATTTTTAAAAAGCCTATAAATAGGCCATTCGGTCACTTAAAATTTCAGAAATCAACCGCATACCTCCTTCACACAAGAAGGCTGTTATATGTGTAGATCAACCAGCTGGAAAAATTGCTGCAGTGTATGGGGTCCGGCTGCTTTTTTGGCACTGAGCAAGCGGCCTGCCTTGTTCGGCTTGTTTCATTGAACGCTACGTTATGGAACTGTTGTTCAGCTGCTGCCAAGAGAGCACTGTCATAAGATAAGGCAGAATTTGAGTGTTCCATAGAAGTTTCGTGACCACTTCCGTACATGCCTTCAAAAGCAAATTGTGTATTCTCTTGCCTTCTTCTATATTTGTTTGTTTGAGGTTCTGATTTTGGATTTTTTTATGAAATCCCAAGTTGCCGAATGCTTTTGTTATATCCTGATCTGTATTAAACACATGAAAGAACACTTCCACTTTTCTATATTTACAACGCATGAACAGAGAAGTAAATATTTTTGAGATCTCACTCGTTGAAGTGGAGCTTCGTGGAGTTTTGTGTAAAAGAAACTAATTGTGAATTTTTCTTTTTTTCCAGAGAGGCTTTTGCACACATTTGTCTCAAGGTGCAGGGCCTGTATGATGAACGTGCAATGACATTTAATGTACACCAAGTGCTTCACCTGGCCAAGGCGGCCTCGAACCTGGGACCTCTCTGGGGGCATTCGGCTTTTGTTTTCTAGAGTGGTAATGGTAGACTAGTCAAGTCAGTCACCGCAGCAAAAGGTGCTCCCCTCTAGATTCTGGAACGTGTAACCATGGGTCAACAGCTTGAGCTACTTTCGACGATGGTAACACTGCCGGGGAACATCAGATCCATATGTGAAGGTATGATTGGGTATCGTAGTACACTAAGCATTGCACGTGCTGGGGGTGTATGTTTGTTTGGGAAACCAAAAGCACCTCACGCAATGACTGAAGGAGAAGATGCAGCACCGCAGCTCGCTGGAATTCAGGATACTGGTACAGCTGTAGAGCACTTTCGCTTCAGCCTGGCTGGAACTGTGAATCACAGCCAAAGGTACACAAACGCAAAAAAACTGACAGCACTGTAATCTTCACAGGAGACGATCATTATGTGATCGTTCGAATACTAGAAGTATTCATTAACAGCTCCAGCCGGGTTCTCCTACTTTGTCGGAAAGTTGTGCTTTCAGAAAGTAGTGAAGAACTTCCGGAGCACATCAAACCATGTTTTCTTTCACGTGTACCTGGCTTAAAGGTTTTTGCACCAAGATAGATAGCTGAGTCGTGTCTGTTCATTAGCTTCCCATCTGAACAAGAAGCTTACCTGTGTTCGCTGGCAAACGTGATTGAAGGAGATTAAGGGGACACTGCACAGAAAAACAAAATTTCAGCAAAAACGTTGATTTTCAAAAATGTCCTATTTTCATCCACCAACATCTAGAAAGTATTTGCATGAAGTTTCGTTTACACTGTATAGGTATTTTTTTCTAAATTATTTCTGGCCCACCGATGCTATAGAAAAGGTAGAAGTTTAAGTACTTTGAACGTGTTTTTTACAGTTCAAAGTACTTAACTTTGAACTGTAAGAGCCCACTTCATTCAAGCACCCACTATTAACATTTCCCAAATTTGGAAATTCTGCAAATTATACGTTAAGTGCCCGATTTGACCAAACAAGCACCCGTGTCTAGATTAACCCCATTTTCAGTGAAAGGGGTGGGTGGTCCCCCACTATTTTATGGTAGCTTCAGTCTGAAACTATTGAGACTTAATTTTTGGCAGCTTGCATGTTGAAGTTTTATAGAGCCGGTTACTATAAACTTACATTTTTCCTTTATATTCCTTTATTATGAAAAAAAATCCTGACTTCCAGTGAGCTGTAGTGCTGAGTGTTCTTCAGTAACCGGCAACAGGTATTCCAGTATGCATTGCACCAGAAAAGTATTATTCTTTATTCTTTATTCAATGATTACCCCGCAGTGCCCGAGGGCTTTACAGCAGGGGGGGTTACAAGGATGAAAAGAACACGTCTTCATTCAAACAGCACACTTGCTCTTCAGGTAGCCGATTCCACTGTGCAAATGTTCGTACAAAAAAGGAGTTTGCAAACATGCATGTCCTAGCGCGGTACTCTCTAAGTTTAAGACTATGATCATTACGACTAGAAACATAATAGGGTTCTTTTCAGTAAGTCTCGCTATTTATTCCTGTTCATTCCTATTTATTCCTGTGGATATCAACAACATTTTTCAACAGATTCATTCAGCATAATCCATATGCCATGCTTTACTTTTTTCTGGGGCATAGTATCCCATAAAAACGAATCACAGGGCTCAAACATTGCATGCCCTTCTTCTATTTGGCTACAAACACGACCCGCAAATTTTATGGCGACTGAGTGAGCGGTTCAAAAGTTGATATTCCCAAGTAGTGTATGAATGGAGCCATTTCCACGATTTACTATGTTTTAAATGTTGTAATAAATGCAGGTAATAACTTCTTTTCTGCATTGGCTTGCTCCATTGTCATGAAAAAATTGCATTTCCTCAGCCACACAACACAAACTATGCTTTTTCACTTTCTTATTTCTTTATTAAATTCCATCTTCAGATATTTCTACTCTGTGTGACGTATGTGTGTAAAAAAAAAAAAAAAAGAAAATGATCATTGTCAATTTTATTTTCTGATTCTAGCTTTCCTCAGCAGGTGCCCCGTTTAATTTCTGTACTTTTATGTTGCAGTTAGCGTGTTGGTTGTTAGCTGTTACGTCTAATTTACCGAGACTTTTTGCACCATCTGCACTGCGTCTACGTCCTAGAAGTACCCTGCCCCTCACTTTTCTGCACCGGTGTAGGCGGTGCAGGTAAGTCGAACGAACCATGTTGATTTATATCTGTGTTCCTGACCTTTTTTGTGAGTCATGCCACACTCGCTTTCACTGTTTCACTAGCTTTTTGGATTGCTTTTTATGTTGCATGTTTTACTCTGTTTTTTTCTTGTTCAAATGCTGAAAACAATATACAGGACTGTGTGCTTTCTGCATAGAAACAGGCCTGTAAGAACTGTGAATTACAATTTACAGACAGCAATGTTGTTAAATGGAAGCCCTGGATGGGGCATTATTTATTTTGAGAGCACGAAAGCCCTTTTTGAGTTATGTAATTTGAATATGTCTGGATGCAATTTTTTTGTGTTACCGAAATTACTGTTTTGTGTTTCATTCATTTCATTTCATTTCATTTATTATACTTTCAGGGCCCGAAGGCATTACAGAGGGGGAGAGCAACAAGAAGGTTAATGCAAATAACATAGTACATATTTAGACACACTCAGTAATAAAGTAATTAGTTATTGTACTTTTAAAGAGCTCAGAGTCCGTGATAATGGCGATCGACCGGGGAAGGTGGTTCCACTCCTGGGATGTACGGGGAACGAAAGATGAATAAAACGTGGTTGTGATAGAGTTAGGAATGCCCACCTTATGTTGATGATCAATACGGGAGGAAACATAGACAGGCCGAGCAATTAATTTGTCGCGCAGAAAAGAATTATGGTGATACATTTTATGGAATAGGGAAAGACGAGAAATTTTACGACGTAGGGATAAAGGTGGTAATGAGAGAGTTGTTTTCATAGAGGTGACGCTAGCGGTGCGGTGATAGTTTGTGAGGATGAAACGAGCGGATCTGTTCTGAACGGCTTCCAATGTAGATACGAGAGTGACTAGTCCGGGATCCCAGACAGAAGCTGCATATTCTAACTTGGGACGAATTAAAACTTTGTAAAGAGTTAATTTCAGTGAGGCAGGGGCTAATGAAAAATTTCGCTTGATGTAACCTAACATGCGGTTAGCGTTAGCTGAAATATGCTTAATATGTGTTTTCCATGAAAGGTTAGAAGCTATATGTAAGCCTAAATATTTGTACGAAGATACCGGTTCTAGATGAGCATTATTAAGGAAATAGTTAGGACAGTCCTGAGACTGGCGAGACGCACGCATGACCTTGCATTTGTTAGTGTTAAGCTTCATAGACCACGAGTCAGACCAACGGTAAATAGCATTAATGTCTGATTGGAGTATACAGGTGTCATTATGATTGAGAATCTCGCGGTAAAGTACACAGTCGTCAGCGAACAGAGACACGGACGAAGAGACATTAGTGGGTAGGTCGTTAATATAAATTAAGAATAGCAACGGCCCTAAGACTGTCCCTTGCGGAACCCCTGACGCAACTTTGACAAAAGAGGAGTTATTGTTATTCACAGTGACAAATTGAGACCGTTGAGTTAAAAAAGACTGTATCCATGCGAGAACGTTATTGTCTATGTTAAGTTTGGAAAGTTTTAGAAGCAGAAGATTGTGAGAAACTTTGTCAAATGCTTTGGCGAAATCCAGGAAAATGCAGTCCGCCTGGGATCCTCGGTCCAGAATGTGATGTAGGTCATTCGTGAAAGATAGCAGTTGGGTCTCACATGAAAATGTTTTTCGAAAACCGTGTTGGGCATTGTTGAAGAAGTTGTTAGATTCTAAGAAGTTGACGAGGTGAGAAAAAATTATATGTTCAAGAAGTTTGCAAGGAATGCTGGTTATTGAGATCGGACGATAATTAAGAGGGGAATGTTTATCTCCAGCCTTGTGAATGGGTACCACCTTCCCTACCTTCCAGTCTGATGGGAGAACAGCGTCTTGTATAGATTGTTCAAATAATTTTGTTAAAATAATTGAGGAGTATTGTTTAGTGTTTTGTAAAAACTTGGAATTAATGCCGTCCGCTC
Source organism: Ixodes scapularis (assembly GCF_016920785.2). Classification (NCBI taxonomy): domain Eukaryota; kingdom Metazoa; phylum Arthropoda; class Arachnida; order Ixodida; family Ixodidae; genus Ixodes; species Ixodes scapularis. The sequence goes on from NW_024609881.1 coordinate 88,655,458, forward strand.
CTGCTGAAGACGACAGTTTGAGTTTATCTATGATACGACCGACGCCAACGTAATCAAGAAAAAGAGGATCCATGGGCAAGTAATCGGCACTCTCTAGCGAAGGGAAATCGTGCATGTTATCAGTAGAGAATGAATTTGCAAAAGTACTATTTAATAAATTTAAACACTCATCGCTGGCTATACAATCACCATTTGCGGTTTTTAGTGTGATAGATGACTGCGTCTTTAATCATGGGTGGCATTAATAAATGTTTGGTGTAGAACGACTTCGTGTCCATGTGCACGAAACTAGGATCAATGAATCAATCATTCTTTATTTGCACAAGTGGGAGATGGGAAGCGTGCGCAGCTGGCAGAAAGGTTAGGGAACCCATAAAGCGCCTGAAAGCCAACTCCCCGTGAGCGAAATAATAAACAAGCAGACACAAAACAAAGAATAATTTCACGTTTCAGACGTGGACAAAAAAACAAGACATGGAGCACGAAATAAATCCCTGGAACTAGCGAGTTGCAGCCGGCCCACACATTCGCACCGAGTGTGCTGTGCCGCACAGTGCAAAGCAATGCAGCACAGCTGGCGAAAAAGTGGAAACCAGTCATTGTTCCCAATCGAGTTGTTTTAAAGTGTACGGAGGGCGCGCAAAGGTTTCCTGGCAAAGACGAGTATGGACCTGCTACTGAAGGGGAAAGAGAGGTGTCATGTCGCCAGGTGCGAGTATCGACAGGGAGAGGGAGGCCTGTTCGGCTGGAGCGCTCTGACACTGTTTTGGCTGCATCAGTTACCTATATATGAGAGATTTTTTTAGCATATCAGTGGATACTGCTCCAACTTAGGTTAGAAATGAATTGGCGCATTCACAGAGTTGCTACCCATGCACAGTAAGGGTTCGGATAAATGGGCACCTTCCATTTCTAACATTCAATTCAGTTGGCGGTGGCTCTCTCCACTTTAATTTTGTGTACATCATCACCCTTTCAGTGTAAGAGTGTTCAGTAGTAGTCAATCTCTCATGAACAAAATAAATCAACTACCTTTCGCCAGCTATCCGCACTGCAGTGGGGCACCCTGCAGCAAACAGACACCTCGAAGATAGCATTATTAACACAAACTCGCCTTTAAAGGGCCCATCGCAAGGCGTGGGCATAGTTTGCGTAAGCGCCAATATTTCGAAGACAAGTTGCATGGCCTGGTTTATTTTAGTCTAGAAACGAGTGGGTAATAGGCAAGAGGCATAGTTTAGGGCCAAATTGAAAGAGGCTGGGTGTGAATGCTTCTAGGTTAGGTGGCGAGTTACCGCTTGAAAATGGGCGAGCTGGCAGCGCTGTGGCAAACACCTATTGTTCGCCACAATCTAGTGGTAGCCGGCGCAAAATCATCGGGAAGCAATGGTGCCGTACAGCACAGCGGACAGTGTCCCCGTTGGGATTATGACGGCGTTTAATGAGGTTACAAATCTGGAGAGCTTTTTCCACGATGCCAATAGGATGAAGGAAAAACACCTTCACGAATCTGGCCATGTGTACGTGAAGGAGGTCTGTTTCAACGGACGAGTGGATGTCATGGCACAATGTATTCTGCAGACGAAATTGAGTGCGCCCGCAAAAAAACATTTTGATGACGTCAACCTTCGTGCAAGAGTTTTCTTAGTTGGCATTGAGTGGACTGCACTAATGATGTACATTTATTTTTTGCTTTTTGAGTCAGCTTCACAACAACCAAGAAATTCTCTTAACACCGTTCCACAAATCCCAGCACTACTTTCCTCTGTAAGCCAGGGCCGGGTCTTCGAACCCCGTCCTGCAAGTCGAATCCAGCCCGTGGAGGTTCTCCAACCGGCTCGTGGCTGGCCGCAGTATTTCCAATGAAGCCCGGCCCGCGGCTTCCTTTCAGCAGGCCCACGGCTACCGGCAAATAAATAAGTGCGCCAAAACAAAGATGCCATAAAGAACCGATAGAAATCTGTCTATCGATAAGGCGTACCTTCGCGTCATATTGATAATTGGACATTATCATCACCAGCATCACTATTCTTCGTCCCATTTCAAATCTGTAACTACGCATGTTAAACTTCTTTTTCCTTCATATGTATATTGCGCTTCTGTCTTATCTATAAATGATATGCACTGGACGCCACATTTGAGGCAACTGCTCACAGCGCATGCACAGGTGGGAAAGGAAATTCTATCTTCTAACCGGGACCCTCCTCTGTGTTCCAGGCTCGCCCTGATGTCGCTATTCTCCCTCTAGAAGATTAACCCATCACTCAAAATTCGTAAAAGAGCAGCTTCCCCCTCTCTCTGTTCCGTGGAGGTGCGAAATGGGTGGTGTGATGGCAGCGCAACGCATGTGGGCGAGTTGGAAGCTTTTTCGAAGCTTGCAGACAGTGCGTGCTCACCTATTCCATTTTAAGCTTCTGACCTCGGTGAACAACCGAAGTTCCTACGCGGTTTGATTTATGCCTAGTGAGTTTTCTGAGTTCTGGTTATTGTGTAATTAGCTCAATATTGAATTTTAGAATGAAGTATACATTTTCATCCACCTTAGTTGTGTTTTTTTTTTTACTTTTAATTTTGTATTTAGTTGCTGATCTAAGATTCTTATAAAGTTCATTTCTTATTTATACTTATTTATTTTCCGGCGCTCCAGATAGCAACAGATTCCCAATCTAGCACCTTAGCCAAAAGTCTGGAGACCCCTGCTGTACGCCGATGGGAAGAACGACGGGTTGTAGCTTGTGTGGACGACCTCGTTCCGCTTCTTCCCGGTGAAGTGTTCGCTGCATAGTTTAGAGCTTGCTGTAAGTGTCCTTGTTGTTCCATCGTCGCTAGAAAAAGTTAATTTTATTATTCGTCAGCCGCTTAAAGCAAACGCGAACTGCAAAGTGAGAGACGCTACTTACTTGCATTGAAGCATAAGTCGCACCCAGCGCCAGGTCGCGCGGCGCTCCGCCTCGTACGACTTCGAAGGGAAGCTGGAGAATCCGTAGAACTTCGTGCCGTGCGCGATGTTCGACGTACCGTTGCAGGTGACCACGCAAGAACTGTTGTGGCTTTTTAGGTGCGGAATAGCCAACTCGCGAACAACAACCAGTACAGCGCTAAACCCACTAACAACGCACAACCAACGCATCGACTGCGATCTCTATGGCGACTGCAGACGATTAAACTAACTCGTTTACCGCTAGGGGCGCCCTGGTCGGAGTTTGTATTACGTCAACCCGGTTCCATATATACGTGTCTGCACGGTTTTAACGTGCACCTTTTTTCGCCAAAATCGGTGCGCAAAAATATGTGTGCGTTATAAGTGAAACTGAAAACTTAAAAAGAAAAACGCAATACTCGGTAAAGGTTGCTAGCCCCACCGCCATCGTGACCGTTTGTTTATATTCGCTTTTTTGGACCATTCGTATCCGTATCACGCGCATTCTCTCGCGTCTAAGGATTCGTGTCTGTCTTTTTATGATGGAAAAAACAAGAGATTCTCCTAGGACGCCTTATTTAAACAAGATTTTATCACGCTGGCGGATAAAGGTGACGGAGCAGCACTGCGTGTCCTTGCAATCCCAGTGACCCGACGAGCTCGCAAAGTTGTTTGGAAGACGACCCTTCGGAGGCGGCCGTCGCACACTCGTACAAGCGCAAGAAGCGCGGCAGCTACAACGTTTTAGACGAAAGCAAGGATTACCTCTGTGGACAGCGAAGAACTATCGACGGACTCCGACAACGGCGACTAGTGCACGGCACTTATTTTTGTATTGGCGTGCGTTCCATAAAATCTTTTCTATGAGGTATGTGTTCAACCTTCATTGTTTTACCTGGGAGCGCATAGGCGTGCGGGTTAGAATCGGGGGCGCGTTAGTATTGTGCGAACACGTATCCTCATCCCTCTATATATGGCAATATACAATACTATTTATAAGCCATTAAATGCAGTGAGATTCGCCAGTGAAAGTGACGACATTACTGCGATTTCTCTCGTTCGTAACCGACTGCTTTCGTCAAAACTTCTCTGCCGGTTTCCCAGTGTTAAACTTGACCACGGCGCAGCATATTGGTGCGAAATTGGAGCTGTGTTTGAAATGAATGAAAAACGTGGCCCCAGTAAACAACCAAAATGTTAAATTTATTTAACGCCCATGTCTGACGAACAGTACTGGACCGGAAACAGAAGTTCGCTCGAAGCGTCACCGCTACTGTGATTAACGCACCATATAATTGTTCGCAGTCACATGAACATATACTGTTGAGTATGGTACTCTTCTGAGCGACCATATGAATGAATATAGTTTTGTAGGGGCCAGGCCATATCTATCTATATGGAACCATATGCGTATGGTATAGCTCGGTATGGTTCAGCCATATCCAACTATACGGAGCCATATGTGTATGGTATGGCTCGGTATGGTTCAGCCATATGGAACCATGTAAATCCATACTATCCCATATGGTTTGTCATATGGAACCATATAAATTAATACTATTCCATATGGTCTGCCATATAGGTTCATATAGTTTTTTCAGTAGGGCTCTTAGCGTTTTTTGAAGTGTTGATAGCGGCGGGTTAGCCCCGTTGAGTGCGCTTCTTAGCAAGCAGGAGTGCGCTGCGGAAAAGCAAACCCCGCGGAAGTGAGCTCCGCGGGTGTTGGTTCTCCGCATCACATCGGTGTTCGGTAAGAAGCGCACTTACCGGGATAACCCGCGGCGATAAACAATATAGTAATTGAGTGCTTGGAAGAAAAGCATACATTCAAAGCGGGATGGTGCGCCGGTGCCGACTGTATTTCAAAATAAATGGAAAGTTTGTGGAAGTGTATATCTACATTGTAGTAAAATTTTCAAGATTAAACATGCAGAGATGCTTTTACAACCTGCGGTTCATCATGCTCGATTCATTCTTTTTTCACTCTAGATTAAATAATGAATATTTTATAGAGCAAGATTTGTAAATTCACTCAGTTGGCTAAATTTGGCCATCTTTATGTGATTCATTTTGTCAAATCCGACGTTTACTTCCCATCCCAAGACACGTACCAGACCTTCTGAGGTCACAGTTCATGAATATAGATAGAGCTTAGCTTATAAATGAACAAGTGGAATAACCTTCACAGGTTTAGCAGGGTTTTCGTCTAAGCATTATGCAATGGTAGTGAAAGGCGTGAAAAAACTATTCGATATTCGAATCGAAAATATTCGTCCAAAACCGCTATTCGCTTCGAATTCGCTTCGAACTCAAAATCAACTATTCGCAGGAGACTACTGTTCGCAAAACTATTCGTCGAAAGAACTACACCAAGGTTAAAGTGATGTGCTTTTGAAATAGAAGAAAATTTCACTACGATTCGCCGACTTGCAAATGCAAATATGATTACTGAAATCGAGAAAAAGAGCCGACGATTTACACGCATAAACTGCTCCCTCGGTGTGGCCTCTTTGTAAATTCAGAACTAAATCCTGTTCCTAAGAAATGATGTAGGTCAAAAGAAATAATTACAAGTGAACATTTTTTTACTTCCGTACAAATTTTGTCTCCACAAAGTTGCAGAAAGAACAATTGCGAAAAAAGGTTTTATTGCCTTCTTGCAATGGCCGTGCCTTCGAAGTTGTTAGTCAACGTATGTTTGTAAATGGGGCCAGCTGAACATGGAAAACACACAGACAAAAAATATAACATTCGCACCGCTGGACTAGCAACATTTAATGATGCCTCTTTTTCCTTTTCTGCTAATCCTTGATTCCGGTTTTCTTTTTCTTTACACTTAGATTTTTTAATTCTTTACTCCTGATTTACGTTTTCTTTTTCTTTACACTTAATTCGGAATTCCTCTTCCTTAAACGCATTGTCATTTCTGCCTTCGGAATGTTCTCATCCCTTTTCTTCTGTCTCCCTTAAACGGTCTTCCTCTTCCTCTGCCTTTGCCTGGACCTCATGTCACTCCGCAGGACAATCTTCTCGGAGCTGTGTAGTGCAACGGAAGGGGCACTAACACAGTCCTCGCCTTTTTCTTCGATGGCTAGGGCTTCCAGTAGTTCACGGGCGAATTGATTTTTATGTCGCCCCTGAAATCAACTTGCCCGTGAACTACTGGAAGCCCTAGCCATCGAAGAAAAAGGCGAAAACTGTGTTAGTGGCCCTTCCGTTGCACTACACAACTCCGAGAAGATTTTCCTGCGGAGTGACATGAGGTTCATTCAAAGGTAGAGGAAGAGGAAAACCGTTTAAGGGAGACAGAAGAAAAGGGATGAGAACATTCCGAAGGCAGAAAGGACAATGCGTTTAAGGAAGAGAAATTCCGAATTAAGTCTAAAGAAAAAGAAAACGTAAATCAAGAGTAAAGAATTAAAAAATCTAAGTGTAAAGAAAAAGAAAACCGGAATCAAGGATTAGCAGAAAAGGAAAAAGAGGCATCATTAAATGTTGCTAGTCCAGCGGTGCGAATGTTATGTTTTTTCTCTGTGTGTTTTTTCATGTTCAGCTGGCCCCATTCACAAGCAATGAACCAACGTGCTCAGCTTCAGCCAATAACGTAGTCAACGTAGCCTTGCAGACTTGTCTTTGCTGACAAATCCAGTACACCGTGGCGGCTGTACCAGCAGCAAGGTGGTGTTTGGAGTATTACAAGTGTACATATGACCATCCAGGATTAGAAGATTAGCCCTTCACTCGTTCTTCTCAAATTCCATGATAATAGAGTCAAGTAAACCTTTTCACGCAGAGCCCTGCCTTTATAATTTTGAACGACCCGAATGTTTATGATTCACTACCGGACCCTCATAAATTCTTAGAACTGAATTTCTAATCGTTTCTTTTTGGCAAACAGGGTCTCATTGTTTACCCCCAACGACCCCGGGTAACTCTAGACACCCTGTGCAACTCTTTTCGACCGTTCGACTCTCTAAGAATAAACTGCGCACAAAACGTCTGTGGAAGAGAAAAGTAAAGGAACGAAAGAGTTTTGCTCTTTCGATCTACGGGGTTTCACAAAAGAAAATGTACACGTTCTTTTTTACCGCAAAAATAAACTATAGCCATCGCCGAACGCTAATTCTCCGCCCAGAGGTAGCCCTAGAGGTTACAACCAGATGCCAAAGTTTCAGCCCGATCCGATAACTTATTCAAAAGTTATAAGTGATTTTCTGGAAATTTCAATGGAAAAATGGAGCCAATGTTTACCCGTTTTCGGTTTCTGGTGCTATAGAGCCCCACGTGTTTGAAAACTCTGTCGGCCGCCATTTTCCCATTGAAATTTCCAGAAAATCACTTATAACTTTTGATTAAGTTATCGGATTGGGCTGAAACCTTGGCATCTGGTTGTGACCTCTAGCGCTACCTTTGGGCGGAGAATGAGCATTCGGCGATGCTTAATTCATTTTTGCGGTAAAAAAGACCGTGTAAATTTTCTTTTGTGACACCCTGTACTACTTTTCTGTTCCTCCGATGTTTTGTACGCTGTTTAACCTTAGTTATGTACCAACTAGCTCAAATTACAACTTTACTACAGTGTTCGACCTATACTCCGTTTCACTTTCAGTCCGAGCGCAGCCGACACTAGCAGCCATCTCAGCCAATCCAGCGTTGAGAGAGTGTCATGTGACCCTTGAGCTCCCTGCGTTCGCTCTGCCCAACCGGCAGGTCACGCGATTTTCTTCCGGCGCTGAATCGGCTGGGATAGCTCGTGGCATCCACTGCGCTCGGACTGGAGGCAGAACGGAGTATAGTCTCATAGTATGTCGTGTCGGTAACCCCGTCCGATGCCTCTACGCATGCATCTTGCTATTATATGGTATCAGTGGCGAACCCCCCCCCCCAAAAAAAAAAGAGAGAAAAAAAATGCACACACACACACACGCACGCACACACACACACAACAGCTGTCTATTAGAACTCGTTCTTTTGCACACTAAAGGGCCCATGAAACGGATTTTGGGTTGGGATAAATCATTTTCGATTGGGATTTTACTAATAGCACATCGTTCAGTGGGCCAAAAGAAAAAAGGTAGAAAGACAAAAGCCTGACTTTCAGTGCGAAAATTTGAAAACACAGTGGACTATTTCGTACCTCCTCCCCTTCGTAAGCTCTCTTCCTTTTCACTGTAATACATCCGCGGTCCCAAAAGCACGTCATCGGGTCCAAACTGACGTCACACAGAACCGGACCTCACTTAGTCCATTCACCCCTAAGCTGACATTGTGGTAGAAGCTACGCGCTTGCCGAACCAATCAGCCGCCTCCCTTTATCACGTGACCTCAATCTCTGCGCGGGGGTATGCGCGGAGGAGCGTGATCATGTCGCAAGTGTGGCTGGCCCAACGAGCACGTTGCTTCCGCAGCACTGTCAGCTCGGGGTGAACGGGTTGGGGAAAGCAACTTTTGTCTGAATTTTGAGCGACGGGTTTTTTTGGGGGGGACAATGGCTCTGTCCGGGTACATAAACCAGATTCCGAGCAAGAGGGGCCTCACCTCTTCGTTTTCTTGAGCTGTTTGGTGGAATACGCAATTTATGAGTTGAGGAGAAAAGCTAAACAGCAAAAAGTTGGAAAAGCGTTGCATGACCCCTTTAAGGAAGATTTAGATATTTACCGTGCTTTCTGGACTATGGGCGGTTCCCATGGGGATCTGTTTCCAAGACAATCCACACACAGTAGATTTCCTAACGCAAGTCGGGCGGCTTTTCTGCCCCGCTCGTCGGCCAATCACAGCCTCTCAAAATTAAGCTTGGCCAACATTTGACCCTTGGTGGCGCCCAGACTTTTACGGAATCCGTTACAAGTAACGAAATTACATGTAATCCCTTACATTTGTCAGTAATTTCGCAAGGAAATAATTACATACTTTACAAAGTAATTGTAAAGGAATGTTCTTTTTGATGTAAGGGAATAATTGTTATCCGTTATATTTCAATTTTATTCACGGGGGAAAAAGCAGGAATATGAAACACTACAACCGAAAGAAACCTTTCTAACAAAAAGCTTTTTTTAGTTTTTTTTTTTTAAGTTGAAAAACTTTTCTTCACGTCAGCTAAAATCTAAATTTTTGTGGTTTGCTTGTTTGCGGATAGTAACTTAGCATGCTCGCCCGCGGTGAAGGGAGAAGCACACTGATACAGAGAACCGGACTCTCGATGCCGACTAGAGCAACTAAATGAGCTGCGCTTAAAGTATCGGCACTCTGCTTCCCGACATTGTTGTGGGCGCCACCATTTTGGTTCGTATGCAGAGCAGACGGAACTGCCGATCGTCATGATTCAAAAGTGGGACTTCCTCATCATTAAATTTGGTGTTAGCAAGCTCATGTAATATTGCTTTCCTCTGTCGCTCGCCATTTGTTTAAACAGTTCTGGAGGGCGGAAAAGAGTTTCCTGTGCTTTCAGATAAAGCTTCAGATGACTGGTAACCACAGGTTTAATCCTAAATATAGGGAAATGTCGTTACTCTGAGAGCGTAGCTTACTTAGTGGCACTAGTGCAAACAATATTACACAAACTTCCGTGGTCAAAGTGTTTCTTAAAAGAAATAGTGCACGCAAGCAAAGTGGGTCTGTGCTCGCCTTTTCTTTTCGTCCCTTCATTCTTTCTTTGCTTTCGAAGAAGCGGAGGTGGCACAAAACGATCGTCGACGCGTGCCTTCCAAAAGCTCAAGACAATTAACGATGCCCTCCTTGCTTATAGTGACTATAACAGTTTGCGTAATGTCACAACAGGAGGGGAGGTTCCATTTTTTGCTGAATAAAGTTCAACATACAAATGGACTAAAAGGGATGTGAAATTATTCAGCATGTGACATTCGAGCAGCGTGTCCCACCCAAAGTGCCATGCTGCTCGAAAGACATTACAACCCTTCTCATCTTTGGGAGATACGAATATCTATATGGTTTTGTGCTGCTTTTAACCTAATCTTTTAAAAGCTTTAGGTTGCCTACATTCTTGTCACACTTCTCGTACATCGTGTGTTTTTCTTTTTTTTGGCTTTACAATATTAGGACATGTCGTCGATAATATATATGGCAGCTTTCAGCGATGGTGGTATTGCGGTGAGAGAATCGCGCTCCCTAGCTACTTGATGATCTGCTTCAAAATGAAGGTGCTTGCCTCTCACCTTCCGAACGTGGAAGTGTGAGGTAAGACTACTTGTACAGCTCGTATTTTTCAAGATTAGAATTACTGCCGTCGCTGTGGGGGGACGCTGCCGTTGACCCACCTGACATTTAGCTGAGGAACAATAAACTGCGTTACGGCCCACCCCTGGTACATGCGTTTTAGACGGCATCAAGAATAGGTAGGCACGTCATATGTGCACCTACAATTCCGTTTTAATCGATATTATAATTTTGTTTTCTGAGGGATTGCCTTATATTTTTGCTGTATAAATATACAAAAAGCTTCATCCTCTTATTCACCGATGTGTCAAAAGAGGCACGGCGTGTGTTCAGAGCTGATAGACGATTGATATAAAAACATTATCATTTAATTGTTATGCATAATTACCATGTCTTGCTATTTTCATGTACCACCGTTTGGCGATATTCGCCCGCTAAAATATGTTTATGTAATATATTCGCCTACATTGAATTTATTCCAGATTTAATTATCTGTATAGCAACTCTTATATCTTTCCGATTCTAACAGTGTGAGTGTAAGAACGAAGCTTTGTGATTTCATCAAAGCAGAGAGTTGTTCCATTTTTCTCGAGAAGCACGCAATGCAGTGCGTAAGGCGTTCGTCCGGCGGTCGACATCCTCTCTTAGTAACGAGGCAAGACGTCTGAAGAGACTTTCGAGAGCCAGGTGTTGCTCAATGTTACAGAAGTGCGACTGGTGCTAACAAGAACGCCTGGGGTGCAGAGAGGGGGAGGGGAGTCGAAATGCATGTGTATATTATAGGGTCGGCTGGATTTCGGAGGGGGGGGGGGGGGGGGCTGAAACCCCATAAGCCTCCCCCCTCCCCCCTGACTACGCCCATGCTTCGGGTTAATGCGTTTATTTAATCCGTAACAGAACAGCGCAGCGGGGTGCACGCTGCGTCATTTTAGGTGTAGAGAGTCTGGAGACCCCTCGTAACAGCCGTCCGTCTCCCGTCCGCCGTGTCCGTGAACGAAACTTGATTCGTACGAGCGGGCCTCGGCGGTCGGCGGCAACTAAAACAACTAAAACAAACTAAAATTGTTAGCAAAGAAAACGATATTTGTAAAAGGTTGTTGAAGGAGACTGTTCAAATGACAAGTGCTGGAAACTGCATAAGTGTTCCGTCCATTGTGTTAGACAAGGCGTTGCGGATGTTCTTATCTCGTGAGAGTTGTCGGGGACCTCGAACTTTTTGTGCGGGTGATGTGGAGTGCTGTTTGGCTTTTGTTTTTTCTTCGAATCGATGTGTCGGGGTTGCCTTCCGGCGAGTGTCGGGTGTGAAGGTGGGTGTTCTATCGATCTATTGTTTTGGAAGTTCCTTCGGTTTTGTTTCAGTTTTTCAAATCGGGGTCGTTGGTTCTTGCCCATTTGACATGTATTGCGGAGTTGACGGTAGCAAGTTCTGGTGATGGCTGGGCGTTCTATAGAAAGGGCGAATCGGAAAAATAAATTAGCAGCTGCGTTTTTTAAATTTTGTCGTGTTTGTCCTTCTTGTTTCCCCAGTCTCAGGGTTGTCTTAAATCGTGTCCTCAATGTCGGCATTTAGCCTTGCCCACCAAAAAAGACTTTCGGCAGCGCTTTTAATCGCTGCAATGCGTGGCTGGTTTACGTGCAGCATCTCCTCCTCCCCCCTCCCCCGAAATGAAATCTACGCCACTGGTCACACGACACTCTCTCAACGCTGAATTGGCTGAAATGGCTCCTAGCAACCGCTGCACTGCGCTCAGACTGAAGGTAAAACAGGGTATAGGTCGAACGGTCGAAAAGAGTTGCACATAGTGTCTGGAGTTACCCGGGCACTTTGGGGTCAATAATGGGACTCTTTTTGCCAAAAATAAAGGATTACAGATTCAGTCCTAAGAATTTACGAGGGTCCGGTAGTGAATCGTGAACATTCGGGTAGTTTAAAGTTATAAACGCCGGGCTCTGCGTGAAAAAGTTCACTGGACTGTATCATCACGGAATTTGAGAAAACCGAGCGAAGGGCTTTTTTTTCTAATCCTGCATGGTCTTATGTACACTTGTACTACGCACAACACCGCTATGCTGTTGGTACAGCCACCACGGCGTACTGGAATTTTCAGCGAAGAAAATCCTGGAAGGCTAGCTTGGCTAACAACCTCGACGAATATACCGCAAGAAGACAATTAAACCTGTTTTCGCAGTTATTCTTTCTACAACTTCAAGACAAAATTAGTACTGAAATAGGAAAAGCTCACTTGCAATTATTCTTTTTGACCTACATAATATCTTAGCGACATCATTTTGTCATGAATTTGTAAAAAGGCTACACTGAGGAAGCAGTTTATGTTGGCTAGTCGTCGCTCGTTTTGTCAATGTATATAAACATATTTGCATTTGCAAGTCGGCAAATGGTGGTGAGATTTCTTATTAGCTCGAAAGCACATCACTTCAACTTTGTTGTAGTTCTAACGATGAATATTTTGTCGTTGGACGAATTCGTCTAGCGACGAATTATTCGTCTAACAAATAATCGTCGTTCGACGAATTCGTCTACCGTGCTTTGCCCTATGCGACGAATTTTCCGTCTTTCTGTTGTCCGTCGACGAATGGACTTTCGACGAATTCGCCTAGACTCCCCTCCAAAAAGTATCAAGTCCGTTTTAGGCTACATCACCGAAAGAAGTCTTTGGTTCCCTCAATACCACAGAAAATGCAACACATATTTCCGGCATTCTGAGGGGAAAAAAAGAAAAAAAAACTACAGAAAACCGTATTCACAAAGGTGAGAAAGAGTCTGATCAGAAAGCACATCGTTCGATAAAACGGAACTCTATGAAACCGCTTCGATGAAACGGCGTTCGATTAAATGAAGGTCGACGTAATGACTTTGATAGAACGGCGTCTATAGAATGGTGGCACCCAATTCTGAACGTGTTGTCAGAATGGTTCGCAGAATCGTATGCAAGATTTTCTCCGAATCTATAAAAAGCAGTGTTGGACACAATAATAGATAAAATTATTGAGCATAAGTTACTAAATACCTGCTTCATGAAGTATTTAAAATACCACTCAAGCTACTTTTACTGTAACGTATTTTGAATAGAGTACAAATACTTAGAAATGTCATTCAATTACTTTTCAAGATACTTCCGCATTGCGTAGTTTGTATCGACGTCAGTGACAAACACAATTATACATTTGCGTAAATCTGGTTTACCATAATGGTTTGTTAGCATGCAACAGAACGAAGCGGCACAACAAATTTTTAGCTTGTTTTATCCTGTTCAACTACAAGGAGCAGGATATCACAGATACATGTTACAAAACATTTCTAAGACAGTAAAAGAAGAAAAAAGGTCGCTTCATTTATATTTACATCGCTGAATATCACGTCCTGTGGCACACCTTAGACGCATATCGTTTAACTACAATCCATATTCCCTATTTTGAGAGTTAGCATATACGAACTTGGGATGCGGAAGTAAGCGAATGGATAACAAAGAGAGCCCCCATAATAGCCTCGGCGTTGGTCGCACTTTCTTCAAGTAGGTTGCGTCAGGAAGGCAATCAACGTTGGGGGACGCTTCGTTGGCGTTTTGAGAGGTCATCCTCCTCATAGTACATTTCCTATCCTGTTCTCTTCTTATCAATGTTTGCTTACGGACAGTGGCCGCGAGAGCAATAAGTGCCGGACTGACGACAAAGAAAAAAATAAAAAAACAAGATAAGCCTTGACGTTTTGCCGTAGCAAGGTCAAATAAAACACAAGCAAAAAAAAAACGCTTTATTTTTGTGTCTATTTCTCATTTTCTTCTATTTAGCATTTTCTTGACATTCAAGTCTGCATTGTTGTCGGGGACAGTTTCCTGTCCTGCGTTGCATCTCAGTGTGGCAATCTTTACTTCCGTAAAACCCCCCGTTTTGTTTGATTGTTTGAGAATTTTTCGGGTGAAACTCCAGGAAGCAAAATGCGCCTTTGGAAAGGCGAGGGGAGGATCTACATTCTACGAACTTTGGGGTGAAATTTGAGTCACCATCGGCACAAAAGCAATGTTTTCACAAGCTCAATCTAAGTCACCGTAGCTTATTGGAGCTAGCAACAGGATTTATTTGCTGGAAAGAATGTTCACGTTTGCTCGTCCTCGCCCACGCTACTTCCTACTGAAAAAACTCGGAAACTGGCAGAAGGTCAAAAATGTATTTGAGTTAATGAGTGGAAGATACTCAGAAATGTAGTTAAAATACAGTATCAAACACTCTCGATCAAGAGTATTTTCAAGATACCAAGGTATCTCAAAAAGTATTTGAAATACAGCATCTGGAGGAGGGTTTTTGAGATAGGCACAAGTCTGATCAAAAGAGTGGTAACCTTTTCTACGCATCCGCCAGCGAATGCCAACGTATGTGCGCCTATCCGGATTTGATTCTAGACCGTAGGCGTCAACTACAGAAAAGGGGGGGGGGGGGGGGGGGGGGCTCGGCTGCTTCTGCCGGGCTCCTCCCCGCCCCCCCCCCCCCTTTTCCCGAGCTCTTCGGAAAAACAAGTACCGTCGCCCCTCTGGAACCCCTGGGTCAGGGCTGTTAGTCCGGGGGAAATTTCCCAGATTAAGGTAATATTCAGGTCTATGCGGTAGTAAGGGCAATCTCGCTAGTTTGGGGGAACTTTTTGGTACCTTATATATCTAGAAATTTATAGGTCAATTATGATTTCTTTTTCGAGATAACATCGAATTTCAGTGGCTTTGGGTACATTTGGGTTTTTCCCTCCATTCATTTGGCGGTTTGTTGTGTGATCATTTGGCAACACTGAGGAGCACCTGATCAACTTTTTTTGACAAAATCAATTTTCGTCGCCGTCGTGAAAACTATGGAGGAAGGGACCTGTCAAATCGAAGCTTCTGAAAGCGGCGCTGTGCTTTCGCAAAAAAGAGCAAACACAGAATAAACAAAAAAAGCCTGAATATAACAAGAAATACTGCGATGTCTGGAGATACAGACACCATGCCCAAGATACAGACTTACCATGACTAATAATATTTCGTGAAGTGCCGTGTACGAAATGCTGCTTACTACATGGCGATCGTGTTCCATGTGTTCGAGTTTGAGAGGACTCGCTTGTGGTACAGCTTTTATTATGAACTGACTATTATATAGAGAGCTAAAGAAGTTATTAAAGCTGCAACATGTTCTGACGGCGTGCATAACATCTACGACAAAGATAGGGTTTCATTCGTCAGTTTGAACCTCCCGGTAGCATCTCCCTTCGCCAGATTAGCTTTGACCACTCTTATGACCCGATAAACTCATTTTTGGAAACGTACGCGAGGCGCAAATACTACATAATATATCTCTCATCGTAAAAATGAAATGATTCAGAATACAACGAATATATAGCATTATATAATTGTTTGGGCAAGCGAGGTAAATTTCAGCAAAAATAAGAGAATTTAAGGCGTCCGCAAGGAAAATTTTGACCTTCCGTGTTGGCAGCCTTACTCTGCGTGCCAGTGGCGTAGAGGAATATTTTTCGGGGGGAGGGGGGGGGGGGGGGGCTGAGGTGACTGGGATGTCCATGACTTGGGGTGGCGGAGAGGGGGAGGGGGGATCAAAATGCATGTGTATATTATAGGGTTCGCTGGATTTCGAGAGGGGGGGCTGAATTACCATAAGCCCCCCCCCCTCCCCCTTGGCTACGCCCCTGGTGGGTGCATCTCATTAATCTCATCTGTGTACCCTGGTGCCCGCAGATATCACTAGCTGGCGCCCAGTGGATGAATAAAAATTTATGCACTCACCAGCTTTGGTCACTAAGTGACCAGGGCCCGTTTGCTCAAAGCCGGTTAACTTTAACCGCGGTTAAGAGTTCACCGCCTTTCCCTACTAGGTACCTACAAGTACCTAGCCAAGTTTGACGAGGCTGGATGAGCGATAGCTCCGTGTTTTATTATGGTGTGGTAGCTGGTGTCACCTACTGACTGTAGCGAATATTAGTGGCTTCCGTGGAAAGGTTCCCGAAATGGGGGGACCCAAAAAATGCGCGCTGCCTGGTTTTCGCGACGCAGCGCGGCATACATTTGAGCTTAAGAAACAGTTTTTGTTACTCTTGGTACAAATATCCGGCAAAATAAACTGAATTAATCCTTGTTTGGAAATTTTCTAAATATTTGGCTGTATGAAGTGAAGAAAAGCCTCGTTGAAATTTCCTTCCGAGTTCGAAAGAGGACGACGAAGTTCAGTCCTAGAAACGATGAGAAAGAAGTGAGTAGTGAAAGGCGGGCGGTACACCGGCAGCATGGTTGGCCAGCATGCAAGAACTGTATATAACACCGTCATAAATTGACAAACCAGTAACTCGGCTCCAGTGAAACTTTACCTAGTAGTAAATTACCCGAACATCGAGAAGAACGCTCGAAGTGTAATTCTACGGTCCGCGCACGCTGGCCTTCCACTTATAAAATATTTGAAGTAAATAATCATAATAAATCTTTGACTAACGAGTATGCACGGCAAAATTTGTTTTGGGCTTTTTCCTTCAGAACAGTTATTACTGCAGACGCCAGCAGGTGCAGCGCGTGTAACTACACTCGTGGCATGCACCTCGGTGCTTTTGAAATTTAGCTCTCTGCTTTTGTGTGCTATCAATACCTGGCCGATTGAGTCAAGGCAATCCAGTTTCCAAAAACGTTGCCATGCCGACTACTATCGCGTTCATTTAGGCTTAGGAATGACCAGAGTCCAAAGTCTATCTAAAAATGCGGCGAGGTCATTGCTCATGTTTTCCGTTTTAAGTGAGGTAAGGCAACGCGAAAACCTCCTGCACCATTCATTGCTGACTAACGCGCCTGCTACTGCAGCTACTACGACGTATTAGTTCCAAAGCGAGCGGCGCTCACTCACCGGGGCACCGCCATGTTTCCCCGCCTTCCTTACTCTGCCGGTCACGTGACCCGAAATTCCCCATCGTAGGGAAATCCGGTTAACCGCGGTTAGTTAACCAGCTTCGAGCAAACGGGCCCAGAGCTTGTAAAAGGATAGATGTTTCCAACTATTCGCGCAGTTCTGTTCGAAGACCCTGCGTAGTATTAGCAAATACGATAAAGGCTAGTGCTGTAAATTACTTCGAAAGCCATTGGAAGTAGTTGCGAATGACGACAGTGGCGCCGGACCTGCAGCCAACGTTACTAGATTAACTCAGTTCTGGAACTCCCCACGGAAGGGGGTACCCCCCTCACTCGCTTCCGTCCGCCTCCAGTCGTTCGAAGCGCCATCTAGATTTTCGTTTACGAACTGTGTGTTTCACAGAGTTCGGTGGAACGCCATCTAGGCGCTGTAATTCGAAACGTACGTATCCCATAGAATACACTGCAGTTACCATAGCAGCCGTTCGGCGCGTCGAACGACAGGAGGCGAGTCCTGGTGAACAAGGGGGGTACTGCTCGTGCATGCACCATCTATGACCAGTTCCGTAACTGAGCTTGCCTAATAACCTTGCCTGCAGCCTACGGAAGTAGACGACATAATGCGTTTGTTTTGTAAGCCCATTTCGTTTTCCCAAACGTTGAAGCAATTCGTTACGGTCAGTGCGCTTGAAGCAGGGGGAAGACCTAAATTGCGGTCTCCAGAATGACCGCAATTTAGTGATCGCGAATATGTTCCTTTGTCTGATCCGCGAAAAATTGAGGCCGCCGCGAACATAAACGGTTTTACAGCAAAGGGTAGGGCACAATTTAAATTAGCACTGTCAATCCTCGTTCCACTTTTCGGGGAAACTAATTGTTGGTATTAATTCCATGGTGATTTAAGATCGTTCTAATACACACAATTTGGTATTTTGCATGCTCAGTGTTTGCTAGATTAGTTTTGTTTTCGAAAGATGCATCTGTTCAGTTGAGCGGATGCGCTAATTACAATTGCGACAAATCAAATGCGACGACTATTTAAAAAAAAAAAAAAAAACGCACGTTGGATGATGGAGCTTCTTGGAATTGCGCGTCACCATCAAACGGCATTACTTGGCTACTAGGGCAGGTGGCTGCGGCTCCCATAGGTGCAGAGCCTGAAATCGTTTTATTTTGTTATCGCAAGCTCCGATATCCACGCGTGAACGAACTTTTGAACGAACACTTTTCTGAGCTTCCTTCACGTTCGTTGAAGTCTTCCTATGCTGCATGGTGTATACAAGCAGTAATTTTCCTACACACCCCCCACGGGGGGTGTACACCCCCACCCTTGTTTTTCTGAAGGCACCCACTTAATTTGCAACGACTCCTTACTATTCTCAATGTCCCCCCCCCCCCCTAATTTCAATTCCTAGGGAACCCCTGTATACAACTTCTTTAAGATGCCCCTGCGGTAACCGGAGTCAACACTGCTACATGACCGCATGTTTGTATGAGCCGTACGAGCCAGATAAGATAAGTAAGTATATATATATATATATATATGTATGTATGTGTGTGTGCGTGTGCGTATGTGTGTTTGTGTTTGGGAGATTAAGGCGGGCTTGTCGTGCTCCGCCCCCCCCCCCCCCCCTCCTTGGGATATTGAGAACTTTCAGCCACGTTCCGCTCGCGCGTATCCAAGCGAACAAGAAAGCTAAGCTTGTCTGGTGAACAGCGACACTAACCACAAGGCACGTGCACTTGTGAAAATAATTAAAAAAGAAACGGTTGGTTGCCGCCGCCATTTTTCCGCTCCTGTGAGCAAGAACGTTCCAGAACCTTACCGAAACCACCTTCATGCGCATGCATGGAAACCGCCTATGGTGACAGTCGGGGCCCCATGCTGGCGTAGGCGTATAAAAACGTAACTTATCCTTAAAATACACAAACTTATATCATTGACGCCACCCCGCACTCTCATTTATGAAGGAATCGTGAGCCCCACGTGCACAAACGTGCCCCAGCTGCACGAGCTCTCGCGCAGCAGTAGCAACCCTAAAGTCACGAGCTCGAGCTTTTAGCCTTCTTTGCGGTTCATCGCAATGCCCGCAATTATCACGCGACCACAGCATTGTTTATCAACAGTAAGTTGCCGTGTAAGCAGCGGCGTCTCAAGTCCTTGCTTGGCCACGGAAAACGCATGGATGGGGCACCAGTCCAGCGACCTTGCGCAGGCCTTAGCAATGCCAACGTGGCGATGCAGGCGAGTTGGTTCATGAATACAACTGGTAGCAGGTTATCGAATTATCTACGCACCCCAGCAGCGAGATACAAGACGTCCAGAGGCCGTGGTTGCTGGGCCATGGCAGCCACATGATAATAGGAATCACGTTACGTACAGCGCGCGACACAGGTAGCACGAACAAGGGATCGCCGGTTTCTCTTGTTTTTTTCTTATAGTTCAAAGGCTGCAACTAAAACGACTAGTGGAGTGAATATCGTTCATTTGGAGGTCCAATTAAAGCAGTAGCATTTTCTGCTCCTCAATATTATGAACACTCTAAAAAAAGGAGGAGAAATAGAGGAAAAATGATGTTCCTCCCTGTCGCCGACAGAGGGGAGGAAATCGCACCTGTTCCTCCATATCACCGATTTACATGCAACGCCCCCTGGTGGCGCTTGAAAAAGGGACGAAAATTCTTCCTCCATGTTTGCGGCGGCAGCGGTGATCGCACCACCACTGCCGTCGCGCACATGTTCAATGGCGGTGACGGCAACTTGAGGGCTTGGTTACCGTCACCTAGAGCAATCCCACTACTGCCCTTGCGCGGTGCTAGGAGAGAAAAAGCGGAGCTGTGAATGATTGTTGAACGCAGGCGCGCTGGTGGAGTTTGGATCCTTAAAAAGCGAGTTTTTAGTACATTTAAAACCCTAGTTCTGCTGTTACCCCAGATAGTTACGAAACAATAAAAACGACGAAATAATATTAATAATAATAATATCTTCACATATGATACAAGAAAACAAAATAACAAAATGCTCCGCAGCTCTGTGTCTTGACAGACGTCCGAGCCCCCGGACAAAAAGTCAAATCACTCGTGGATCCAGGTAAGCAAACGGCACCAAGCGTTCCGAATTCAAATCTGACTGTTGAGGATCTCACGTTAGCTCACGCTTCAGCATCAATATTTTCGGCCACGCATGGAATCGCGATATTAAAAATTAAAAAAATTAAAAAAAAAAAACATAAAAACCTTTATGATTACTTCAGCCAGCTTGAATCCATCGCTATCTACTTCTTTTAAAAATAGATCGTCTCGTAGGACACATGTTAAACGTTCTGTGTCTATCTCTATCACATCTACCGGGTGGTCCGGATGTCAACCCGGGGCATAAAAAAAATCTCGGAAATTCCGATTTGTAAGCTACAACACTGCAGTTTACCCGAGTTCGGCTGGTGGTCAATATATTGTCCAGAAAATGTGAAGGAAAAAAACACTTGCGTCAGTTAAAAATTAAGGAAAACTTGTAAATTTCTTTGTGTTTCAATATTAAAAAATAATAATTAAAAAAAAATAAACACGTCGTCGTTGGGGGAAAAATGTGGAAGGGAAAAAAGGGTTCTTCTAGCATTGATAGCGTCCTCTGCTCTCGTCTATCAAACGTTCCAGTGGCCCACAAGGATGTTTTCTAGATTCGAGAGGAAAATGTGTCCCCATAGAACTTTTTATTTTGTTTATTTGTAACGTTTGACTGCGGCAAGCCTATTATCGAATATTTTCACAAATTAGATCCACCACCTGGAGGAACTTATGTGTTGAATTACAATGCCGTGGCTTACGAATTCGGTTTTTATGCGCCTGTGGAAAAAAAAAACACGAAAAAACAAACGTATACAGCTCAGCACACGCGGTTTTGGGCGCCGCGGCCCGCGCCGGAGAGCCCCAAAGCTTCGAGTCTGGGACTGACCCCCAACGTGAAAACAAGAGGCCTAGGCGACGAGTACGCTCACAAGCGCATGCACGGCGACGGCCCCCGGGTACGTCACTGGCAGGGCGGCGAACGCGCAACGCCGCTCCATGCACGGAGCTCCCGATGAAGATTTAGGCCTATCGACCAGTACGGACGATCGCGCGCACAGCATGGCCGTCGAGTACGGACGGCACTGGTAGCGAGCGGGGAGTGGGCGAGACGTGACGCCGCTTCATCGTGGGCGCCCGAACGGGTGCCCCGAACAGTCGAACGAGGACGAGCGCACATACGCGAGGCACGTGGGGCACGACGCCGCTCCATCTAAAATACAACCAAACAACAACAACAACAAAAAAAAAAAATCAGGGTAGTTTGCCACAGAGAGTTACTTCCGCCAGTTTTAGCGAAACGCGAGTTCAACCAAGAGCTCAACCAGTGCTCAACCGACGTTATTCAAGGTAATGAATTTGGCGTGAGTGTAGTGCGTTTAGGGTATGCGAAAAGACTACGGTATTGACTATGGCGTACGCCGAAACGACTACGCTATTGATTTTGGCGTACGCCATAACTACTACCGTAGTCGAAGCGGAGGGGTAGTGAGATCGGCGTCCTACACCGCCACACCGAGGGTGAAACAGAGTCTATTGAAGCAGTTGAAGGCATAGTAAAGAAGCATCGTCGAGTGACGCTGTTTAGTATAATTTGTTGTGTTTTGCTACTGTGTGGTGGAGGATGTGAGTGCCTGTGACCTTGTGTATTATGTTTTTATTATGTTTGTGTCCAGCCTGCTATGATCTCCATGTGTGATTCGCGCTATTTCTATATAATAAAATTGCCACACTTGTCATCGTGAGTAATGGTTCTCGCCCCAAGCAAGTAACAACATGTTCGTACCCCTTAATGAGGCAATGGGAGCAATTCCTTTTAGGTCTGATGACGATGTTCCATACATGCTGCATGATACGTTTTTAACGCGACCAAATTTACTTTAAAAATAAATATCTGTGCGTTTTAAGCGCTATGATACCTGTGTAGAACAGAATAAAAACTACACTGAAAAAAATATAGATGTGTACCTTTTCCTTTTTTTTATATAGTTGAGAAAAAGATTGAGGTTTTTATCTGTCTTATTTTGGTAATTTGAAGCATCAATCAACTGGATACGCGTTTGGCTCAGAACATAAAAGTTAAGGCCTACCGGCTAAATCAGGCGATGCTGGGGCAGACTGAGAGTAAATCGGTAATAGAGTAGAAAGCTTTCACCTAATCGAAACCAACTCTTATTTTAAAACCTCTGAAAGTACACCAATCCTCCTAGACACATTAAATTTATTTTAATATATGTATATGTATATATATGTATATATATATATTAATATTTTTTTGTTTCTTTCATCCTTGTATCGATCATCTTATCAACGGGAAATAAAGTATTTCGTTTTCAACGTAATTCCTTCGGCTTCGGAAAGGATAGGACTAAACGATAAAGCACATAAAATATGTTTTATGAAGGCCGTGCCAGCACGTCAGGAGAGGAGCAAGGTAGGACGAGATCATTGGTATTCAGTCGTCGCCTTTACCTTTGGTCTTTAAAATAAATAAAATAGGGCACATCGTTTTATCCTCCTTTGCTTTTCCTCAACTGAGCAACCTAAGCATTCAATCCGCTATTTCACAACTTACTCGGTGACGCTACGTCGGTCGCCTTTCTTGGTTTGAAGAACACATCATACCCTGAATTAACGCAAGCTTCTTCCTCTTTTACGGATAACGTATTTTCTCCATTCAACAAGGAATAAAGCCTGATTCCTATGGTGTGATATTACTCGTTATTCAAGAGCTGCGGCAGTGAGGCCCGCAGCCTCCGCCAGGCATTTCGTTGTCACACGAGCGATGTCAGAACTGGGAAATCGAAAGCATAATCCACATCGTCTACTTGTTTTTGTTTCGTGATTTCTTTTTCTTTTCTTGGAAAGCGTCGCAAAGAAACTAAGGGGCCTATGAACTATCACACCTTTGCCCCGAGGATAACGATATCTAAACTCAGGCTGCTGCAGTAGGGTCCTTGGTTTTCGTTTTTCATTTTTCTTGCGTTAGGTATTTTTTGCTTAAGTTTTTTTCAGTATGTTTGTTTTTTCTACGTTTCGTTAAGAGAAGCATCTGGGCCTTGATCTAATCAATTTCGGAAAAAGAGCACTGAGAGCAAAATAAAGAAAAGGAAATGAAAAGTAATGCCTTTATTTAACGGATATGGCCCTTTGCTTGAACGTTACTTCAGATCGGATATCTTCAATGGGCTTACTGAACCCACTTCTGAATTGCGAACGCTGGAAGTCTTGAAAAGTGGAATGTTCTGTACTCACGGAGAGCTTAAAAAATTCGTGGCGCGGTGAATTCCAAGTTCCTTATTATCACTTCCCAGCAAATAAGATGGTGGCATTGAAATTCCGGAAAACCCATCCCGAAGCAAGAAAAGATAAATTGTTAATCTAGACCCTTAATATCTTAAGCAGTAAGTTGTCAGTATTAAATACACTTTTCACTACTCTAGACCTTCCGTTTTGCTACCTTAGGAACTGCTTGTACTCGGAAAAATCTTGTTCGTTCGCCCTTAAGTGCTAGATTGCTTATCAAATAAAGTGTGGTATTGCTTTGGCACTCTACTTGCCAAGGAGGACCGACCGCAGTTTCTCGAGTGATTGCCGCGCTGTTTATCAACAAGGCCTCTGGGTCTGCTTTCCCGCGCACCGAGGAGATAACGAATTACGGCGATCGTCGGAAAAAAATGACAGCGATTCACGGTCCATAGGTGAAGTCTTCACGCGAAAGCGCTATCTGCTCAGATCGCATTCGTAGGGAGAATCCTGTATCCGGCGTCGTTATTCGCTGCCTATTTTATGCAGAACGCGATGATTGACTGTATGTGTCCTGAATGGGAATGGTAGACGCAAGGGCCTCGTTCGTAACAAGTGCGGGTATTACTCGAGCAAATATGGCAAGTGAAGTTTTTGTTAGCTTAAAATTCATCAGCTGGGTGATTTCAGATAAGATCGACCAAAGGGTGGCTGGTCGACATTTTTAAATCAACTGATGTTTTTATATGACATTGTCTAGTGTCTGGTATAAACGAATCCACACTTAGTTTTGACCAGAAAAAAAATTTGGAGACAAGAAAAATCGTAAGGCAGGGAGAGGTGGACAGTTGCAATAACGCGCACTGATGGAGGGGGCAAGTTTGAAAGTGAATAATTAAAACAATAAAATTAGGAGAATTTTAAAACTTTTTACAAACAAACTATGGGTATAACTTGCTTGTAATATAAAGTAACAATATTTATTAAAAATTTATTTAGTTTTCTAAAAATTGCCAAACATGCCTGCTCGAACGACAAATGGCAAACTTTGGAAATCTGTATCTCATGAAATAATTTAATCATTATTACATAACTTGCAGACATTATTTCACTAATATATGGCTATTATTGAAAAAAATAAATAAGGTATCCGAGTGACACAATAGTTACAATATATTTAGGCAAACATGGGAAAAAAATCAAACAAAGAAAAATTCCAATGCGAATAAAAAAAAAAACACTACCCTCGATTTTTTTTAAATTTAGGTAACCTGTTATACTCTATTTCGGCATTCATTTCCATTAAAAACATGTTGCATCATTTTATTGAGAAAGAAGATACAACTCCCCAAAATAGGGTCCTTTTTCAAAGCCTACACTTAGCAGTGTCCTATACAAAAAGTGACTCTGAGTTCCAGTTTCATGAAACTTGCACAAATCTTTTATATACATTTATTCAGATGAGGTCATTGATAAAAAGAGCGATCGGTCACACAGTAAAAGGGAGGAGAAACTATATACAGCATTTTACATAAGTGTACAAAGTGGTATCATATTAGAGACTAATGATTTGAGAAAAGATGATGCAGTGTGAAGTTGTACCTTCCGGTATATTTTACATCTAGAGTAAAATAAATAACTTTAATTCCACACACAAAAACAAAGATATGATAGTAAGATATTTAGGTTGGCTGTGTATTTACGATTACAAACAATTTCAGGTGACGGATGCCATAGTGCCTAACTGGAGCAGCTTCGATGCTCGCGGTGTATGAATGAATCGTGGCAAGCCGATATATTTTATCCTGCTCGAGGATAACATTTTGGGATTTTTTTTATAGTGATCAGATAAAAATTATTAGTAACCACCAACAAAAACCGTAGGTTAAATACCCCGTGAAGAAAAATGTGATAAATAAGATGTCTCTGCATTCAAAATGAGCAGTCCTTGGGAAATCAAATTCGGCACTTTACGCTAAGGTTTTCCTCGCTGTACCCATTTAATAAAGTTGCTTCCAAGCAGATCCGACTGTCCGTGCTACATATACGTCACAGGTCCCTTCTGTTGATGACTTGCTGAGCCGCCACGCGTGCCAAGACTGAATGCCAGGGAAGGCGCGCACCGTCAGCCACTCTTCTTTTTTTTGTTCACGATACCGAACAACCTCATTTTCGTCCAGATATACAAGATGCACGCCTTTCAGTTTCTTTGATAGAACGCTCACCATTGTCCTGGCCGTCTGAATTGCGCTTACTGAACGTTCTCTCAGGTTGTTCAGAGTGGCCTGGTGCTTCACGAGTCCGCCAACTCCGTCACATGCATTTTTCCCATGTCCAGATGCAGAAAATAACCACTGGGCTTGTGGGCAATCGTCCTTTGTAAATTGGTGAAGCTGGTAGCGATTTTTGAAATGACTGGCGGCGCCGTCACTTACGTACGTCACGTACGAGTATACCGCAACGTTGTCTTCAACCCACTCCTTCACTTTTTCTAGAGCCAAGAAACCTGAGCGGCGTCGTGACACAGGTCCTCACTGATGATGGCAAAGCTGTTTGTAGATTTTCTTGTCGTCACTACACATGTAAATATCGAAACTTGTTTTTTTTTTTCCAGTGATATGCTTGCACTTCGTCAGGAAGCACGATGGTCCAGTTTTCAGCAAAGTCAAAATGAAAGACAATGCTCCCGCGTTGCATGCACTGTTTTTCATCGTAGATCGCTTTACCTTGCGTTTGCCGGATATGGTTGTGAAGTACCCAACTTCCAACCGTCACTTGGATGACTTTTGGGAAAGTCTCAGGTTCCAAAGTTTTTTTTCACAAGGTCGCCGGACTCCCATGTTGCAAGCACAATCTCTTCATCCTCCGGGATATCAAGTTCCTGGAGTGTAAGAAACTGGCCTTTTGGGCAGTGATCACAGTCTCCTTGAAGGCACAGTTCTGTTGCTGGGTCGTACAGAAATGCCGAGTTCATTTCACCAGTGTTGAATGTTGAGCCTGTAACGTTCTCTAGAGCGGCAATACAAAGATAATAATTGGCGCAGCGCACACAAACGCACACTTCCTGGTGTGGAATACATTGGACCCATCTAGGGCGCAACGAATAAAATTTCGTTAGCCCAACGCCGGAATCGGGATGCTTGTCTTTGTATATACGGAAGGCCTCTCGTATTGAGCGTGTCATGAAGCGCTTTGGCACGAACGTTTTCTCTCCGTTGAGCATGACAGAAATGACGTCCTTCTGGTTGGGACTTTGGCGCGAACATTGTAGCTCGTCTTTCGTGAAGTACTCTAGGGCAGCAGACAGGTTCTCAGGGCTCACCTTGCACCTCGTGTAAGGATCCGGCTCATACCACACACCATGCTTTTCCTTGAGTTTTCGGGATTTACTGATGAGGTACATTGAGGCCTGTGGAATCATCTTTTGAACCTCATTCTTCGTCAGTGCTGACGGCAGGAGTGTAAGCAGTTGACAACGTTCCCGGAGAGAGGTGGCGGTTTCAAAGGCCTGCCGAAAGTTGTCCACCCACTCAGTGCATGTGGAGCATGTTGGTTCGGACGACCCCGATGGTGCGTCCCTGTCGTACGCAATACGTAGCCTTGAGCGTATATTCTTGACAGCAACCTGCTCCAGTTCTGTCTGCTTTCTCTTGACATAGGCAGGCCTGTCCCGACTTCTTACGACGCTTGGGTGTCTCAGCGGCGACACATCTGTAGGTAGTATGCTGCGATTTAGATCTTCAATTGCTTCTTCAGCTGGCACAAATATGTCAGGGCACTGCTCTGAGCTTCGCATCGAGATCTCCTTAGTGATGTGCATGAAGCAATGGTAGCACAGGTAGTCCGTCGCACTCACTTTGGTGGAACAGTCAGGCGGAAGAATTTGCTTCAACGAGTTTAGGTCCAACTCGCCAACACTTCGAAAATTCCGCTGCTTTGGTATAGTCTTTTTGTGTTTGCAAAAGTAATCTGCACAAAAACTCGTTCGGAGCTCCAGGACGTCTTCATAATGTATACATAAATAATAGAAATTAAACCCCAACTGATGGCATATAATTGCCAAGTGAAAGAACTACTGGGTGCACAAGTGACAAGTCCGAGGCTGAGGAGCTCACTCACTGCAAACGTACATTTGAAAAGAGAGGTCACAACTGAGGCTGTCGGCAAAGCTTGATCCACGTCAAAGGAAGAAAGAGGGAAAGTCTCCAGACAAAAAATTGTGGTCAGCGGCCTTCGAAAAAGACTTTCCGGAATCGCACTGTCGTCCCCCCACGCGCTGATATGAAAGCACCCGAGCTTCTACCACGTGGTTCATGACACAGCCTGAGACATGTCGGCGACCGGTTCGCGAGGGGTTGGCGGTGGGGTTACGTTGATGGTCACTCGGATTAGCCCTTGCTGTACTAAGCTACCGCCTGCAGTGCCTTATCGCCGGCTGGTGTCAACAACGAGAACACACACACCCTGTCTACACCAAAACTACAAGCGTTCACCGCACACGCGTCGCCGCCGCTTTTCAGCTTTTGTGAAATTGCTTTCTTTTGCCGCGGAGAACCGCCTTATCTTAACTACGCGCCTGAAATCCTTCCAGGCGGGCGTACACAATATCAAGCGTTTCGAGAAATGCCCGTGGAGTAGAACTATGGGAAAATTCGGAGCCCGCGATGTGGATATCGTCGCCGTTGTGTTAGTACGCCGTCGCGTACTGCAGTCCCCCGTTGGGGGAGGGGGGGGCGGTCTTACTACGATAACATGGCGACAGCGTTTACACTCTATGTATTTACGCGAGGCTCGAGTATTTGGGGATAATGCTGCCGGTTGGTGTGCCCCTTTGTGCCTGATATTATCGCCCGTGACGCCAGCGAGTGAGATGGCGACAGGCATGACTGCTCAGTAAACAGGCGTCGGCGGCCATGTTTTGCTGGTTGAAGCGAACCCCCTTGTCCTTGACAGCGAGCGGGGAAATGCGAAAAAAAGATTGTATCGGCCGTTTTGCCAGAACTAGCGACGAGTGTCGTCTGCGGTTTCCGGCAACTATTTTGCCATAATCGTGAGCTTAGCGAGGAAATGATTTTTGCTAGACACAGAACACTACCACGCAGAAAGGGAATGCTCGAACATGTTTTTGTTCTGGATATATATCAGGGATATATATGAGAGAGAGAGAGAGAGAGAGATGAAGGTAGAGCGGAAGAGGGAATAGCATATAGTGTCGCAGGAGAATAAAGTAAACAAAGTTCCTAGTGGCCGATGGCTGCATGATCTTTTCTCGGATCACTAGTCCGTAATATGATACCTCTTTGTACACAGTAGTTTCTCCTTAATTTAAGTGTGTGAACGATTTCTTTAGTTATCATTGGCCTCATCTGAATAAAAATATATAAAAGATGTGTGTTGGTTTCATGAAACTGGAACTCAGAGTCAGTTCTTGTATAAAACACTGCTAAGTGTAGGCTTTGAAAAAGGACCCTACTTTGGGGAGTTGTATCTTCTTTTTCAATAAAATGATGCAACATGTTTTTAATGTAAATGAATGCCAAAATAGAGTATAACAGGTTACCTAAATTTAAAAAAAATCGAGGGTGGTGTTTTTTTTTTTTTATTCGCATCGGAATTTTTCTTTGTGTGATTTTTTTTTCATGTTTGCCTAAATATATCCTAACTATTGTATCACACAGATACCTTAGTTATTTTTTTAAATATTAGCTATATATTAGTAGAATAATATCTGCAAATTATATCATAATGATTAAATTATTTCATGAGATACAGACCTCCAAAGTTTGCCATTTGTCGTTCGAGCAGGCATGTTTGTCAATTTTTAGAAAAATAAATAGATTTCAAATAAATATGATTATTTTATATTACAAGCAAGCTATACCTATAGTTTGCGCCTAAAACGTATTAGAGTTCTCCTAATGTTATCGCTTTAGTTATTCACTCTCAAACGGGCCCCCTCCATCAGTGCGCGTTAATGCGACTGTCCACCACCTCATGCCTTACGATTTTTCCTGTCCCCAAGTATTTTTTCTAGTCAAAACTAAGTTTGGATTCGTTCATACCAGACACTAGACAATAACATATAAAAACATCAGTTGATTTGAAAATGTCGACTAGCCATCCTTTGGTCGATCTTATCTGAAATCACCCAGCTATAACATGCAGGAATCGGCGTGAAACTTTTTTTCTTATGTTTCGTGTTGTCGTTTGTTACTTTGAGACGCAAATAGTGACCAGGAAGTTGTATATAGAACTGACTTGTTTGGAAATCTTTTCCCATAGTGGTCTTCATAAAAGCGCGAATTGGGTTATTATTATAGCCAAATGATTCCTTCAAAATTTGAGTGAATGGACATATGAACCGAATTAATTGTTTTAATCTTGTATTGTAAAGACTATCGGTCATCTTGCCACATTCTCGAGACTAGATCACGGTATCGTCACGGACAAAGAGAGAACGGCTGGGAGGAGTTTCCGTTGTCCCAACTCCAGCGCGAGCTTCCTGCATTGGACAAAGTTTCGGCGTCACGGAGACCTCGAGAACGCGCACGCAGCCATACCACGGCGGAAGGCATGAAGCGCCTGCCGAAGGTCGGGGGTTCACAAGACACGCCCACAACCATAAGCAGGCCCCAGGCAGGCATCAATGCAAATCTTGAAACGGCTATCCTTGCGCGGTTCCAAAGAGACGTTTCCGGCACCCGATAAATTCTAAGAAGGTTTACGCAATCATCCGTAATTAACGGAAAGCTTAAACTTGAGGAAAAAACGAGAAGGGACGAACAAATACAAGAGAGAAAAATAAATGAAGGTTGTTGAAAGCTCGCAGGAAAGGGGGGGGGGGGGGGAGGCAGTAAAACGAATCCGGCCACTCCATTACGCGCAGGGTACCCGCGCGTCCCTTCTCGTTTGCTTCCTCAAGTTTAATTATCCCTACCAAGGCGCTCGTTCTGTCCTTATAACGGAAAGCCACTGCGCCCACTTCAGCCATAACTGGTTCGTTCCGCTGAGAGTGCATAGAGATCGACAAAGGCGATTATTTTAGTTCGTTGGCAGCAGTTGACACCGCATTTACCCTGCGCGTGATGGAGTGACCAAATTTGTTTTACTCCCACCCCCCCCCCCCCCCCGGCCCTCCCCCCCGGCCGAGCTTTCAACAACCTTCCTTCATTTTTCTCTCTCGATCTCTCCATTTCTTCCTCTCGCCCGTGCGACAGCCTCGTAACCTTCGTCGCTATTAATAATCTTCGAGGCCGCATCGCTCTTGCAGACGTGTAGGTGAGGTCAGCACGTTCGTCAAGGCGTCCAGCCGTCGCCGCAAAAACAAGTCATTCGCGCTCGCTCGATAACCAGTCGTTCCCCCTTTTTTTCTTTTTTTCTTGGAAGTTTCTTCTCGAGGCGACACCCGTGGGCGAGATAGGAACGCGGCGGCTGCGGCCGTAGAAGGACCCGGTTGTAAACACTTATCAGTGCACCCTCCAGCTGGCAACATTTGGAAGGCGAGGAGGTTGAGACACAGCAAGTGTTTACCAGACTGTCTTCGCATTCACTGGCGCGTGTTGCTCGGCTGAAAGGCAGCGTCTTCTCAAAGATGGCGGCCCCCGTCTGGGTTGCCTTTTTGGCCGTTCTCGTCGTCTGGTACTTCTTGTGAGTAGTCCTCTTTCCTAAAACTTTTTTTTTTTTTTTATGAACGCGGCTTATATTAGGGTAATGTCTTCCTTAGGAAGCTTATTCTCGAGGTGTACAGTCTAAGAAATGTTACTGAAAAAAAAATATTGTGCACGGCAAATGATTGAGCTCATAATGCATTCAGACGCCCCCCCCCCCCCCCCCCTTTCCCCTAAGAAAACAATTTAATAATAAAAACCCGTATGCGCTGTGGCACTCAGCACATATAGCCATTTTGTTTTCCTGGGGTCTAAACATAATATCAGCCCAGCCATTCGCCCAGCCCTCTCTGTGGATTGCAGTGATTGGTTTCTATCAAGTGCATTGCGGGACAGCGGACGTTCCAGGTTTCTTAGAGCACTGACCCCGATAGTTTAAGGAACGTGGGGCATGGAGAGTCTCAGATATCCTATCGCTCAGCAGTCAATCAGATCGGGGCATTTCTTGATAACAACAACAAAAGTCAAATCGCGAAGCAAGGGTTGGCTGCACAGTGGTCCACGCGCCCGGCGCTTTCTTACGCTGCTCTGCGACAATAGTCGCTAAAAGTTTCAGAAACGCTGCAGGACCAGGGCGGGAGGGGAGGGGGTGGCTTTTATATTCGCACCTCCGACTTCGTTGTTCGTTCTTTGGGGATTCTTTCTGGCCTAATGCAGCTATTTCATTGGCTATGACGCGTTACTTGCTCGGGGAATGTATACTCTTTTCGTTTCCTAAGTTGTTAGTGATTATAACGTGAAACGTTTCGAGACCATCGTAGAGGTGTTTACCTGTTTTATTTTCCTCGTTATGGTTGACCTCGAGGGCTATCTCTACCCTTGAGTCGTATTGCTTCCTGTCAAAACATGGAGGGGCGACGTGAGCTCGCAGTCTCCTCGTTTTCCTTGTTTGAATTGCGTCAACGTTCAATCCAGGCCGTAACTATAGGGGTTAGTGTTTTTTTTTTCTATATGTTGATAAACACCGAACAGTAGCCATCGAGCAAATTTTATCACTGTCGAACAAAGCCCAAACTCCCCAATAGGAGCTTTCTTCGAACGAGAAGCCGAGCTTCACGGGACGAAATCTTTAGTTACTGTTTTTTCTTTAGTTTTCTTGTAACACGAAACTCAGTGATATATCCACGAGGTTGCTTATTCCTCGGGAACCACAAACCTCGGCTGCTTCGTTTCCTTTTAATAAATTAGCATCAGTGCCCTGGCACATGCGCTGACCTGGGACTGATTTGGAGCACAAGCATACAAAGTTGGCAAGGTCGCCACGTGATGGCACCACTGCCCCACTTGCTGTGGAGACTATAGCTAGGAAATAGCTTCCGCAAGCGCCGACAGATGCCGGTGGGGTGCATATTTCGAAAGGCTTGGCGATAGGACGCGTAGCAACTGAGGCAGCACTCGATTGGCTGGTTACAGGGAGCGACGCCGTGACGTAGCACCTAGCAACCGAAGATCGCCGGCGACGTCCCCCTTCGCCATTTCCGGCACCTGGCAATGGGGGACGGCGGTGGTATCACTGGGGCCCCCGTTGACCCAGCCCTGACGCCCCCTTACGCCACTTCGCAGTGACAGTTTATTAATGACTAAATAACAAAATATCAACCCACCTTGGGCCAACCGTACACGCTGCCGCACGGCGAACCGCCGGTGGCCCGAGTACACGCTACCATGGCTTCCCCCTACTGCACCTTGTCCGCCAGTTCTTACGTCACGTCGTCGCCACAAAAAAAAAAAAAAAAAAAAAAAAAAGATAGTCCTGAATTCAGAGAAACTGACCCAGAAAACACGGAACCCTAGTCAGTAGCTTGTACGTAACGGGCGATGTAATCCGGTTCTTGTATTTGTATTAACACCACCATTGCCAGTTGGCATCAGCCCTCGTCGGCAGTGTGAAACGCGAAGTGTAGCATATGCCCTCTGAATTTTAATCAAGTTGAGATCGTACCAAGTTGCGCGACCAGTGTCTCCTCAATTAGTATATCTAAAGGAAAGTCGCTTATAAAAGTGTACGTCTGTCGCCGATACCTAAAAGTTAAGAACTAACGTCGGGAAGTCACTCCCCACGGAACCAAAGAATTTAGTGTCTATAATAAGTGGCGCACGTTCTTTCCTCGAGCCAGCAGCCGCCGCTGTGCGCGAGCACACGCAACGAAAATGACGTCAAAGACCTCCATTCGCACTTAAAAGGACAGTGAAATGCATGGACTTGGGGCCAAAAGAGAATGAAGACAGGCTTTTCATTTCTACAAGTGAAAGCTACGTGCTTGTTAGACCAATTAGTCGCTTACATTTTACACCAGACACCACTGTGTAGATGAAAATCTTGTCTTTATTCTCCTTCGGCCCGAAGCCCATACATTTCACTGTCATCTTAGCCACGAATGGAGGTCTTTGACGTCATTTTTGTTGCGTGTGCTCGCGTACACCGGCGGCTGCTGGCTCGTGGAAAAAACGTGCGCCGCTTATTATGGACACTAAATTCCATGGTTCAGTACCCCTTTAAAGGAGCTGTGCAACGATATTCATTTGGAATGTTTCTCACTATACACGAGCTTACTGGCCCTAGTCGGACTCAAGGATACTCGCACGCAACGCCGCTGGCCAAGAAACTCCTTTGTTGCGGTGAAATTTCAAGGACAAAAGCAATTATTTTCGTTCAATCTCTCCTTTGCAAAATTTGATGACGTAACGTGGGGATCGCAGAACACCCAAGTGACGATATTTGAATGGGGTTCATAGATTGGACCCGAGCCCTGCGTGGGCACTCGATTTGGGCTCGTGATAATTACTAGCTCGAGAAGCATTCGGGTAGTCGCCCGCGTCCAATCGCTACAACGACG
This sequence comes from Ixodes scapularis, assembly GCF_016920785.2. Classification (NCBI taxonomy): domain Eukaryota; kingdom Metazoa; phylum Arthropoda; class Arachnida; order Ixodida; family Ixodidae; genus Ixodes; species Ixodes scapularis. The sequence goes on from NW_024609881.1 coordinate 88,689,250, forward strand.
ACAATAGCCGAGCCATAACAATATCTGGAACTCAGCGCGTGTCCTGTGCGTTGCCAACCCCAGCGCGTGGCTATGATCAAAATTGGCGGTATATACACTGATTTCTACTATAGGAGGCTGGATGGCGCTTAGCTGCACTCCGAGCCTGGCGCAAGTGAAGCCACCGGAAGTTCGATGCTTGTCCCGGAAGTCGGGCGTGCGCTGGGCTTCCTTGTGCATTCATTCGATATTTGAGACGATAAATTTTTGTGTCTTTGATCGGATTTTAATACTCACGTTCTGGATTAAATCCCGAGAATGAGTCATATGAACATGGGACATATTTACACTTGATCAACTAGAATCTCAAAATGTTTACATCGAATGGCTTCCCATGATAGTTCTCAGATCTGCATGCGCTCTTACTGCGCAACAAGCAGGCTTCCCTGAGGGAACAAGCGAAAATCTAACGCCCTCGACGCTTTTCGAACCAGCGCTTGGGAGGGTTACAAAGCTTGCCAAGCGCTCACCTCCGGGACAAGCCACTTACTTCCGGTGGCTTCATACCTGTTCGCTCAATGCGCCATCCAGCCCCCTCTAGTGGAGATCAGTGGGTATATAATCGGCTCCAGATCGCGTGGCCGCTTGTTCTGGCTGCGATTTGAGGGGGTGAACGCTGCTCGCTCTCCTTTATTTTTTTCTGGGACTTCTATTGCGTGAAGTGAAAAATTAACGCGTGTTTCATAGGTCATTAACGTCAGGGATCTGTTCTAAGCGGTATTTGCGCAAAGTACAAAAATTGTTGCATCGCCCCTTTAATAGTTTTTATAGCTGGTTTGTAAAAACTGAGTAATGCGAGCTTCCAGAACACATCATACGCAGTTTTAGTCACTGAACTAAAAACTTAATATAGCATTAGTTATGCAGTGATTTTTAATGAACACTCGCAAGGCCCATGGCGTGTTCGATCTAGTCACGGGAGCACCTGGGCTTCTGAGGCTTGTTAATATAGTATATACATATATATATATATATATATATATATATATATATATATATATGTCAGGGCTGGCCAAGCTGAGGCTCTTCGCGTGTTAAAGTGCGACTCGCAGCTCCCTCCCCTACACCCCCCCCCCCCCCCCCTTCCCCCGGCCACCCTCCCGGTCACACGTGCATGTCCCCAAAAAGAGAAATGGAACGCGTTTTAAATCGAGACAGATAGCGGTTTGGTAGTTTTGAGCTACTGCTGGCTACATTACATACAGTTCGGCTGCTTTTGACTCGAATAGGTTGAAAATAGTTCAAGTTTCGCATATTGCTCTAGACAAAACTTGCACCCCCCCCCCTTTGCGGCTCTTGAAATTTTGTGGTTTTGTTTGCTGCTCTTATGCCGGGTCAGCCTGGCCACCCCTGATATATATGTATATATATATATGTATATGTGTGTGTATGTGTGTGTGTGTGTGTATGTAAACTTCTTTGTGCAACAGAACATTTCAGCGGTTTTGGTGTGGTAGTCAGAGATATAAAATTAGAGATACACTTCATATACGTTCACGGATGAAAGACAATAAAAAAGGGGGCGAGCTCATTTAACACCACCTAAATAAGCAGAAGGCCTCCGCACCGTGATAGCACCGTCATCAAAATGAGATCGATCGAGGTCTGAGATTGAACCCGAGTGCTGTGTCAATGTTCGTATGGGTCTCGAATCCAATCAAATCGGTCTCGGGTCCAGTAGCTGAGTTGGAGCGATCCGACACTGATAACGTTTCATGAAGGATGTGTGGAGCGTTCGGAGGCCTTCGTTATTTTAGATGGCTCATCACAGGAAAGTGTTAAATATATCGCACAACGCTTACGCACACTAGAAAAAGTCAAGGCTTCTTAAAAGGTTACAAACATCGAACAATTCATGAAAAATTTGTTCCACACGTCCCTCGAGATTGGATCGACACGACACATGTGGTGAAAAGCACAACTACGCTTTGTTTTACACTAGAGGCCGGTTCTCACATGCAGCGAAGCGCTGATGTAGCGCTGCTCACGTGTCGTCAGCTATTTATCGTCTGCCGTGAGCAACAGTTTTTGTGGTGCGATACAAAGCTGGTGAACGCTCCCGTCAGCACGCGCTCAGCGAGAGGTTAGCGCTATGCTTGTAGCGCTCCGCTGCATGTGTGAAGAGGCCTTAACTTGGAGCAAAACGAATGCGACGCACGCAAGGCCAAATTCATGGGAGGTGCCAATGCAGCGCTCGCGCACAGGAATCAACTGCTAAGAGCTCGTGCTCAGCACCCTTGCCCGCGCTCTGTGCCGTTAGTGTGGATGTTTCTTCTCCCCCCCCCCCCCCCCCCTTTGTGGACAAACGGCATAACCACACGTGCATCATAGACAACCATGGTTGAACAAAAGCACAATTCCACACAATTCAGTCTGGGTCTGGACGCCAATATTATCAAAAAATGTCAGAATTGTCTTAAACACAGAGTTCACAAGCTAGTTAGCGCTTGAAGGAGTTAATTCCATCAAAATTGTTTATACATGAAGACCCAATCGTTAAATGAGAGTTGCATGCAAATTAATGGTAATATTCTTTCTTAAAGGAAAATATAAAATAGAGAGTGGTGTCCACGAAAGCCAGCAGGTGCATGAAAGTGTACAGAAGGTCAGCATCGAAGTGACCATGAATTGCTTTGCGTAGAAACAGAATATTACGGGTAAGATGGCGAGTCGGTGGACTTTGTAAATGCAGACGTTTGAGTAGGTAGCTATAGTCGTAATAACATGGTTTTGTTGAAGTACCTATCATATATCATATATATGTTACGAATAAAGCGTTTCTGTACAGTTTCAAATCGCGACAAATCAAAGGCCGTGAATGAGTTCCGTGCTAGCCTACTGAACTCGTCATATTTGTATACGGGAGTAAGATATACGTATAATGTAAAAATAATTCGTAAAGTAACATGACAGTCGAGAAAGTAAACTAAGCATTCGTACAGGAAAGGCAACAATCTTAGTAACAACTAGAACAAGAAAGCCTTATGTCGGAATACATGCCGAGGTAACGAATCATGGTGACATGTGTAATAGTGCGGACTGAAGAAATATGGGTAAAATAAAATCTCGCGTTTTGTGACATTGTCAGTAGTTTTGTTTTGTCTAGATTTAGCATCAAGGAATTTGCTGAAGACCACTCAGATACACAAGCAATATCCTGTTATAAGATACTGCCAATGAGAGGACGATCGTACATATCCTACAAATCTTAATGTCATCAGCAGGCATTAACAGAACAGAATTGTTTATGCACACCTCAAGGTCGTTTACGAGAAAGAGGAATGAAAGAGGCAATAGGTTAGATCCCTGGACTTCCCGAGATGTGGGAATGTGGGTTAGAGAATAGATGTTCGATATCCTAACGCTACTTTGATGACAAGTCGGGTATGCTTGATACCAAATCGGAAGTTCCTGTAAGAAATCATATAAGGGCAACTTATACAGTAGAAAATCCTGATTTACTTTATCAAATGCCTTGGTCATATTAAAAGCAACAATTGCTATTTGACCTCCAGAAATAACTATAAAAACTGGGTAATCAAGAAATAAACGAAAATTCGGGTCCACCAAACGGTCCTTCACAAACTCATGTTGAACACTACTAAATTTATGCAGTGTTCCACATCAATTTTTGGAGTAGACAAAATGTGTTTTTTTTTTTTTGGGGGGGGGGGGGGGGGGTTTAAACCATTTTACAAAGATTGCGCATTTTCAGTTTAGCCTTTTAAAGAAACTATGAATTTTTCTATATATTAGATGACTTTCGTTTGTACATATTTGCTCGCTCATCTCTAAGTATTTATACCTAGACTACTACATAAAATATCGCGTAGAATATGGGAATCTTATTCAAACATTCTGTAGGGTTGAGTCTGGCTATACAAGTCTCAGGACCAGTAAGAGTGCATTAATGTGTTTTTATATAGTTTTTTGCAACTGCATATTCGCTCTTTCTTTGACGGAAAGGATTGCAGTATTTTAAGTAAATAAAGATTTGTTAAGAGGTGCATGCAAAGTGACGTACGGAAGCGGACATTAAAAGGTAGAAATAACTTCATACGATACAAAATTTGGTAGAAATGAAATTAGAGGAAGGCAAACTTGAGAACTGCCAATATTTTCGCAACTCAACATCAGGTATGAAAATTTTTTTTTTCATTGTTGGTTTTTCAAATGTTGACTTCGAAGGATCAGCTGACGCCTGTCTTTTTGTTCTCTTACATGTCGCAGCTGGCGCAAAAGAAAGCTCGCGGTGTTCAAAACCATGGGAATTCCAGGACCCGCTCCGAGTTTCTTCACGGGAAATATGTCGGAAATACTCAAGAAGGTAACTTTAATAAGACTATATTTCTCTCTTGTCATTTATCCGCAGTTGCTGTTTATCATCGAACATCTTTGCACTGTTTTAAAATGATTCCTTGAGTAATTCATCAACGTAAGCATAATTTCTAAATAAAGAAAAAAATTTATCTTCGACATTATTTTTATAAAGTATAGAGCTCTTCGGCGGAAATGCCATTTTACCCGACGGGTTTTATTGCATACCTATAAAATGCAAACCTATCAATAAATATAAATTCCGTATTATAATAATACTCAAATAATTAGAAACGAACTGCGCAGTATCAATTTGGCAATGACGGCGATTCTGAACGTTTAGTTTGTTCGTTGTTGTACTTATTTATTTGAAAAGCGCTCAATATGTGTATGTTCATTCCTCAGTCAGGTTCTTTTGACTTTCAGGGCTCTGTCGTGACTTTCAGTGAATGGATCAAGCAGTACGGAGACCTCGTAGGGTAAGAAGGCATTTCATGGGATTACTGGCTTAACCATATTGGTTTAACTTGACTAAAAGAATTCGTGTCAAAGAGACGATTTGCAAAATAATTTTAACAAATTAACAAATCAAAAATTAAGTATTAAGCGCATGTAATATTTTTCTTCGTTGGTATTAATTTTATTGGGTCCTGAACCTGCTTCGAATTCAAATAAAACCGGAGAGAATAATATAATTTATTTTCTTGCGCCAATTTTTGTTAGAAGTCTAAGGTAGGTTTGTTTTTAAGATGCCAATGTGAACTCCATTTTTAAGCCATAAAGAATAGTTTTGACTTAAACAATAATGATGCCACATGTGTCTTCCTCTTCCCGGGGTGCCATTTGAGGCGAACATACCAAAACATTATTTAGTTCAAACAACTCTATTACTTCATACGATGAAGCTAAACATAGCCCATCCAAATGCAATCATGATGTACAGTGTGTCAGCTAGATTATAAAATTACACATGCCTATCTTAGCAAACACTGGGATGCAACTTCTCACATGTTCACGAGAAATGTGTTTATTTCGTAGAAAAAGTTGGTATAAAGTTTTGTTTTACTACATGCGACCCCCGCCAAAACGTCCCACATGATTCAGTGATCAAATGCCCTCTATTGTTGACATTTCACTAGATTCTTCAATGGTGGCACCCCAGTTTTGATTGTGAAGAACGTAGATCTGCTAAAGAAGATTCAGATAAAGGACTTTGGAAACTTCACCTGCAGAGGCGTATGTATCGGTTTCATTTTCTTGACGTAAAAATTTAGAATCCGGTATTTGTTTGAAGCAAGGGCCATATACCGAAAAAGAATTGACTTCTCAATTGGGAACTCTTAACGTGTGGAATGATGCCGCGTGAGGTACGAAGCCTTTTTCACTTGCATTGCGACTTGTGGCATGGGTATCCATCCACTCCAAATGCCACGCGTCTCGGGTAGAGAGTTCTCTACGCATTACTTGCAGGAGAATATTATTTGTGATTAGACTTACGCCCCGTATCTCGTCTTCTGTCAATCAATTTCCGGTTAATATGACTGATCGTACACTCTTGTATTGTATAATGTGAAACGTTCCAGTGATGACCGAGAGATAGCAATCCCTAGAATGGTCTACTATGTTAATCACGCTTCTTGCTTCGTGATTTGCTCTTTCGCGTCCCTCTTGGCTATCACCGCAATCCAGTTAGGTACGTAGTGATAGCAAAAATGCTTTGGAATAGCCACGACCTGCGTTTTTTTTTTGTTCTTTTTAGTTGTTATTTACTATTTACGTCAGCCTGCTGAGCTGTCAGTTTGCAAAGGCCGTTCGTGTCATGAAAACACAGAAATCGGCGGACAGCGGTAGACGAGAGCGTGCTCACGAGGACTCAAGATCAAGAAGACTGCTTATTCGTGACTTTTTTTTTTTCTTACCGAGAGCGTGCAAGGTTAACGAGGAGCAATTGCGTTGTTTTCATGTACGCTTATCTCGGAGCATCATACTCTCAAATGCTCAAAGCACCTCCGTACAGGTAAGTTATAACATCCTTTCAAGGTTGCAGCCCGCTATCTTGTCACAACACTCCACTACGAATGAAAGAAAAAAAATTAAAAACAGTGCACGTGCCTGGGCAGGAGCTCTAATCTCGTCAATTAACAAAGATGGAGCCGAAAGTTATCGGATCGCACAGATGGAGCTTGAATAACCAAAAATGCGCGCCGTCATCGGACCGAGAGTCCAATCGGCGCAATTCGTATACTTCGGCCCCAACTGAGTTCGACAAGTCTAGGCAACACCACTTATACAGAGCGCCTCCGCACGGGTCATCCCAGTTAGATCGATCGAGGCGTGAGATTTGGCACGAGTGCTGTGTCGGCGTTCGGCTTGGGCTCGTGTTCGGTTTGCGAGGCAGAGATTGAACATTAGTCTCTGTCCAACGCTGGTGCTGCACTTGTGTTCGAAAATTGTGCACGATCGGGCTTATAACAGTATAAATTATAATATTAGTAAGTTATTTCCAATCATGTGTTAAAGTGGAGGCTGGAAAAAAGCTGGCAGGAACAACTTGACGAGCTTCGGGTGACCTACAATGGCAAAATAGACGGCAGCATGAGAAACAAAGAAATCGAAACAGGGAAAAAGCAGTCAATTATGAACATATTTTTAGCATCGACTATACGAAATTCGCAGCTGTTTAGTTTTGGTTCGCATCACTGTTTGTAAAGCTGTTCAGAAAATGCGGAGGGTGTATTTCATACTTTGTATATTACAATTTGTAGTGTGAAGGATCATCCTCCAATACTCCATGAGACGACTAGCATATGCCTGAAATGTTTTTGGTCAATCTTCAAAGGTCAGCTAGAAAGCGAGAGTTATTTTCTCTTCGTATTTAAAACTAGCACTTAACCTGTAACGCTATAGATTTTACGTAGTAATAATTGTAAAACATGTAAACTACTCAGCGGTGTGAGATTCATTCGGAACGTTACAGATCATTTTTATTATTTCATTGGAGTAAGCATTTTTTTATTTACATTGGCTGACATGATTTTGCTCTATACAATCATTCTATATCATTCACATATATGTTGAATTAAATACAGTGCAAAGAATAAACAAGGTAAACATAATTCCGCGCTGCACACGCTTGCTCCGAGAGTATAGTGATGAGCACACAACAATGTACATTGACTTTCAAAAATATATACTTAGCTGTCTCTATACCTTCAAAACTTGACAACACCTATTCAATGTATCACTGAAATGGGCCACGAATTTCCTTTTTGGTTGTGCTTGCCACAGACATTCTGTTTGCTTCAAGGTTATTTAAAATTCTTCTGAACCTACTCCAGATGCTTGAAACGGGGCAGAATAATACCCCCCCCCCCCCCCCCCCCCCCCCGGTCTGAGTAATTTAGTTTGGCGGTTACGGCACTTTTTGGTAATCCTAAGCTTTCTAGCTTTACCTTTAAAAAAACACGTTTATGCATTGCAGTTTTTTTTTTTAAACAATAAATTTAGTGCTGCGCATGGATTGCGGGCATCTTTCGATATTTTCAGAGGTTTTGATGGCAAGCGATTATTATACAAGCCACAACAAAGCTCATAAGCCTCGTCAACCCTAGCTATTCAAAATATCTTATTCCAATCAGTCGAGGGAATGCATTGTTGGAAATTGTCTAGTTCATCTAAAGTTATGTTTTGCAAAAATAGTTTAGAATTTGTATCAGTTTTTCTAGAGGAAAACGTCTCTACACAGGAATTTCGGAAGGTAATCTCTCAATTCGTAGCTTATTACTCCACTTTTATTTTGCGAGTATGACAATTGGTCTTAGATCGATCAATTGCTGTTTCAAAAAGCAGCGTTATTCGTGTTGGTGCTGAAAATGCACTGATGAAACTATTAATATTAATGACTGTGAGCATTTTTTTTCGCTGCAATGTCTACGAGTATGTCTATATTAAAACTCCCACCAGAAGTACCATTTTACTTGTCGCCGTTTACAAATATGAGAAAAATGAAGACGCTAGAAAAGCCGAAAGATTGCCATAAGGTGCTAGATATCACAATGCAAATACATTTTGCTTACAGCGCAGGTCCCATACCTTGTAATCTTTTTAACAGCGCTATATTCGATAACGAATTTGCAATGCATATCTTTCCTGGATAGTAGAGCAACATCCCTCCCCTCTTTCTTTCACGCCGAGAGGTACGACATAAGAAGAGGGTGATGTGGTAGGCAGGCGAAGTATATTATCGTCATCCGAATACTAAGTCTCAGTTAGCATGTTAACTTGTCAAGTAGCAACTCAATATCTGACGCTTTTTTCCTAACAGATTATGCGTTAACATGCAAACATTTTAAGGACCGTTCATGCTCAAACTGAAATTTTAGCTCTTGGGGAGCTGTGCACCTTTTCAAGAAACACTCGACCCCAGGGGCAGCAAACCGTTTTCGATCACAGTCACTGGGTTTGAGGGTATCACGGGCGGCCCTGCTAACCCTAACCGAGTGGAGTGTGATTTCGATAGCCGCAGCCTGCGTATGCGCAATTTCAAACACTGCTGGCGGCTAAATTCTTGTCTTTTCCCGGTGTATTTTGTGTTTCATGGTGTATGCATTTTCCCGAGAACATTAAGAAAGCATTCTACTACATTTGAAAAACAAAACAAAAAAGAAGTAACCTATTTTTGTTATTTATGCGCGCGATAGAACGCTTGCAACACGGATGTTAATTGTCGTGTGTTTCTTTTTTACGATAAGTTTTGACGGCGGCGTTTAATTAGCCGCGTGTCAAACGGCAAAGCGCATAGCTGTCGGAAATAATTTCCAAGGCAAGATAGCTTAAAGGCATGGGTTTTTCACGCTCACAAATAACGTGTTTACCGATGGACAGGAGACGGACATGCAATTCAGAAGTGTTAACAATATAACAATATATTGTACGTAATGCTAAAAAAAAATTTATTTGAAAAAGATCTCAAATAACAGTCAACATCTTGACGGTCGGACGGAATCTAAGATGACTTCGTTTTGGGCTACGTTTCGGGGAGAGCTTCTTTTTTTCACATGACTAACTCCAACCCGAACAACTATTTATGGCTATGACTGAAAATGACTCTTCAAGGATTATCTCTGTGAGGGAGGCGAAATTTTGTCATTGTTCGCAAAATTATGTCGAGGGCCGTTTGACGTCCTTCCCCTCCCTCGTTTTCCCTGAATGTCGAGCATAAACACTTGAACGACAGGCATTTACCAGCCATATTTCTTACAATGGAAGATAACACAGAAAGGGGAGGCAGCATGCATCAGAACAATTAAGTGGAAACTTTCGAGAAGTTTCAAAAAACGTCGAATGCAAAACCGCAAATCCTAAGTAGAGATTCGCGTTCAGCGGGTTTTCATAGTCAAGGAGAGTAGCAGAACATTTTTGGCTGTTAGGAGGCGCGACAGTCGCACCAGCCGCATCAGCATCAGCAACATGGCGGCGGCCTAAGAGCGTTTTTCGGAAAGGTGTTTAAGACGCCTATCAACCATTGAGTAACAAAACTGTTCTCAAAGATAAGCACACAGAAATAAGACTCAAGCAATCCCAATCAGGTCATCTTCACAACGAATAACAATTGCTCATTCGTCACCAGTTTTTCATGCCAGTACGTTTCCGCCACCACTAAACACGTGACCGTGCCAAATCCTGAGGCTTTTGCGCAAGACTGAGCAGAAATTTTGTTGCGATTGCTGGGAAAAGCATGATAAACTATTTTTCAGTACTGTTAGACCCATATATCAGTGTCTAGCTCCAATAAAAACCCAAAATACAGCACCGCGGCTGACGGCGTCTAGCAGAGGCATTGCGAAGCTGCCCGAGTTTTCGACATAACAGCACATTTTGGACTTTAAACAAATAAAACATAACTTATTTCGTCGGTACTGTTACTAAAGATTAATAAGCAAATATTTGTGCACGGTACTTCGTTAAAACCTAGATGCAAAACTATAAGGTAACGTGTCTAGGGGTCGAAAGTGTGCAACATGGCGGCGGCAGGATGGGGATCACTTTCAGCTGCCAGTTTATCTCTCTAAACCCTCTGCCTCGTTGAGGGTAAGCTATGCATATCGGAAATTTCGCTGTTATCAAGGGGTGGAATCTCTGGCCGTGTTGCAACTGCCTCGTCATCGCGCTCTTTGTGCGCATTCTCGATATGCTGCTCTTTGATTGGCGTGTCCCTCCTGACATTACCATGCGTCCAAAACACGTTCTCGAGCACTTTCCACCTTATACTTCGCTTCGCCATAGGTCAGAACGCAATCGACCAATCAATCCCAATCCAATTAATGCCAATAAATGCGCGCCAAAGTTATATCATCTGGGCACCTGTCCATCTCAATGACCCTACCGTTCCCTTAATTCTGCTTTAGTGCGTGGGTTCATGTTTCTGCGTGTCCTATACTTGGACTGTGTCCCGACTTATCTTGAAATAAAGTATAAGGAGTGTTGGTCGTCATCATAGAGTGCTCTATGAAGCCACTATTTAAAATAAAAAATTGCTGGAATTACTATCTTAAGATATTACACCGAGTATTTTATGCTTTTTTTAGTGTGTTTTTTTTGGCTTTTTGAATATCATGGGTTTATTCCCCGCACTCAAAACATCATTTTCGCAGAACAAACGCACGTATAAAAGCACAAAACTGCTTCTATTACTAATTTCGTTTTATTAATCATAGAGTTATTATAATGTGTGCTATCGGTTCAACTGGTGCTAGTGTTAATGCGACTTCAGGGAGGCAAAATGAAGCAGACAGGAACCAGAGTACTTTTGCGATGCTCCTGTGGATTCCTATGGGAAAACGTGCGTGCTTTTTGTATCTTCGCTGAAAAATACTACAAATAGCTTTTGTTTTTTGGGTCGTACCGAATAGTATGTGCCTTTATTAAAATCCTTCAGTTTTATTATTTTCTTTACAATGAAGGACGTTAAACTTCGCTATATTTCAGGCCAAAACCTCTGTTGCATAGCAGGTATGTAAAAACGAGCAAAAATTCTAAGCAAAATAACAATCGAAAGGAATGTAGAGTGTGCTCAAGGTTCCCCAGCATTCCGGTGTTGCTGATATATTGCTTATATGCTCGTCCTGCTATTGTGTAAATATTATCCCGCCTTGCATCTTTACAAGCGGTTAGAAAACTTCCCAAACATCAAGAACAAAATACGTGGGCTATGAAAGGCGTATCTTTTTATTATTTTCTATGCCAGGTAGCTTTTATCAGGCACTTTCTCAAAGATTTGGAGCGTGCGGGTTATGTTTTTAACGCAGAACTATCATCTACGCACAGAGACGAAAGAATAAAATAGTACTTATTTATTGAAAACCGTGGTGTATAACGTGACCTTCAATTTATTTTGATCGTACACGCACAGGTATAGTTACTGATCCAGTGCTACTGTGTAGTTCTTGCCGCCTCTCTTCATTGTCCAGATGTCCTTCGTTCGTTGGGCACGTATATCTCCCATGCTGAAAAGCGCCGTCGTCGTGTTCGTGCTAACAGTTTACGACAGTGCACATGAATACATGCACGAAGCCGTTTTAGCACCGTCTTTAATGCCATCAATTTGAAAACAAAACGCCATAACTGACCCAATTTTTTTTTGGCGGTGTCACTAAGAAATGTTTGAATCTGCCTATAGTACTTACGAATCATTTGTGATATTTGCTCTTATAATCCAGCGCAGGGAGAAAATGCACTCGCTTTTTACCATGGAAATGCATTACCGGAAGTTGATTTTAGACTGGGTGCTGTCGGCTTTCACTCGCCACATCCCACTAGCGGCAGTTAAACCTCTAGCGTACATTATAATACCTCTATTATATTAATAAAGCCCACTTCTTTTATAAGTCTCTTCTTATAGGCCGATATGTGTTGCACACACGTACCTGTGGTTCATTTTTTTTTCTTCCAATTTATTCCGCGCTCTTACGGAGACCTGAAACGACTTAGAAATCCAAGAAAAAAAAAACGAAGAAAACATTGAAAAAGTTAACGAATTTGTTTCAACAAAAGACTGGTCACTGTAGATGAGCACAAAGTCAAGATTTGTTTGGATACCTTGTCATCACGCAAGGTAGCGCGCCAGAGGAAATGCCATATTTGCTGATAAAATACACAATTTTTAGGCGCAGAGTTTCTTGTTATAAATTACACTATAAGATATAATATGTAATCATGTTTTACTTTGCCTGGTGCGCTGGACCCACAGGTCGTCTCAGCCGTCTCAAAGAACCATAATCTATCAAGACGGGCTTTGACTAACGTGCCCGGAGAGCGATGGAAGGAGGTGCGAAGCCTTCTCAAGCCAGCCTTCAAGGCCAGCAACATGAAACAGGTAAAACCCTTCCAAACAAAAAACAAATAATTAAAGTTTACTTACACGGACCAGACGCAATATGCAGATCGTCATAGAGCACCTCGTTCGTTCTGGTTAGGGTGTTTGATCTCAAGAGTTTTTTTTTTTGTTTTATAACGCTGAAAGTAGTAAGTTTCATTTTTTATGTCCACCAGACGTTCTATTCCTGACACTGTAGAGGCGGAAAAAAAAAGTGTCTAGAGATAACGCCTAGTTAGTAATATAAAATCGAAGCGGCGAGCTATTCTGAGCAAGAACGTATATTTAGAAAAAAAAATTATCAGCGACCTTTATCTTTAAGGTTCGATAATTATTAAAACACAGTATTTAGAAACGATATTGTAGATTCTTTGGAAGGCATTAAAGGAGTTGTGCAACGATTTGAACGTTGAGAAAATTGTCACCTTCTACTTTGGACATTGTTCATCTTGTTCACAAAGTACAGAAAACACATCTCCTTCCTTCGAAATGTTGCGATTCCGCCGCGTAATCGCAAGGCAAAAATTAGAATATTCCCCGACCTGCAGCCGCGAGCGGAGGCCATGAGAAACACGCGGCGTGACGTCATTAGGGATCTTGCAGAAAGATAGCAAGTTGTGCGAATACCTGCTCCATAAAAGGTAACTTTTCTGGAAATCTTGTCGTTTTAACAAAAATATAAATTCGTAAAAAACCTGGTATCATCGACAAAACTTTATTATACGGAGTTTAGTGGCGCCATCTATCCTAGGTCCACAAAACCGTCAGCTCTATCTGCTACCGCGAACAGCCGCCAGAAGCCGGAGGGGGACAAAGCCGGACGGGTATGGCCGGGCCCGGATGAGACTTTCCTCCTTTCACCGTATTGTTCGCGCTGCGCCCGCCAGCACGTGGTCACGCGGTCGCGAGCGGATGAGTTCTCGCTGCTCACTGGTGGCTCTAGAGAGAGAGCTTCACCGGAACCCCGCGCGACCCCTATTTACATCACAGCGCACGTGATTGAAGAGGGTATAGGAGTTGAGAGAGTGCCAAAAACATCAACCTTTGTCCATTTTAAAAATAAAAACTAGGACCCGCAGGCAAACGCGGTTTTTCGGTCTTTACTTTAGAAAGATCGAGGCACCAACTCCCAAATTATTTAAGCAAAGCACTGTAACTGTTGCACAGCTCCTTTAAATAGTCGTTCCGGTAAAAAAAAACCTCTACAATTTTTTTTTATTTTTTTTTTAAATTTCGAGAGACTGATTTGGTGTTTCACATGATTATGGTGGGGGAGGGATAAAGGAAAGATGGAGAGATTGGAGAGAAGAAGGGGAAAAGGACATTGTACGTAGGAGGGTGTCAAGGGGGATTGGTGTTTCACGTGACGTTATTTCCCCGCTAAATTTAGCTCGGAAACTAGATTAATGCTTAGGCCAACTGACGTCCATTTTTCCGCTATATTTAGCGGGTTAACTCAATATATAGGTCACGTGACTCCGATTTTGAGCGCTAAGTTTAGTGCTAAACCTGAATTGGTGTTTAGGTCACAAGACGTGCATTTTCGCGATAAGATCAACGGGGAACCTGTATTAAGGCTTAGGACAAGTGACGTCAGTTTTCCCACCTGGTTTATATTTCACGTGACCTTAGGCCAAGTGACGTCAGGTTTCCCGTTAAATAAAAAAAAATGAAAAGGACAGAATTTTTTTTGTGACTGTCAGTTTCAATCAGAAAGCATTCCATGCTTATAAAAAGCGCGCAGAAACAAAGCTCAAAAAAGAGACATGCACGGCAGACAAACACTCTTCCGTGCTCTGGTTTCCTTTGTGTACCGATTTAAAGCGTTTATTTTTTAGCAGACAACGAAGTGCTGCACATTAGTAACATGTCACGTGATAATCGAAGCCTTTTCTTAAGATGGTTATAATCATACGCGTTTTAGAATGACACTAGAATTTCACTTTTCTCTCAATTCGCGCACAGGTGGTCGCGCTCCAGCAGAGCTGCATCGAGGAGTTGATGAGCGTCATCGCAACCAAAACCAACAGCGGCCAGTCGGTTGACATGCGGCGGATCTTCCAGAATCTTTCGTTCGACGTCATCACTCGTGCAGCGTTCGGAGCGAGGACAAACATTCAAACAACCCCTCGAGGTTCCGAAGGAGACGTCTTGATGACCGCGGCGCTCGATAGCCTTCGGCAGTTCAACACAGGGTGGCTTACCTACATCGCAAGTAAGTTTATTTGTTCTTTTTTGCGTTTGTTCAACAAGAAACATTGTATGGTCGGTCACAGGCTAAGACTTCAGGGGACGCTCCTTTAACCCCTTGGCACTTTAGGAGAGTGAACGCTGTAGAGGAGGCGACCACCCTCTCCGGCCTTCGCTCTGCTAACATAGAAAGAAGTGGAAGGAGCTTCCCATGGGAAGTCTTGACCTATTACCAAATATAGGAATCCTAGTGCAAAAAAAACGACTGTTTCACGGTATATTCGGTTGGTCTGTTTCGAGCCCTTCCATTCCCTGAATCGGATCTGCGAGATCAGGGAGCCCTTCGAAATTCGTGCCAGAGGAACGGCGCACTAGCCGAACTCTCGGCAAACGTTTCTTGGAGCGGCCCGAGAAGAATCGATAGGAAAGTGGATACCGAGGTCGAGGGATACTTCCGCAACCACTCCACTGCCATAGCGCGAGGGACCGCTCGACACAAAGTACCATTGATCCATCCGGCGTCCCCGCCGCATTTCCGCATGCCGGCAGAAAAAAAATGTCAGCCTTCAACGCGGACGCTGGTTTTCGCTGCGAAAATCCCCCGTCAAGCACCGAGCACCCCCTGTACTCACTGCACAGCAAAGCGGAAACGGTGTCGCCTCAAACGCTCCGGTTTCCGACGCAGTGTTGTACGGAATGGTGTTCTAAGGAATGGCGTCCTGCAACGTGTTTTTTTGTTTGTTTGTTTTTTTTAGGCGGAGCGGAGGAACGCCGCAGCACCATTTTGCCTTAGGGGAACTGGAACGGGAATTCCTTACGTTTCTCAGGAAACGAAAAAAGGAATGGCACGTTTTGTTTTTTCCTCCAGTGAAATTTCATTGCTAAGAGTGGATGGATTCTAAAATGTATGTAAACGATATCTGGGCAAAGAGCAGCATCTCGATTACTTTTGTTACTTATTCTAGAGTTTGTGTGAAGTCTTCACTTGGTAGTAGTCGGGTGTCGGCGAGCTGACGGATATTGACCCTGTTTTCGGTCCCCGGACTGCAGTACAAAAAGAAAACTTTTAGTTGAAGGAAAAGACACATAAAGATGACTCCAAGTCAGCTACTTTTTTTTTTTTACTTCCACTAATTCTCATACAGCCAGAATTCTAAGGCCGACTACAGCCATCACTGAAGTTACGCAATGACAAGTTACCAGACATCGAACACACCATTGTATCCCAAACTTTGCTGACATAAAAATTAACCTTTATTCTTTCTCCCTTTCTTCCCAACTTTTAAACTGAACGATAATTTTACATTCAGGAAGAATGACTAGTACGGCTCCTGGAAGCTCATGCCAGAGGTACTACCTTTTCTCTTCTTCCCGTCCGGAAAAAATACATGTAGGAAGAGGGTGAATATGTTTGTGCTAAACAGATAAACGTGTAGTTTGGTTAGTGGTGCAATATCTGGGACAGAGCTCGTGCCCGATGGACGTGGCGTGTACGCGCATTCTTTGGAGTTCATCATCGGACCTGTTTTGGGATGGCATCATTGGACCTCCAAGTGTCCTTCCATCTTAAGGCGTTCAAATTCGTATGTTGCCATTTGATGGGATAGACGAAACTTTGTTTAACCTAACTAAACATAGTAATTAGCAAACTACAAATGTAACATATATGTAACGATACGTTCATTTTTCAACAGTGACGGGACCGAGTTTCTCACAGATGAAACTTGTAACGTGAACGTGTTAAAAAAATGAGAAGGAACGATAACGAGCTTTCATTTTTCATTTTGAGTAACGTGCACAACACTGGTTTGACGCTAAGCCTATCGTCTGTATCGGTTTGTTTCTCCTTCAACCCACTGCGGAAGGGGCTGGAGTTATGTGACCTGTCCCATGGCACGCGCTCCCACCGTTCACACACACAAACACACACACACACACACACTCACACACACACATATATATATATATATATATATATATATATATATATATAAAACTGAGAAGAAAAAAACCCTTAGTGAAAACAGCAACAACGGACGATTTAATCTTCGACGTTTCGGCCGGAGTCCGGCCTTCGTCAGGAAGAACTTTTACATATGAACGCGGGTGGTATTTATACAAGGCTACGGTCGAGTCCAAATTTCGGAGGGGTGACAGTTGAAGCTTTCGAGAGAGGGAAGCGTAGGGCAGTTCTTATCCGGGTGAAGAAGCTTGACGGTCGGTGCCAAGTTTCAAGGACGGCGGGATGACGGTTGTAGCTTCTTGAGAGGGGGCGCAGGGTGACTTTGTGTCCGGGCCGGCAGCGGTGACCAATATAGACGATAGCGTACAATAGACGAAAGTTACACGCGAAAACTAAAGTGCTGTCTCAAAAAAAAAAAAAAAAAAAAAAAAAAAAAAAAAAAAAAGGCGGCACGGTCACTTGTGTGCATGCAGGCATGCATGAGTCAAACCTGGAAGGGAACAATGTTAAACCTAGAAGTAAAAAGAAAAGCAATGGAGATCAGAACCTGGAAATAAAAGAAAAGTTGATGGTCCAGTTCCGGCCCCAAACACAGTACCACTGTTAACAACAAAATTAACAAAAAAAAAATGTTTTTTGATTGCTGTTGTTATTCGTCTGTTAGCATTTTAATCGATGCCAGAGTACCGGGGCTTTCATTTATTCCTTGTTTAATAGTGTTAAATCGGTAAATTAGGTAGGACTCACGCTGTTCACGTTCGCGATTTGGTTTAAATCCAGATTCTAGGAGCGTCACGGACAATTTATCAAACGAATGTTTTGGGAGAGCGAGATGTTTGGATAAAGGCAGTGCCGGAAGATTTATGGCGTGAGATTTGTGATTATTAAAGCGCAGTCTAAATGCCGTTCTAGTCTGCCCTATGTATTGCATTTTGCATACCGTACACTCGAATAAGTAAATGACATTTGACGAGGCACATGTTAAGTTCCCTTTAATTTTGATCGAGAACTGCGAGTGCGTGCTGCTGGCCGTGCTTGTGTGCTGCATCTGTTTACAGATTAGACATCCTGGGTGCCTGCAAGGCCTACATTCGTTAGGTGGTGGCGATGAATTTATCCGAGAGTTTACTAGCGCGTCTTTGAGGTTACGCGATCGTCTGTGGACTACCCCCGGGGCGGATGGAAACGCGCGTTTAAGGCGCTCGCTTTGTTCGAGAATGTTAAAATGTCGTCTCAAGACATTGTTTACATTAGGATGGTTTATGCTATAAGTTAGACATAGATTTGTGCGTTGTGTGTCGCTTTGCGTGGTTCGCGGGCTGATGAGATCTGCGCGGTTCAGTTGTTCGGCTTTTCTGATTGCATCGTCGATTATGCGGGGTGGATACTTTTGTTTCTCTAGCACTGACTTTAAATTTTGACTGCTCGCATCAAAATCTGTCTCTTTTGAACAAATTCGTTTGAAACGATGAGCTTGGCTATAGGGAATAAGAACCCGGATAAGAACTGCCCTACGCTTCCCTCTCTCGAAAGCTTCAACCGTCACCCCTCCGAAATTTGGACTCGACCGTAGCATTGTATAGATACCACCCGCGTTCATCTGTAAAAGTTCTTCCTGACGAAGGCCGGACTCCGGCCGAAACGTCGAAGATTAAATCGCCCGTTGTTGCTGTTTTCACTAAGGGTTTTTTTTTTCTCAGTTTTATACCCACGCCTTCGGCCTCCCGCCACCATGCCCGTTATATATATATATATAATGGGTATCTAGGAGTGTTTGGCTCTGATTCATGGAACTCCCTCCGTATATTGCAGCGATTGGCTGTCTCAAATGCTTTGCGGGAAAGTAGACCCTAAGTCAAGGAATTGTTCCTAATTTGAATGAGTCCTTTGTAATTGTAAAGATTTATTGCTGAATAATATTTCCATATTTCATGTGAGGTTGCTGAAGTGGTGCTTTTAGCGTAAAAAAATGATGCTCCCATCTTGATAAACACTAGGTGAAATACAGACAGCGGCGCTAGTTTCGCATTTTTCTACAGTTGCATATTTTTTTATAATTTTCATTTGGGTTTGGTGGACTCACTGAAAAATTGAAACTATAACCAGGTTTCAACAAGAACAGAATACCCTGCGTTTCGGGACCAGCTCGGTCCCTTGGTCACGGGTGACTGGGTTGGGCGAATCTTCCTTGTCTTCATCCATATCATCTTAATGATCTTCAACTTCATCGTCATCAAGGGTATTTGTGGCGGCATCTGCCACCACAAATACGACGTGAAGAAGAACGCCGTCCAAGCCAGTGCCCTCGTTGAACACGCCGAAAAACTGGGTCACAGCGTGTTCTTTGACGAGAGCGAGATTCTGGCCACGGAAAAATACTGGCGTAAACGTCTGCACCTAGAATCCTGGTATATCCAAACAACAAAGAAAACGCCAACAAATCATCGGGCACTCTCCCAAGCGTATATGCCTCAGGACTTCGTCGCTTAACGGAATAACACGGGCGTAACCTTCCGAACCGGGTTCCAGCGTTTGATATTCTTAATAAAGTTGAAGTTTAAAATCATTAATATAATATAGATGAAGACGACGGAGAACATTCGCAAAACCTTCCGAACCGACTTCCAGCGCTGGATATTTTTGATGAAGATGACGTTGAAGATCATTAAGATGATATAGATGAAGATGAGGAAGAATATTCGCCCAACCCATAGTCACCCGTGACCAAGGAACCCAGCTGGTCCCGAGACGTAGGGTGCTTTGTTTTTATTCAAACTTGGTTAGAGTTTGAATTTTCTCATTTCAGTCAATTTATTTCCCAACCAGACAGATCTCTGTCGAATACGTTTACATTTGGGTTCGGTGCATTAATTGCTTCTACTTTTCCGAAAATTATTTTACGAATGCAGTATTCTCTTTTGACTGTTTTTACCTTCTCTGTGTGATCGCAGACTGCCTTCCTGAGTTTTCTCCCCTATGGCGAGTTCTGCTTTACTTCGGATCTGGATACATGAAACTACCGTTGGACCAGATGCAAGATAACATGCTTCCTCTCATTCACACTCGTCGACTAAAACCAAATGTGAGCAGCAAACAGTATCATTCAGTGTGCACACCATCACCATGACCTTTTTAAATGACACATTTATTTTCATAAAAGCTAAGTTTGAGTATGCGCAGTTGTTGCCGTCGCGTCACCATATCCACAAAGTGATGCCGTTTACTAGGACGTTACCGTGGGTTATGGAGTCACGTTGCTTGTACCACGACAGATCAGGTGTTCAAGCCATGCCAGGTCAAGAGGTGTCATAGGAGTCACGATGCGAAGTTCCAGTATCTAGTGAAATCACATTACCACGCGACATAATAACGCGACGTGGCGTCACGTTTCACAATGGCTCGTTCATTTATTAACCAAACAAATTGAGATATAATCTTGCCGTGTCTAGTTAATTGCATTCGTTTTCTCAAGAACGCCTGTCAAAGTTCTTTTGTTTTCGAAGTTTAACCTACTGGATATTTTATCTGATGGATCCGTTGTTAAAAACTTGGTGCTGGTTGTTTCATTGAAACTCGTTCAAAAACCTCATATTCTGTTATTCGCATTTCAAGTTTACCGTGATTTCACTTATAAGCCTTATACAATACAATAAAAGATACCATATTATATTTTAGTGTATTACCTTAAGCGTCTCTTGGGGAACGCCCTACGAAAAGGGGGAGTCAAATACGATTTCTTATAATTAAAGAATCACAACACAAAAGGAAAAAAGAAAGGGTCAGGAAACATCATTATATTAACATTATTCAAACATTTTAAAAATCACATGCGAAAGGCATTTGTAATTACTACTAGTTACCAATCTTGAGAGCAAGCTATTTTAATCTTATATGCATCATGGGAGGGGTGAGCATTTAAATGTGTTGGTTTAGCAAAAAGTATAGTCCGCTTTGCAGGGGTGATCGATTTCAGGATTTCCAAACCGATAGTTATCAGGATTTTCAGATAACACGTTAAACAAAAACAAACACCTTTTTTTAATTTTCTTAAAGTTGTCCTCAAGAAGTTTTAATGTTTATTCGACTTACTGCTCGAAAGGACGCGGCAGAAGCGCTTTTCAATTTTGTATTACATTTCTGTTTTATTCATGCGTGCGATGTCGGTAACTCACTTTTCTTTTATTATTGGCGATTGGTAGCGATGTGTCATGATTAGAGGGGGCGATCTAAAAAATAATTTTTGAACTCTTTCAGGCTCGTGCTGAAGACTTGCTCCAACTGATGCTAAATGCTGAAGCTGATGCTGATGCTTCTGTGGATGTGGATAAGCTTACTGTGGAATACGAAAATGAATCAATGCCCGAGCGTAAGTTCTATGAGTTTTTATTTTCTTAATGTATTCTATTGGTAAGGATCTTGAATTGTTATAAACACTCATTTGAGGAATATTGAGAATTTGAAAATTATGCCGATTTTCAGAGACGTTGAGAATAATGAAAGTAAACGCATGTGTGATTTTTACTTAGCAAAGATTGGTATTTTTCGGTATGGAAATTTCGCAAAAACATATTCATTAACGACGTGAAATTTCACATCGACTAACTAAAATAAGTTTCGCATAGTCGTTAAGGAACGCCTTTAGGATGGTACTTAGCGTTCAGTAGCTTATTAAAGTTCGACAACTTATGATTTCTTTCTGTGCAACAGGGGCGGAACAATCTACCAAGATTAACCAAAAACGTCGGATGACGACTGAGGAGATCCAGGCAAACGCCTCGACATTCCTCATTGCTGGGTATGCGCAGATAAATTACCATTTCGCGTGCCTTGAAAGTGCATCAAAATGTTTTTGGATTTTGTCTTTCTGTAAAGCCAACTCTTATACACCTTATAAGCATCATACTAAATCTTGAACTCTGAGACAAACGGCGTCACTCTGCAGCTCAGAATGAACAAGCCATTCTACTGAAGTAATCAATATGAACAAAATCCACCAGTAATCTTATTTCCAGTGAAAAAAACAGAGCTCCCCGAAGACCCAACTCGCCTCCGCATTTTCGGCTTTGAATTTTTTTTTTCATGCGGGTAAATGTTTTTGCAAGTTTTATCATGATTTTCCGCAAGCTGGCTGTGCAGTGGAAGCTACGTGGCCGTTGGACAAGTTATTCGTCTGTCTTTAGCCACTTAATCACGCTCCCACCCGTACCCACGCGCGCAGAGACGGATCGGTTAACAAAAGGGAGGCCATCGATTGGTAAAACGAGCACGTGGCTCCAAATTCACTATCAGCTTAGAGGTGAACGGGTATATATAAAAATGAATGCAAAGCAGGAAATTACCATGCGCAATTGTCTCATGGCCTATCAAGAACCGGTTTGGTTCTTTGGAGTCTTCGTTTGTGTCTTGCTAATAACTACATGACGCATCGAATTATCCGTTAAGAAAGCACTTATATTAGTAGTAAGAAAAAAATATAAAAAAGAATGGCAGGCCAAACGCCCATATGAAATGTGACAATGCGTTTTGGATGATTGATAAAGAAATTGCTTTCAAATTATTTGGTGATACAACCCACATATTTGGTCTGATATGCCTTTTCAGATTTGAAACGACTGGTACAACACTGGCATTCAGCGCTTATCTTCTGGCAAAGCATCCAGACATTCAAGATAAGACAAGAGAGGAAGTCAAGTCAATAATTGAGAAGGAGGTATTGCGTTGTTCTCGTGTATATATTTTTCACCATAGTCGTTTGTAGAAATTAATTATATGGCCTCTCTCTTGGATGTAGATAGTTTCATTCTGTGAAAATAATGCTCAAGAAGACAACGTCTCGAACTCTAAAATATGAGGGACTTATAGAACGGTGTCAATGCTTATGCTTCATTTTTTGTGGGGAGGGTAGAAGGTGTCCTGTTGATATAAAGAATTGTATGTGTTGGTTCTGAATTCGGTGGTTACTTTTAGGGGCGAAGCTCCTTATACTCTGTTTCATACTTAGCGTGCAACGTTGTCAAAGCTACTGGCGCGAGCGTGGGGCTTCATCTGGTTGATCATTTGCACGCGTTCTCGCGCAAACAAAACCATAGACGAAGCCAAGCGCTCGCACCAGTAGCCTTGACAGCGTTGCACGCTAGGTATGAAACAGACTATAGGGGCTAGCCATGTCCGTATGTCCGTCAGCTGTCCGGCGTCGGGTGCTCGTGCTCACGAGCTTGTGAGCACGTGCTCCCGTGCTCGTGTAGGGCAAACAAAAACGAATCTCCACGTGGTGAATGATGTTGATTGGGGCGAAGCTCCGGTGGTGCCTGTCTGCGTAGACGGTGAGCCGCAGCATGCCGAGCCTTTCGTTCGTTTGCATCCATATCAGAAAGAGAATCTGTGGTGTGGAACGTGGTTATATATGCATTTGAGCATTTGACCGCAGCGTGACATGGATGAAAACGAACGAAAGGCTCGGCGTGCTGCCGCTCAGCGTCTACGCAGACAAGCACCACTAGAGCTTCGCCCCAATCAACATGATTCACCAAGTGGATATGCGGTTGTTCTTTTAGCATATCGGACGCTAGAAAGGAGGTGACCTCCTCTCCAGCGTCCGCCTCGCTAAACAAGAAAGGGGTGGGAAGAGTTTCATCTGAACTCTTAACCAATCGCCAACTGTAGACGTCTTACGCCATACAATCTGGCTAACCCCTCTGCCTTAATATCAACAAAACGGAAAATAACAAATATTGCGGGCAATGTTTCTGGCACCATTCCATTGATGACTATTTTTCACGTATCGATTGATCGGTTCTCTGCGTGAGAAGTAGCACGTTTGTTAAAGAAAGAGTTTTTATTGGTCTGATATTTCTAGTAAAATCCTTGCCAATGACTAGTCCCATAATCCGTCTTCTCAAATCTCTTAGCATGCAGGTTACGGTCTTCATGATGTAAATTGTTTCAACAAATGTTGTTGGAATAGGAATATCGAGTTACACATGAATACAGAATGTATTAAACGATTAACTATGAAATATGTTTTAATATGCAGAATGGATTAACCTACGATGGCGTGTTCAGCATGCGATTGCTGGATCAAGTGATATCGGAGGTCCTCCGGCTCTACCCGCCCGTCGTGGGGTTCGTATTTACAGCAGACACTTCCGCTGTGGATAAAGTGCATTTTAACTAATAACTAAAACTAATGATAAATTCTAGACGCTTATAGAGTGCTCCTTTGCTAAATGGTAAAATAAGTCTTGATATTGAATGCGGAGACGTGGGATATAGTTAAATTTTTTATTATCAATATAATTAAGTAAACTTTTCTTCTTTTTTATACCCAACAATTTCCTTTTACATTCACGTGTTCTTTCTATTCTCTAGCTTTGTTTGTTTTCCTAACCCGTATACTTTAGATTGCGCAAGTTTGACTAGCATTATTACTTGTCGGCTTGCATAAATGATATAGCTTGAAGTTTTCTTCCCTCCCCTCAGCTCCTATGCCTTTGCACCAGACTTTATCCTTACTTAACTGTATTATAGACTAGGATGTCCATACTAACCCTGGAGCGAGGGGGCAAAAAAGGGGAAGGACAGACAGGTCTACCCTTAACCATCTCGTCTGCCTGTTTGCTTTAACTAGGATGTCCACCTGTTCCCAAAAAGTGTTCATATATATGAAGTGCCTTGTAATAATGTCCTTTAAAAATGTAACTAGTTTCAAAAGCATAAATGCACGTAAATGTGCTTTGTTTTCTTGCCAGAAAGATATGTAATTTTAGCGTTATCTTTAATGCAGTTTCATCACAAGAAGATGTGACAACGAATACGAATATGAAGGTCTGAAAATTCCCAGTGGTATCACTGTGGTGGTTCCTGCTTATCAACTTCACCATGATCCAGAGTACTGGGAAAATCCAGAAGAATTTGATCCCGAAAGGTATTTTTACTACAGCAGTTGTTTATTTTGTGGTACTACCGTTTTTACGCGTGGCAAATTTACATATCACTGCCAACCAAATACATAACTAATCAATTTTATACTAGGTGTACTCCTCTTGGCCCTGCGCCTTTCTGGTTGCATACTTTTGTTGCTTGGCGGAATGCGTTTGGAAAACTTTGTCTAATTTGTATTGGGTTGAATAAATCTATCTATTATATATTTTGCTTTCATAATGCGTGGCAAAACAATTGAGAAAAAAATTGTGATCTTTTTGTCATGTAGCCATAGATGTTAGCATAAATGAGCTCTTTTCATCGTCCATGTTAGTGCCACATGTGTACGTAATTGAATCACTGTGTAGGTGCTATTGGAAAAATTAGGTTGTGGAATCGAAAGCAGATACCAAAAAAATCATGTTCAAACGTACTCCAGGATCTTCTGTTTGTTTGTTATATTTAATAATGTATCTCTTCACTTTTAATCCTACTTTTATTACTTTCTTTTTCTCACGGTGCGACAATAGCTGTTTTATTAAAATCGAAAGGACTTAAACTCTTCCACTAAAAGTGCAATGTATTAGTATAATAACCCTGTCAGCGCTCCCTGAAACATATTTAGTAAGACACACACATTTGCAAGTAGGGTCGACGGGCGCCGCCATTTTGCTTCTGGTGTGTGTTGGTTGTTTTATAATCTAACACGTGTCCATAGTTGACAAACTCGTGCTTCAGCAAAAGTATTTTTTCTCAAGGGTGGCCAGGCTAGTTTTGAATGCGGGGCTGCTTGCAAACGACAGAAGTTTGGTTCCCTCGGTCACATACAGCTTAGAGTCTGGTTCACACACTTACGTACTACTTGTACCGACTACGACACAAACGGTTTTTAAGCCTCACTTGTCTTCAGCAGCCGAAAGTGGGTCAACCCAACCCTGAGAAACGCAGGATTAGGCTTTACGTGTTCAAACTTCTTGTTTTGCAAATTATCACTTAGGGGTTTTTATCTGCTGCAGCCATAATCTCCTTGCCATCGGATCAGTATTACGGTGCTCAAGAATCACCCGTCACGGCGTTTTATAAGCTGCCGCCAAGTATGCCTTGTGTCATAATGACACCTAGATGTAACCTGTGACCTGAGACAATGTAGGACAAACAGAACCGTTGCACTTTTTTTCCCTCTGAAGACCTAATCAGAGTCAGACCTCGATGTAGATTGCTGTTATATTTTTCAGCGTATGATACACACTGTGTTTCTCCTTTGGGGGACAGATTCAGCCCCGAGAACAAAGATAAAATCGAGCCGATGGCCTATCAACCATTTGGTAACGGACCACGCAACTGTGTAGCTATGAGGTTCGGCCAACTCACACTGAAGATGACCTTGGCTAAATTGCTCTCGAAATACAAATTCACACTTGATGAAGAGCGCCACAAGGTAAGCATAGATTTAGGCAAAGTATGATCGTGGGTTATGGCATCTTAACGTGGGTCATTGGATCTTAACTAATCCAATGAGCAACAAAATCTTTTTTTCCAGCATCACAATTTAATTAGGGTAGTTTTAGTCACGTCAGTGATCATGGACCAGGCACAGCCAGAGTGAAATGAAATTTGCAAATAAAAGTTATGATACCTGCTATCCCTTTAAATGAAATGCTTTTCACATCATTTCATTATTTACTCTATCTAGAATAATTATTAAGATTTTAAATTCAAGACATCATACAAAGGAAATAACAAGCCTTTAAGGATTTGACAATGAAGTGAGAGATCGCATAATACAATCTTTTGGTGCACACACAAAAAAGCAGTTGTTCCGCGTGGTTTACAATTTAATCACTTTTTAAGCTTGGCGGCGAGACTTTATGATGCAGTCAATTGGTATCGTGGCACCAATAATCGACTGTACACGTGTTTACTTAGGCCGAAGCTTTTACTGTGCTTTTCATTTTCTCGAAAAAAATCACAGAAAAGTGGTTAGAGCTTTCCATCTCGGCGCCTCTGATATTACGCGGCTTTTCTTATGTAAAAAAGCAAGTGCAAATGGGCTAAAGCGAATGAAAAAGGTCGCGGGCGATCGCTAAATATTGACTTTTTAGCTTTGTTTAAGGCGCGTCTTTACAATATATATATATATATATATATATATATATATATATATATATATGTCCTCCCTTGGAGACCGTAGAGATTGACGGTCCCAAGTGCCATGTGAAAAAGTAAGCTCACTAGATTTTAGGCAGCAAGAACACATCTGCTTATTTTGTGCCTCTATTATACTTGATCTCATATGAAATATACTATACAGACAAATATGGGTTCAATCGTCTGATTTCTATCTAAACTTACGCCCTTACACTTTTTTCAACTATGTTATCCTCTCATACTCTATAATATTATTATTCTGACTATTTTTTTTTTGTTTTCTCATCACAGAACGGATTAAAGATTGGATCTTCGTTCACGCTGGCGTATCCGGAAGGAGGTGTCTGGATATACATCAACGAGCTGTAGAGGTGTCTCCCGGTGCGTTTTACAAGAACCTGTCCTGCTGGTTTCATTCTAGAACGGCATAATTGGAAGTTGAACCACACCTTTGTTTCAAACACTCTAAGATTGTTAGCAAGAGTGCATACATCATAGAGCACGAAGACAACGATGACACATATATATAGTGCCACTGACAGCTTCAGAAACGCTCGACGTGTCGATTTCTGGGAGTATTAATACTGCTGCGCCATTGGTCAATAAAAATTTGAATGAACAAACCATTCAACACGAAGCACGAACATGACAAGCCACGCCTGGTGATGCGTCTGATGTCACAGACTAAAGGGTGTCCACCATCTGCCGATCTTGATTGTTAAGCAAGCGCTCATCTTAACGACGGCACAAATCTGAGCAGTAAAATAAACTTTGAAAATATAGGGAAATCACAATTCTGTCTGATACTAGCTACGTCTTGTTTTCTCGTGTGCTCCTAAATGTCAAAATGGCTGACACCTAAATCTCGCAAGGCTTTTTTTTTTTTTTTTTAGTATCAGTTGAAGCAGTGTTGTACATAGCACCTCCGCTTTCAGGATGTTTCGAAGCTCCCGTGTTGCAGTTCGCAACCGACGTAAACGTAAACCTATTCCAATGAAAACGTAAAACGTAAAAGATGGATATAAAAAGGCAAAAATAAAGGTCATTTTGTCGCGAAATATTTTTTACGTCATTCTCTCTTTTTCAGGATGCAGAGCAAGCGTGGTGTGTGTCATGCAGCACGGGGAAAATTCAAGCAACTTGCAATAGGAGCGACCGGACCAGCTGTCTCACCTCTGTCGCCCCTTATACTCCGCCAGCTAGCGGCAGGCGGCGCAGAATTTCCGGGACGCGATGCCACCGAGCTAGTCTACGGTTTACGCGGGGTTGCTATTATGAGAAAACTTAAGGCAGTTAGGAACCCAGAAATCATGTATCGTGACACACACTTGTCAAAGAAAGAGCTTTTTCATGAATGAGACTACAAACATAATGTGAGGACATTCATTGAAATTCAGTGCGCCTGCGAGCTTAATACATGTCAAATTATGCGTATGCGAACGAATACAAGTTTTTTTGCAACTTTCGAATGAGCAATGCCGACATAATAAAAAACTTTTGTTCACTCAATGACTTTCACAGCTGGGGGACGATTGTTTTCCCCAAATGTGCAGCTAAATGAAGATGCGTGCGAGGAAATGCCGGCCGTCGGCTGACCCTCACGTCGTTGCATATCGCAACTGAATATATAATCGAAACCCGGCTCATTTTACGAATCTATAGCAATTGATTTCACAGGTAGTTCGCAAATACGTGCTGAATAAACGTATTCCCGTCAAATGTTGTCCGAACCGCTTCCGTGCATCCCAAATAGTCAACGCAAACACATAGGCGCTGGTTTACGTTTCGCTCAAACAGTCAATAATTAACACCCATATTAGTTTTATCGACTAACTTAGTGCCCTAGATGATTGATTTCTACCATACCGGCAGTTTTTATGTCAGCATTCAATTGAACGAGAAATGGGTATTCCCGCATTTGCTCCTCAGTACGAACTTTATCGCGCTCTGTATAATACACAAACTGCTTTCCATGCTCCGCATAAGTTGATCATTACCTTTATTACTAAGCGTTGTGGAAGTTTCAGTTAGTGCACTCCATCGCAAGTGGGTACAATTCGAAAACAGACGCTGCTACATTTACTTGCCGGTTTCAAAATGATAACGCCCAGAGGTTCAAATAAAAGCTATCATGTTGGGCGTTGCCCGGATTTTATTTATTCGAAGATCGACTGCTGCTTACGACATTCAATAGCTGGCTTGAGGGACATGCTCCTTTGCCATTATAGCGCTTTCGAATAGGGGGTCCCAGAGCTTGGGGGCCCCCCAAAAATAAGGTCTCACCAGTGCGCACTCGCCGAACCCAAACTGCGTTTTAGGTTTTGGATTGGCGGTCACCCCTAACGCAATATTCAAGAAATAGCGTAGGGCCCCTATCTGCTCGGGACCCGGTTGCATCGGCAAACCATGGCGGCGTCCTTTCCGCTCTCTTCGGAGCCGTCATAGTTGCTGCAGTGTTAGCCACGTTCGTTGTCAGTCAATGGTGCAGTCGGTTTTCGCTTCGGTTTTCCTCGCGCAGATCAGAAAGAATGGGTGGTGAGCTCATTTCATATCGAAGATTGTCTTCCGATTTTGGCCGTTCCTAAGCCTAAAAAGAGACGCGGTAACCGTTGACGTGGCGAAGTCTCACTACTCTG
The DNA here is from genome assembly GCF_016920785.2 of Ixodes scapularis. Classification (NCBI taxonomy): domain Eukaryota; kingdom Metazoa; phylum Arthropoda; class Arachnida; order Ixodida; family Ixodidae; genus Ixodes; species Ixodes scapularis. The sequence goes on from NW_024609881.1 coordinate 88,718,837, forward strand.
AGACTCTGAGTAGATTTCGCTCGTGCCACGGTACTTGCAGCTTAAAAACAAGTCGTCCAAAGCATCCAACGCGCTCCAGCTCACATCTAAAGACAGCAGCTGCTCGCAGAGTGCGCTCCCTCGCGTTCGTCTCAGTTTCGGCCAACGTTAGTTTTGGCATAGCTGAATGCCTAACTCTTCGGCAACAAACGCTCAACGCGAAACACCAACGCTAAAATCAGTCCGATAGCGAGGACCAAATTAGAGCGCTACGGATCGGATTGGCTCAAAACAGCTAACAATTCCTATACTGATTTAAGATTGTTTTTTCTTTAGCCGGTTTGATTTTGTTTTGCCTTAACTATTACTTGTAAACGAAAAGTACTTGATAAGCGCCCATGTTTTACATTTTTAGTATTTTATCTTTTTATACGACGCTTTTTATCCGCATTGTCACTACAAGCGGGAAACGGAAGTGCGCCGCGCTGCCTTAGTAAAAAGTTATAAACCCTTTTCTCTACTCCGACGGTGCCAATCTTGCTGCACTTGGTACCCCAAATTTCGTAGGGGCACCCAAACGTTGGGGCCCCATGTTATAAAACCCTTCATTAACATCGTAACCCAAGTCGTTTCTTTTGATGTCAATGGAGATGCTAATGAACGCACCCATTGTTCACAAAATGATATCTGAAACGTGTAGAATTTATTGCGAGTCCAGGGCATCACAGTGCCCCAACAAAAAGGTTTTTAATTCCTCGCGCAGTTTAAAAGGACACTACGACGGAATTTCGGCGCTCATTTCTTTTTGTCTATATGTGTTCAAAGGAGCAGCATCACCTTGAACATACGAATATCTTGTTAAAAAAGACGGGAAAAGGAATTTTAAAGCGAATTAAACGATTAGCAAAGAGCACCTGGTGGATGTCGCTAACGCCTCGCTTGTAAGGCCCGTCTAGGAACCTTGACAGCTAGTGACGGTGAATGTCTCGCCTCCGGCTACGACGAGAGAAGGGGGGAAGGAGGAACTCCCCTCTTCCCGAGAATCCCTTTTGTGTGTCGCAGAAGTCGCTATTGTCCCCCTACAAGATTATAGAAGGTTAACCCGTCACTCAAAATTCGTACAAAAGCGGCGGCTTTGGTGGCTGGAACGACTAGGCCATCCTCTCGACGTCAGCCACGCCGTAACTTTGCTCGTCCCGAGACGACCTACGTCACGATTGCGTTGGATGTCACGTGGTCTCCGCTGGGTCTTGTCCGAGCGCTTGCCAGAGTGGGCCGTTTATAACGAAAAGTACAGCCACCAGGCTCAAAATACAAACGTGCGATTGCCATTTACGGATATTGTGGATCATAATCAACCTATTTTTGAACACGACGGGATTATTTCAAAGTTCGTTGAAGTATCCCTTTAAAGCACCATTTACTATAGTGCTAAACCAGAAAGAAAATGTATAACAACCATTATTTAAGAAAGTTGGCGGCGATGAGCTGAAAAAATGAAAGAGGTTCACAAATTTTTGTAATGCGAAATTGGAGCGCAGCTCTTGAGGATGAGGAGGGGAGGAAACGGAAAGCAAAGTATGCACCTCCTCTGTATCCTCTCCTCCACCACTCCTTTGCTCCTCCTCCTGCTCCTCTCCTCCTCCTGTACCCTTCTCCTCCTCTTCTCCCCTCCTCCTTTTTCTCCGTACCCTCCCCTCCTCCTCCTGCGTACCCTCCCCTCCTCACCCAAACCCTCCCCTACTCCCACAGTTTTACTACTGCAGTTTTATTTCCCGCTGAATTTAGCGGAGCATTGAATTGGTGTTGAGATCGCGTGACGTCAGTTTTCCCGCTAAATGTAGCGCGGTTACGCCGACGCGGCGAAACTGGGAAACGGGAGCCTAAGAGCTGCATCTAAAACAGGAAGGTAACCCCATTTAGTATAGTGGGCTGGTTACCGAAACACACGTTAAGAGGAGCCTATTTCTCTTTGCAATCGATGTATATTTTTAATGCGACGTCTTTTGAGCAACTAACGAATAACGAAGGCAGGATCGCACACACACACACACAAATAGGAAGCGAAACAAATGAAAGACGTTTAAAATTCCCTGCAATGCCGAATTAGAGCGCAGCTCTTCAGGAGGAGGAGGGGATGCTATGGAGAGAAGGGTATTTATTTATTTATTTATTTATTGTACTTTTCCGGTGCCCCTAAACAGCCCATAGGCCTACATAAGGGTGCACCGTTGACACCTACATGCAGTTTTGCATAAAAAAGATGCACGCAAACGCATACATAATTTGAACAAATCCCCTATCCTTGCCTCTACCCTCTCCTTTTTCCTCCTCCTCCCTCTGAACTCCCTCCTTCCTCCTCGCCTCATTCCACCTTCTCCTCTTTCCTTCCTCCTCCCCCTCCCTCGTGACCTTCACGAGTGACCTTCGTGACGTCACTCGTGACCCTTGTGACGTCACACGTGGCGTCGCGTCTGACGTCATTATGGGAAACGTTCCATAATGTAACGCGCGGTTTTGCCGACGTCGACGGCGACGCAGCTGGAGCCGCAAACAGGCGCCTAAAGCTCGAACCACACAGGGCGTATTTCCGACGTATTTGCGGGCATTTCGGCGGGCGTAATCCCGACGTACAGCGGGCATCGGGACGAGCGCTTCCAAGGTCGGCGTAAATACGCGCGTATTCGGCGATCCGACCGAGACAGATCTCGGCGCTTCGGCGTATTTCGTCGCGGCGCATCCGGAAGCGTACGGCGCGGTGCCGGCCAATCCGCTCCTGAGTTGAGAGCCGGAAGTTGCTCTAGAATCGGCTTGTCTAGCTATGCGGCTGGCTAATTGGCTTGACTGGGCCGCCAAAATGGGAGCTCGCTTGTCGCGTTCACCGGTTTATCTGTGAACTGTACGAAATCGCTATATCTCTTTGGAACGAGCGATGAACAACTGAGTCAGAAGAAAATACCATCAATGTTGCGGCCGATGTGAGAATAATTACAAAAGGAAGGGTTTTGAGCAGAGATCGCGGCCGTCCTCCTGCCGGGAGTGTTTGGCAACTTAAAGGTTGGAACGAACATTTTTTTAAACAGGTGTTAGCAAATTAGGCTTTGGTTCCTTATTAATATGCAGTTATTTCTGTCTCCTCGCGGAACTCAACAATATAGCAGCCTATCTACATTTTGCCTCCTTTCATGAAAGGCGCGAGTCGGGCTACACTGCACCAAACGCTGAGGAGACGTCGACGGAAAGCGTCGTGCGTGGTTTGGCGACCTTCCCCTGTTCCCTTCTGTGAAAAAAGCGCTCGCCAAATCCCGTGATTACACCCACTAAAACGCCCGTAAATTCGTCGAGAATATTTCCTATGTGGTTCGGCTTTAACACCTTCTCTCTTTCTCTCTCTCTCTCTATATATATATATATATATATAGAAAACGAAGAGGGGAGAAGGTGATTATTGAATTTATTGCATTAAAGTTAGGGAAAGGGAAAGGGAAAGAGAGCTGGCGCAAAATTGGGCCAGGAGCTGGGATTGAACCCGCAACCTTCGCCTGACCGGGGCGACGCCTTAACCGATTAGACCATCCTGGCCACTGGTTTCGGCGGACTCAATTTCTGACCAGCTCTCTGTGTACTGTTTAGTTTCGAATTCGCTTAACTGGGTAGACGACAACCGTTGCTGATTTAAGGCCCGCGCTATTTCCGACATGCGGCAGTGACGTGGCACGTCATCTCAGCTTGCAAATGTCGGAAAGGGCCCGTCTTCCAGGATATCTAGGGAACCACTCCTCCCCATAGGGACAGGCTGCACCGTATATATATAATGGGATTGAGTGAAGATTGACAAGTGCAGCCGTAGTAATATTGAGAACGAAGAGGGGAGAAGGTGATTATTGAATTTATTGCATTAAAGTTAGGGAAAGGGAAAGGGAAAGAGAGCTGGCGAAAAATTGGGCCAGGAGCGGGGATTGAACCCGCAACCTTCGCCTGTCCGGGGCGACGCCTTAACCGATTAGACCATCCTGGCCACTGGTTTCGGCGGACTCAATTTCTGACCAGCTCTCTGTGTACTGTTTAGTTTCGAATTCGCTTAACTGGGTAGACGACAACCGTTGCTGATTTAAGGCCCGCGCTATTTCCGACATGCGGCAGTGACGTGGCACGTCATCTCAGCTTGCAAATGTCGGAAAGGGCCCGTCTTCCAGCCTGTCCCTATGGGGAGGAGTGGTTCCCTAGATATCCTGGAAGACGGGCCCTTTCCGACATTTGCAAGCTCATAATTCAATATGAAAATCTATTACTTCAGCTTGACTCGGGCGTTTACGTTACGGCACGGTCATGCCGGCGTTACGATTGCCTATCACTGATTATGACTGCTTGCGAGAAGATAGTAGTACTGGTTGTTGCAGCGACCAAGGTCCAAAAAACCCTAGAAAAAAAAGGAACCTTAACACTTATGCCGTCCTCAAACACAGGTGTCTGAAACCAGGCTGTTGCGTCAAGTCATGTGCAGGACGATATAAGTAGTAGGGCAAACACATTTGCGACTGTTATTTGGGGAAAATAAGTTTAACTATAAATGACTTTCATAATGCCTATGCTAGTGGAAGATAGTAGAAAATAGAAATGTTGTGTGATTTCTTGTGTTTATTAAGTTAGACGCAATATTTTTTTATTGTCTTAAGTGCGGCACCGGTAAAAGTTCAATTAACTCTTTCTGTCTTCAAGTTATTTCAAAACATCCTTAAAGAGCCCCCGAAAAGAAAAAAACTAAACAGTTTGGTTGGGACAAAAGTGTCGAAAAAACAGTTATAAGCAGGAAAAAAAATATTATTAGATCAATATTGACGGCAAGAAATTTGTTTGAAATTCTGCACGCAAAGTTCATGACGTTACGGAATGGTCATTCGTTCAACGATATGGTCATTCGCTCTTTCCACCTCAGCGTGAAGGCGAAGCCGATCCACCTCTCCTCCACGCGCCCGAAATGCCGAGAGAGAAAACAAGTGGAAAGGAGGTGACTACCAACGAAATCGCATCTCGCGCCGTCAATATTGCTTAAAAACACGTTTTGTTTTCGTGTAAAATTAATTTTTTGACAGAAATGACGCAACCAAACTACTTAAATTTTGTTTATTTTTATTTTCAGTTTTTTTTTAAGCGGTCCATAGTTGACAGATACCAGCAATAAATATAAACTAGTAAGATGTGCTATATTAATAATTATATTTATTTATTGCGAAGTCAATTCTGAACTCGTTGTTAAAGCTGTAGGATCAGCATTCACTTCAGTGTCTTCAGGCTTACAGCGTTCTGGGTCATACGTTGTTTGCTTATAACCACGTGAACACAAGAGGTCGAACACAAAGTCACAACAGCTCAACTCCTTATTGAGAGCACTTTGATACACCCACATTTCGCAGGCCTTGAATGTTTCTAAAAAGAAAAGAAACAATTATTTATGAAGACTATTTTGGGCAAAAACGTTTTGTTATGTTAGTGTTTACGTGTTCATTACCAGGAGCAGGCGAGTCACTTATTCTTACGTTGCCAAACTGTTTGGCATCGGGCACAGTAAAGCGAGCTAGGGAACTCTGGCTCTTAATATATTACACCTAATTCGTATTAATTGAGAGTCTGTTTTAAAACATTCTCTGATTATGTTTCTTATTTATGTATTTGCCTAAAAATATAGTTAACAGACGGATGTATTCAACAAACATCGACGTAGAACCTTCAAGCCCAAGCTCCAGCACATGCGTTTTCATGAAGCAAAAATATTCCTCCTAGATAAGATCAGAGAAAGACCATGTTTTCTCCTTTTATTTCATAACTTATAAGCTGTTGTCCTTTCGGAAGGTCCTAGAATTCGTGGGTCGTAAGACAGGATTGACAACGCATGCTCAAAACCATCCTTCAATAGTCCTGAACCAAATAATCGTGTCGTATTTCCATATAAAATGAACCTTTGTTTTAAATTTATTTCACTCTACGAAAAAAATACTACAAAGATTACACACTTTTGTTTCAAACACACAGAGAATGGGCAGCTCTGTGACTTATTTATAATTTTTTTTTCTTCTGTACGGTCTGTCATTTGACAGACCTTTCTTATATTTACCACTCAAGCGGAATGTGTGCAGGCACGTGGCTGCGGCTGCATGGAGGTATATTTGAAGGTCAGGAAGTCATACTGCGTTTGCACGAAATACATTCTGCAGGTCGTTGAAGCGAATTACTCGGACGTAAATACGTTCGTATAGTTAATGCAGGGCGCACCAACCTTTTCAGAAAAGGTGTCTTTAGGTGGCTCATGTCTGATGCTCAAGTGCTAAAGTGTGGGTTTAATTTTTTGAAAAAAAGTCTGAAAAAAACTACTTCTTTCTTATGCACAGAGGCAGCAAAACGGCGAATATCATCTGGTTGATACTGCTACTGCCATTTGGTAGGACACACGTTCCTATCTGCTGCATCTGCTCTCCGGTTTTCATCACAAATAAGTGTTCACGGTTTTGCTTTCTGGTGTACCATCAGTGAGAAGCAGCGTCAACCAGAGTCTTGCTGTTTTTTTTTTGTTTTTTGTTTTTTTCGTTTACCTGTGCATAGGACATAAAAGGTTCACACAGATTGATGGACATATCTTCGCCCTTCAATCTTGGTGAGAGACAATGTTAAACAGGTTACATCAACAGTTCGTTGTAGCTCTCACATAAACGAAAAATATGGGTGTCATTTTACTGGTGAATATCAACACCAGTAGTGCAATTTTCGAGCGAAAGTTTTTGTTTGATTCGTCTTGGTGTCCGTTTTTTTTTTTTATTTAGGTTTGCATTACATCTTAGACGATGATGATAAAAATACGTACGTAACCGCGATACTAACCATTGCTCCAGCTATCTTTCCGTATGACAGCACAATTTTTGTCAGCGAATGCAAATGGATACAGCTCACTTGTGTTCGCTATAAAAAATCGAGTGTTGAAACAATTAGTAACTCAGTAGTTCCCGGCTAACATGGGTTCTAAAATAACAATTAAAATAAATTAAAAAAATATTTTGCACGCAAGATGTTTTTATTCCAGCTGTTAAACCCAAAACTCCAATTACTTCCTTAATCAATCTCTTTCTCAAGGTTCACTTGAACGGAAAAATAGTTTCACTATGCGGCAACTAAAATAACAATTTTAAAATACGAAATCCCTTCATTACATTTCAGCAGTTTTCCGCTTGTCCTCTCCAGTTTTTCCAATAAACAATAGAGGTGTAAAAAAATTCACCTAAGCAATCAAGTCGATTGAACAGCAGGAGCGTGTTTGCTGTTTTTTAATGCCACTATCAATAACAACATCGCCTTCACTGAAAGGCTAGGCATATTGAAAACCTATTTGTTTCAACTTCGAGGACTGCGACTTACTGCCAGTCACTGTTCCGTTTAGAACGTTTCTCGTGGTGTAACACTCTGAGCTGATGACATAATAAGATTTGGTGAATGGAATCCTGTAAGAAAACATTGCAGATATCGGTCATGCTGACATTTTAGTCTTTTGTCGGCAACAAACACATCGCATCCATAACACCGTTGGTCCGTCTGTGGTTAAAAGCAAGGGTTACTCGAGGAATTATTTATTCAGTTTTCCTCTACAATTCGCTAAAAGGCTACCGTATCTTTTTTATTACGAAGAAAGTATTGCTGACAATTCGTCTATTAAAGCATAATTGTTGCCTCTACGACCAATTAAGCGCGTTTAATTGTAAAGCAGTTTAAGAATTCAAGAGAAGAAAGCTTTCTTACAAAATCCGGACAAAAGCAAACACACACCTGCCCGTCTGCCATCGTTCTTATAGACCTTTTCTGTGTACCCTCGTCCCCAGCCACCTAATAGGTGTATGCGGTATGGGCGACGAAAAAACACTAAAACATTTCAACCTGCAACTAGTAAAAAAATAAGTGGGAGGCAAAATGATAATGTGTAACGGTTACGCTTATATCCTAAGTGTCTTTTACTGGCGTGGCGACGGCAAGACAATGTTTTCGTCCTGGAAGTGACGACAATTCAGGATGGCGGCGCCCTTGAAGAAAGGGTCTATAGGTGCAAAGATAGCTTACGTATCTCGAATATCGACTTCACCGCGATGGGAAAGAAGTATCATGTGTATTATCGTTTTTCTTTTCCTTTTTCATCTCTGGTCGACTTCCGACGCTCTTTGGGCTAAGGTGACATACACCCTAGGTACCGTGTATTCGGTAAAAAGCGATGAACTATAACATTTGGCTTGCGATAAGGCTCCGTTGAATTCGAGTAAAACAGCCCCGAATCGGAGCTGCCTTTAAACAAGTGAAATGCTAGAGGAAAAAAAAATATCTATAGATTTATTTCATGCTAACTGTGAACAAAGAACTGTCCGCAAGGCTGCTTCATCCGAGCCGCACCCGAAATCTCGTTTCCTGCTCTTATCGGTATCGGGACATTTCCTAACTTTTGGGATCAGAAATAATCTTCCCTTGAAGTCGGAAAATCCCATTCCCGTGTCCTATTTTGTTCAACATAAACCCCGGGAAACGACGACGTTTTGTACGACACCAAAAATTGACACTGAAAAACACCAAACGTGGGAAAAATATACGCCCCGAAATAACACCTTTAAACACGAAGCAAACAAAGACCTTCGGCTTCAAATTCCTATGCATTTATTTCGGGCATTTGCTGAGGTAACTGTTGAGGAAATCGGTAAAAAAATTGGTGTTTCACGTACGTATATTTTCCGGCAGTAATTAGCGGGGAAAATAAATGGTTTTAGATATAACGTGACGTCAGTTCACGTGACGGGGATTTCCCCCGCAAAATTTAGCGGGACCCTGTGTTGGTGTCTGGTTGACAAGACGTGCATTTTCCCGCTAAATTTATCGGGTAACTGAATTGGTGTTTAGGCCACGTGACGTCACTTTGACGCTTAATTTTGCGCGGAAACTGGATTGATATTTTGGTCACAAGACGTGAATTTTGCCGCTAAATTTAGTGGGGAAACTGAGTATAGGCCACGAGTCGTCAATTTTCTCAAGGTGACGTGACGTCAGGTGACATCATGTGACAACACTTTTCCCGCTAAATTTAGCGGAAAAGGCACCGACGAATGGACGGACAGACGGACGAACGAAATTATGGAATCGGGGTAGAGTTAAAAAAAGCATTTCATGCTTTAATGGACCGGGAAAGCGCGCAGACCTGTATTTGTGACTCCAGCAAACTATAGAAGACGTGCTGGTCAGGCAAACTGGCAGACGAAAAGAGGTAGTTTATGTCGTTCTGCACGCAGACCACCATAAATTCCATGCACTGCAGCGTAAAATTGGCGTTGCTTATGGAAGAAATACGATTTTCCGACGGTACAAACCTTCTCCTCGTCACTGCGTAGGAATGACACGACGTAAGCATAAAAATAATTACAGGAAACGATGTTTGTTTTTATTCGGCCCACGGGAACTAAGCAGCGATAGCATACGACACAGTCGATACGACCGCCTCTCATGAGCTCCTCGGCGATTTATCATTGTGTCAGAAAACTACCCAATGAATATTTTGCTGCAGCGCCGCCTGTATTTTTAAGAAAGTAAAAAATCGCGACTGCTCAAAACCGAAACTGAAATTGGAATGGGGAGGAAGAGGCAATGTAGAGATGAAGGGGGTTACCGGAAGTCACCTAACTACACCCGATCGCGTTTTCTTTCTTCTTTGTTTTCGTTTTTTTCGGCAAGCGAAGCAGACGCAAAACGCGTACTTCGAACGGTGCACGAAAAACGCGAACGTCAAGCACTTCGTGTTCGACGTTCGGGTGTTTTTCAAGCTATAACCAGTTCGTGTTCGTGAGGCGTGTGATGTCTTCGGAAAGGAGAAGGAGCGACGACTTGGCGACGTCATCGTGCGAATCAGCTTGGCGGCCCGACAACCAAAACATTAAGATACATTCCGTACGACGGGTGCGGTAGAAATTTTAGTTGTTTTTACCGGTAAAATGTTCGTTTTTTTTTTTTTGTTTTTTTGTTTTTTGGAGCATGACAGATTTGCAGGTACCGCTAACAAGAGTTCTGAAGTAGAGGCTGTACGTCTGTCGTCCACCGCCATCGCTTAGAAGTTGGCTTCATTCAGCCATGTTGAGACTTACGCAGGGAATGCACAGAGTGCTTCTGGTTTCCTGTGCACTTTTTTTTTTTTTTTCAGTCAACGTATTTGCCGTTTTCTAGAAGCCACAAAAGACGGGTACGATATTTTGTTTTCTATTTTAAATATTGAGTGTACGTCTAAACCATAAAGAACGTCATTTGACCACCGAGAATCGCATGAGAGCGACTCCAACCGGCCAGCTCTCAGCCGGCGGGTTTCGGGCGGAAAAAAAGCAAATTTTGCGCCACAAAATATGTTCTGTGTAATTTGGCCCTCTCATGTCATGTACCTTAACAAGCATGTAAACATCAAAACGCTTGCAATACTTACGTCTTGTTACTTGTCGTATTCAAATAGGTGATATTATGGAGCACATAATGAGTTGTCTCGTTCATTTCAATCATGGTCGCACTTACGCACATCGTCATGTTTTTTCCCGTCGGGTTGGTGTTGAAGTTTCGGTACTTCATTAGAAAACTTTCATTGCTTGTAACAAACTAGTAAAAAAACAAATACAACCATGTTATTAACGTTAGTTCTTTAAATAAGGATAAATATCGTAGTCTTCCTCATCTGTATGGGATTTGCAAGCTACCAGCAGGGGTACAAATAGAGGAACCAAAGGTCATCTCAACAGCAGCGGCGATCTCAAAGGAAACGTCAAACTTAAAAGCGCGGTCCCCTCATCTCTGTGGCAATATAGATGACGCTTAGGGCTACATTACCGCGATTCGGTTCGATAAATTAGCTCCGTCGGTGCCAATGATCGGCTACCTCGTCTCACTCTCGAATATAGCGGAAGAGAAGACAGACGTACCAGAGTAAGGACAGAGTTCAAGATCATTTATTAAAACACCCTTCTAAAGAAACTAGTTTTCATCTAAAATGCCCCACGCGCCGGCAAGTTACGAAAGGGTCCTCACCTGCCGACGCGAGAGTGCGGAGAGACAAGATCGGGGAAGCGTCGAGAAGTCGCCGAAACACGTCCTGTCTCTTTCGCGGTCACCGGACGAGTCCCCCTTTCCCGAAAGCAGGAAAACAAGAGGCGAAACGTCCTCGCCTATCAGCAGCGATCCGTATCCGAGCGGGGGAAGGGAAATAGGTCTTCCCGTGAGAGAGTGAGACAAGGGCCCTCCAACAAAGGGACCATCCACTTCACGAACACGTCGGAGCTCACGGCGAAGGAGGCCGAACTCTCCCCACCCGCGGCCTTTGTCACATCCATCGTGGAAGGTAGATAACATGAACTCCCACCACTTATGCGTTATCTCTATAAGCTAGGTGTACATATTAGAAAAAGATTACAACCTTAGAAACATATCTGGGCAGCCTGTTTTGATGGAGTTCATGTCTTGTTTTTAAAGCTACATTGCACTAAACTGCATTGCAATCTTAGATCAGGTGTGGGTAACGCCTTTGATTAAAAATTATATTATATTTTCAGAGGCGCCAATATCTTAGGAAAGAAAAATGAAAGCCGTCTACAACTCCCTGTAACGCCGAATTAGAGCGCAGCTCTTGAGGAGGAGGAGAGAAGGGTACTGAAGGGGGGAGGGGGTCATGTGACCTCGGGTGGGTCACGTGATCTCGGGGGGTCACGTAACCTTGACGATGACGATCCGATGACGTCATCAGTGACGATCCGATTACGTCATCAGTGACGTCACTGATGACGTCACCAGTGATGATGACGATGGCGATGCGGATGCCGATGACGTCATCAGTGATGTCACTGATGACGTCATCAGTAATGATGACGATGCGGATGCTGATGACGTCACCAGGTTGCATGCAACAGGTTGCATACAACTCGTCACATGCCAGTTGCATGCAGCAGGTTGCATGCAACCCAGGTTTTATGCCAGCTACATGCAACAGGTTGCATGCAATCTGTTGCTTGCAACTGCCGAAGGAACCCAAGGTCCTCCCGAAGGAACCCGAGGTCCTCCCGAGGTCCTACCGAAAAAACCCGAGGTCCTCCCGACGTCTTCCCGAAGGGACCCGAGGTCCTCCGGAAGGGCCTCGGGTTCTTTCAGGACAACCTGGGGTTCCTTCGGGAGGACCTCGGGTCCCTTCGGAAAAATTTATCCATAATGCACCGCGCGGTTACACCGACAGCGACGGCGACGCCGCTCAAGCCGGAAACGGGCGCCTAAGAGCTGCGGTCTAAAACAACTTCCTCGGTGTTTTGGAGGCAAACAGTGCAATCTAACGCACTAGAAACCAGTATCTGAGCCGGCCACACGAGAGTTATGGCAGAATAAAAGGAGAATCATCTTCGATTGGGAGAATGTAGACAGCAGTCGGTATTCGTTTTTTCAAGTAAAAACAGGCAAAAAAAATAAAGGACGAGTCAAACACACTGGATAATCCGAAGCGCTGGTATGTTCATTGTATTAAACACGTCTTTCATACTTTTCGCGCCGTTTTTACTCTTGCGCCAGCATGCTATTACATCGATCTGTAATACAAAATATTACGAGATGCAAAAAAACACGTCAACACCACAGAGGGATGAAAGCACTAGAAAGGGGAAAGCTCCCACTCGTTTAGAACCTAGCCAAAAAGCAGACGTTTAAAAAGTTCTATGGACCATGTGTTCAAGTCTCATGCCAGTTGCATAATTGGTTGTTGAATTTTATCGCAGCTTTGTGCTCGCTTTCGTTCCGTAGGTCTTAACAGTGTGAAGCGAAGGCAAAGGGCGGACCACAGATCACGATAAGCGGATAATCCGAGCAGCTGATTTGTTTAATAAAACAAAATTATGCGTAGCGTAGCGCGTTGCTGGGATGGGTTTTTGACCAGTGCAGTTTGAGCGACTGTAGAAATTTTTCCTGCGATTCTTCCATTTCGTTTCAACCGCATGCCGCTCATGGATTACGTGAGCGTTGCAGTAACAGGAATTAACAGTGTTACCAGCTTTCCGCGGGCCAGAGCTGTGCCAGCGAGGAATTTCAGCCCATGGCCGCGGCAGTGATAAAACCCCATCCAAGTGTAGTTTTGAGCTTCAAACCTCATGTATTCGACAAGAGAGTGTCAGATAGAGCGTAGTTGTAAACCCGAGACTCGTGATACGGACAACAAAACACAGACTTCGTCCGTGTCGTTCTGTGTTTTGTCCCTTGTCCGTATCCCCAGTCTCGGGTTTACAACTATGCTCAATTTACACCAGCTAGCCTGCACCCTCACCATTGCTTCATTATAGTGTCAGATAGTTGTCCCATTTAAAGTCAAACTGAGGTGGCACCACGCTTGCACGATACATAATAATAAGGTTGAGCGGTTCTTTTTTAATTCATAGTACAAGCACAGCGATAGCTGTGACAAGGGTGCGTAAAACAAACACTAAAGGGTGCGTGAAAAAAAAAACACGTTCAGAACAAATTAGACATCTGATCATATTGTTCCTAACACTTTTGTTTCTTTTTTTGTTCCGTAGCGCAAACAAGTGAGTCCCCCTGCACGAGCTCTTGGCCCTGAGGATAAGACAACGCCATTTTGTTATCGATTATTTATTTGTATGTTTCTGACAGCGCGTGCAGTGAGCATCGGGTACTACCATATACTGTAGTATTACAATAACCCGTATGAAGTGGTTCGTTAAAAAGGTTAGGACATATAATGTATACGTGTAGGTTATTCTTGAGATGGAGTGATCATAGTCTACTCAGTATATACGCCAAGTTTCGCAATTCTTAGAGCCCTAATAATTGCAATACTCAATTTCAAGTGTTGATCATTTTCATTTGAGGCCCAGGCAACACTGCATAAGTCAGTCACGCCAATTGTGCAAATAAACCACGTGATCATGAACGCTCTCTCATTCTATGCTCCCCCATGCTCACCCAAGTTCGCTCGCCACGGTACAATGAAAACTGTTTTCAAGCAGTTACGAACTCGCCATTTTCGGCAACGACACACGTGGCGACGGCTTATTTTTTTACTCCCTTGGTTTATCTGGTTTTCGCGGCGAAAAGAGGAAGGGGAGGGCGCCGAATCTTAGGTAAACAGTCGCTACTTTTTCCCGCGTACCACCAACATCGGCTGCCATTTTGTCGCCGCCGTTCTCGGTGGTCGTCATGGTACGTCGCGTCAATGCAAGTCGGTTTACTCTGACGAGCCGTGTTATCTCAAACAACGAGCGCGAAATGTCACGGTCGAGTGCTACAAGAGTGGGACGTTCAAATAACCCGTCAGCTAGGGCCCCATACTTGCCCTGCTCTTTTACTCCATGAGGAATTCCCAGTGCGCGTCCTGGCACGGGTACCACAGAACCAGCAAGCCCGACCTCAACTCCAGTTCTCTGGAAGAAGTTGCACGCAAACGCCCAGGACCGCTCTGCGTCGCCGCCGCGTTCGCGGTTGTTCACACGTGTCCGCATCAAGCGTAGCAGCGCCGGAACGAACGCACTTCCATAGCCCTTCTCTTCAGAACATGCTATGTTACCGGTGTTTAGATGAGCTGCGTGAATGCGCGCTTGCCGTCTTGGTTCACCTATATATATATCGGTTAGATCGGTATGCGCGTTCAGCCCATTGAATGCAGTGACTGGATTTGCTGCAACTGAGTTCCACTCATGTCAACGCGGCTATAGAGTAATTATATATACTGAATATCAAGGAATATGCCTGTAAATGACTCGTCAGGAAAGCTAGTAAAAATATTTTTTTAGCAAATGAATGCAACGTTTAGATTTATTCCTACATCAGATATAATTGTCATGGTGGTAAATAAATAATGCGAGATCATCGAACGGGCTTAACAGCAAGCGGCTATTTATTTCATTCGTCGTTCTAGTTGATGTTATACAATTGATTGTACTGTTATTGTGGTTTAATCGCTCAGTTACTCCCGGGTGGCCTAGAAGGGAACTAAAATTCCTAAATATAGCAAATACAGATTTAAAAGAAAGGCGGGTCGATCGGCCTAGTTTTCTAAAGAAGCGTATGGTCACTGAGGGAATATTGTGCATATTATGCTGCGACATAGGAACGGTAAAAAAGGCTCCGCCCTAAATTTCTATGATTAAGTAACTCGATATAAACTTAGCGTTTTTGAGGCCAGGGAAAGTGAGGAAGATTCATCAACGCCTTTTCTTTCAAATTGCACCATCAACAACGGTGCTGAGATTATTGCCCCCCAAAGCCTTGGGTGATTGAAGACTGAAATGGGTGCGTTTGTTTTCTTGGGGGCGAAACCCTTTTTTTCTTCAGTTATTATCTTTCAAGAAAACAGTGATGTCCACCAAAATAGCTTACCTTCCACGCGTCTTGATAGTTTTGAAGTTCAGGATTTGTCTCGGAATAGTTGAAAACAGGCCCAGACAATAGCGTTGTAAAAGTTGTCGCTTCTGACTCCCCATCTGATGTCCTCTCTGCTTGGTCTTCTGATATCCCTCCGGGTATCAATAAGCAAAGCGCGAGCACCAAAACCGACAACATGCTTATGCCTTTCTTAGCGAAATCGCTTTTCGGTTTCGACTTAAATACGTACGACTAAAGTGCAGTGTCAGAGAGGCCGGCGGCTGCATCATGCCACTCCCCTAGCAGAACTGTGAGCAGCTGCTCCGTCAATTCTTACTTCGCAGGTGTTCTATGACGTTGCCGAAAACAAAAAAAAAATACTCGTAAATACAAAGAAAAAAAAACTGAGCAAGTTGGAATGCCTTGAAATATTTTGCAGGGTGCTGCGGACTAAGTACGCTGTACACAGTAGAATACAGCGACGACGGGCGAATGCAGACTAAGTATGCTAAGTATAACTAGCCTGCCATGGTCGCCTGCGGTCTATGTATGGTGTACGAAGCATCACTCGCCACGGACAGTCGGAGGCTACTGCCGCCGACCGTTAGTGGCAAGTAAGTTCACTTGAAGCGCTCCCGTTCATATCCTACTTGTAGTGGTTGTAAAACTGCCCCAAAACACCGGGCAGTGTGATTTTAATTCATGCTTGTAAATACGTCCTGAATGAGCAGACTGACAAAGATGTCGGTCTGCTCATCCCATCATCCAAGGTTCGATTTCTGCTAAGCTCCTTAATGAACTTCTCTGGTTTCGACTGTGCATGCCTAGTTATGACAGTGTATAAGTTGTTATCACTAACTACGCCTTTTCTATGCTTCGGTTGGTTGTGCATTGCCTGCTACCTGCAATACATATATTAGGTTGCCTTGTTCGGCGTGTAAAGATTTTTTCTCAAACTCGAGCGTGAAAAGTTTTTATAAATCCAGTCCATAAACAGATTCTGTGTTGAAGAACAGCAGTACGGCCTCGTTGTTGTTATATGAGTGGAAAGGAGACGAAAGCGGGGTGAACAAGCGCATACCTCGGAGAAACAGGTGGGCGCGAAAGAGCAAGTAAAAAATAGGATCCTCTGCAATAAAAAAAAAAAAAGAGGACCTTTGTGTTTTATGCGCACCACCTGGAGCGGTATAGCTTTGACAGGGCTTTCTTTCAAAAACGCTGCGCATGACGACGTTTGCACCGTGGAGTCGCCAAATATGTACCAAGTTAATGTCTGCAATGTAAACCCCAAAATAACACGGCATACAATATGTGTAATCACTGGCATATTGCTACGGTAGTTCGTTGAAAAAGGCGACTTTTTCCACAGGTCTACTTGTGTGCACAATAGTGCCCACCATTTTGAACGTGTCCTACCCAAAGCCAATCAGTCATTAAAAATATATTTTTTTTCTTGAGCTTGTTTTCATGATGTAACAAAATTGTCATGCTGTCTTTTTTTTTTTGTGGGTGTGTACTTATATGAACTTGTGCGGTCCACGGATATGGACTGCGTAGTAGTGAAATATTAGGCAGTGAGCTCGCTGCAATACGAATTGGACAATGTTATTAATGTAAAAAAAACATTTATTTCGTGGTACATTATGCGGTAGTTAAAAGCAAAACAATACATGTACCACTAATTTTACGGAAGTGGACGCACTCATACAACAGGCATTTCCAAAACAACGCACAACTTGAAAACGACACATTTGGCACAATAATGCAAAAATGTGGTGTGTCTCTTCGATAAAACGATAAATGTTCATTAATATAAAATAACACAAACTGAGGGATCAAGGAAAGTAGTATCTCCACCTGCGTCATCGCATCGATACACTCTCAGAAAAAGGGGTGTATTATTACACCCTTTGTCCCATATAATACTCTCCAAAAACTTCAGTTATTACTAGATATTTTAAACATTGGCTAACTTATGATTTTAGATAAGGACAAAAGACAATCTGCACGTACGTATGCGTGTGCGTGTTCGTGTGTGTTTTTGCGTGCGCGTGTGCGTGTGTATTTTTGCGTGCGCGTGTGCGTGTGTGTTTTTGTGCGCGCGTGTGCGTGTGTGAGCGTGTTTTTGTCTTTGTGCGTCACTAAGCTGTTCATCTGTGATTAGTTCCACACGACCTGCATTTTTAGTTTGTTTGAGGTCGTTAAGTCTGGAGGGGAGTATTATTCATCTGTAAAAATACTGGGGTCGTATCGCCACTCAAAACCGCCCTGGGGATAACCCGTTTTTAATCTATAGTGCCAATGCTCAGAGAATTACGTTTGTGCCAGCCAAGAAAAGTCAGGATCCTTATGAAATATGCTTTAGTCTCTAGAGCCGATAAACTACAAAATTGTCGATCCACTTTTAGACAAAACGTAATAATCGCTTCTACAGTCTCCATATCACAAGTGAGCAGAACTCTTTGTAAAAACAATATAGCACCCCAATAGGCGCCTTCTTCGCGCTACCATATTTTTTGTACTGGGCTCTGAACTTTGTTCATGACCCGGCCACTAAGCACTTCTCACCTCGGTGAGAAGGGCTCAAAAGGTGTGTAGTAGGCGTGATAAATGCTTTCTCTCTGAAAACATTTTCGAGAAATCCTTATAACTCCGGACAGAAAGGTCCTCATAAGTTCCGTGTATGCATCTGACGCACAATAAAAGGCTAACACACAGTTGGTTTTTGTTGATTTTTTAACGAGAGTGTCCAGAAAGGTTACCTTCTGAACCGCTGGTTTAAAGCAAATGAAATTGAAAATGTAGGCTTCTAGCTCTGAGATAATGTTCTATAGAATATTCAGTACCTGACATTGATTGTGAATGATATTACCACCGTCCATATTAGAAATGCACACCCATTGCTTAGTCAAGGTATCTTTGGAAATTACAACGTTTAGAATTTTGTTTCACCTATTACACCGTGGAATGGCTTGGGGGTGGAACCAAGGAATTTGTAAAAAGCAATTTATTTTTATAAGAACAAACTTCTGCAAACTCAAACAACCTGTACGCCATCTGTTTCCACAGCAGTCTATCTTTTATAAATATTTCAATAAAGTAACAAATCAATATTACACGAATTAGCACATTTCGTAAAACATCCAAAATCGAACCTCTCTTTTACATTTAAAATTACATTTACTAAAATATCTAAAATTGAACCTTTTTTTAAGTTTTAATATGGAAAGACAAATTGAATACTGTGAAATATACTAAAGAAACGGAATTAATAAAATTATTTAAAAGCGTACAGATGTCTATCTGTTATATAACACGGGGGTCGCGAAGCAATAAGCTAAACTGAAACCAGAGTGCAACGCGGCCGAATATTATCGGGTGTGGCACTCAGAGGGCTACCCAACGTGAAAGTTCCAGAACATCTGCCGTGTACGAAGGCCAACCCTTCGCCACGCGCAGAACAACACCTAGTGGTTCTCGACTTCGCGAATCCTCGAAGAAGGTGTGGGTGCGCCGAATTTTCTTACATCCTTTCCTTTGCCAGAAGTCGCTTCTTGTTGTGGGAGTTGTCGGGTCGTTGACTCCGCTCTAACCGCCACCTGCACCGCCCGATGATCGTAAACATACATGATTAAGTTTCTTGACCGGTGAAGTCATGTGGTAAAATACCACTACCTTCTTCGGCTTCCTTTCCCAACAGCTAAGTTGATGACAAGTGCCCGCCGAATAAAAAAATATCTCCTTTCAAAACAGGCTGTAAAGGGGCATCAAACCCTTTCTTCTTAACACATAACGTGTTATATAGCTCCCACATAACACTTTCTGGCTTCGTATCAAGTTAGCGTAATAAGGAAACGCCAGTGCCAACCGATCGATGACGCAACTTTTGCCGCCTTTATTAATTAGGCACAGTGTTTCACCTGAACGTCTTGCTCCAGTACGTCCGAGTTACTATCGCGGGTGACATGAAGTGATCAAACAGAGTCACGCCAAAGACGCTTCATTTTATCAAAAAGTGTACGTGTCAAATTAAAAAAAAAAACATTCACTTTGGTCTCGAATAAAAACCTCGTAAAACCTTTGCACACTTGTGAACTATAGGCAAAACGAGCATACTGTATTGTGAGGCTACAACAAGTACCGATCGATTATCTCTGCAGATATTCGAGGTAGTCAACCTTGTGCCTAAGAAATTATATTTCATATTTAATAACTATACTTTTGCTCTAAAAAGGTTTTTTTTTTTTTTTTTCTCTGTCGCTATGTGAGGGTTTAATATATTCCGGCTCATAAAGTTGACATTCTCGTCTCTTGATAGGAAATCCAGTATATTGAAACTCTTAGCCGAGCGCATTCGTGTTATTCGAACGTGCATTCGTGTTCCACGAACAAACGGGCAATGCCGCTGACTGTCAGTAATTTCACAGTCTGGAGAGTCTGTGTGCATGATGCGCAGCTGCTAACATTCGAGGTGTATGCCGTGTCTATTGCTGCTGACATTTGGTACGCAAATCTCCAAGACGTGAAGTCGCCCGTGATATTTTTCCATTTTGTTTTCAGTGACGAAAAAATAAAAAAATAAAGGTTATTCAAAGAGCAAATTGATATAAATACAGATCAAGAGAACATGTACCATTAAAAAGATAAGACTATAAAAGCACGACTACTTTTTTTCTTGTGTTTTTTCTACGTCTGGTCTAACTAACCTTCAAGTTAATTTTCATACTGATGAAGTAGATTAACCCATGATCTGTTTTCTACAATGACTTTAGTAAAAGGCAATTATCTCAAGCATTGAGACAGCAACATAAGTTATTGAAAGAACAAAAAATAAATATTACGGAGCAAACATTTACAAAACATTTCTCTAACAATTTAATACATTTTAATTCATTAAAATAAAAGTGTGCTCATGAGAGTGAAGATATTTGAAGGACGAATGAAACCTACAATATTTCAGCGCCTTGTAAAAGTTATGGGAAATTTGAAATTTGTTTAGTGGAGAGCGACACATTTTACTTCCATAAGATTACATTAGTTTTCTCCCGCATACGCACGTTGTGCCATTCTGCAAGATTAAAGAGGTGAAATCAATTTTCTCTGTTCTAACATCAACGCGCGATAAGTTTTTCTTTTTTTTCAAAATTGGTCTGCTTGTTTTTTGTGTTTTTTTTTTAATAATGAAATAACTTATTGTATATTTGTAAGCGTGAGTATACATGAAAACCCGATCGGATACCATAAGCTGTTAGCTGCTTCGGCGGCTTCATTCTGCGATCGGCAGTCGACGAGTGCGGACGCTCGATGGCTCGCTCTGAGAGCGACGTGATAACAGCCGATGCCGGCCGTGGTGACAGGCCTTTTTGCATTTTTTCCAATTCCCGGATCGTGCTACCGACGTTGCATGCTAGAGACAAGGAAAAAAATCTGGTCTACCTTCACCGCTACGTCATTGCCAGGCCAATAAAGATCGTCGACATCATGGAGCCTTAGAAAAAAGCTTATCTTCGTAAGGATGTAGCAGGGCTAGGTGTGTGCCAAATGGCAGACGTGTGGCTCTGCAGCCTAAAAAGTGCGGCAGCGAAGGAACGACTGCTACAGCTTGGCCGGCTCACGGTGAAGGGAGAGCTGTGCACTCGACTGGACCTTAACCGGCAGGAAGTTCGGGACAAGTTACACTGGGTTCCGTCCGACGTACCCAATGACGCTCTCCGGAAGGTAGTAGAAGAGCACGGCGCAGCCGTCGAGGTGACCAAGAAGAGGTGGCGAGTGGAAGGCTTCTAAAACATCGAGTCGATCACCAGGTTCGCCAAACTGGCACTTAAGGAAGGCAAAACGCCGGAGGGGCTACCTCACCAGCTAAGGCTTCAGGGCGGCACAATCCTCGCCTTCGGGCGGGCACCGCTATGCCTGCGGTGCCAAAAGTCAGGACATATACGGCGCGGTTGCCGTATTCCTCGGTGCGGGCAGCGCCGTGGCTTCGGCCATGTGGCCCAAGAATGTGTACGCTCGTACGCGGGTGCTGTAGTCAGCCGAGCGAGCGACGAGGGATGCGACCTCATCATGGATAAGGCGGAAGCAGAGGAGGCCGCACCACCGTCGATGCGGTTTGAGACGACACAGCAGGACAAGGTGACAGTTGAAGGTCATGACACTAAGAAGGCGAAGGCGACAGTCGAGGATGAGCAGCGCACGGAGATGGCTCCTGAAACCAGCGAAAAGGAGGTGCAGGCGAACACAATTGGTATACCTTCCTCTGGAAGCAGTGGCGGTGATGGCGGTGGGAAGCACCGACACCGAGGCAGTGGCCATCGAGTGTCGGCCGGCCATGGAACGTGATCCCTCAAAGGTGAAACGGCGGCAAGACAACGAGACTCCGAAAAACGACGCGCCAGTACAGCAGTGGTCTGAGGGTGGGTTTATCCTGCTTGGAAAAAAGGGTCGCTACGTAAGAAAACTGCGGTCCTCGTCGCTGTCCAGTGAGGGGGGTTTGTCGCAGTAAGTATCGGCCCTGGTTTGATATGACGCGACGGGTAAACAATAAAAACAAAATTTAACGGCAGTTTTAAAAAAACGGCACAATTAGCGTTTGGTTTTTGTATAGGGACGCTTAAGGCTTGCGGCACGCCGCCGAGAGTGTCAGCTGAGGCGCCTTCTCCTAGAAAGTGACCTAGACCTCTTGGTGGTTCAGGAAACGAAGGTCGAGAGTGAAATTCAGACCGAGTTCCTGGTGAAACCGTTTACGTCGAGGTACAATGTCTGCGTAAGCCATGCTGTGGGTTGATCTGGAGGACATTGTACACCGATCTCTATTGTAGTAGGCTGGATTGCGGACCGCGGCCTCGGTAGCTGCGGCCAAGCGTCGCCACCGGCGGCCATTGATTGACACCACCAAATGCATGGGACTCTATGGGAAAAACAAGAAAAAGTGCCATTTCCCCCGTTTCTAAGCTGTTGTCGGCACTGAAACTTTTTGGCTACTTTTCGGGAAGCCTGTCGAATAGCATGTGTAAAAACATTAAAACTGACAGCCCTCAGAGTTCTTATAAGTATATGGTTTGTGGTCGAGAGTGACTCCGGTGGGTGAGAAATGTGGCGCAGCTCAATGAGACGAGAGTTACCTAGAGTTGCCGCAGAGTCGGGGGCGATTTTCACAAGTTGGGGTATGGAATGCGTTCTGCGCCTGCGCAAGTGATGTCCACCATAAGCTATGGCGCACCCTTTCTTTGAACAACAGCAACGTCTCAACGAATTAGAGCGTTTTGGTAAGTTACAGGGATAAAAGAAAAGCGACGTAGAGGATGAAGACAGTACAAAACATCTTTCTTTGTTCTTTGTTTATACTCTGTTTCATACTTAGTGCGCTACGCTGTCAAAGCTACTGGCGCGAGCATGGAGCTTGATCTCGTTGATCATTTCCACCCGTTCTCGCGCAAACAAAACCATAAATTAAGCCACGCGCTCGCGCCAGTAGCTTTGACAGCGTCGCACGCTAAGGATGAGACAGAGTTAGAGCTTATTTTATCCTAGCACAATATCCCGTCATGCTCTTGCAGTCGTTAAAGCTCATCTACCCACGGCGCCAACACGCTCTCCGTTTTATATCATCGATACGGCCATCTTTCGATAATTCTTTTTTGCTTGATTTTGGCGGATTGCTTAGCTGCAATAGCGTGGCAGAGCTTGCGTCAATAAACTTTATTGCAAGAGGCACATATAGCTCTCTTCTACGGAACATCGGGCGTCTATCATGTATCCACACTTCAGTGACTCAGCATATTTTGCCTGGGTGATATGCGACGGGGATATTTATACTATTATAGGGTCCCGTTTAAAAAAACCTTGTTTTCAACTATGTCTCTTCCCTAGCCAACACGCCAAGATTTCATGAGTTGTCAATGACGTCGCACACTGGTAAAACTGAGTTATTTCCTTCAGACGAGGTAGCGGTAGGTGAGTGTCGGCACAATGAAATTCGTTTCGACGTTGCCGGAAATCAAAATAGATGAACACGATGAAAGAAGCGTTAATGCAGTGGTCTTTAAAGTTCATTGTCCGACCAGTTTTAACCGACACCGCGGCGAATTTGCAGATGTTACAGATGTTGAGAATCGCGCACCTGCTGAGGGAGCGCCAGACCACCACATACTTCCGACAAAGATCATTTACACTAAAAAACGACGGGAAGTACGACTAGACGTATCCGAGTTCATAAAACTACTATCACAGTCTTCCCGGAAACCCAAACTAAATCGTGCCCCGAGTAATCGAACAGAGATATCAATCCCTGACCACATTGTGCACTACAATTAAAACATGGTTGTACTAAAATTTTAAAATGCTCACCTTACCTTATGGCACAGCAAGTGCCCATCAGCTAGCCTTTTGCGTGGTAGTCGTGATACCCCCTGCTGCACTTCTCCTGTTCTCTCTGTTACAATGCCTTCGCTTGTCTGAATGACAGCTCATTTTGGGATGTACCAAAAGTTAGATCTAACAATCGATTTTATCGGAGCCCATACCGGTAGATTACAAGCAAATGCTGGAAATTCTAGACCATCATCATTGAAGCGGTCTAGCAGATCTTTATTGTCACTTCAAAGAGGCGATTAAGAAGACAGGCCAACGCAGCCAGCCGATATGCTCCGATTACTTTCTTGCTTGGCATAGTTTTATATATTCTTTTGTTCCAGCTTAAAGGGGCCCTGCAATCATATTTAAGCGTCTACCGTTTTGCGGTTTCTACGTCTCTTTGGGATTCGGGCAAGCCAGCGGGCACGGAGAGAGTAACTAAACATCAATGCGTCATATTTTAACCGGACGACGTGGAAACCTCCTCCACCGACGGGGGTGACCTGCGGTACCGAAAGCGCACGATATATGACGTCTTTGGTCCTGGGCTTACTACTGGTCAGAGCCGCTAAAAGCTTCCTTTTAGTCGAAATACAAAACATAAGTGGCGCAAACCGTTTCAATTATTTATAAAAGTAGTTTTTGTTCACGATTTTAGATCAGAAAAGAAACAAATGCAGTTTATAAAGTACGGAAACAAGAAACGACCCGTCAACATACCCGACACCAAGCGGTGGAAAAGGCGGCGCATACTAGAAAGGAGTAGTGGGATCAGGCGCCGACACGGAAAGGTCCCGGATTTATGCGGCGGCGCTGCGGTCGTAGGGACTGCAGGATCCGACCGGCTCCGAGCGTTCCGAAGGCTTTCGGCGAGCAGATTTGTCTGGCGGTTTGGCCGTTTCACGGTATGGCAATGCGAAGTGGGCTCCCATTCTGAACTGAAATTTACCCCGTGTTTGCTGTCGTTTGTGGTCAATGGAGCGTTATGCCGAATTAGTGTTTAATCGCGCAGCAAATGCAATGAGAACCACTCTGGCTGCCCGCTGTATACAGCCGATCCAGAACATGCTTTAGTGGTGCTCTCTCCCGCCGTCGACACGGAGTGCGGCAGCCGTGAGCGTTCGCTCGACTCACTACACCTTTTCTAGTTCCCAGCCACTCAAACAACCAAGGACGTCATGAAGGATGTTATTTTTTGTTTGTTTTTTGTAATTTTAATTTGCCTATAACTTTTAAAATGAAGCGAAATTCGAGAAAATAAAAGTTTCATTAGGTTGCTACGTTCAGTGCGCTCAGGTTTGGTGCAAATTAAAAATTAGTAAAAAAGTCATTGCAGAGCCCCTTTAAGTCTAGACGCAGTCGATGCTACGAGCTAATGGGAATGAACAAGCAGCGTGAAAAACGGGTCCCTGGGCCTTTTTAAGTTTATGATTGGTTTCACGACGAAAGAGCTCGTATAACCAAATGAACAACACCATTATGGTAAGCTCTTGACACTTTCTGATTGGTCCCATGAACTCGTAGCGTCAAGTGCCTCTAGTCATATGGGGAAAAGTACAGACTAGCG
The DNA here is from genome assembly GCF_016920785.2 of Ixodes scapularis. Lineage (NCBI taxonomy): Eukaryota > Metazoa > Arthropoda > Arachnida > Ixodida > Ixodidae > Ixodes > Ixodes scapularis. The sequence goes on from NW_024609881.1 coordinate 88,744,128, forward strand.
TTTGTCTGCCAACAGCGCTACACTGAGCTCTCGACGAAACACACCTTGCTGAAAACGGACCCTCCCTGACGATCTTTTCTTTCGAACTGGAGGGCCTTCACCGCGGAGCACTTACCCTGCAAAAAGGTTGTTTTATGGCAGTTGACAGACCAATGTTACGAACTGAAGGGGTGGGGGATTATTTCAGAGTTCACACATGCACTGTTAGATATGATTAGGTGCAATGAACTGCGACCATAAAGTGGCGAATGATCGAACATAGTAAAGTTAGCGTCCTTCAAGCTCCTTTTAGAGTAATTACTGTGTTTACCGCTTCCATGTGACGCATTCGACGTAATTGAACACGTGCATCCGATTGAATTTTGTCCTAACTTAGTAGCGTCTGCAACTTAAGTTAATGGATATTGTTCCTTTTATTTTCAAAGGTATTTTTGTATTTAATTCCCAGTCATGCATCACGGTTTCCTTTTATGTCTGGAGCTGTTCAACTAAGCTCAACACCTTCTACACAAGAGGTACCACGTCTTCATGTGGGTTACCTAGGTGGGCCATGATGGCTCCCAAAAATTGTCTTTATTATAATTTGGGAACTCAAAGCAACAGAGATTAAGGTTTGCCATCTCCGTCTTGTTAAGGGAGCTCATTAAATGGTCCGGAGAACTTATTTTCCTGATTATGGATTGTGACAGTCGCTTCTTATTGAAGCGTTGGCGCCTATGTCTAGATTTAAGAAAATAAAGCGGGCGATCAAGCCATTCGTTGTAATCCAGTCATTTCATCTATTACAGTTATTTTTGTAATCCAGTCATTCCTTGTAACTAAGTCATTCTTTTTGAAGAATCTCTGCACACAGTGTGCTTGAAACTCTCGAAGGAGGCATGACCAGCTACAACAGGCTGTTTTCTCGCACCAACCCCAAAACATTTTAGAATTACTAGTAGAAGCTGGCTCATGGTTTTAAGCAATGGCGCCAATAAGGTAAGCATAATTTTTACTGGCACTTATACTGTCTACATGCCGATATTGCTTGCCTAAACAGACGCCTTACTAGGCAGAATTTATACCATCCGCTCATTTGCATTAGGCAGAGTGCATATACAGCACCAAAACATCCCCTAGCGGTCTAAGCAGCACGTGTCGAAGACAACGCTGACCAAGCTGTCGCGCAGCAGCGCGGCGCCGAGCGAGAGAGTTGCCACCGGCAAGCAGAGATACCGGTTTCGCCGAGAGTGCAGAGACGGCTGTCCTGGTTGGTACTCAATGCCCACTACGGTAGATTGCAACAGCCACCTATCTCTGTTCAAACGGGGCAAGCCCAAAGGCTGTGACGCGTCCTGCCGTTCCAACCACACAAATCGCGTCGGTACCAATGCCACTACATTTTTGAGAAGCGACATGTATTCCCTCAGTAATACATTGGTGACGAGGCTTCTCCCGTCAGTCTCGGTTGTTGAATGGCACTTGAATCTTATTCACTAGAAAATCATCAGCGACATACCTCCGAGTGCGTTTGGGGACCGCAGCTCGAAGCAAGCATATAGTGAAAGTTCGCGCTGCGAAAATTAGGGATCCTGGGATCAATCCTTACCCCTACCGTATCAATCTGGATGGTTACTGTGCCGGCACTATGTCGTGCAATTTACAGCACTGACTGAATTTCTCATTTACTGCATGACCCAGTGTGCCTATACAATGGAATGTTGATTTCAGGCTGTATAAACATCTAAAGTTTTTGTTGCGTAAGCTTTTTGTTGCTTTTTAATTATTTATTTATTTATTTATGCACATACCTACATCGCCCAGGGGGCATTACTGTAGGGGGTTACATGAAAGAAAATTCATGACAAACAAGTGAAATAACAAGAAGGCCTAACATAACATAAAAGTTCCAAATATCTATTGGAAACAAAAGATTAGTAATGCTGAGAAGAACATGTTTTTAAGAGAGTTGACAATTGAGCTGTCCAGACGATTCCACTCGGAAATAGTATGGAGGAAAAAAGAGTGGGAAAAAACATCCGTTCGGCAGTTAATTTCTTTAACTTTTATCTGGTGATCCGTTCTTCTTGATACGTAATTTGGTGGCTGCATATACATACTTTTATCGGTTCCGGTTGGATCATTATAAATAGCGTAAAATAACTTTAACCGTAAAAATTGTTTTCGTGGGCAAAGGAGACTCCAATTAAGTAAGCATTTTAAGTTAGTAATGCTCGAACGAAAATCATAGTTACTGGTTACAAAACGAGCTGCAAGGTTCTGGATCCGTTCCACTTTTAAATTAAATTTTGAAAATTAGGGTCCCATATTGCACATGCGTATTCCAAAATTGGTCGCAGATTTGTTGTATAGAGCGCCTCCTTGAGGAATTCTGGCGCAGTTTTAAAATTGCGTTTAATGAAGTTTAGAAAACCGCTTGCTTTATTAGTCATGTAGTCTTATTGCTCATTCAAGGTCAGATCAGATGAACAGTATATACCTAAGTACTTGAAACTGTTAACGCAATCAAGAAAGTGATGACCCAGATGATAGTTCGATTGTCGAATGATCGTTCGAAATTGTACCAGATATTGGATTCTGATAGTAATCTCGCTGCCTCCTTGTAACGTAGACCTCTGATGCTTTCCAAGATTTCTAACTGTGGTTCTAAGTGACAGAAAATTGCGTTCAATATTTCCGGTGTATATATATATATATTTTTTTTTTGCGCAGAATGTGTATTAAGACGTTCTGTAAGCATGATATCCAAGGTGTGTGCGAAAATCCACATCCGTAAATGCTTCTCTGAATTGCGAACTTCATGTTGAACCTAAAGGTATTTTTAATGCTGTGATGTTTAAGTATAAAATGCACAAAGTGTAAGTCTTAAGGCTAAGGTTAGTTGGGCGAGCTTTCTTAGCTGTCTTTTTTAGTTAATATTAGAGGTGGGACGATTCCCGACCCATTGGAATAACTTCTCAGGCTTCGGGCAGGGGATCTGAGCAATCGGCGTTTTTGAGACTAAGACGGGAAGTAGTCGAGGCCTTCCTCATACGAAGAAGCGACAAGAATGTGAGTCACAAGTCCCTTGATCTGGGTGGAAAGGAGGAGGAGTTTCTTGAGAAGGAGATAGGAAACCTCGGTCGGGGGGAGAGGGATGAGCGTGGCCTTGAGGCAGCAAGGGCGCGGTCAAGATCACGCCGGGAGGAAGGAATAAACGTGTTGCGAGTTGAACACTGTCCGTGTCTGACGTGTTTTCGTGTGTTCCTTGTCTCCTTTTGCATTCGCATACCAAGATGTTTAACCAACCCGTTCTCACGATTCTATAATATTTAGCGCTTTACCCCACTAAAATATCCACCACGGCGAATATGGTGTTATATGTATTATAATTCGGACAAAATAAAGCTGAGGAAAGGATGTCTCATGACATTGAAAATAGCAAAGCGAAATTCGAAAACCTCTCGCATGTGCATAATACTTCGGTGAAAGCGACTCCGGGAATCCTGTTTTTTCCAGTGAGTTTTGCGAGCGCTTTTGTCTTATTAGTTTCAAGTTTATTTCTTTTTTTTTAACTTAGTTTTGTAGAACAATAAACCAACATTTCCTCGAAATAACTGGCAGGAAGAAGCAGTGGCCGGCCTCCGGAGTTGTTTCAATATAATCCCTACTTATTCACCCCGTCGACGCGAAACAAGCTAGACCTACTCGCGATCGAAGTCTTATATCTAGTATGTCTGTGACACTTTAGCGACCCCAAAAATGATGTATACACTAGCTATGAGTTACTACCATTAGTTTGTTTAATTTTGCGAAGCCAAATACGCATAATGCGTGATGCATTTCTCAACGAGCGATTTTAAATTTTTGAGAAACAAAATATTGTAAAATTTGTACAGAACAAATTAATTGTTTGCCTGAAACTTTTCGGGCCATGTCCAATATATAAGAATTTATTGAAGGTTTTGTTTTTCTTTTGAACATAAATCGCGATGTGACAAACTTCTTTGCCAGGTATACGATATGGGAAAAGCTAAGCGGCAGTCGCTGATGAGCATTTTCTCGTCACCGACTGTCGGGTCAGATTTGGATAGAACCGTACGTATCGGCAAGCTCAATGCTGCTAAAACCACCTTGGCTAAGACAAAACGTGCGGCGCTTTTGTTACACAACGGTGCGCGCATGAACAGCTAAGAATACATAAGGTCATTTACTCTGGTGATTGCAAAATCTTTTTTCTACAGCAACCCCCACATACGCGAACAAAACCAAGAATCACAGAGGCTGTGAATAGCCCTGAGGCACACCGCGCAAGGTGTAATGTGAATCTTCAGGCTTGTGTTTGGACATTTTAAAGTTTTAATATGAGAAAGCAACTTCGAGGCGTTGTTTTTCATTAGAAAGATTACTAACAGAAACGACACGCATGTTTTTTTTGTTTTTTTTATATAGATAAATAAACCGTTTTTAATCGGCATACATGCGAACTAACATAACCACTCCGGGCTTGTACATAGCGCGTCGTCTGCTCTCACACTATACTAGCTCCGCCACAGGAAGGCACCCGCGGCGTGGCGCCAGCAAAACGTCTCGTCGCCGATATCCAAGTGCAGAGTGCGAGGTCAGGGGCAGGAAAGGTGGTCGAGGTGTCCGTTTAGCGTTTAGCTTCCACCCAACTGTCGGCTTAGGGGTCAACGAGGTTCAGCCGCCGACAACTGCCTGTGAACTAAATATGATGGATTAAGCAAGACATGGCGCCGGCGGTTGCCTTCGAAACAAGTATGCACGACTAATTGTAATTCGCTGCAACTGTTGCCTGCGGATTAAGCACACTGGATTAAGTACGAATCACTCCCAACAGCCTCCTGCAGCAGACCAACTTTGCTAGACTAAGTATATCTGGCTAGCGCGTGCAGCTTGAGGACTAAATATGCTGTACTTATTATTCGGCAGCGACGGTTTTCTGCAGACTAAGTATGCTAACAATAACTCGCCCGCGATGGTCGCCTGCCGGCTAAGTATACGCTGTACGAAGCATCACTCCCCACGAACAGTCGCATGCGCAGTTATATATACATGCCTTGCACCTACGTCACATGATGACGTCGAACACCGGTATCCACCATGCTGGTGGTTGACTCGACGGCCCTTCGCAGCGAGAGCAAAGGTGAATTGTACAGCGCTCGGCTGTAGCAGTTAGTACGTATACCGACGATCGTCCGATTGTTTCGTTGGCATGCCACGCGAGACAAAGTATCCGTCAAGTTAGAGAAAGTACGAGCGACACAAAAGGGATGCGGCCGCGGATTACCGAGTTTGCGGCACACATTTCATAGCGGCGAGCGATGGCACTTATCTACCATTGTTTACGTTCGCGCACGCCTTTGCATCGGCTTTTGCCCATTCGTGGTGTAGATGGCCTCTGCCTCTCGTTACATTAGGCCATTTCCACGCTTTGAGCGCTCCTTCGGGGCTCCCAGCCGAGAATCGCGCCGCGAGCCAGGCCAGACGATTCGGTCGGTGGCGGCCCCCGCGTGAGCGAGCTCGCCGAGACGCCGCCGCCGGGTCATCGGTTTGTGCCGTCCGCGAGACGGTAACCTTTGCAAGGAGCGAAAGTATGCAGGCGAGCCGGTCAGGAAACATCATGATATAAAACCTGAGACAATGAGAGTTGTCTTGTCCGTTATTTGAATTATCCTTCGGGGTTTAGATTATGACGGTAACATTGCGTTGTTTACCAGTATTTCGGAAAATCGTAACAATTTTTCTACAAGCGGCACGTAGAGCCGCTCATCAAATTATGGGGCTTTTTTTTCTTTTTTTTTTTTTTGCAACACGGCTATTTTTTGCGTCAAAACTTCTTCCGCGGCATTTCTAAACTTTCTGCTCGTAGCGCAATCGCACCAATTCCGAAAAATTCCGCACGTACTAGATAAACGTCATCATCGTGACCTCAGCACGTTTTTCTCAGTTCACGTGTAACACACCTAGGTACCTTGGATGAAAATATGGCGCATGTTAGCGCATGTTCGGGCCGTTAGCGGCATCCTACGACTTCGTAAGCGCATCCGGGCGGTGTGAAGTCAACCACCAGTATGGTGCGGGGCCCCGACGTTCCCTAGCGTGACGTCACATGCAAGGCATGTATAGGAAGAGAGTTCGGAAATCTCTTTTTCTCGGTGACATCTCGCCGTACCTTAGCTCTTCCCAGGCTCCTGCTGTAGAACTGACGTCGGACCTAGCAACCGCCTAGCAACGAAAAACACCGAGCGAACTGCGCTGGCATGTCCACACTTATCAATACCAGATCAATGCGCGTGCTTGCAGGGCCGAATGGTATCCTGGGTACAGACCGCGATTTTTTTAGGTTTGCAGGTAAGAAAAAGGACGGTTGTTGTGCGTCTGGATGTTCCAATCACAGCCGTCACGGTTTTCGTTTTCTATGATTCCAAAAAAGAAAACAAAACAACGCAAGATTTTACGGAATAAAACCTTGCACGACACTTGTGGACGCCATCGGAATCCTCCCGTTCTTGTGAGGTAAGAATTCTTGTTTCATCTTGAAACTTTATATAAAATCGATGTTTGGTCGCAACAGCGAAAAAAAAAAAAGAACTAGCAAACTAGGTGTTACACAATGCTAGCACGTAATGTGCATTGTGAATAATTTTAGCACGGGAGAGGGACGTCCCGTGGCTGTGAAGATTTTTCGACTGCCTTCTCCAAACTGAGAGCTGAAAAATTTAGTTTTGTTGTTTTTCCATCTTCCGCTAATTTTCACGTAATAACATGATAAGGAGTGCTAGGATCTCAGCGTTAGGTTAGGAACGTCAGAAATGCGTTAGGAACGGCGAATCAATTTAGCCAAAATTTCTTAAAACGAGCAAGCTCACCATTCGCGAAGAACCGCCTGACGCTGAGTAGCTCGAGGTATATTTCGTAACTTTCCGTTACGAAATAGACGCCTGTAACGTTACGCAAAACGCTAGTGACGGTGCCGTTTTTAATACCATCAAACTCGCACAACCTTCATATTTTTTTGTTTCTCTTGGCAACCTTCCTGCTTTCCAGATGTTCGGAGAACAAGATCGCTGTTTAATTACTGAGAGGGTTCGGTGGAAGCAAGCAGAAAGCATGCCCGGCGTTACCTTCCCGCATCGGTAGTAGGGATCGCCGCGATCAAAGATTTCTGTTTCAAACGCTGACTCATGGTCAAGATGATATGCGATTAGGAAAAAACAAAGCTACGAGAAACGTTTAAATGAGCGGCTTTATCTCAATTCAAGATGTAACAGATCATTTTCTTTGAAAACACGGGCAACCTTGTCATTCTCTACTCTCGCTTATCAGAACACTTTACGGAAAGCCCTTCAGCGGCAAATTAGAGGTTGTCATCGTTGCGCACCGATAAAATAACAATTGACGCGTCAACGACAACTGAAAGTTCCGAAGTTAACGCGAGAGTAATTTGCGCGAAGTACCGAACATGTGCGGAGCGTATGAACGGGCCAGTGTCGGGGCGGGTACGGTGAAGGGGGGACAAGGTAACTGGGAACTAACTTAATATGGCTGCTTAGACTTAAAACTGCGCCGTTTTGTTGATTTTTTTGAAGGAAAGAAACTACCCAGAAAGATCAGCTTCAGAAGCTTAAAATGAATGAAATCGGAATTGTAAACTCCAAGCCAGCAGGAAAGGTGCAGTAAAATGTTCCTGTTCTACACATCGAGTGTGATGGATATTACACCCGTCTCTATTAGAAATGCACACACAATTCATAGTCAATGTATCGTTGGAAGAAAATGCAATGTTTAGAATTTTCTTTCACCTAATACAGTGTGGATTGGCCTTGAGGATGTGACTGCAAACAGAAGTTTGTAAAAACCACTTTAATTTTTGTAAGAACACAGTTGTGCAGACCCAAACACACAAGTTTCACGCTGTCTGTATCCACGGCAGACTTATTATATTTAGTTTTTAAGGAGTTCAATATAGTAACAAAAAAAATTTCATAGGAATTATTAATTCATAAAATCTCGAAAATTGAACCTCTCTTTTAGTTTTATTATGAAACGATAAAAATACTAATATGAAATATATCCTAACGACAGGGAATGGAAAACAAGTAATTAAAATTGTCCACGTGTCTCTTTTTTAAACACCGAGGGGCACGAAAAAAACCAAACCTGAAATCAGGCGGGAAAGCCGCTCGCAAAAGGTTATCCTTTATGAAAGTTTCATAACAGCTTCTGGGTGTGAGGGCCAACCCTTCGCCACGTGAAGAAGCCCACGCGTCGGTTCCAGACGTCGAACAATCTTCAAGAAAGCATTGTGGGAGCGTCGAGAGTTAATGCGTACTTTCTCTTGCCAGCTGTCGCTTATTTTTGTTGGAGTTGCTTCCTCTGCACCGTCTGATGACGGAAAACAAATAGCCTTAGGCTCCTTAACCGGTAACGTCATACGATGAAATACCGCTATTTTCTTCAGCTTCCATGGCCTGCACCTGTTTCGGCGAGAACCATGGGAAACACATCGCGTTCATTGGTAGCGATCGCTCTGGGGAGAAAGCAAAAAAGATGGCGGTTTCTAGCGATCCAAGTATTCCGGCCACCGTTTCATCGGCTATTGCCCGCGACAGAGGAGCTGTCGAAGAAAGAGAAGGCACGATGGAAAGGAAAACTCAGCAGAACTGACATCGATCATAAAGCCGCGCATTATCCAGTCTGCGGGATGCTTGTAGCTAGCGGCAAGTGGCTGCAGTCCTCTAACGTATTAGTTTGTTCAAGCCTTTTGCAACGGCTTTGTTCACTCGTGATGTGGATGCCCTTGACCTTTAGCTTCATCACGTTGATAACTGAACAATGTTACAACTACCAAACGCGACACGGTGACCAGTGCCTTGTTTACTTCCTACCTCCGCTCGTCAAATAATTGTGAGACTCTAGCGATTTACACCAGTTGTACCGTGTAATGAAGCATCCTTCGCCTACACGACGTCCATCGCGTCAATATTTCGCGTCGACGGAAGATTGATTTCTTTCGCCCGTAATGCCATAGCATTGACGCCGGCAAATTCTGCACGTACTGGCTGAACACTATGATAGTAATTGCGGTACGTTTTCTCAAGTTCACATGTCGAACGCTAGAACTGTGTTGAAACTATACACTGCATATGTGCGCACGTCCGGGTGGCCAGCCAGACCGTCCGACTTGGAGCCCGCATATAAGTCAACCACCAGCGTGGCACGGGCGGGGGGTACCTGTCCTTTCATAGCGTGAAGTTATATGTGTGAGCTATGGGTACGCACTTGGGCGAAGTTCAGCCGATTCTAAAACGTTTTTTTCTTAGATAGTCCGCTAAAGGGGCATCGTCTGCACGTAAATATTTCTGACGCGCAGCCCACTTTGAAAAATGTCTACGATACGTAGAGGTGCGTAAAGTGCGGATCGCGGGGCCTTAAGAAAGCCAAGAATTTGGTAGTTTTGATATTGGTATAACAAAGGCGGAGGGGGCTCGCCGGACGGGGTTTGGGTATTTTAGGGGTTGCGGACCTGGAAAGGTTCGCGCAAGTCTGGAATAGAGCACAAAAGTATAGGAGAACGCTTAAGCTTCGCCTTTAAAAGTGGAATGTCGATAGCTAAACGTATTAATCTCGGCTGGTTCCCAAGAGTTACAAGCGTGTCTGCGTGGATTAGTCGGTAGCATGTTTCGCTCGCAACCGCAGGGTCGTGGGTTTCAATCCCGCCTCCGCCTAATATTTTTTTTCTTCAGGTAAAATTAATTACTTTATGAACTGAAATTATTTTAGACAAGCGGCGACCTTTCAGTCGCATTACATGCCATGTTTTAATCACTTGCATTCCACGCGTGACGTCGCGCTTCACGTGAACGTCGTGTTTTGTTTGAAATTCCCGCGCAAAAGCCTGTCGCTGTGTCGTCACAGACATTCGAACAGTCCTGAATTTTCCCGTCCCACCGACGCCGACGCTGGCTTTCCTGCTAAAAATGCTAAACTTTGAAATATCTCTTAGTAGAGCACCATACAAAGAAAACATTCGTTGCTTAAACAAAAAATAACTCTCCAGTTGTAAATTGCTCTGTAATTTGGAGACGAGCATCTAATACGCAAGTATTTTCTTCTTTAGTCCGGCCAGGAGAAACGCAAACATCAAATATAGCCCGAGAATATTACTCAAGCCTCGTGTTCTTCATTCGTCATTGTACTAAAAATAAAACTAAGAATTAAGCGTGGCTATACGACACATTTTATTCTAAAAAATCACTTTATATACCGAGTAATATTGGTTTCTTCTTGGCAAAGGCGTGACACCGTAACATAGCAGTCAAAAATCAAGACCGTAGTCTTCCTATACGACGTTCCTGCATTTTTGCACGTCATGGTCGTAAATTCCGGGAAGCTGAATGCGTTGAGGGACGAACGATTGAGAGCATTTCCGTTGCCCCAGTCGCCGATTGCCGGCAAGCAGCCAGAAGCTGAAAGTTGTTTCGTATAGTTTGCAATTTACTTCTCCCTAAGAAGTATGCGTAAGTCATCAAGAATGTGTTTCCTTGTAACAAAAAACCTTTATGGTTACATTAACCTTGAGAGATTCAATCAGCTCGATCCAAGATACGAATCTTTCAAGTGTTTTTTTTTAAGTAACGTAAAAAATAAATAATGTAATAACATCGAATACTAAGATAGATGGAATTCGTATTTCATAATAAATTTTAAACAGCGCAAAAAAAAAAAAAAATTCACCTGCGTAGTGGAAAGAACAAGCAACACCGGCGCTTGTTTTTTTTTTTTTTTTTTATTTTCTGCCTAAAAGAAATGTTGTGTAAACAATTAAGCAAAACATTTGGTTGTAATCATTTTTATCAAGACTCGTGTAAGTCGGGCAGTTCCTCTGTTGACTTTGAGTCATTCAATCCGCTTGTACGGATTGTAGCTTTTCGGGCAAGGATGAAGACGTGCTGAAATAGTTGAAATAAAATGTATTTAACCGCGGATATCCACGCAAAAACAATTCAGGTTCTCAATTTTTCCGTCCTTCCGGCCTCTAGAATACAATCAAGGATTAACTTGCGAGTACTGCATGCCTGACAAGTTTTACGATTCTATCGTAGGTGCCCGCTTTCTAGCGGTTTCTTACGGTTATCGTATTGAGAACAATATTTGTACAATTTCTTATAATTCCTTTGTAAAAAAAAATGTAAACTGTTTTTGTTTGAGCTGCATCTCGCCAGTTTGCAATTCGGTATTGGCCACATTGATACATCGACTTGTATGCTAGGGGGTGCAAGCTACCGCTCGTTATAAGGGGTATAGCCGCTAACACCCATCCACCTATCCGAATCCAAAATAACTTTTCAAATTCAAATTCAAATTCGTTTATTTTTGACACAAACGGTACATTTGTGACAGGGGGGCTGGAAAAAAAACTTGCAGGTCTGCAGCTTGACGAGTCCCAGCGCCCCAGAACAAGGTAAGAGCGGCACCGGCACACAGAGACAAAAAAGAACGAATATGAGCGCACATACATAGGCATAAACATATACAGAGGATAAACACGAGAAAAACATAAAGAATTCAACTTCGCAATCAGCAGTATACAAAAAAGTGGTGGTTACTTATTATAAAGCTTCTTGAATGGAATAATGACTAACGGAGTGTATTTCAATATCACGGGAAAACAGGGTGTTTAATAAAAGTGGTAACTGGTGGCGATATCTTTGCTTGTGTTTAGGAAATCCTTTCTGTTTAGGAAATCTTCCTTGTGGCAATTTTGGTTGTGACGCACGTCGTGCATTGTGTTACCGGAACTTTTGCGCATGATCCCTTGAAACCACCTTTACAACAAGATGTCGGGGCAGAAACTACTTTCAAGTGTTCATTCCCAGTTATTCGATCGACTTTCTATTTATCAAGACGTCGCGCAAGGGCGAGAGGTATGAATTTTGTAGTTTGTGCTCCTGCGATGTCAACAATTCGCACGCTGGTCGCCGGGACATTCTCTGTCATCTCTGTACTAAAAAGCACAATGACTCTGCGAAACTGGTTGAAACCAGCAAGATGTTTGGAGGGTACTTAAAAGCCGATCAACGGACCACAAAACTATCCGAGCAGAATTCCTTTTGACGGCATTTTTGTTGAACAGAACGGGCCGTTAACGGCGGCTGATCCCAGCGGAGACCTCTTTCAGAAAATGTTCCCAGGCTCAAAGGGAAGCTACTACCTACGCTTGTGCTCGAACCAAGACAGCGTCGATAATGAAGGGAATGGCTGAAAAAGAGATCGGCGATGTTGTTACTAGTTACAGGAATGTGAAACTGACGCGAGCAAATAGAATGAAAATGATGCCAAGCTTTATCCCATTATACTCACGTTTTGTGACTAAGTTTTGAAGAATAAAACAGTTTTCGTATTTCTTCACAGAATTGTAGTGTTTTTCGGCGTCCCCTGTAGTATTTTTAACATTGTAGGGTTGGCAGGTCTGGAGACTGATTATTTTTCCTTCAAGAGCTATATGTAAATCACGAAATGCCAACTTTTGAAATCATTTGGAGGATAATTGATACTTGAAGTAGCGATCTAAAATATTTTGGTAGGTATTCCTTACCCTAAATAATGAATGTAACATTATTAAGCATGCAACAAAACGAATAGTACGACAATTTATTTTTATTATTTGTGCTTTTGATTGGTGGCTTGGACTGCTGAGATCCCGGAATATCGGGATGACGTCACGAAGCAGGGGGGAGGGGGGGAAACTATGGCGGACTCGGGCTTTGTTTTTGGTTTTTCGGTTTCACCTGACAACACTGGAACCAAATTGTTAAACAATTACTAGAATTAGGCTTCACTGCGGCATGCTTGCTTGGTCGATTCGTGTGGTGTTTGGCTTCCGTCTGGCACTTCGGTGGTTATGTGGCAAAGCAATAAAAAGCTATACAAAAACAAAGAATTCATTTTGACACTAACTATTATCGCCTTGAAGCTTAACCTCATAAGGCCCAGGTTGCGCACCTTTGACTGTCAAAATTCGGCAGAGCTAAAGCTCGTTTACACACGATTGTTGCGCCACGTTGCCTCGTGCAGCGGAGTGCCTCGAATCCCATTGGCCCGTCATAAGGGTCTTCATAGCAACAGCTAGACTCACGCAGTTTTAACGCAGTGAAACGCGAGAGTTTGAACAAGCCATTAAAAGATTTTTCTTCTTTTTTTTTCTGGCGTGCTGCCTGCGAATATGGGAGAATGACTAAACCTGGGTTCACCGTCCCAGGCAGCGCAGTATATTGAGTCGATATTTGCGTCAAACCGGAAATATTGAGTCTATACCTTTTTCACCCAGCCGATATCCTTTAAGTATCGGATGGGTCGCCTCGACGTCATCCTGACACCTTGTACCCGCCGCCGTTTTCGTTTGAATATCGAGAGTGTCCTTCGTGAATTCGCTACGCTGACGAGGTGCTTCGATTTTTGACTGACTCAAAACCGACTTTGAAAAAAGAAAACAAGAATGAATTAAGCAAAACAGAACCTCTGCACTTTCAGCCAAGAAAGGCAGACAAACGAGCGAAGGGAGATTAGCTTCGTTGTTCGCCTCCCTCGAACCCCACGTTTTGTTAAACCTCCCCACCTTCTTTTGGGTCTTCATGTGGCTGTGAGCGAGCGCAGCGGCCGCTTCAAGCAAATCAGACAAGTGGAATGAAACACGGGACCGCACTCCGTAGAACAAAAACGCTTGAACGAAAGCTTGTCACCTGACTCGTTCTGACGCGCCGATGGGCTCACTGAGGTCGTAGTCTTCGCCATTTGCCAAGTGATGGCGACGGATATAAGGGGCCACAGGGATCCGGTGAAAATGGTCCCGGTCAAAATGGTCCCGGACAAAATGGTCCCGGACAAAAGGGTCCCGGACAAAATGGTCCCGAACAGAATGGTCCCATCTGCCAGCCCGGACAAAATGGTCCCAGCGTGGCATTATTTATTTGCCTTTTGCAGGTTTTTTTGTTTTTTTTTGCATTTTCTATTCTTGATGGATATTAGCAGCGGCTTGTAACTCTGTGCACAGGACGTTTTAAGGGGTGTGGGTCATATCAATACATTTTCGTATTAGGCCTTCGCTTCAGCAGCGTCGACTTCTTGTCTCTTAAGTGGTCTATGTAATAAATACGCTCATAATTGCGAAATCAAGTTTTGATTTCTTTAATATAGAATGTTCAGACAGAGCGATGCTGTTTCTGAAAAATAGAACACGCGGTGGTATGACATATTCATTGAAAAAAACCACGTCAAGAATCTGTAGTACGTGTATGATAATGATTTTCATTTCGAATATCGTTTTAAAGCTCGGTAGCGCTACTTTGAAAACAGGTTCTGGCGATGGAAAGATATTGATTACACACGTGGAATATATCTGTAGAAATCAAGAACCTTTGAGAAATAGAGCTACATGGTATAGATAGAAGGGATTTAAAATTTGTTTCAAATGATTATGATGAAAATGTTGATATTATCCTTGATCGTGTGTCAAAATAAAAGTACCAAACCATTTTGTCCTACTAAGAGCGCTAAAAGTATTAGTAAATTTACCTGGGACTATTTTGTCCGGGTTGGCAGTTGGGACCTTTTTGTCCGGGACCATTTTGACCGGGACTATTCTGACCGGGACCATTTTGTCCTACACCCTGGGCCACGAACGGCCGGTTTCCAAAATGCGCTCTTTAGTGTTGTGCTGCTCTTTTTGCGTTTGCAGTCGAGCTGCGGGTTTTCGTCGTGAACGGCCAGATTACGTTCATGCTAATTTTTGGCTAACATTTGTTGGTACACTTGGTAAGATGGCCGTCTTCGGATTGCGGGTCCCACGCGGTGGAACTATACAGTAGCGGAACCACGGGGAACTGTGTCGACGTTCTAGACGTTATGGAAATCGTCGGAACTGCGTCATAGACAAGCAGGCTTTGCTGCCGGCTACCTGGGTGCCTTCCATGCTGAGCTCGGTTCTGTTTTCCGATACCGAGTGCCAACCGGCAATCGACGAGGTTTTGTATTTCTGCGTGTCACCCACATGGCAGCAACATCGTGATGGCAGTGTTGTGCGTTGTGAACAGAAGACTGTAATTATCGCCGATGAGAAAGAGTTCTCGCGTATCAGTGGTGTAACAACAAGATGAGATGACGTAAACTGTCGGGCATTGATGCCGCTGATCGGGCCTTGATCGGAGGGGGCAGGTGTCGCAGGTTGACATTCCGCTTTATATTAAAGAGTTTAAGACCACTTGAGGGTTAGGTGCAATTGATCGACGTGCGGATAGTCATGTTGGAACGCTGGTCTGAACAGTAAGCTCTTATCGTACTGTGACCAATGTGACTGTCGGTTGTCTCCTCCCCGAGAGCGATTGCGCTCTGGGGAAAGGACTGAACAGTACGAAATTATGACGGAAAGTACTTATGTTTACAGTGTGGAAGTTTAGCATTAAAAAACAATAGTAGGTAAAATCGAAAAAAAAGAAGCTACCCTTTATTTTGCTGTTTAAATATACTACAGTTCCAGGAGAAACTGCCCTCCAAGTGGCGTGCTGGGATGAGCGCTATAAGTTTTAGGGCTCGCCACGGCGTAGCTCCGTACACCTAACACCTGCCGCAAGTCGCGGCTTTGAGTGCATTCAAGTTGATCGAAAAGCGATTTCTCAGCATGTGAAGCATCACTTCCAGCTGAGTGAATATCCGCTCTACAGAGATTAATTCAATACGGCAATTGCAGCCGTGCGCGAACTGCACAAATAGAAAAACAAACACTATACCCTCCGGGCGGCCACTCCGGCGCCACCGTCGCTTGCGCTCCCCAGCGCCGCCCGTGGTCGACCTAAGAACGATTGGTATGTTCCCATCTGAAAATGGCGGCTCGCACGTGCGATCCGACGGTGCTCTTTGGCGGCTTCAGAAGGATTGACGAGATCGCAGAATATTTCAAAGAAAAGTCACTGAAGTTAGGGGAGCAACTTTATGCGGGCCGTCACGTGTTTGGCGTGAAAGAAGAAGTCCTTCATTCCACAGCTCCCAGCGAAGTTGTAGGGAAATGCCTCGCGCAGATGAAGTCTGCTGTTTACAACGTCCGGCTTCAGGTGAGCGTGCCACCCGGTTCGGTTTCGCGTACCCCCCCCCCCCCCCCCCCCCTCCACTCCTCATTTGTTGTTGTTCTGATTTTTCGGTTCAACCGTGCATAACACACTTTTTTTTTTTTTTTTTGCTACGGCAGCTTTCAGCGCACCCGAGACTCATCGTGGGCGCGAGCTGCACCTGCAAGGCTGGCGTGCGTGGGTGGTGCAAACATGGAGCAGTGTGTCTCTGCCGTCACATTGCATATCTTTGCAGTTGTGTCTCTGTCGTCACATTGCATCTCGCCTTGTACGACGAAGGGAAGATCGTGGGGATGTAAGCGGGGTGCTGAGCGATGGAGCTTTTTTTGTTTCCTTCGAAGTGGCAGCTGCAAATCCTGGCCTGCCCATTCGCGGGTTCCCAGGAGTCTCCGTCTCCGCTGTACACAAAAATGCAGTGTCTAACTGTACCAGCGAGAAACAATTCTGTATCATGGAGAGCAAACAAAAACCGAGAAGCGACAAAAAAAAAAAAAAAGGTTTCCTTACGTTGCGCGTTGCACCGCTGCAACTCATTTCCGTCGACGCTCTGCCTCGTACGGCTTTGCTGGAAAGCGGCAAAACTCAACCACTGGGAGCTTCCCAGCTGTGTTTCCGTAGCTGTTGTGGCAGTCGTAAACACAGCAATAAACAGAAGTGCGCTTTTTCGACTGCGTTGTTGCGGACGACATAACGAAAGCAGCCGGGTACGCCTGCACTTTACGCCTGGCAAGCCTAACGCGAAAGCAGTCGGGAAGGGCGGTAACCGCGGTAACATACCAATAGTTTTTATTTCGACGGACAGATGGCGCCACGGGTTTTTTCAAAACACCAGCGCCCGGAGCGTATAATAGAAATACTGGTTACGACGTGCCGTGCGGGGAAACAAACTCATGGCTTGGAACCGCATTGGAGCGGCTTGATTTATTGACTTTCGAATAATTACGGCATGATCGAGCGTTTTCGTTTTAAGAAATTCATCCCCTGAGCCATTCAAAACACTCAGAGGTATGACATTGCTGAAAAAAAATCAACATGCTGGGAATATTTTTTACTGCTTAGGCAGTCACCGAGACATTCCGTATGTTCAAAACGACCAGTATAAAAGACGGAAAAGCAGAACTCGAGTGTAGTGATCGGGTTGGTGTGCCGTTGTATTGATGTTTGTATGTGCATGTCTATGTATGCGCTCAATGCATGTTCACCTGATGCTTGTAGTATGCGTAGTGCGTCTACATTTGCGTGTATAATAGAGGTTCCCAAGAACCCGAAGCGCATACGTGGCGTAAAGAAATAAAAAAAAAAAATGTGTAGAACATGTATCGGACGGTACCTAGCGCCACCTAGCCTAGCTACTTGCAATTGCTCTGCATGACCCTTCCATCTGGCGGCAAACGATATAACCTTCTTTCACGCTACGCTATAGACAGCGGCTTCCAGTTTGTTCTTTTGGGAGCGGCTTTAGACTTAGCGGATTGAGTTTGCCCTTCTCCGTGATGTGCGGTTGACGAAGGAATTGTGACTCGAGGAACAGAAAAAATAAGACGTAAAGTGCGCAAAGTAACTGGGTATCGGTTGTCTCCGTTTAGCATCGCAGTGCTGTCGACGAGAACACTGAGTAACTGCTTTTGAAACGCAAGTTTCTGTACCTGCGGGGGGAATCGGGCTTTGGAAATAAACACAGTTCGCGGAAAGCTCGTGTTACGCGTTTATGTGCTGCTCCTCTCGTCCCGTGCAAGAGACGTAGCGTCCTCGTTAAGCCTCAATGAGGTCGATTTGCTGTATTCGGGGCCGCCATAATGAGATGTAGGCGATGGAGGAACATTGCTCCCCTGCTTAAGGGACGAAAGTTTCTCCCTTTCTAAAGGAACATATAGGTTACAAAACTGTTCCTCTTCTTAGGGAGGACTACCGATACCCTTTGTTCTAAGAGTGCAGCAGAGAAGTATCACTTTTGTAAATGTGTTGACAACAAGCTGTGTTTAATGATAGTGGGTAAATAAACTTCTCGGAGCGATCGAGAGGAGTTCCGTTTGTCCGCGTACGCGTGCGAGGCGCGCCCTACCTCGGCAATTCACGTGCAGGCCAATACTGCCGATATTTCCGATACATAGAGGGCCCATAAGCGGTGTCCGGTCGATACAGAGCAGCCGCGTATGTGGCATCTGGCCGATACCTGGCCGACAGTACTCGCACAATATCCTGCCGACACTTGGCCGGTGGCGAAAAGGCGGTACGCTAATAACTGCCCGATCTCGGGATGTGGTGCAAACCCGCACATTTCACCAATATTGGGGCCGATTTTCGCCGGACACTGGCACGACAATGGCCGTGTATCGCTGTGCTGCTTGAGTCGGATACGTATCAAGCGTTCTCGCAATTCAAAGTAAAAACAAATAAAACAGGCCAGCGCACACGACATATACCGACGGGAACACTTGCTAGTATAATGACACAACGCTAGCAGTCATGTGCTATGAGTAAGAGGCAACCGAACCTGCTAACGCCATCCGAAAAAAAAAAAATCTTACACATTTTATAGGTTAAAAGGCGCGAACAAACAGGACGAAAAAAGCGACACGTACGACACGGACAGGAGCCAACTTCCAACTGATTTATTGAAACACGAATCATCGTCAAACTCGATCCCAATCGCCTAAACACATGAAACTGAGAAAAATTCCTAACTCTCATTTCACATATCCTTCAAGAAACACAATTTCTTTGGTTAACAGATAAAGAGATGGCATGCTTACGCCGCTGTCAGCCGCTTTGTGGATACAGAAAGCCTCGATTAGTTCTCTTTCCATTTTTTTCCATTTTTTCATTCCCTTTCTTGATAGACCTTGTGGGCTCAAACAAAGGTTCGCACCCACATCGTTTGCAGTGCTCCGCAAGATGCCCGCCCAAACTATTGCGTACGGCTAGCTTATGTTCGCGCGCTCTTTCATTAAAGCATCGGCCGGTCTGACCGATGTAAACTTGGCCGCAACTAAAAGAAATTTCATACACCACCTTAGTCACACATTCGGTGTGTCGTGTTACATGTTTCTTTGAGCACACTACATACTTTTGTTTTGTCGTCATCGTGGATCATATCTTTGAATGTTTGCACGGGGCTGAGAAGACGACGTTAACCCTGTGTCTAACAGCCATCATTTTTAAATTGTGTGTGCGCCTTTTAACCTTTTAATCGATATGAACCAACTAGCCCCAACCAAAGTTTTATTACATTTTATAGATGATCATTCTTTCCTCAAACTTGAAATTGCAATCCACGTTGAAAGCCTTTCTCTTTCGCAACTAAATGCGGGTGCGTCTTGTTTCAGCTGCAGGATTCATCGCACGTTCGTGGAACGTCGATTCAAAAACAGCATTTGCCATAAAATTCCCGACAACTATCTGTTTTGCAATCTATGAATTGCGCAGTTAACACGGAAAGGTTGCCTTACTGTTCGCATATAGACGTGACAAAAATAGTGCTTTTATTGATTTATTGATTCTACTAAAGCCATACAACCGTAGTCGCGCATCGAAAAGGCACGCTATCTAAATGAAGCGTTTTGCGTGTTCGTTCGCCTTAGTTAGGCATGCAATGTTTAATTACGATAATAAATATTATATAGTGCACATTTTCGAATTTTCACCGATTAGTCGGTGACCATATGTTTAGTCAATATTAGTTAATCGCTTAGCTAATATAATGTGCAGGCATATAGAGTCATTAAAAAAAATATTGCAAAGTTCTAGACCGAACTTAGAACGCTTTCCGCATTTTCCACGAGCTGAAGGGGTCACGTCAGCGCCTTTCAAAATGACTGTCATGTGTGTGATCAACGTGGAACAGCAGAATGCGGACAGGTTTGGGATGCCCAAGTGATTCACATTATGTTAGCTATGAGCGTCATTAAACCTTAGCAATATTATTTTATTTAAGAGAAACGTTCGCGACAATATTTCTGTTGAAATCTATCACCCCAGAACTAGAGAACGTGATTGCCACACGGCGGTCCCACCATAGTTGGAACTTGCTGGTGTTTCCAATCCTTAACCATACAAAAGTGCAACGTTGAAACAGAGGTATTTTATTTGTTTGTTTGCTGGGCATACATTCATACATTCTAATTCTATAGACTAACGATAGAAGTAGACAGAAAAAATGGAAGACCTTTACAATTCCAGTAATGCGAAATTGGAGCGCCGCTCTTGAGGAGGAGGAGGGGAATGAATGTCCCTCCTCCTCTTGCGTACCCTTTCCTCCTCCCCTTTTCCTGTCCTCCTCCTCCTCCTATAATTCAGTTTCCCCGCTAAATTTAGCGGGAAAAATGTCATCGCATCACTTGGTGTCACGTCACCTATGAACAAATTCAATTTCTCCGCTAGATTTAGCGGGGAAATTGACGTCATGTGACCGCAACGCCAATTCAATTTTCTGCTAGAAACTGAATTTCCCCGCTAAATTTAGCGGAGAATTTAATTGGTGTTGGTGTAACGTAGCGGGTGTTTTTTTATTTCCTAACTTACACCCTTCTTACATTTTTTTACACGATTATGGGTGTTACAATCTTTAATGTGTGCCTCGTTGCATCACTGGAAAAATATTTTGAAAATCACGTTATCCAGAATGTACCGCATCACTTGTTACTTGGGCAGTGGACTGCCTCCATTCCTGGTCGATCTTCTATTCTTGAGAGAGAAAGTATTCAAGAGAGCCAAACTCAGAAGTGCTGACAAGCACACAGTTACCATGTCGCCTGCTACGCACCTCGCCGTAACCGCTGGTACTACACTGTACGATAGTTACCACACGACCGCACGGCGTGCAATCGTAGCACACATTTGTCAAAGGAAAAGCTTTTCCATAAATGAGAGAATATTTGTTATGACAATGGCCACACAAATATAATGTGAGGAAATTCTTTTTTTTTTCTTACAAATGTAGACGCAACAGCGTGGTCTTTTCCGCCGTGTAAGAAACTCGGTGTGCTTGCGCGCATAAACCACGTCTAATTACGCGTAAACAAAACATTACGAACTGTTTACAACTTTCGATTGAGCACTGCCAATAAAATGACATTTTCTGTGCACAAAAAACTTCGTCACCGAGAGCGCGATTGCTTTCCGAAAATGTGCAACTAAATCAAAAAGCGCTCGAGGAAATGTCGGCCGTCGGCTGACATTTGCGCCGTTGAACATCGCAACTGAATTTATCAACTAACGTGGCTCACTTTGCGTATCTATGGCAACTAATTTGACAGGAAGTTCGGAAATGAGTGCAGATGAAACGTATGAAACGTGAAACGTTGTCCTGACCGCTTGCGTGCATTCCCAACAGTCAGCGTAAGCAGGTTTGCGTTGTTTTGCATTTTACTAAGATAGGCAATGATTAACACCAATATTAGTTTTATGCGCTAAGTTTGTGCCCAACATAAGTGATTTCTACCATGCCGGCAGTTTTGATGTCAGCCTTTTCGTTGAATGTGAAAAAAGCATAATGGCGGCGATTGCTCCTCAGTGCAGCTTCGTCGGCCTCTGTGTAATAAATACACAAAGTGCCTTCCGCACTTCTCGTAAGTTGATAATTAACTTTATGAATAATCGTTAAGGCAGTTTCGGTTATTGCCCTCGTCTGCCAAAAGGTTTGATTGTTTTAATAACTGACGGTGCCACATTTATTTGGCCGTTCCAAAACGATGAAATACACAAGTTCAAAAAATAGTTTTCATGTTTGGCGTGGCCTGGATTTATTTTGTTCGATGATCGACTGCTGCACAGAACAATCAAAAGCTGGCTTTACGACCATGCTCCTTTGCCATTATAACGCTTTAGAATAGGGGTTCCCAGAGCTGGGGGGCCCCAAAGAAATAGGGGCTCACAACTGCGCATGAGACGAATATAAACTGCGTTTTGGGTTTTGGGTTGGCACTTGCCCTTGACGCAAAACTCGAGGAAGAGCGTGCGGCCCCTATTTGCTCGGGGCCCGGTTGCGTCGGCAAACATAGCGGCGCCCTTTCAGCTCGCTTCGGAGCCGTCATGGTTGCTGCACTATTAGCCACGTTCATTACGAGTGAATGATGCAGCCGGATTTCGCTTCGCCTAATCTCGCTCAAATCTCAAAGAAGGAGCGGTGCGCTTGTCCTATTTTAAAGATTGTCTTCCGACTCCGGTGTTTCTAAGCCGAAAGAGACGCGCCAACCGTTGACATGCCAACGTCTCGCTACTGCGAGACTGAATGTATTTCGTTCGTGCCACGTTAAAGGCCGACGACCAGACTCGAGATTCTGCAAGGCAGAAGATCCTTCTCACCATAGGGAGGGGGAAACAGGCAACAGTGGACAGGGTAGAAGGGGGGAGAGGAGGAAGCGAGGGTAAAGTTGAAAGCGCGAACTGGTCGTCGGCCTTTAAATGTAGCGTGAAAACAACCCTTGAAAGGAATTTAAGTCGCCGAGCTATGATCCAAATCAGAGTTTTATGCCGAAATCTTCCGCGACCGACGCTCAACGCGGCACATGAACAGCAAAAGCAGTCCGAGAATGAGCACAGAATTGGAGCGCTACGGATTGGATTGTTTTTGGACAAAAACAGCTATCAATATTTATACTGATTTTATATTCTTTTGTTTTAGTCGGGTTGATTTGATTTCGCCTTAACTATTATTTATAAAGAAAAAAATACTTACTGAGCGCATATGTTCACATTTTTTTATATCTATATTTTTTATATCACCTTGTTAACCCCATTGGCGCTGCAAGTGAGAAAAGTAAGCACGCTGCGCTGCGTTTTTAAAATGTTAAAATCCCTATTCTATAAATTTATATCCCGGTAGCGCCAATCTTGTTTTGTTTGTGTTTCCCAGTTTTTTAGGGGCACCAAAACGTTGGAACCCTCTATTTTATAACTCTTTATAAGATCGTTACTCGTACGTGTCGTTTGTTGTCAGTGGAGCCGCTACTGAACGCGTCCATTGCCCACAAAATGATATCTGAAGCATGTGGAATTTCACCTGTGTCCGGGGCATTACAATGCCGCTAGAACAAGGTAGTTCTAATGCCTCCGTCATTTCAAAGCACCTTTTATTACAGTGATAAACCAGGAACAAATGTATAACAAAAATTATTATAAACGTCGGTAGCGATGAAAATAAAATTTTAAAGAAAATCAGCTAAATGAAAGCTCGCGAAATATAGCTTTTTTTGTGTGTGTGTAAAGCTGGAAAGTGCCAAATTCTCTCGTATAACTTGTTCTATGTCAATAAAGCTCATATTATTATGAGATTGCGCTTATCAATATATTTTAAAGTCATTATTGCAGAGCTCCTGCAGCTCTTATCAAGCCACTTAAAAAGACCTTGTGCGAGTGCCTGTGCTGAAAGGTTTATGGTAGATTGCACAAATATAAATTTGCCATTTTGTTTTCTTGTTAGTTTGACATGATGTCGTGTACCTGTTAACTTTGCTGGGCCGCGCGAATTTTGAAGATGCTTGTTGCGCCTAGAACATATCTTCGAAGCCGGGTCTTTGAAGAAGGATATGTTGTCTTACAACATGTAAACATGCGCTTTTAATGCAATTTGGACGGCCTGCAAAAATCGATTTCTCAACGTATCGCGCAGCGATCTACTGTCGAGGTGCAAGCGGGTGGTGGAAATTTTAACTCGACAAATTAAGAAATAAATTTACCTCGTTGTAAAGAAGGAAAAACAACAGAAACATGTTCTGGGCAATCTACGCCGCCACTTCGCAGATAAAGCGCGCGTTGTGGGAAGTGCTGCCGACAGATAGCGTATACGCCATGTCAAGGGAGCGTAGAGAGCCTAGGGAGCGTCAGCCGATTCGGGTTATTACAGCAAGCGATTTTGAAAGAACCACAATCGGCCGGCACTCCCTCAACGCAGAGTACGCATCACTTCCCACTTCACGTGCATTGTCTGCAAAGTGGCGGCGTAGACTGCCTAAAACATGTTTTTTTATTCTTCTTTTGAACGAGGTAAGTTAATTTCTTGATTTTTTTTTCACCGTTTAATTCCAACCCTGCTTGCACCTCTCTAGGGAATTGCAGCGAGACACGTTGAGAAACATCTTTGGCGCGCAATTTAAGTGCCTTAAAAGCGTTAGATTGCATGCTCTAAAACCAAGCTCTAAAACAATCTAGTCGTAAAAAGACTATTAGGGGTCCTTCGCTCGTCCATATTTTTAATCCCAATAAGTTATTTCAAGCACTCCTAAAAGGGTCATTCGTGAAAAACCTGTAAAGGTTTCTTTTTAAGCTCCTTTTTTGATGCGATAGGTTTTTTATCGCCCAGGTACCTTTCTAGTGCGTCAGGAAGCGATAATGCTTAAGGCGAAACCGTTCTTCAGGAGCTGAAAAATTTCTTGGGGCGTCAAAGAACCTTTCAAGAACAATTTTTATTTTGGAGTGTATGAAACCGAGGGTCCTAAATTCCTTAGTCCGCAATGAACCGCGGATACGTTTCCAGTTCACAACTCTGATTCTGAATTTACAGAAACAGACATTGAAGAAAACGGGATATACACAAATAAATAAAGATCAGAAATAGTTTTCAGAAAAAGGTTCAGAGTGATTATACTGATGCTTTGAAAATTTGAAAACAGCACCTGTGCACTTTTTACTCTCATAAATAACTTGAAAAAAGGAAAGTCACTGCTTTTGGTTCAGCGGGGTAGTTAATTGAAACACAACTCATAAGGCGCTTATTTCTTTTCCCAACGGATGAACGTTTTTAATACGACAGATTCGGAGCTGTGACGAAGGCTGCCTACAGAATCACATATACAAAAACCGGAAGTAACAAACAAAACAAATATTTTGGAACCCATAACTGTGTAACGACCACACGAATCATGATTGATTCCATGTTGACGAAGAAAAAAATTTTAGAACTATATTTATGGCGCTATACGAATTTGTAGTCGGCGCCCGCGGGCGCCGCGGAGAAGTGGCCCTTATTTATCACGTGACTGGACCTTATTTATCACGTGGTGCTTGCACTCTTTCGGAAGCTTCCTATGGCCTCTTAAAGTAGCTTATTTATCTTTGTTTGAAGCATAACAAAAAAACTAAGATTGATAAGCAACTTTTAGAACCCAAAGGAAACTCCTGAAAATGTGCAAGCAGACGTCAGAGATCTGTGCGCCGGTCAGATGACGGCGGCGGCGCCCCGAAGCAGATGAACTTGTGCGGCGGCGGCGACGGCAGCGTGGAGAAACGCGTTGAAGCGGCGTCGTACAATGCTCAGCGTGCGGCGGCGGCGTGACTTTGTGGCGGCGGCGACGCAGCGCGGCGGCGCACAGGCCTACCACGTGACCAGTGGCGACTCCCGCGGGCGCAAACTACAAATTCGTATAGCGCCGTAAATATAGCTTTAAACATTTTTTTCTTCGTTGTAAAATCGTTTTATGGTATCCTTTTTCCATCTAAGCTGTTTAAAAATTTTTTTTTGCACGTGTCCTTTAAAGGGGCTATGAAACGACTTTTGGGCTGGGATAAATGACTTTATATTGGTGTTTTACAAATAGCATATCGTTTATTGGGCCAAAAGAGAGAAGTTAGAAAGTCAAAAGTCAAATTTTTCTTTTTGGTACGAAAATTTTAAAATACCGCCGGCTATTTCGTACCTCCTTCCATCCGAAAGCTCTCTTCCTTTTCACTGTGATACATCAGCAGTACCCAAAGCGCGTCCCCTGGCTCAAACGCACGTCCCACGACACCGGACCTCACTTATTCCCTTCACCCCTAAGCTGACAGTGAAGTGGAAGCTATGTGGTTGCCGAACCAATCAGCCGCTTCCGTTTCATCACCTGACCTCCTTCTCAGCGCCTGGGTATGCACGAGGGAGCGCGACCATGTGGCAAACGTATAGCTGGCCCAAGGAGCACGTAGCTTCCACAGCACTCTCAGCTTACGAGGGTACGGGGTGGGAAAAGCAACTTTTGTCCGAGTTTCGAGCGACGGGCTAATCTTCTAGGAAAAGAATGGCACTGTTCGGGTACGCAAACGAGGGTACGAGAGAAAGCAAAATCCCTCCTCTCCGTCTTCTTGAACTGTTTGGTACAATGCGCGATTGGTAAGTTAGGTAGGAAAGCTAAGCAGGAAAAGGTTGAAAAATCGTTTTATGACCCTTTTAAGCATGGTTCGGAAGTTTACGTTAAAGCATTATTATGTCGTCGTTACGATGCTTATGACTGTTTATGACTGCTTACGACTGCATAGTACTACGGGTTGCCATGGCGGTCAACGTCCGAGCAGCGGGTCGTTCTAAAACGCAAGGAACCGTAGCGTATTTGGTCAAACTCAAACACAAATGACAGATCCAGCTTGTTGGGTCAGGCTTTGTGCACGACAATGAAATTAGTAGGTCAAACAGATTTGCGACTTTTATTGGGGAAAAGTAAGCTCATCTTCAAATAATGCTTTTAGTGTCAGTGTTAGCAGAATATAGAAATTTCTTATAACTTTTTTGTGTGCTTAGTTTGACGAAATATTGTTTTACTGCCTTAAGTGCAGCACTTCTTGCAAATGTTCAAATAACTCTTTATATCCCTAAGTGATTTCCAAAGCACTCTTAAGCGGTCCACCTATAACCGAGAGCGTCAATAAATATAAACCAGTCAGAGGGGCAAGATAAATGTTTATTTCCATTTATTTAGCACTCAATTCTGCGTCCGTTGTTGAACCTCGAGCCACAACAGTCGCTTCAGTGTCTTTAGTCTTTGCAGCGCTCTGAATCATACGTTATTTGCTTATAGCCACGCGAACACAAGAGGTCGAATACAAAGTCACAACAGCTCAACTCCTCTTCCACAACAGTTTTATACACCCAAAGTTCGCAGGCTTTGAATGATTCTACAAAAAAAATGGAACAATGAATTATAAAGATTATTTCTGGCAAACTGATTTTCGGTTATTTTAGTATTTAACATGTCCATAAACAAGGACAGGTTGAACATTTATTTTTGAGTTGCTGGACTGTTTGGCATCGTGCTCCGTAAAGCGAGGGAAATCTTGCTTTCATTAAACTATATCTATTTTGTATTTATTAAGAGTCTTATTTAAAACGTTCTAAGTGTATATTTTTACACATGCCTTTTTTTTTAAGAATCTAAATGATGTGCAGATTTATTTAACAAATATAAACGTGATACCTCGCAGCCCAGTCTTGAGCACATGCGTTTTCATAAAGAAAAAAATACTCCTCCAAGATGAGATTATAGAAAGTTTCTGTCCTCTTCCCTTATTTCATAACTTAAGCTCTTGTCGATGTTGAGACGTCCTATATTGCGTGGTTTGTAAGACATGGTTGACGCCGCACGCTCAAAACCATCGATTAACATTTATAAACCAATAAAAAAACGAAACTTAAAAAAAAAATTATTTCATATGCGCAAGCTTGAAAATGGCGAAAATCATCTCGTTGAAGCTGCTACTGTCAGTTGGTACCACAAACGCCCGTAACTGCACTATCTGCTTTCAGGTGTTCACCTCAAACAAGTGTTCATGGTTTTGCTTGTGAGAAGGAGCGTCAACCAGAATTATTCAGTTTTTTTTTTTTTTTTTTTGTTTATTCCTGTGCATAGGTCAAAACAGTTCCACACAGATGGATGGACGCCACTTTGTATGTCTACCAATCTCTGTTAGTTTTAACACGATGGCAACCAGACTAAATCTAAAGGTGCTTGTCGTAGCTCTCACATATACAAGAAAAATATCAGTGTAATTTTACCGGTGAATTTTACCGATTTACCGGTCGCACTACGCGAAGGTTGCATTACACGAGTAGTGCAACCTTCGAGCAAAAGTTTCAGTTTCATTCGTCTTGGTGACCGTTTTTCAGGTTTGCACTACCACTTGAAAGGATAGTAAGAATACGTACATAACCGAGATACTAACCATCACTGCAGTTATCCTTCCGTATGACTGCACATGTTTTGTCAGCGAATGCAAACGGATACAACTCACTTTCATTCTCTAGAAACAAACAAGTGCCGAAAGAATTAGTAATAGTGGCCTGTTAACATGAATTCTCAACGAACAATTAAAAATAAAGAATCAAGTCATTTTGCATGCCTGATGTTTTTTATTCAATCTTTTTAACGGAAAACTCAGTTACTTTCTCAATCAATTTTTTTTTCCTCAGTAGGTCGACATGGCCCGGACACTATTCTGACAATTTAAAATAACTACTTTAAAATACGAAATTCGTTGATTACATTTCAGCTGTTTTCCCCATGTCGTTCCGCTTTCCCAGACATTAATTCTGTAAAATCCTTCTCCTGAGAAATAAAATATTTAGAAGAGTAAGGACATGTACATTGTTTTACAGCGAAGTTGTTATATCCTAGAATCCGTAAAAAACCTGTCCATGTTTGATAACAAAAAAACTCTCGTTCAAACAGGGATCCTTCTTTCCAAATGGTCGTGGCAAGTATAAATAAAAAAAGGGGGCAACCCGCGTGAGTCAGCCTTCCTTGGCATTATTGATAGTGAGGTCCTGATCCCTTGTTATTATCTCCGGTCACCGCCTTATCTCAGCTAAGAGTGCGCTGTGACAAGGCTGAGGACAGAACGCGTCGATCTAACCTTCTTTTCTTTCGCTTCCGTGATGCTGATAAAGAGACTTGAGCTCAATCGGAGGCAACTGCCCTCGAGGAGTGCGTCGAAAAATTGGGTTTAGAACTTGCTTATAAGGGACAATAAGGCAATGATCACTTTAGTCACTAAGAATTAAATAAAGACAATTAAACAAGGAAGTTGTGTACGTGTCTTCATTGCAATCATATGTGAATCGCACAGATGTCGTATTGTTGCCGCAAACTTGTCGTAAAGTTGTCATAAAGATAACATCTTCGCTGGTCCTTCATCTTCATGTGAAGTGGATCGGATCTACAATTCTTTTAAGGTCACTATCATTAACACTACCGCCACCATTGAAAAGCTTGGCAGAGTGGAAGCATGTGTTTCGACTCCCAGGATTGTGACTTACTGCGAGCAACTGTGCCGTTTAGAACGTTCTTGATGTTGTACCCATCTGAGCTGATGACATAATAAGTTTTGTTGAAGGCCATCCTGCAAAAAAACATCTCAGATATCAGTGATGCTGTCATTTTAGTTTTTTGACGGTCACAAATACATCGCATTTTTATTGTGTCGGTTATGTTGCGACCCAGTAACGTTTCTCCTGTAACTCAAAGCAAGGCCCAGCCGAGAAATTATTTATTCAGTATTTCGTCGAGAACGCGACGAAATACTGAATAAAATTGAGACGTTGCCTCCTCTTTTACTACCTTCTGTTGTGTTCTCTTTTCTGCCCCTGTCTCAGGTTTACAATCATGTGCGCTAAAATGGTACCGTATTTTGTTATTAAAGTTGCCCTGAGGAGGTTTTTCAGCGAAGCTCTTTATGTCTAGGGTTCCGTGGATTTTTTCGGGTTCGTGACCAAAAAATGAAAGCCGTTTACAACTCCCTGTAACGCCGAATTGGACCGCTGCACTTGAGGAGGAGGAGGGTAGGGTACTGAGAAGAGGGTATACCTCTCCTCCCTCCTCCTCCCTCGTGATCCTGCCTGCTACTCCTGAACGAAAGGGCTCCGGTTTGAGGCCGGCCGAGGGACAAGAGTTAAAAGTCTCTTAAAATCATTTTTCGGAGTAATGAAAATTCGGATTCGTCCCCACCTGCTCTCCTCCTTTCTCCTCCCCCCCTCACGGGGGTCACGTGATCTCGGGGGGGGGGGGGGGGGGGGGTCACGTGACCCCCAGACCTGGGGGAGGTCGCGTGACCTCGGGGGGTCGCGTGACCTGGGAGGGGGGGGGGGGGGGGGCACGTGACCACACGGTTACGCCGACGGCGCTCAAGCCGGAACGGGCGCCTAATGGTACGTTTACACTTGCGGATCCGCCAGCGAATCCGCCCAGCTTTTGCCGCTGGGGCAAAACGCTGGGCGGAAAACGCGGCGGCGAGCCGTTTAGGTCCGGGATCTATTTCTGCCGCCGAACGAGGCGTTTCGCTGACCGGATATGACATTCTTGCGCGGCGCGACGCCCTACGTCACGAGTACGCGTTCTTCCGGGAGCAGCAACGCCCGGGAGAGAGAGAGCCGAGGCGGGAACTCTCGCGCCTTCTCGTCATTATTGACGAGACGTTACGGGAACCGCTGCCGCAGCCGGCGCTGCCGCCACTGCTCGAAGGAAACAGATGTAAACGCAACCCGCTCGTCGCCGCCGCCGCCGGGAGCGGATCCGCTCCCGCGGCAGCGGATTTCTTCTCAGGTGTAAACGTACCATTAAGCGCGATCCAAACCAACGCTTCTTTTTGCGCCTGTAGGTCGTGCGGCTGCGGATGTGATGTATTTTCGTGACGTCGCGCCACTTCTTCGCTTCTTCCGGGCGCGCACAAGAAAGTTGGATAATTTCAACTTCTTCTCAACGCGCACAAAAACACGCGGTGACGTAGAGGACGCTCCTGTGTCCCGGCCAATCGGTGGAGGGCAAGCTAGTTCCGGCTCCGCGTTTCTCGCCGTCTGGCTGCCCTCTCCTCCCCCCTTTTATTCTCTTCCAACATGACAACGCGATCTCTCTCTCTCTCTCTTTCTCTCGCCGTCTGGCCGGCCAGTCTGTCGCAGTTGCACTTTGCTTGTGCTCTCGTGCCGAAGTTTCGCCCGTCCAAACCAAAGCGCACGGTTCTGACGCAGAAAGCGCGCCCGGAAACAGCAAAAACGGCACGAAATGCGTCACATCCGCAGCCGCACGACCTACAGGCGCAAAAAGAAGCGTTGGTTTGGATCGCGCTTAAGAGCTGCGCTCTAAACCTCTACGGTCGCAGCACATCCCCGCGCCGTACATGCCTGCGTATGCAGCAGTAACTGTTCTAAAACAAAAACCTAAAACAAATGGCATCTTGTCAGCGCGTTCGTCAACGCTTTATTCTGGTTATTTACTTCAAATCTTTATACGGGGAAGGCGTGCGCGTGCGGCGCGTGGAACACCATTCTCTGCATTCTCCTTGAAGTATGGATAATTTAGAGATTTTCATTCGTTATTCTTTATTCATCATTGTCCTGCAGCGCCATCAGGCATTATCACAGGAGCGAATAAACTTGAAAAAACAATTTTTGAATTCGCGGCACCCACAATCGGACTGGGCAACACTCCTTAATTGTTTTAACAAAAAAAAAAAACTAATTTTTGCCCAATTCCGTTTTGGTGCGGTATTCTCTAATCTTATGAATGTGGTCTTTTCTTTTTTAGATATAATTTGGTGGTAATAAGTAAAATGAGCTATTAATGCCAGTTTCGTTGTTATAGATGTTGTATAAAAACTTCAAGGGCAAATTTCCTCGTCTTAATGCCAATGTAGGCCATCCCAGCTCTTTTATCATGTCGGTTACACTCTCAAAACGGCCGTACCGCACCAAAACGAAACGAGCGGCACAACTCTGAATTCTTTCTAAGACAACAATGTGGTTTTGCTGAGAAGGATCCCACACGGTGCAGGCGTACTCTAGCACTGGGCGTACATAAGACAGGTAGGCGAGCTCTTCGATAGCTTTAGTTGATTTCCTTAAATTTCGTTTTAAAAATCCAAACGCTCTGCCTGCCCTCATAACAACGTCGTTGATGTGTACGTTCCAGGTGCAGTCAGCTGACAGAGACGTGCATAATAAAAAGTGCGTAATAAAAAGTTCTACGCTATGTGCGTAATAAAAAGTTCTACGCTATCACCGCCCTCTTTTTGTCGTCGTTCCAAGCACTTTCGTACCTAGTTTCCTTTCCTTCCGCTCTCCCAGGGGGCGCTCCCGTCGCGCGTGTCTGCTTTCCGCCGGGTTTCGGTTCGTTGCGCGTGTCTAGTTTCCTCCGGCTCCTCGAGGTGGCGATAATTGTCCACGCGAATGTATATAAAAAACCAGAAGGGCAAGTTTCCGTTCTCCACTTTCAATGTCACTTGTTTTCTCTCGTCGTATTGGGGAGGCCGCGGATAGTTCGGACTCCCGAAGAGCAACGCGCCTACGAAGAGCAACGGCGGGAACGGCAACGAGAATGACAGCGTCAGCGGCGGGCGGTACGCGTGTGTGCGTTTCTTTTGTCACGATGACCACCGATCAAGAGAGTAGATCTGTTTGTACCTTTGTTCAAAAGTATGTGACACGTCTGTGTCCTGTTCTAAACAGCTTCTCTGGTCAGCCACCTTTGCAGAGAGGAATGACTTCCAATTTTTAAGATCGCGTAAATACGGCGAGAACTGTACAGGCTCTAACTATCTTAGAAATCCATAATGCATACCGATGAGCGGAATATTTTTCTATTTAAAAAAACAATAAAAACTCGAAATTACCAAGGTAATCTCCGGCGAGGGGGGGGGGGGGGGGGGCATTGTGCTGGCAACCAGGAGCAGGTGTGACCAATAAGAACGCGTGATTTCGTTTGAATGAAAACGCTGTTATTACAAAATGTGTAAGATTTTGTAGATGATAAAAGCATAAGAGGGGGGGGGGGGGAGGAATAGTCGAAAAATGTCCATTTTTTCGCGGAGAGGGGAACACAATACTGCAATAATCGTCGCAAAAACCGCACACCATGCTTTTGTTTTGTTTTTTGTTTGTCTTTTGCTGCAGTTATCTGCCTGGTCGTCAGCCACGTCATCTCTCGAGCGCGCGTTCGCCGGGTTCAATCATCGTTTTTTTTTTTTTCTTCAATCTTCGTGCCAGGCTCTTCTGCTCGTACCTTCTGCGGCATGCATTTGGCACCATCGAATTTGTTCTCTTTGCGAGGCTTGCCAGCAAGAACAAATTCGATGGTGCCAAAATTATGCTGCAGAAGGAACGGGCACCGGAGCATGGTTCGGAGCCATGGTGGCTGATGTGACGTCCATGCAAGCCTTATATCAGCGGCGTAACGAAAGCCGTATTACCTACCACTCCGTGTTTCCAAGCTGCTGAATTTTTCGGTCAGGTGCGTTTGCTCCCACGGGAGGACTGGCGCCTTTGCGGCGCGCTTGGCGCGTCGTTGCTGTTAACTTTATGACGTCGTGCAAGTGTGTACGTCGTATCGTAAGAGGTGGACCCATGTGGCTGTTCGTCGAAGCATCTCTTCCACAATGGTGCCTGGAACGCGTCTCCGACTGGTGTGTTTACCCCGGCCAAAAAAGTGGTCCCTCGATTTCCGCCTGATGACGTCATAGAAGCGTCCTGCTGTCGCCGGTCGTGACCCTGGCGGCATCCCAACAGTTGTGGTATAAATGACAGACGCCTGTTCTGCTGCAGGTAGCTCTCCACTGTGACAGTTCACAGAAGCTACAGCAACCGGAAGTTGGGACGCCTGGGACGCCGTGACGACAGTGACACTCGCGTTTGCTCGTGCTTCTCGCCAGCGTTTCTACGGCCGACCACCAGGATCGCGACAGGCAACAGCATGACACTCCGGCTTCTGTGACGTCATTTGTTGCCACTTTGGAACCACTTTTGATGTATGGGCGGGATAGGACGCTAAACACACCAGTCGAAGACGCGATCCAGGCACCATACTTCCACGAAAGGCGTCGGGTCAGCGCGAGCCACGGCGCGATGAAACGACGGCTGCGATGACACACGATTCACTTTGTGCGCTACGTGGCGTTACCAGAGTACGACTCTCGCCGAATTTCCAGGCCACGGTCCGGGCTATATTCGCAGTGACATGCTCGCTAAGGGCGCTTTTGTTTTTCTTACTACGTGTAGTGTACGTGCTACCCACGATATTACGACTTAATTTGTATAGTGCATAGAAGCATGGCATTGCACGTGCTTGCACCAGAAGAGGAAGTTGGAGTATCATCAATCTGGGTTGTGAAAAAGTTCCACCAAGCGGCGATACCCAAATTCCTCGCTGGGAATGGCCAACGAGCTGTACTCATTCGAAATATCACTCCGCGGTTCCACCGGGTGGAGGCACTAGGATTCTTCACTTGCGATTGGCTTACAATGGTCCTAGCCAACGTTACTGGAGCAAGCTCAGTTTCACAGCTCCGCCTGCGACGTGGGCTCAGTGGCGGTCACGAGAACTAGCAGCGCTGCAGTCGAGTCTTGCTTCCGGACTGTCTAGCCCGCCAAGTTTGAATAGCAATACTTGAGCTTGGGCGAGTTGTTGATTGATACTAACACTTCACAGCGCAAGGAAACAGACGCACACAAAAATAAATTTCAAACACTGAAAGAAAGAACACTCACAATGCGCTGACTCTGATCTCTGTGGTGTATTGCCCTTCATCTTCATCATTTTGTTTTTTCTATTATACACAAGAAAGCAAAAGAAAAAAAAAAGAAGAAAATAAAAATAAAAGGAAGCTCTCAATGCAGTGGTAGCAGACAACGCGCAAAACAGGGAAGCAAGATCCGAATGCAGCGCCGCAAGCTCTCGTGACCGCCACCTGGGCCACTCGCCTCTGCAGGCGAGAACAGATATGTACAGGGGGAACAGCGCACCCGCAAAACAGTCACTCGAGTCAACATACAAACAAATGTATATGCATGTATGTTGACTCGAGTGACTGTTTCCCGGGTGCGCTGATCCCCCTGTACATCATCAGCAACCAACTCGCCCGAACCTCTTTGTTAACGAGAATAGGGAGCTGAGAAACTGAGCTTGGGGGGGGGGGGGGGGGGGGGGGGGGGGGGTTCCAGTAACGTTGGTCCTGGCTAGCTGTACAATGCTCTTGCTCTTCCCATCGACGTAGATGACCTCGCTTCTATTTTTAATGTTTTTAATAAAAAAAAAATTGGCCACGCATTATTATAATTGATAGATTTATAGGATGCTTAAAGTCCGCACGGAGAGTAATTGCCATATTTAGGCGATCTCGAAAAGCTCCTCAGGTCATCTTTAAGACAAAATTATTCCCAACCATTTATATATCAAAGCACCATTGCTACCTCTATGACAAATGAAGACTTATCAATTGAAAAGCAGTTTAAGAGTGAAGGAGAGGAAAGCTTTGTGACAAATTCTAGAAAGAAAAAAAAAAGAGACACGCACGTGCTTGTCTGTTACCGCTTTTCTTCGGTAAGATGATAGCTCAGGTCTCTCGAATATCTACTTCATTGACATAAAAGTAGCTCTCTTCTATATTATCAGTTTTTCTGTTATCTTTTTCATCTATGATTCATTTTCGGCGTTACTACACTGTTAGCGAAAATGTAGTATTTCGCCTGTTTACACCCCATTTTCACTTGTTGGCATATTTTTACAAGCTCTGCTAGTGATAAATCGTCAAAAAATTACTTGGGGTAGTAAAAATTGGTGTTTCGATTTCGGTTTACACGACTAGGCGTGTAAGCAACACTGAAAACACCCCAGCCCAACACCTCAAAACGTCGAGCGCCATGTTGCTTCTGCCTCGAAGCGGTACGGCGGACGTAGCAGTCGAAGGTGAGTGTTTGATTTTTTTTTTTATCAATTTTGTATAGAATGTAGCACGTCTCAGATGTTTATTACATGCCGTTCAAGAACGTTAGATTTGCTTCGAGCAAGCCGGCTCGGGCGTTAAGCCCGATTCACACAACCGGCGTTTGGCCACCCCGTCGATTGGAAACGACTCGACTGCTCGCCGGTTCTTTTGCGCGAGCTTTCGCTCGGGCGCTGTGAACCCTACGAACTGTGGTGCTCAAAGCTAGCACAATTAGGCACGGCTAGCGTCCCGGTGGAAGCTGCAGAGAGCGGAAACCGAAGACACCGTCGCATAAGAGTGGCGAAGCCGCGATCCTGCGCTGATCGTTGTCCCGCCGCTCTCTCCGGCAATATCGACACTTCGCTGCTGGGTGTCTCGTATTTCGACGTTTTAGAGAAACTTGGCAAGCGCGAGGAGTCTCTATATCGTTTTCTCCGTCGCCTGCGTGGAGCAAACACGGTGGCGATAGAAACATATGCTCATGCAATCAGTCAACTTGGACAATCCCCCTGTTCCCTCAATCCTATCGCATTCTTTGACTGCGTTTGTGACAACAACGTTTCCCCAGTGTGAAAGCTTTCAGTCACAACGGACTACAAACTGGATTGTGCATTGCATGTAGCCCTGAGGGAATTCTTGGCCGGAGACACCAGCACATTAGTTTCATTGGTAAGGTGACCGGCCACTAACGTGTTTGGCAAATGAAGCGATCACGGGTAAGTAGAAATGCAAACAATGTTGAATGAATATTAAGGTGGTTGTAGCCAGAGCCTGCCAGTTGAAATCAACCTTTAAAAATATAGTCTGCGGTAACTTCTTTTTGCACTTAGGATTGCAATTTTAAACACAAAGCCACTCCACATAGCTGTCGAAAATCGTGTAAACAACAGCAGTCATCGTCCCCGGTTCGGATGAGCGAAGCCTTAGCTTGATGAAAAAAATGGCGGTCTATACTTCTTGGTTGTTTCAATCACAACCTCGCACAGCTGAACAGACAAACAAATCAAGGAAATATATCCCACGCTGGCTTGCAAATCACAGCACACAAGCAGGGTACATAGCACAGCAGAAAACACTGGCAATGAGCACACTGAGGCATGCAGCTTCCTTTCTTTTTCCCTCGGCGAATGATTGGTTTGCTGCAGCATTCCGTAAGCACGTCGACATTCAAAAGTTGAGCCTGATCTGTCTTGCAGTGCCTTGCGGAACGGCAAGTATCGCCCACCATTCCACAAGGCACTGCAGGACTCGCAAATGTGTGAACAGTGCTTTGCAATAAAGGCCATGATCGGGCAGCAAGTGCCCATCTAAAGACATTTAATATTGATTGGCATTGAACTAACCTTTGGGCTTCATCACATAGCAAGTATGGGTGAGGTATAATTCAAGAACATTTAATGTTCGACGAGTTTAATACGTTGTGGTGCTTTCCCATCTGTTTCCGTGTCACGGAGTGGGGTTCAAATTAATAAAAACAATTCAATGATCCACTCTGAGGATAAACGAGAAATTACGGGAAAAGAACAAGAGAGCTAAGTTCGACCATTGACTAGCGCAAGGTCTACGCCTGTTGTATAATCAGTAGAGAAAGATGATGACACAGGGAGGATAAGCAAACAAAAGATTAGATTTAATAAAGTGAAAAACTAAGCTGTACACGGCAATAGAGCACTCAACACAAACCACACTCCAGCTCAAGGCTATGGAGCCCTTCGAGCCAGAAACTAATACTAAAAAGACTCGACGCTCATAAAACCGGAATAAGCCAACAGAACAGTGACGAAAACCCGACACTAACAACGAGAGCAAACCGAGATGGAGCTCGAACGTTACCGCTACACACATGGGATAATCCCCCAAAACAGTCGCGACAGAAAGTAGCACTGTGTAAAAATCTTCCCAACATTCAACAATTCGTACTTCAGAGCCAGAGAATGCAGTAGACAAGTCCTAGAAAACCAGGCTTAGCTTTCCGGTAGGTGCTGAGTCCAGAGCAGTCCGTAGTCTGGAGTTGTCGGCCGAAGAACGGCGTCTCAGAGTCCAGCGGTCCAATTAGAGGCTTGATGAGGTCGACACCGCGCACCACACTGCCACACACGCTTCAGCACAACAAACTCAAACACTTGCCCGATAGGCAGGGCAGAAGCAAAAATTACACGTTC
Source organism: Ixodes scapularis (assembly GCF_016920785.2). Lineage (NCBI taxonomy): Eukaryota > Metazoa > Arthropoda > Arachnida > Ixodida > Ixodidae > Ixodes > Ixodes scapularis. The sequence goes on from NW_024609881.1 coordinate 88,781,842, forward strand.
CAAGACTCATCTGCCGGGAGTAACCGCATTAAAGGTGCTGTGCAACGATATTCAATTGGAATGTTTTTCTCTCTACACGAGCTTACTGGCACACCTGGGACTCAAGGATACTCACACGCAACGTCGTTGGCCAAGAAACTCCTTTGTTGCGGTGTAATTTCAAGGACAAAAACGATCATTTTCATTCAATCTCTCCTTTGCAAAATTTGATGACGTAACTTGGGGATCGCAGTACACCCAAGTGACGATATTTGAATGCGGTTCGTAGATTGGACCCGAGCATTGCGTGGGCACTCGACTTGGGCTCGTGATAATTGCTAGCTCGAGAAGCATTCGGGTTGTGACCCGTGTCCAATCGCTGCAACGACGACAACAGCCGAGCCATAACAATGTCTGGAACTCAGCGCGTGTCCTGCGCTTTGCCAACCCCAGCGCGTGGCTATGATCAACACTGGCGGCATATAATCGGCTCCAGATCACGTGGCCGCTTGTTCTGGCTGCGAGTTGAGGGGGTGAACGCTGCTCGTTTTTCTTAATTTTTTTCTGGGACTTCTATTGCGTGGGGTGAAAAACGAACGCGTGTTTCATAGGTCATTAACTTTAGGGATCCGTTTTAAGCAGTATTTGTGCACAGTACAAAAATTGTTGCACAGCTCCTTTAAGCAGCGGCCCGGCCAGCTCTGGGGTTGGACTACCTTCTTTGTTCCCGAACCCCCCCCCCCCCCAGGCAGCACAAAACGTCGTGGAAACGTCGAGAAAAATTCCCGGACGTCCGTGACGTCCCGCATGACTTCGATCACGTTTTTTCGATGTTGAGGTGACGTCCTTATATAACGTTCCATTAAAGTCCAATCAGTGACGTTGTGACGACGTTGTATTTCAACTCAAACGTCGTCAACGTTCCCACGACGTCGATGCACGACGTTCTCACAACGTCCAACGCTCACGTTTCTTTGACGTTGAACTGAAGTTCATAAATGACGTCCCATTATCGTCTTGTCCGTGACGTGCTGGCGACGTCACGTTTCAACTTTAACGTCGTCATCGTCACCACGACGTCACGATAAGACGTTTTAGCAACGTCGAACACTCACGTGTCTTCATAGTTAAAATAAAGTCCTGGGTGACGTTACATTATTACCCCGTCAGTGACGTTTCAGTGACGTCGCGTTCACACCTAAATGTCGTAAACGTCATACAAGACGTGCTGGCAACGTCGACCACTCACGTTTTGTTCGACGTTTTTAGATTTTCCAGCTTAATCTCCAGCCGCAGAATCACTGTGGTCAAGGTGACAGTGCTCAAGAGCCGCAAAGAAAATTTAATTTTTGAGAGTTTTTTGAGAGAGAGTTTCAAAATACTATTAATTGCAAATCGATGACGCTAAAGAGGGCATTTACAAAACTCAATTTTTACGGAAGAAAAAAAAATAATATGAAAGCATGTTGGAAATATCATCCCTTTTAGGTGTGCTTGTTATAATTTTGGTTTGTTTAAAATATTGTTACGGGTTTAATTTGCAAAGCCCATGGCGTCTAGAACGGATCGAATTGTACTATTCTTTCATTTTCAACGCGCGTTGTCGTCTTCCATGGGTCCTGGGCCCTGGCACGCGCCTCAGGGGCGCCGCTACACTATCCCCACTCCAGGTGATTTCAGGCCTGCATCCTTTCCTAGGAGCATCCATACTGCTCCGCGACCACCCGAGATTGTTTTAAGGTTCGTCAATTTTTTTTTCGTATTTTGTAACCCATGCTCACGTGCGCACAAACAAAAAATTCGCATCAACATCACAGTTCATCCATAACACCAACTTCCAGCGCCTTAGCGCTTTCGGTAGATCGGGGCGCAAAGTCTTGTCACGTGACTGTCAGTACAGATCTGGCTTTCGTTGCCACTGGTGACGTACCCAAACGAAAATCGCATGCCAGCACACACTATATCAGTGCACAATTTCACTGCATACTTGCGCATTTTTGGAGTTGACTGAAAAAAATAAATAAAATAAAATGCCCGGCAATGACGAAATCCGGTAGATACTGTCAACGGTTTGTGGAAATTGACATTCATGATGTCAACCCCTGAATGGCCCAGATGACGGTCCAAAAAGCGTTCAAGCCCAGTTTGCACTTATGTGGCGAAAAAAAAAAAACACAAAAAAAAAAGAAAAAAAGAAAAAAAAAAAACAGCCGGCACGGCGCGAGAGAGAGGGGGAAAGGTAGGCAGAGGAGAAGCCAGTGGCAACTCCATAGAGCCCCATGCGATACGTCGGGAAACTCGGCAAGAAGAGGGTGAGAGAGAAAAGTGGGGGAAGATAGCGACGGACGAACAACTGACAAGCCTAAGTTCCGGGTGCACGTATTTCTCAGTCGTTCCCAAAATATTTCACTGAATGTTCTGTTCTTCGAATTGGCCCAGAGAGAACAGCTCTGGGACCCGGTCCAGCTTTTTCCGAAAGCCAGTCACTAGCACCGGCCGTCACGTCTACGGGTCTACGAGGCAGGCTGCTATGTCGCCGTGATTTTTTTTTTTTTTCCGAGTCTGCATACAGTATAAATAAGTGCTGCAATTGGATGAGTCGTTCAAGTCGCCCCCATGAAAAAGTCGGTGATCGCCAAAAACGCCGTCGTATGCAGTCACGGCTCGAGGACCTTTTTCAAGGCCATAACGCTTCACACGTTCAATCGCACTGCTGCTCGGATCAAGGTGCCTGTGAGGATATGAATGACGCCCCCCAGAAAACAAGTGGCAGTGCACATAACGGCGCGTCAAGTCCAGCCTCCGATCAAGACCCTTCAGACGCCTCCGACGATCCCAATCAAAAAAGCCCAGCGGACGGAATCCCCCTTTTGAAACCATTCCCGTGCACGCAGCGAGAGTATCAGCTACGCGCAATGGGGCGGCTAAAGCATGCGCGTCAGCGCATTAATCAGAAGCAGAACGAGGTAAGCGGTGGAACATTCCGCGCCGCGTGACATCGTCTCTTGTTCACTTATTTACGTGAATTTGTTTGTTATTTTATATTTTTGAGGCTGGCCCATCCAGGGACGTCTTTTGGAGGCGCTCCGTATTGCATCTCGTGTCTGAACATGCCCAAATATACAGTTCGTACCAAACCTGTGTTTTAGTAACTTCCTTCGTACTTGCATGATAGCAGCTTGCCTTCGCAATAATACTAAAAAAATACTTTTTTTTTTGGGTGGGGGGGAGGGGGGGCACAACGTTTTCCCACGACGGCTAGGGAACGTAATTTGGAAAGGTTTCTCGACGTTCTGTGAACGTCGTTGGTAGTCCGGATGTCGTAAATACACGTATCATAAACGTCGAGGGAGGACGCAACGGCCCACTGAGACGTGCATGTGACGTGCAACAAACGTCGTTTGGAACGTCCCCTCGACCTCCTGTGCACCTTTTCTCGCGGACATTTAAAGGTTTTATCGACGTCGAAGGAAGGTAACGTCCGGACCTTCGACGTTTTACGACGTCACGTTACAGACGTCTTCGACGTTCTTTCGACGTTTTCTTCACGTTTATGTGCTGCTTGGGCCTTTTATAGGCTCGTCTACCGACCAACCTCCCGTTTCCCCGCCTTTCGGGTCAGTCAACTTTCAAGGAAAACAAAGCTACACAGCAACGACCCAAATGGCAAAACCTATTACATTTTTCAGACAACCAAACATATGTGCCCATCCATTCCCCCGTACGAGTCCAAAAACATCAATTATCGCCGATACATAGAACACGACAGGCGGCAGACTGAGCAAAGCCGCCGCCTTCAAAAAGCGCGCTAGCCAGCGTAAACATCTTTGTATCCCGGCGGCGCCCCTGCATGTCAAATCGGCACCATACGCGAGCCAGCATATGCACCCCTCCGTCCGCGAGGTCAAAGCCACAAACTATGACCTGGGATGATCTACGTCGCCCGTTAACAAAAACCCATTCCGCAAACGAGCAAATTCGTTGGGGACTTAGAAAGGAACTACGACGGGACGAACTGAGATTAAAAGTGGCACCACACTCCCCCTTTTTGACCGTACCAACACTTAAAGGGACCATGAAATGACCTTTTTACTTTTTCCAGATAACCTTTACATTAAACCGTCAATGTTCACTGAATGCCGAACAGGCATCCGTTTTCGTCTCGGTTTATTAACTTTTACACAAAAAATTATTGAAATATCGACTTTTTCATTCTCTCCAACTGACCGCAAAAGAAGCCGTGACGTAGACCGTTTCCGGAACCGGAAGTTCTCTCGGCAGTAGGAGAATGGGAGTGTTAGCGGCAACGAGTTGGGGTGCGCCGGTAGGTTTTACTGCGCTGATGTCACCGACGTATTTCCTGAATCGGCGCCTCTCATCGCCGCATCGCAGCTGAGCGAAATTCAATGAGATATGTTGCGCTACAGCGACAGCATGGGACTAGTCCCATACGCCGGTATGCATGTTGGGAAGTGCAGCGAGTCTAGTCACCACCCCGTCATTGTTGGCAGAAGGGCCGGCCCGTGTCAGTCGTTTGCAAAGCGACGTAGATGGCGTTTTTCGCGGCCTCGGAGATGCAGGAGCGAGCCGACGTTAAAAAAGATACGTTTGAACTACGAGTGTCAGCAAGAGCCACGTAAATACCTGCTTACACTCGGAGCGGACGCGCGCGCTTGATGGAAGTCTTGTATTCGCGCTGTTGGTAAGCACTTCGGGACCGTTCTTTTACGATTGCAACTCGATACTGACGCGACACTCGGCAAAGAAAGGTTGGACCGGGGTCGACAGTGACGTGCAGTCTGTCAGAATAAAAATGGCATACCAATAACAAAGTGTACATACCGTGTTACGAAGGCAATCCATACGGCGTTTATTTCAGCTCTATATCACACAAAACAAGAAGATAGAATCGACGAGAGTCCCTTTTCGACGAGTGTTCGTCAACACTGCCTCGGAAAACAAGGGGAAGAGATTGACCTCCTCACCTCTTAATCTAGAATTGAGGTCAGTGATCAAACTATAATACGGGAAGGGTCCACAAGGGTCGCGCGGGCATATTCCATTTAGCACGCCAGCCGGTCGTAGGCAGACGGTCTTGCGACGAAGCAACGCAGCGCCGAGTCGGAATGCCTGCTAGGCCTATACGCTTCGTCGGAGTCGGTGAATCCAGCGTTCTTGTTCGTCGTGGTCTGTTTTAAGTACTGTTTTCTTGCTGCTTGAAGTCGGCACGCGCGGGAAGAACACGTAGAAAAATAAACGTTCAGTCAGTCAGAGTTTTGAGAGGAAGGAAAACAAAGAAAATAAATGTTCGTCGGTCGCCGTCACCCAAGTAACTGGCGGCCCTGCCCTACTGCGCACGCGCAGTAGTTGCTTCGTTTACCACACGATAGATGGCGCTTGGCTCTCAGCATTATCAAATTTGGCAATTTTCGCCACACATCTCTAATTATGCTACAAAATGTGGATCTGAATATTATTTAACAAAACTTTTAGGAAACATTCGCCGGCTATTTATTGTTTACGATCGCGGTGCTGGTGAGGTAGGCTCTTACCCAATAGGCGATGTGGATTCGGCTGACGTGCACCGATTCTGCGTATGCATCGTAGTGAACAGGCGAAGGAAGGAAGGCGCAAAAGAGTCCAGTTTTCTTTTAAAAGTTCTATAGCAAATAATTTTTTTGGGCTCCCTATTTTTGTGTTTTTGTGTTTCTTTTCACACCTTTTACGACGTGCGGTGGATGAAACTCGATTTTAAAATCATTTCATGGTCCCTTTAAAGTGGTCCAAAAAAAAGATCATAAAAGTATTTTAAAAAATGAAGAGAAGCCTGAATTTGTGACACCCGGTTTCTCCATCCTGTGTTTTTTTGGTGCTTTTTCTATTACGAAGCAAGACATTATTCCAGCCGTAGGCACCAGATGTAATTCCCGTCTGCGATCATAAGGTTATAGGATCCTAACTGCCGGCAGCTAAGTGTCAATTACATCCGGCTTGTGCATACAGTGCAACATCTTTTGCTATTCAGCCGATCATCACTTTACAGCCTGGGTATCTGTTCTTGTAAACGACAGTAGTGCAACATGTTAAACGGCTCTAAAGCGATAGAGCAAACTCACATCTCATTATTTTTTAGCTGAATAAACTGTTTGTTTGGTTATGCTTGTTATCCAATTTTTGTTTTAAATTTAATTTTCTCATATAAACACCTTACATTATAGAAAAAAAATATTTTTATAGTACGGAGGTGTCCATATTAAGACATGACTGTATCATCTTTGAAACTAGTTTGCCACAGCCAGTGTTATAATATGTATTGATTTTTTATGCAGTGCCTGCCTTTCCTTGCCCCTTGTGAGGACGACTGAGAAAGCGACTTTGCGCCACAACGACGGATGGCAAGTGTCCCAAGTGTCGTCACCTAGAGTGGTCATGTGCTATGTGTTCGCAGCATTTTAGGCCGACCGTGGAGCACTTTCAAAAGGGAACTTTCGCCATGTGCACAGTATGACCGTGTACAATACGGGGCACGTACAGTCAGAAGAATTATGAGAGGGAACATGCGGGCGCGTGTCACTTAGTACAGGCAGAGCAGCCTAGCAAGTGTCATGCTTGTGCACTGAGTGGCCCTGGTTTGAAGAGCCGAGGCAGAAGTTTTAGCGGCGGTGTCACCGCCCTGGCGGCTTGTCGCCGAAGCAGATTAGCTAGCTTTGCTCGTGGCTGGCTTTGTGTAGTGTGTGTAGACCGGGAACGTAGGCTTATGAACTTCGGCAACAAGAATACTACACGGCTTTGGTGTTTTGGTACGAGCAACAAACGTGACACTATCTGCTACGACTAGCTACGACCACCCACCGCAGCAATGAAGGCATCGAAGAAGCAGAACCTGTGTGTTACGCCGTTGCCGTAACCCAACAGTGCTCATTTGTCATGGAGGGCTTTCCGCCCAGAGACTTTGCTCGTCACTGAGTGTTATTTCCCGTGTTTCTCTTTGTGTGCTCAGTGGCTGGACGGGCCTCATACAGCAGTTCTTCAGGCTCAAAGGTGACTAAAAGTTGAGGGTGCACTCTCAGAAAAAAAGGAGCCAAATGAGCAAAAAAGGGTTCTTTTCGCTAAAAAAGAACCGATTTCGGGGAAGAACCCTTAGAAGCGTGCTTTCTCAACCAAAAGCACCCCTCTCAAAATAAAAAAAGAAATGCAGAGCTAGTTTCCGGCCTGGAAAGAGCGAAAAGGTGCTTGTTGCAGCCAGGAAAGAGATAAAGCGATCTTTGGAAAAAGAAGGTAATTTAAGTCTTCTACCGGATAGAGGGACACAATGACCAGGCTCGAAAGGCTTTGCACGCGAGAAATTGGGTGCGCCATTCTGTGGAAACAAAGCTGCCCGTGCGAGCTGTCAAGTCCTTGAAAGCTTAGAGAGGTGGAATGTCGTAGTTATTTACCAAGTCGCGTTGTGTTATTTACCAAACCGAGATAATCATCGCCTCGGACCACAGATGAAACAGGCTTCGATGCCTTTGACTCCCGGGCCACCTGCTTTAGCGGTTTGAACACTGGCGTTCGCTTGCAAGCGTAACTGCTCGCCGTGTTTTATTTAGTAAGAAATGTTAGTATAAAGCTACTCCTTCGTACTCATTTGTATAAACCAAACGGGTCATTCAATTAAAGTTTATTTGAAGAAATCTGTACCTGCGGAAATTGATTGTGTACTTTATTTCCCCCCACCCCAAAAAAAAAATGCATACAAATTTTCAAAGGTGCAAAACTTCGATGAATGAGCAACACACACACAAAAAAGTGCGCGTTGCGTTGAATGAGTGATACGGTGATTAAGCGGCGTCGTGTTTTTTAGTAACAAGAGCTATTTTTTAACTTGCTTTTGTGTTTAAACAATATACGTATAACTACGCGTATGAATGAAAAGTAAATAGAACAGAGGAACGTTTTTTTTTTTTTTTTCTTTTTAGTATAGAATGCAGTTGTCCTAGCTTGTGGTCATGAGTCATGACACCACCCGTCTCCCAATACGGCGCCTCTGATTGTTTCGCGTCTCGCGTCAAGCCGCAAAAATAGAGTTGGGACCCATCCGCGAGTGGCGTCAAAAATCCTGCTGCGCGGAAGGTTCAAGTGATGTGTTGCAGTCCCATCTTTATCTTCTAAAATAAATCAGCCTGTAAATGGTGGTTTTTCGATTTCAAGGAGCAGTTATGTCTAGAGGAATACCCCGAAATAATCCCATAGGCATATTCTATAAGTGCGTTTTGAGTGAAGCAAAACTGAACTTCGATATGTTGTGCGTTCAAATTTATTTGTAATAACGCAGTGTAAAAAATGAGTGCTCCGTCCGCCGGTGAACCCCGCTCGCTACTTTGAGGTCGCCCAACAAAAATTCGAAAAACGGGATGGCATGAGGAAAAAAAAAAAAAAAAAAACACTGAAACGTGGTCGTTGCTGTTCTCGTAGTTTTTGCGAGCAATATGGCATGGTAGGATGCACAACAAAATGGCCTCGGACGAAATGGCCCTGGACGAAACGGCCCCGAACAAAATGGTCCCAAGTGCAATCCCGGAGAGAATGGTTCCAAGTGATTTTTAGACACTCATATTTTAATAAGGTGCTACTCTGAAGTTCTATTAAGTACATTCAATGCTCTTATAATGCAACTTTTGTAGAGGCTATAAAAAAAAAAAAAAGAGAAGCTCGATATAGACGTGACAATGTTGGAGAAACACACACACAGGGCAGGCACCTGTCTCCTGTGTGTTTTTCTTCGACTTTGTACCGTGTATTTTGCACTTTTTTTCATAATGCCGATCAACCAACTAGCCCAACAATCTATTCTACTGCTTGATACAACTCTTTCCGATCTACCGCTCGAAGTTTTAAATTGATGCGGTACAGTTACATTTTGTGAACTTAATGTTTTACTTTAAAGGAGTTCCCTCGATAGTTCAACAGAGCTACAAGAAGACGTTTTGAGTGAAGCCATACGTAGCACACATTTACAACTAGTTTCTTTGTGTAATGAAATGTTTATTTCACAAAAATAATGTATTGCATTATGCGAATATTTATCTTTTTATTAGTTGGGATTGTCCCAATTAAAGCTAATAAAAATAAGGCGCAAGAAAAAAAATATTTGAACCATTTTGTCCGAGTTTACTATTCGAACAATTTTTTCCGGGGCCATTGTTCCGGTTTTCGGGCTGGTTTTGTGTTTTTGATTCCCATTTCTAGTGTAAAAAGGGTAAGCGCCGACTGCACGCCCAAGGATTTGCGTGACGTGGCGCTTAACTGGGCTAATATTTGTTCAGAAATGGCAATTGACGGTTCGAAGGTCGCTCCGATTGGAATAAAAATTATTTGTCTACGACATCTATTCGCTCTGTCTAATTGCTTTATTATTACTTCTCTTTCCAGTTCCGAAATAGGCTCGATTATCATTCAATCTTGTTTTCCAGGCCTCTATTTTGGTAAATTCCTATACAAAACAAGTCACTGACTGGACACTGAATCATCGAATCTAGGTGCGTTGTCGTATTGCCGTCACAAAAGTCGCTCAGCCACCAAATAGGCCAACACGCGTTCCTCAACACAATTTGTTGCTTGTTTCCGTTGACGGAAGGTGTCACACCGAATCGAGAATTTCGCTCTTGTTTATTTTGTGTTTCTTTTGGGCAAGAGAGTGAACTGCCAACAATTTTACCGGCGGTTGACGGACGTGCTTGGTGATGTGATCGCCGTGTTTCCTGGCAGACAGGGACGGAAAAGCGATGACATGTGCATATTATCTTCGCCAGCGAACCATGGTTCGGACAGCTCAACGATACCCCAGAAGATAAGCCATAATGTGTTCAAAAGCGACGTTTCGGGGGCTAATCTGCTCACCACTAGGCTGACAGTTCGGTGGAATCGTCATGCTCGTTCGACCAGTGAACCTTCTGTCTTGCACCACGTGATCACAACCGCAGAGAAAGGTGTGAGGTGATAAAAACCAGGCGACTAATTGGTTCGGCAAGCACGTAGCTCCCACCACGCTGTCAGCTTAGCGGTGAACAGGGATGGGTCGCTGAAGGTCACTAGAGCCAACAGGATCTAGCTTCGTTGCTCGAGGGAGTGCCAGCGCTCGCTCGTCCGAGTGGTGGATCGGAACAATGCTTGACCTCCTCTCCCTTTGGGTTTGAAGCTCTAGAAGGACGTACCTTCCTTCCTTTCCTTTTAGTCATCACTTGCAACATTTCAGCGGACATGAGCACATGGACGATTGGGGACGTCTGCAGGTGGCTTTTTGAAAACGAACTGCAATCGGCCTGTTCATCATTTCAAGGTAAAACTTCTTAAGCAGACAATATTCGTAATTTCTCTTAAAAATTGCTATAAGTACAGACGCGCTCAATATGGCAAGAGGGTGTTTGATGCATAGGCATAATAAATAGGACAGGGGGCGGCCTCTTATTAATTAAGCTACTTGTCGTTTGAAATTTGTTATTTTGCGATTTTGGCTTGCAGTTGTCCAAACAAGCACGTTGCAAAAAAAAAACAACAAAAAAACATTATTTTGACAGTCTCGTATGTTGAACTACACAAGAGACAAACGTTTTTGAAGCGAACACTGATCTCATTACTACAATACTGACTTTATATAATATGACAAAATACTGAGTTCAAGCTTTTCCGCCAGAAAGATCTCAAGAACAGAACTTCGAATTTACAGCGCGAATGAAATGAGCAATGATATCTCTTCGTAAATGTAAAAACTTATGCTACCGGGCTTTAATTAGCTAATGTATCCGTATTTATGGCCCCAATAAACGCGAGCAAATAGTGCTGTAAACGTTTCTGTTTTTTGACCGGCCAGGGACATGACACTTCGAGAACCAATCACTGCAGTTTACGGCACCGCTCAACTAATAACGATGCCGAACATTTGGTTAGATCCAAAGTCGCAGTCTGCGCTGTGGCATTAGGCATGCAAAATGTCCCGCTTGCATTGCTTAATGTAACAGTGCAGACTGCATTTCTTGGTCTAAACGTATGTTCCGCGTCGTCATTCGCTGAGCGGACTTCACAGGTTGCAACGATTGGCTCTCAGAGTGGTGTGCGGTAATCGACAGGCGCGAACTTTTTGTGCATTTTGTGTTTGCACAAATGTGGATGTATGTTTGATAAAAATAATTGTTTTACTTGGTCTTATATTCAGTGCTGCAACTATTATGTCAATAGCTTACATGCGTAAACGGCGCATAAACGTAACAATTTGTTTTTGTTTTAGGGATTCGCTGATACTGACAAATGTGAAGGCGCCGTGAGCGTTCGCCGTCATGTCTTGCTCATGAAAGAAGAGATAACTAAAGTGCCCCTGAACGTCGACCTGATTCAAGACCGCATGATGCCGACGTTTCAGTCTTGCCAAGAATTGATCCTCAGCGAGGCTGGAGTCCTCACAGTCCTTGAGGAATTTCCGGCAATGACGATTCCCGGAACGGTAATTCAATATTGTCTTCTTTATATTTAGTCTTAAAGTTTCGAGATTTTTACAGGTCATCAGGACTTTCAAAGTTTCTTACTACCCGTTTTATTGCCTGTGAATGAGACAAGGGCTTTTGATCTATAGCGCATAAATGTACTTTTGTAAACCAGCAACACTCTCCATTTGTTGTTTATTTTTCAGTTACTACAAGAAGTTAAACTGCCGTTCGGCAAAGACATCCGGAGGACATGAGAGCCAAGATGGAGGCATTTACAGCTTCTACACTGGTGTTCCCCAAAGGCAAACAAAAAACGTCACTCTGAACCTTGAAGAGCTGCTTGAAGGTATACTTTAGTCGGTGTTTTTGTAACCTATCACAAGTTTGACTGCGACGACGCAGAGGTTTACCTTCGTCCACCATAAATATGCTGGGTTAACTTATTACCTCATTACGAACTCATGACCGCTTATCGGCGCCATTCGTTTAAGACAGGGTTAACTTATACTCGGAAACAACTTTCTGTGGCGTTTCTGAAGTGAAGAGTGCGTGTGCATAGCCCTGATTGGCGCTCAAGATGCGCGGGCGTTTTTAACTTCGACTACATTGCCACAAAAAAAAAAAGTTGCCCAAGTCACCTCAGAGTATAGTGCATTGTCACAGATGATAATGCAAGCTTGTCAGGGTTATATTTTCAATATACGAGCTAGCAATATAAAACAGATCCTTGCTTTATTTTCTAAAAATAATTTAAAAGAAATATAAGCGACTAAAGTCAATGACAGGTTAAGAAAAATCTAAAAGAAGAAAGCCGGCGGACGCTTGGAATGGAGAGAAAGTTTCTCCTCTCCCCTACAAGATTCTGTCCGCTTCCTCCTCTTCAGCTCGTAGATTTTTTTTAACCTGTTACTGACTATAGGAAAAGAAGGATTAATAATGGGTGGAACCAATGTTTCTTGAAACATGCTTAAAATTCCTGTGCATCTACTTTCCCGCAGAACACTCGAGAAGCCAATCACACCAATTCACGAAGAGAGCTCGGCGAATAAAAAGGCCAAAGCATGTTTAGACATATGAATGAAGCGAGAGATGACACTGAGCATGACGTTCCACGTGCTGGCTTCATGCTCAGTGTCACGTTAAAGACTTCATTTTTAACTCGAAACAAATTTTCAACTTCTCCATTGGCCGAGTTTTCTTCGTATAGATTGCATTGATCGGCCCCTCGAGTATTCTCAGGGGAAGTGGACGCACGGGCATTTTTAAGAGCAGAGAAAATGCGGTGGCACGTTGGGCATTGTTTCATGTGTGTACTGTACATATATTGTAACTCAATGACTTCCGATTTTCTTCCTTTACTACTTCTTGGTTGGAAAGGGAACACTTGATGCTGCGTGCCATTTTTCGCTTTTACACAGTGTTGTAGCGAAGGGGGCTGACACACGAGGCTGAGAGTAACAAGCCGTTTCTTGCTACATGGTCGTCTTGACCATCGACTACAAAGCGTCCGGAGCAAAAGGAGAGAGAAGCAGAGCGCGCTCATTTTTTAATGAGGATCATATTAAGTCACGTGATAGTTCAGGTGCTCCGTGCAGAAAATGTTTCCGAGCAAAGCCCTCTTTTCAGGCTTCGTCATCCGCTGGTCGCGCTCTCTAGATCACACTGACTGACCCACTAAATGTTTTAAAGGAAATCAGATCTGCGGGTATGTTTTAGAGCGTAAGGCTAAACGAGAAATAAAATGCTTAGCGAAACCTATACAATTATAATTGGTCTGAAAGCGTCGCGAATGAGGAACTCGCAGCATAATTATGCAGAGGAAAATACATGTGTTTATATTCTTGTTTTTTGTTGTAGGAAGTCCGGACACTGATGGCCACTAATCCATCTCCAGGAAAATAAATTTGACATCTCTTTGGACGGTGTCGTCACATTGAGCGGCAACAGAACGACAGTAGAAGCTGTGTGCACATTGCTGACAGTGATACTCGTCTCGTCTTAAAACTGTTTCAAATTTTGTTAGTTTTTTTTACTGCGAACACAACAATCAATTTTTGCGACCCCAATAAAGTATATGAATGCACATGATCTTTACTTTTCTGCCTGTCACCTAGTTAATTACGTACCGGAATGAAGAAAACCCAAATAGGGTTCATTAAGAAGAACCAATAAACGATACGAAAAGAACCCTTAAATAGGGTTTATTAAGAGCACCGAAAACGGTTCTAGAAAGAACCCGAAATAGGGTTCATTAAGAGCACCAGAAAGGGTTCTGGAAAGAACCCGAAATGGGGTTCATCAAGAGCACCAAAAAGGGTTCGGGAAAGAACCCGAAATAGGGTTGATTAGGAAGAACCCAAAAAGGATCCTAGAAGAACCCCGAAATAGGGTTCGCTAAATAGAACCCAGAAGCGTTCTGAAAAGAACCAAAAATAGGGTTCATTAGGAAGAACCAATAAACGATCCGAAAAGAACCCCGAAATAGGGTTCATTGGAAAGAACCCTTTTTGTGGGTTCTTTTCTGCACCTTTAAGGGTGCCGCCCATCGGACAAGCGAAAGAACCCTAAAAGGTGCTAGTTGGCACGTTTTTTTTTAGAGTGTGGATGGACTTGCAGCAATCCCCTCGGTTGGTGCATGTGACAGAACCTTTGTACGGCATCATCGGGAGGATACTGTTGTAAGTTAGAAAGTTGTCCAATTGTATGTTCATTATGCTAATATTTGAAAAAAGCTTGTTTAAAAGGATGCTGGACCAAAATTTGGATTTCATAAAATAAGGCCGCGGAAGCTTTGAATGGGAGCTCTACAAACTCCGAAACATCACTCATACATTAATATCTCAAACGGATGGCCGTAATCTTGGAAAGGAAAGGGCACAATCAAACAAGAAATGTGACATCATACTTCTCCTGGTACACTTTAGAATGAGGGGAAGCGGCCTCGCTTCTCTCATTCCCGCTTCGGTTCACCTGCTTAAGGGGATGAAGCCTAGAGGAGAGGGAATGAGAATCGCGACATCACATGTCTCGTCGGCCTTGTTGAATCCCACATGTTTCCAAAAATACGGCCATCCGTTAGAAATGATGCTCTATGTGTGATGTTTTGGGGGTTTTGCAGCGTCCCGCCTACCGCCCCAGTGTTGTTTTGCAAGCTTCGAATTTCGGTTAAGCATACCTTTAAATATAAATAATTGTGTCATCAGAATGTTAGAACATGTCAGTTCTACACAGCTACTCTCAAACATTTTCGCGTGGTCTCGCCTGCCAGATTCAAAGGGGGGAAGGGGGGGGGGCGACATGTACATGTTTTTATGTCTACAGCACAAATAGTTCCTATCATGCACTCTAAATAGCTGTCAATTGACAGACTGGGTAAAAGAGTGAGCACAAACAAGTCCAACTACCAACAATGCTGTCCATGGCGAATCTTGGACACTATGTCTTACATTATGTGGCCTCAGCGGTCTTTGTATAGTTCTTTTCATTGTTGCCGGTAGAGCAGCTACCGATAGGGGGGGTTGCGAGGACGTCAACTTTGAAATGCAGTTTCTTCACATAATGTTTGCACTTTGGGAAGTTTCTACACATATACCTTGAAGTCGCTATTGTACGGATGAAACAACTTTGTAAGAGTGTCTATGAAAACTTTGGCAGGGTTCTCTTTAACGTGCCTGACTTACAACAAGGCTGTTTAACTTGAGAAATTTCACTGGTGGGAAGCTTATTTTCATATAAGAATGGTGTACTTCTTCACAGCGCTGTATGTATCCAACAGAAACTCCAGATGTGTTCAATAAAAGTAGCATTTGCTAATATTGTGTTTTCTGTGTATCTGATGCACTAGGTTGTATTTGTTTTGAACGCTTGCTACGTTTAAGCTATAAAAAATAGTCTAAATTTTATGCCGACAAGCTTATTGAAAAAGAAGTGTTCGGTCTGAATAAAAGATTCTAGAAATTACACTAAAATAAATTGCTACTTGGCTTAGCAAAAATGGTGTTTTACAGTCGACTCTCATTATTTTGTTAACGTAGCAGCTTGGGCGAGTTGGTTACACATTTTTAGGCATCTAGGAGATCGGTGCGCGTGAATTGGGAAATTCGGTGGTGCTAGAGGTTTAAGAAGACAAAGTTATATAAAAAGAGTTGTCAGTCAGCGCGGTTTGTTTGAATTTTGCTTTATTTTTCGTGTGTAAGGTGTGAGTGTTATTTGCTATAGTGCGCTGTGGTGTGTGTTCTCATTATTTCAAACTCCAGGGCCCGTTTGCTCGAAGCGCTAATCGCGGCTGAAGTTAGCCGCAGTACCTAGGAGAGGGATTTTCAAATCACGTGACTGGCTCGGTAGGGATGCGGGGAAGCGTGGCGGTGCCCCGGTGAGTGAGCG
The DNA here is from genome assembly GCF_016920785.2 of Ixodes scapularis. Lineage (NCBI taxonomy): Eukaryota > Metazoa > Arthropoda > Arachnida > Ixodida > Ixodidae > Ixodes > Ixodes scapularis. The sequence goes on from NW_024609881.1 coordinate 88,797,666, forward strand.
CCGCACGCTTTGGAACTAATATGTCGATGTAGCTGCAATACCGGGCGCGTTAGTCAGCAACAAATGGTGCAGGAGGCTTTCGCTTTGCCTTACCTCACTTCATCACAAAGCATGAGCAAGGCTCTTGCCGCATTCTTTAGATAGTCTTTCGACTCAGGCCATTCCTAAGCCTAAGTGAATGTGGTAATTGTCGGCTTAGCAACATCTTTGGAAAGCGGATTGTCTTGACTCTATCGGTCGGGTATTGATTGCACACAAAAGCAAACAGCCTCCCTATAGACCTTTTTCTAAATTACCCAAGCATCGAGAAGAACGCTGGAAGTATAATTCTGCGGTCCGCGCGAACTGGCCTTCCTCTTATAAAAGATTCGAAGCAAATAATCATAATAAATATTTGACCAACGCACGTGCAAGACAAAATTTGTTTTAGACTTTTTGCTTTAGAACAGTTACTACTTCAGATGCCAGCACGTGCAACGCGTGTAACTACACTTTTAGCATGCACCTCGGTGCTTGGGAAATTTAGAGAAAGGTCTAATATGGTCTATTGAGACGCTGTCTGCTTTTGTGTGCTATTAATACCCGGCCGATTGAGTCAAAGCAATCCACTTTCCAAAGACATTGCCATGCTAACATTTATCGCGTTCATTTAGGCTTAGGAATGGCCAGAATCGAAAGACTATCTAAAAAATGCGGCGAGGTCATATTCTCGTGCTTTGCGATTTAAATGAGGAAAAGAAAGCGAAAGCCTCTGGCACCATTCATTGCTAACTAACGCGCCCAATATTGCAGCTACAACGACATAGTTTCAAAGCGAGCGGCGCTCACTCACCGGGGCACCGCTATGTTTCCCTGCATTCCTGCCGAGCCAGTCACGTGATTTCAAAATCCCTCTCCTTGGTACTGCGGTTAACTTTAGCCGCGGTTAGCGCTTGAGCAAACGGGCCCTGGAAGCCACACACTTTAGTTTGAAATATCAGAAGATTGAATTATCAAAATTCATCTAAATATTGTCACGAATAAGAACATACTTATTTGTTAAACTTAAAATCAGTGTGTAATGCGCCGAACTTGTGCTGAGAAACATAAATTAACGACGACTTTTGATGGTGTCGAAAGGACAACTGCCTCAAGCAGCCAAGCGAAGGTACTTTTGTAAGCGCGTGGGTATCTAGAAGTTTCTGAGCTCGAACAAAAAAAATTTAGAGTCGTCTCATCATTCCAGTCACGCAAACTAAAGAAAGAAGGACATGCGCTGGCGGGGTCAGCGGCATGTGAGTCGATCACGCTGCTGACTCGACTATTTGCACGTGGCATTACTCCTCTCTTGTGAAAGACTCGTCGTCTTTATGCAACACAAAATTAAATTAACAGCTTAAACAAGACTAGGTCAAAATACAGTCTCGTAAATAGCAGATTTTCACAGTCCTGCCGAGCCTACCTAGTTCAGTTGAGTCGGAAGACATGAATCGCCTACGGGTCGCAGAGGGCAGCGTGACAATGTTGATGTGCCATTGGCCAACGACTTACAACTTAGGTCTCATGTAGCGAATAACCTTGAGGTCGAAGCACCACTTTAACAGTTCCTTGCTGCGACGATGAATTGGTGTTTAGATTCACAGTGGGTAGCCAGGCTGAAACTGGGCGTCGTGGTGACAAAGATTGTAGCAGTCATCGTCATGAAGTTGTGGCTTGCATCAAAATGCGACCAAGCTGGCAAACTTCCTCCGTTGAATGACATACCAGGCGTCGTCGTCCTGTTTGTCTTCGTGACAGATACCACACTTGCCGTAGGTATCGTCATCGGGTTCATCATCAAGGTCGCCGTCCAGTTTGTAGTCGTGGTCGTCGTTAAAGGGCAACTCCGGACCATACTTTCAATTTTGGGATTATGACTGTTTTTAGTGCAGTCAGCGTCCCTGAATTGCAAGGTGTAATTTTTTTCTCGTTATTGTGCGTAGTTTTAAAGATATGGACGCCTCAAAGTTTTGTTTGGGGCACGGCCAACAAAACCGAAACTAGCCGCTCGAGGCCCTGGCAGCACTAGAAATCAGCCGCTATGTGAACGTGACGTCAGGATCGTTCTCGTTCAACGAGTACGCAGGTTGATCAGCAGCTACTTCTGTTGCGCTAGCTGTCTAAAGGTAGGAGGTAAGCTGATTTTATTTTAATTCTGTATATGTGGTAGTTATCCAGCACATGTAGGAAGAGTTAGTGCGTATACCCAAAAGCTAGTGACTGGAAAACCCGTAAACTCGTACAGTGCCGTACTCGGCGGCCCCCGCTGCCGTGCGTGTGCCATGCCGTACTTGTCGCTGGTATACCCAAAAGGTAGCGACTGGAAAACGAGTGAACTCGTTCAGTACCGTACTCAGCGGCTGTCGCCGTGTGTGCAGTCTTCCGTACTCTGTCGCTAGGCCTAAATTGTCATCGGGGCTCCGTGAATGGAGCGGCGTTGCTCTACGACGCGCTGCCAGTGAAGTACAGTACTGGGGGCCCTCTCGCTTTCGCGCTGCGGGTCAGTAACAGACACGAAGCTTTGAGGCTTTCCGGCACGGGCTGCTGCGTTAGGGCTGTACATGTCTGTTTTTGCATTCTTTTTTCCTTGGGCGCGTAAAAGCCAAAGTCCACTCGTCGAACAGCGTTGACCCACACCTTCTTCAATTTCTGGTACATTGGAAACTTGTGAAAAAGCACCTCCGGGTTGTGCAGCGGGTTGTTTGAGCAGCCCAGAGCACTACAAGTTCTACTCGGCATCCTTCGAGGAACAGCTGGGCAGTATTGGGCGCTACGAGTTGCTTGCTAAAACCAGTCTTTGAGTCCTCACAAGCAAATAAACAAAAGGCTATATTGAAGCTACACGGGCTACAGATAAAAGCAACGGCTAAACATGACAATCACAAGTCCAAGTAGCGGTGGTAGCGGCTCAAAGAAGCGCACTCCGCGTAACGCTTGGAGGAAAAAAAGAACGATACTGACGTCACGGCCCAATGTTGCTTTAGTGATCGGCATCCCGCTAGCCGACCGCTAAGGTGCAGCGGCTCGCGGCGGGTCACATTTTTATTATCGGCATTAGTTGAGAATGCGGCATCCCACGGACGTAATATTTTGGCTGGGGTCGTATTTTGTGTCACCAGTAATTTCTTTAATTTCGAGTTTTGGCCGGAGTTGCCCTTTAAAGTCATCGTCCGGATTGTCCTTGGATAACTGTCAAAGCCGTAGTCGGGATCGTCTTCCATGAAATTGTTTGAGTCTTCGCCTGGGTCATCATCAGTGTCGTCATCAGTCTCGTCACCACAGTTGAAGACTGTTTGTCATCGAGGCCGTTGTCAGGTTGGTTGTTGACATTGTAGCCAGGTTTGGTCTTTGGAGTTGTCGTCCGTTTCATCATCAGCGTAGAAGTCGTCATGATGTTTTCGTCTAAGTATGGTGGCCAGGGGCTTTGTCAAGTTCATTGTCCGAGTCACTTCCGAGGCCATAGTTGAGGTCGTCGTTGATGTCACAGTTGGAGTCGTCCTCGGATGATTTCAAGGACGTCGCCTTCACGATCGTCGCCTTCAGAGTTATCGTGTTCACAGATGGTACGCTTTATGGGCATAGACTGCGTTACCCTGCACATCCACCAATATGTCATGAACAAAAACAAACTTGATTAATAAAACTTCAGATCAATGTTAAATGCAGCGAACTTGTGCCGAGAAACATAAAGTAACAAAGACCGCACATACTTTGACAGCGACAAAAGGACGACTGACTCGAGCTGCCATGCGAAGCTCTTTTTGTAAGCCCGTAGGTATCTAGAAGGTTCCGAGCTCGAACAAACAAGATTCTCGAGTCATCTCAAACATTCTAGGCGGCGTGCAAACAAAGAAAAGATTCCCCATTCCACCCAACTCCATTGCAGAGAATTGGAATTTTCTAATACTAATTCCATTCCTTTGAACTCCTGGAAAAGAAAAACTGGGCCCATCCCCACTCCTGGAATGGCTGAACTGCTGCGTTCTATTCCTCTCAATCGCTCCCAATTGTGAAAATGGCACTTGACAGCTAGTACTAAGTTACCGGAAAATAACGTCGGCGTAAAGCTGGCGTTGTGAAATGCGTAGACAACTGCAAAATTCAAAACCCTGATTTAAAAGGTTAAAAAGCGCAACACAACAAGGACAATAAAGACACGAAGACGACAGGACAGGACGTAGCGCCCGTCCTGTCGTCTTCGTGTCTTTATTGTCCTTGTTGTGTTGCGCTTTTTAACCTTTTAAATCAGTATGAACCAACTCGTCCAAACACAAGTTTTAATTCAAAACCCTACCCGCAATCATTGATTTTACTAAGTTGAGCGTTGGTCGCACATAGCACTAGTGGCAATTGGTATGGAAGCACTGCAGATATTGATCGCACCACCAGGTGTAAAAGCCTCACAACAGAGAGGAAAACTAAGTCGCCCATCTTTTCCACAAAAGAACCGTATATGTCCTCCACTTTTACGAGATACATAATAAGTGAGGAGTCACGTGTATTAACGAAGTGCGGGCGGTGTGACATTGTCCCTGCCTGGTGGCCTGCAACTGGTGCTGTAATCAAACATGGTCCCAACAGCCTTATGGTTGCATCTCGCAGCACCAGGAACGACACTTTGGCTGTGTTCCAAATCTTACCCAAATAGATCCGAGTTATTCCGGTGGGTCGTGTCACGTGACAACACAGATTGAAAAGTGCTGGGCACGGGTAGGTTCTGGAACGCTGAGGTACAAAACCCTTACCCTGGATTAAGATCGAGTAAATTGCCCTTGTCAGCCTACAACTCTACAGTTTGGGTTGCTTCACTGGGGTTGCCACTTTCATCCTCGAAGGAACATAAGCAGTCAGATAACCAAACCGCCAGTTACCTAAGTGCAATAATGCCGTTTCGAAAGCCCCTTTGACGGCATCTAAGCTGCTCGCATTAGAACAAAGCCTATTCCATTCCTACTCTATTCTGGGCAAAATGTAACTACTAATTTCATTCCCATTCCATTCCAGTGCTGCCACCATTTTATTTGCATTCGATTCCAGGGTTGTGGAAGTGCGGAATCGTTCCAACTCTGGAGTGGCAACTCCTCAACACTGGTTATAGTCACCAAGGCACCCAGTTCAGTGTGAATGCTGTCCTCACAGCCCATCCAAAGCTGTTATTACTGTAACAAACTCCAGTACGACGAAGTAGTTGAATTCTGAAGCCTGTTGTGCAGATTTGTACCTTGCATTGTTTCCGGTATTTTTTATTTCTTTTGTATTTTATAATGGACAACAACCGTTGTAATCTCGGTATTGTTGCCAAACCTGAAGGTTTTATCACCGGTGCACTTTTAAATAAATATATGCCTCAGCCGCAGCTCAGCGATGAACACTTAGGTGTTTCGTAAGTATTCATTTTGATTGCGCGATAATGATGTTTGTCTTCTGTTAGAATTAAAAAAAAAAAAACAATATTCAACATGATGGATAATTTTGGACACCCGCGGCATGTGTGATCTGAGCATTTGTTCTTTTCATCTGAAGTGTGTCTCTTGCTTACTACCTATAGAGTATACGATGTTGTGGACGGAAAAGATGCTGCGACCGACTCCGAGCAATAAAAACATTCTGTTTATTCTCATGTCGTTGAGCTCGTGGCGAGGAGTATGAGTAGCACTGTCATCTTTGGCGATGCCAAGGCTGAACCGATAGACTGCCGCAGAGCTATCGCCCTCAGCTCTGCACTGTGAGGAATGGCACGATTTTGTTGAAGTGATTGCGGCTCCAGAGAGGTGTCGTTGCTGTTGACATGTACCGCAAGCAGGATGACATACTAGAGAGCAGGAAAGAGAGCGTTTGGAAGCCGTGCATGGTAGTTGACGCCGAGGTCAGGAAATGAGGCAGCAGACGGGGGAAATCGACCCTGTCGTGCTTCCAGTCCGGCTCGATCAGTTTGGAGTGTACAGCCTCGAACTGAAAGGGGGACGCCGGCCGACTGCGGGGCCGATGCAACATCCCCTAAGATGCGGAACCGAACTGAGAGCAAATGCCTGACATGGCAACGATGAGGATAACCTGGTCGGCTAGCAACATGCCTTGTGAACAGTGTGAAGATGTCGATGAATATTCACTTGCCAAACCGGTGGGGCAAGCAAGGTGGTCGCAGCCCATTGCTGGGAGGTGCCGGTGCTAGATGCGACAGAGCAGAGGTGGTTGCGGAGGCGCTGCAGATGTGGAGGCTGAGAAAGTTGAATATGTGCCTACTGCATTTTCGTCCGAAAAGGCAGAGCCATTGCCGTGCCCTTGGCCACGAAGAACATTCCCCTGGATAGCAGGTGCTCGGAGTCAATCATCATGTCCAGGTCACCAATCTGTAGCACTTTCGATCTTGAGGACGGAAGAGACGGTGCAACAGACTCAGAGTTTAACTGTGAAAACATTATCTTTATTCTCGTACCGTCAAGCTCGTTCCGACCAGTAGCTTGCTTTTATACACTGCAGTCATTAGCATTATAGTTGATCTAAGTATTTTGCAACACTATTAATACGGCAGATTGGGCGAGTTGGTACGGCATAATTACGAACCAGCGCACAGGTAGACCAATTACTCAAAATTCAAATACAGAAAAATATACACTCGCACAGCGCTGATGTGAGTTTTTTGTGTTTGGATTTTGGGTAACTGTCTACCTGTGCGCTGCTTCGTAATATTGCAACACTGCCATCTTTAGGGGGTGTGGAGGCTGAACCGATGGACCGCCAGAGGCCCATATCTGTATCTGTTTCATATACTGAATGCATTTTTGCACGGTTCTGTGCTTACTTTTGTCTTCCAGATTTTTACTGCTCACTTGTTTTTTAATTTTATTTAGAGGATACTACTGGCCATTGAAGGCCCAAGTAGGAGTAGGGTACAACATATGCATTCACACACCTACAACAACAAACAAATAACACGACATTAAGAGGTTTACAACAACTAACCAGCAAATATACAGGATATATATATTTAAAAGGGGAGGGGGGGGGGGCGGCACAGCATGCATCAAGCAGCATGTAATTCAATCATTTGAAATAATAGATGTGAAATATAAAACTCATATTTAAAATTGAACATTATCAGACAAATGTGAATTTAATTAAGCTATAAATTTTATATAGACTGTTACTTTTTATACAATTGTTTCTAGATTTGTCAGGATACAATCTGCAAGTACGCATAAAGTAACTGGAAAGTTGAAAGAAGCAAATTAGAGATTGCAAAACCTACTTCTCAATAGATATTTTTTTCCCAAAGTATTTACGTGATAGTGCAGCTGAAATAAGGCTCCTTTTCCAGTTTTTTTTATTTGAAACACCTTAAAAATACATTGTTTTCTAAGATTTTTTTAATTATTATGCTTGGAAAATTAAGTTACCGATTGTGTTCAGTTTATTCTAGAGTGCTTTTGTGCATAACAGTGGCTAGATAAGGTTTTTATAATCTCTGATAAATCAAACTGACTAGTTTCTCTTTAGTGACCGTTTCGCCAAGGTGACAGCAGAACAAGTAACGGATCCCGACGTCAAACTGCAGGAATTTGAGATATATGTTTTCTTAGCGAATGCACGCCACTGTTGTGACATATTTGAATATCCTTATCGCTTGCTTGGGCTCAGCGGGTAATGCAGGTCGGCACTAGCGTGAGTATAAACGCTGAACTGCATAGAGCGATTTAGCGAGCGACGGCGACAGCGACGAGTCAGCGACGTATTACGAAGATTTCTTACTATCGCTCGTCGCGTCACTCGGTTTTTGGATTTCTAGAAAACATCGTTCCGCTTTCACGCGGCTTGCGTCGTCGCACAAATGACCGAGCGTCAGCGAAGCGGGTCGCCGTCGCTTTTCTCGTCGCTCGCAAAATCGTTTACATTCGGTTTATACTTCACGCTGTCAATAATATCGACTCGAGCGCGCATAATTTCATTTCCACGGGAGCGCGTGTGAATCAAACCCTAAACCAAGACGGGGGCTGCAGCCAGCAGCTTTGAGAGCGTCATATAATGGATTATAGTTTGACAGAAGCAAGCACACACTTCGCTAGCGCATTCCAGCCTTGAGCGCTGAACTTCCGAAAACGAAACCAGATTTTGCTACATTTTGGCTAGCTCGAAACATTTTTTTTTAAATATAGAGTGTCTTTTAGCTATAATCTAGACTAAGAGAAATGTGTACCTTCCCAAGTTATATTTATGTCGCCGTACTATATAAGTAATATTTGTGTAATATCGTTACCTTCATATAAAATACAGGGGGTGTCACCGGACCTTCGTCTGAAACAAAAAGTCTGCTATATATACCGAGCGGGTTTCTATTATACTTGAGTAGGAGTGTCGGGTTGTTAGTGCCTCTGTTCGTTGTTTGTGTATGTAGATGCTTGTATGTTGATCTTGTGGTATGTGCTGTGATGTATGTGTTGGTATGCTGCCGTCCGTGTTCGAGTGTGTCACTTCCGCAAATGCCGAAATGTCCTTCGTTTTTGTAATTTTCTGCATACTCACTAGGTGGCGCAAGCAGCCGCCCAATTTTATTTTAGCTTTGTTTGTACACAGTCCATTTATGTGTAAGGAACCACACCACATTGACATAGCTACAGTCTAGTAGAAAAGTAACCGCATGTTTAAATGGCGCATAGCGCCGGCGTTCAGTTCGTCTTCGTTCGCTGGCCGTTTCGGTAGCAGATTCGTACCCGGAAAGCCGCAAAATTTGCGTACACACGACATATGAGTGGATACGTCGAAACGTCGCGTACAACTTTGCTCGCGGTAAAGAGGTGAGCGGGACGTCGGTAACGCCGGTCGGGTAGGGTCGGGTCGGGTTGGTGTCGGAGCTATTCGTCGCCGCTCACGGCAAACGGGCTTTTTCAATAAAGTTCATGTCTGTGGTCGCGAAAAGATAACTGCTGTGGAAATTACCCGGCGTCGGTGACAATGCAACCGGCTTGAGGCCTCGGCGATCGGCTGAACCGCCACGCGAACGTGACCTGCTCGATGGAGAAACACGCTGCTGGATGCAGTCGATGGTCGCTCCCACTGTCGCGTAATCGCCGTAATGGATACGGCGTCGGCGCTTGGGGGTGAATGCTTGCGGTAGTTCAGCACGTATGGACGATTACGAACGAACACGTGCAAACTACGCTTTCGCTGCGGCGAAAAGCCGTGTAAAGCGCTGGGCCTCGCTTGCAGAACCCGTCTTGCGTCAAACGGCCGCCATTGTAAAAAAACACCCCTAGACGTGTGATCGCAGAACGAAGTACACGTTCAAAGATGTTCATTTTACACGACACCTCGGGTGCAAACGAAATACACCGAGCCTTGCGTGTAAAACGAACACCATTTGGGGAGTCCGCCCTGGGACAACGGTTTACGCGTCCAGGGGTGTACTTTTTCGCTGTGTGTGTAGGAGTATTTTAAGATATAACCTAGGGCACAGTGTATTCGGTAAAAATCGACCTCTGGATATTGAGATGCGTTGCGGTTATATTGAAATCAGGTGAAACAGCCCCGAATCGGAGCTGTCCTTGAATAAGAAAAATCCTAGCATAGGGGTAAAAACCCTTATCTACAGTTACATTTTATGCTAATTTAGAACAATGAACTCTTCGCAAAGCTGCTTCATCCGAACCGCACCTCGTTTCCTTATGTTATGGGTATAGGGACATCTTAGAAGTAGGTCAGGGATAATGTTTCCTTGAGGCCGGTGACTAACATTCCTGTGTCTTATTTTGCTCAACATAAGCCCCAGGAAAAGCAGGCTTTTGTCTGACGCCGAAGATTGACACTAAAAAACAAGGTATCTGCGCGAAAAGGTGTAAACCCCGAAATGACACCCCCAAACTGAAAGTAGAATAAACCCCGATAGCAGAAAACCCTGTCGATAGCGGGTGTTACAAGGTATATTTCACTGTCGAAACAAAACATAAAAAGTGCGATTCTGGTATAAAAATCTGCAAACTTTTCTTAAGCATGAGAGTCCGCCTAGCAACGGTACTAAACCACTCAGTTGGGAAACTGGCGTGGACATTGCTTTGAAAAAGCGGCCCCGATTTGTCCTCGAGCACCGAGCTGATGACGAACACAACGCCACCATTTCTCCCGCAGCGGCCATTCCAGGAACCGCACGTTACGTATATTTTGGCTTCAATCGGCCATTTCGGCGCCGAAATAGATACTTACAGGGATGCCACCGCCGTCTCCCCAGCGGACACGCCGCGTCTTACTACAGAAGTTAAAATGCACCCAGGTCGGGACGCGCTACTTGAAAGCACCGCTAAGGCATGGTTGTATAAAAACAATATTCATTGTGCCGCAAAACCTTGCAAACTAAAGATTTTAAAAACATTACGCGCCCTTCATTCTGTACTAAATTCCAATAAATTTCATACAAAAAGAGTCTTTTTTGTTTGTTTTTACGCAAAAGCATGCTTTCTATAAGCTCAAGGTGACCACAGTACAGACAAATGATAAAGAGTGGCGCTGTTGTCGTATTTAGCTCGATCTTGGTGGACGCCAGCGGCCCAGGTTTCGACGGCGAGGTTCCCAACTGAGTGTTTTACTAACGTTGCCGCCTGCGTTTTGCTAAGAGTTTTTTTGGCGCAACGTTGGCGGCCACTTTCAGTACTACTGTGAAGTGAACATGAAAACGCAAACATTACTTACATCTTGCTGCTTGTCGTATTCAAATAGGTGATATTATGGAGCACATAATGAGTTGTCACGTTCATTTCCATCATGATCGCACTTACGCACATCGTCGTGTTTTCTCCCGTCGGGTTGGTGTTGAAGTTTCTGTACTTCATTATAAAACTTTCATTGCTTGTGACAAACTGGTAGAAAAATAAACACAAACCCCCTATTAATGTTATTTATTTAAAGTTAGGAGAGGTACTGTCCTTCTAAACTGATGTAAGATACCTATAGGCTTGAGAGTCAAACCGTATGAACATCTCTGGACCACGTGTTTTGATGGTAAAAAGACGTACGTGTTTATTGAGGTTTTGTTATCTTGCTGACAGACCTTGCCAATTTTGTTAAAACATCTCCAAAACGGCTAAGCTGGTTTCAGCAGTTTTAGAAGGAAGTAGTACAAGAGAGTAGGTGATATTCTTCATTCAAATATCATTTGTTTGCTGTTTTTGGCAGTTCTTCTCCTGCCTTCTCATTCATCTCTTGTTGGTAAAGCTATATTGCACTAAATTGTCTTGCAACCTTAGATGAGGTGCAGTTAACGCGTTTTATTTAAAATCCTAATACATTCAGAACCGACAATGTCATAGGGACGATAGGTTCCTCTGTATTTGAAAACAGAGATGCGACTGGTCACTCAAGTGCAACATTACAAAATGAAAATAACTATCTGAGTCAGCCGCACGAGCGCTATAGCAGAAGGAAAGGAGAATAATGTTCAATTTGTGAACATAGACAGCATTCAGTTTTTTTTTTTTCTCAAATAAAAACACGCAAAAAGAAAAATGCCGAATCAAATATACTGGACAGACCAAACGTTGGTCTGTCCAGTTACTTTGACTCGTCCTTCCTTATTTTGAGGCTGTTATCGGTTCCAATCGTCCTTGTAATGAAAGCGACCTGTCACCCTTCACAACCATGCAGATCAAGTACAGCGCGAAAGTAGCGCCACGCCGTGTCGTAAATAAAAGTCGAAGTGGCATTTTCGGCACTAGCTGCGCCACGTTACCTTGTTTTTGGTATTTCGCGTGCAAAAACTTGTGCCAGCATATTTCTACATCGTGGTGCTCTGTACATTTTACAATATACAAGAAACATCAGAACCCAAAGGGTTAAAAAATACTAAAAGGGCGAATGTTCCAGCTTGTTTTAAATCTAAGCATAAACAAGTTTAAAAAATGGTTGGAGCCATCAGGTCATGTCACATGCGAGTCGGGTAATGGACCTTTTTCTAGTAAGCTTCTGTGAATGCGTTCAGTCGCTCTACTGACTTTGCTTCCAGCTGTCGCCATTTTGCAAGGCAAACTTCCGGTCAATCTACAGATACAGCACCTATATGGGTGTCTTTCGTCTCTCGTGGCCATTCTTGTTAGAGTATACGATAGTATGGCTCATAAAAAGGAACGAAGATCAAAACAACAGCACGCAATCTAACAAAAAAAATATAGAAGGAAAAAGGTTGCAACTGCGCGATTTCCCCCTTTCTACTGACTCGCCCCCGAGCGGACACGAGAAGGGACGAACGAGACGTTTTTCTTTTTCTCCATGCAGATGGGAGAAAGCTCTCGCCCTCCCGACTCATCTTCTTTCGGTTTCGTTTTTCGAGCACGTCGTGCACGTTGTTCAATAAACGTTGTTGAGTTAATTGAGCTTCAGCGGCAGCGAAGGCCGCCTGTAACCGCTCATTCACACTGGAAGCGGATCTGCGTTCGCAAAGCGGTTTTGTACGCGGTTGTATAAAGATCCAGTACAATTGCACGGACACTCGATGACATCAAGTGCGCGTGAAATTCCAGTGTGAATGAGCAGTAATTCTGCCTCCCAGCCCAAACGTGCTGAATATCTCGGTTGCATTGACGTTTGTACCACTAATTTAGTCAAACGAGCGAATGAAAACGTTAGAAACAGCGAAGTTCCGGAGCGGTACCTGCTGCGCTATATACACTGGGCTAAGGTGAACGCCTCTGGATTCCGATACGACGTGTCGACGTTGACGTCGTTATGGAAACCGCGGAAAGTTCGTCGAAGACAGGCAAGGTTTGCTGCCGGGTGCTGGGTGAGTTCTGTGCTGAGTTCGGTTCTGTTTTCCGATGCCAAGTGCCAACCGGCAATCAACGTGGTTTTGTATTTCGGGTTGTCAGACATAGCAGCAACATCGTGATGGCAGTGTTGTGAGTTGTGAACGCAGACTGGAATTTTCGCGAATGTGACCGTGTTTTCGCGTATCAGTGGTGTAACAACAATATGAGATGACGTGAACTGTCCGGCATTGATGCTGTTGGGTATTGATGCCGCTGGTCAGGCCGTGATCAGAGGAGGCAGGGTGCCGCAGGTCGACATTCTGGTTCACATTAAAGAGTTTAGGACCGCTTGAGCGATTACGGTTCAATCGATTGGCCTGCGGATAGCCATGTTGGAACACTGGTCTGAACCGTAGCCCCTATCGTACAGTGGCCAATGGGACTGTCGCTCGCGATGTCCTGCTGTCTCCTCCCAAAAAGGGATTACGCTCTGGGGAAGCACAGGACAGTCTTGAAATATGAATTAAGGTACGTATAGTTGCAGTTTTAATTTTACCATTAAAGGATGATGGTAGAACCGATAAAAAGAAGTTTTAGACTGAAGGAATAGCACGTAAAGTGCACGAAATAACTGGGTGTCGGTTGTTTCCTTTTAACATCGCAGTGCTAGGACGGCGAGAATATTTAGTGACTGCTTTCGAAACGCAAGTTTCTTTACCTGCCGGGGAAGCTGGCTTCGGAAATAAACGCGATTCGTGGAAAGCTCGTGTCACGTTTTTATTTGCTGCTCCTTTCTTCCCATACAAGAGATGTAGCGTCTTCGTTAAGCATTAGTGAGTTCCAGTTGCTCGATTCGGGGCACCACATTGAGATGCAGACGACGGAGGAACTTTGCCCCCCTGCTTTAGGGACGAAAGTTTCCCCTATTCTTAAAGACCGACCAACGAAACCATTTTCCGCACGGTAGGAAAATGCCCCTCGCGCCCTCCTCTTTCACTCTCTCCCAAAAATCACGTGAGGGCAGTGGCTTCTTTTGTGTCGGCTTTTTCTGTAGGGATAATCCTCAAAAAGCGCGAAACGAGCGGCTAGCTGCGAGCGCCACAACGACCTTGAGACGTCCAGGTGTCTTCCCTCGTTGACGCGGGCACGCGCAATCCGCAGGATTGAGGAAGCCAACGCGACCGAACTCTTTTTCCCATGAGCTGCAGGTCCGAGGCCGCTCGGTCGGTAGAGATCGAGGGGTCGTGGTATGCTGGGTTCGTTCCAGCAGCCGCTTTCTGGCATCGCGCGGCTGCTGGAACCATTCTCGCGTCTGCACACGGATTGGCTTGCACAATAAAGGGTTCAGGTCGTCGATAATACATTTATTTCCGAAACTTATAAATCAAGTGGCTTTCCCTAATCTCTTCATTACTGTTTGAAACACATCTCCTCTCATAGGTAGCTGTTCACCCCATTTTGGACTCTTTTGCGTATTTATTCCTCCTTACGTCTGCTTAATGACTGTTTTATAACTTGATAAAGACCTTTAAATATTGGCGCGGGCTTGCGCGGTCAACGCTGTCCCGGATTTATTCAAAATTGGAAAGATTTGCGTCAGGAGGGGTTGAAGAAGCAAACCGTAATTTTTGCTTCTAATGAGGACGGCACAATGTAAGATAGGTCTTTGCTTCACCTGTATCCACAACGCCCCATCGTTTGCACGATCATAATTTCTCAGTGACATAGGTGTATACCATCTTTTACTCATGGTTACTATAGATGGGGCCCCACAGGCTTTCCCGTTATCAGCGAGTCGACTTTTTAACGACCGGCGACTCTCCTGAGTGAGAATAAATATTATCACCTTCAAAAAACATCCACCCCTTTCTCCCCCCCTTTCCCGAGTTGGGGAAATATCAGGCGACTCCGGGAAGCAGCCTGCAGACTGCGCTTTTCGGCTGCTCATTCTCAACACATTCGAACGTGGAAGTAAACACATCACATCAACGACGCCCTGTTTATTTGCAACCTAAATAATGTGGCTCTTCTGTTGGGACCCAATCAATTTTATCATCAATCATTATTTGTTACAACTTCATGGTGAATGTGTGTTCGTAGTGATGCCACAAAGTGGTCGATTCAAAGGGAGAAATAGGTCCTTGTATTTATTTTGCGGAAATACTCGCTCCTGTGACGCTCTAGTGCGTAAGGTCAAAGCACCCGAGGCAGTGCGTAATACTTTAAAACTGTCGTTGATGATGAAATATTTGTGGGAAGCGCGTAAAATTGTTTACACCACGAAGACATACCTAAACACTACAAAATATCGCAATTGCAAAAACAATAAAAAAAAAATCAGCTTGCGAAAACTGTTGTTTTCCTCTCTCTCTATTTCTTTTTTTTTTTTCGCGCCACTACAAAAAAAAAAAAAAAGCGGCCGAGCAACGAAGTTTTATTAAAACCTCGCTTCTTGGAGAAAGGACACCAGGATCTATGGTAGTGTATCTGCCAGGGAGTTTGTAGAAATAATGGGCGACCATTGAATCTAGCCTTCTGCACGAATCATGCCCGCGATATTTCCCTTTTCCTTCCACGCGATTAGAAGGCAAGACGCTGGGAGAATTCATGTGCACTAACATTCTGCTTCTAAAAGAAAGTACCAGATTTCTAGCGCATGTCATTTTAGATGTAAATAGTTTAATCACTGTGCACAAACATTCAAGGCCTGGAGGATGACATGGAAGCATGGCGGAAAGCAGCTTGCTGAAAATAGAAGTCTGTATTGCATTGCACTGGTGTGAAAAATTATTACGTATTTTTGTCTTATTTCCGTGCCAAAATAAAAACAGCGTTTAGAAACCGAACACTGTGCGTTTTGAGGAGCGCCGAAAGGACATTAAAAACCGGGACAACCTGAGCTTGTCCTGGTTCCTTGTTTGTTCGGAGCCTTTCAAAAGGGGATGAAAAATTATGAACCGAGTGACCCGACTTACCACGTTAGAGCAGTTCATTTCCATTGCGACAGGCTGTCTTCAAGCGTCTAGCATAGTCCAGCTTGTACTGGTCCGTTTTTACTTTCGGTTCCTTTCAAAACGTGAGCTCTAAGCCACTGGACCAAACTACCACATTCATAATCTGCGGAAGCGGAGAAGTGGAAATGCAACAAAATGAATGGTTCGCCCACGACCGGATAGAAGGGGGCCGAAATTTCTTTCAAGAAACACACAATCTTCTCTTCAATTCTGTCTAACAATTTTATGTGAAGGTGTACTTGGCTATGGCATTATTCGTTTAGGAATCAAGCGAAACTTTGTATCGGATCATTAGATGTCTACGTTCACTCCCATTCGATGCTTATCATGTTCTCGACTATGTACACGGGGTGGTTTTCAGCGGTAGGTTTTTAATCTGATTGCCCGCCCGCCAAAGCGCGAGCCAGAACGCACTACGGCCGCGGGCCGTCGCGCTCTTCTCCTTCTTCTAATGAGTCAATCTACAATCAAAGACGCAGAGAAGAAGGAGAAGCGCGCTACGGCCGCGGGCCGTCGCGCTCTTCTCCTTCTTCTCCGTATCAATATACAATCAAAGACGCAGACGGGGCCGTCAATCGTGCTGGTGTCGGGAACCAGTAATTCTGACCCTTGAAATGCAGGCGTGACGCAAAACCCAGAGGCGTATCGTTCGCCCACCTACGGATCCAAGTTACTCGAGCAAGCTCGCATTCTGCTCGCAAAGCCCAGCCACTAAGCAAATGTAACGGACGGTGGTTCGAGAGGCGTGCAACCCTTGCCCGCTTAGCCCTCCCCACCACTTCTCCGCTTCCGTAAATTTTGAATGTTGTAGGTTGGTCCAGTGGCTTAGAGATCACTTTTTGATAGGAACCGAAAATAAAAACGGACCAGTACAAGCTGAACTATGCAAGATGCTTGAAGAGAGCCTGTCATAATGAAAATGAACTGCTCTAATGTGGCAAGTCGGGTCAATCTGTTTATAATTGTTCATCCCCTTTTAAAAGGCTCCGGAAAAAACAAGAAACCAGGAAAAGCTGAGTGACGCAAGGCGCCTCGTATTGTTCAGGTTGTCCCGGTTTTTTATATCCCTTCGGCGCTCCTCAAAACTCAGTGTTCGGTTTCTAAAGGCTGTTTTTATTTTCGCACATAAATAAAACAAAAATACGTAATAATGTTTCACACCAGTGCAGTGCAATAGAGACTTCTATTTCCAGCAGGCCGCTTTCCGCCATGCTTCCATGTCATCCTCCAGGCCGCGAATGCTTGTGCACACTGATTAAACAATTTACATGTAGATTGACATGCACTAGAAATCTGGTACTTTCTTTTAGATGCAGCATGCAAGTGCACATAAATTCCCCCAGCGTCTTGCCTTTTAATCGCGTGGAAGGAAAATGGAAATACTCCTATTCACAACCATATATCCTGGTGTCCTTTCTCCAAGAAGCGAGGTTTTGATACAATTTCGTTGCTCGGCCGTTTTTTTTTTTGTAGTGGCGCAAAAAAAGAAGAGAGAGAGAGGGGGGGGGGGGGGGGAGAAAGCAAGGGTTTTCACAGGCTGATCGTTTTTTTTTTTTGTTTTTTTTTTTGTATTTTTTTGCAATTGCAATATTTTCTGGTGTTTAGGTATGTCTTCGTGGTGTAAACAATTTTACGCGCTTCCCACAAATATTTCATCATCAACGACAGTTTTAAAGTATTACGCACTGCCTCGGGTGCTTTGACCTTACGCACTAGAGCGTCACAGGAGCTAGTATTTCCGCAAAATAAATACGAGGACCTATTTCTCCCTTTGAATCGACCACTTTGTGGCATCACTACGAACACACAATCACCATGAAGTTGTAACAAATAATGATTGATGATGAAATTGATTGGGTCCCAACAGAAGAGCCACATTATTTAGGTTGCAAATAAACAGGGCGTCGTTGATGTGATGTGTTTACTTCCACGTTCGAATGTGTTGAGAATGAGCAGCCGAAAAGCGCAGTCTGCAGGCTGCTTCCCGGAGTTGCCTGATATTTCCCCAACTCGGGAAAGGGGGGGAGAAAGGGGTGGATATTGTTTGAAGGTGATAATATTTATTCTCACTCAGGAGAGTCGCCGGTCGTTAGAAAGTCGACTCGCTGATAACGGGAAAGCCTGTGGGGCCCCATCTATAGTAACCATGAGTAAAAGGTGGTATACACATGTCACTGAGAAATTATGATCGTGCAAACGATGGGGCGTTGTGGATACAGGTGAAGCAAAGACCTATCTTACGATTGTGCCGTCCTCATTAGAAGAAAAAATTACGGTTTGCTTCTTCAACCCCTCCTGACGCCAATCTTTCCAATTTTGAATAAATCCGGGACAGCGTTGATCGCGCAAGCCCGCGCCAATATTTAAAGGTCTTTATCAAGTTATAAAACAGTCATCAAGCAGACGTAAGGAGGAATAAATACGCAAAAGAGTCCAAAATGGGATGAACAATTACCTATGAGAGGAGATGTGTTTCAAACAGTAATGAAGAGATTAGGGAAAGCCACTTGATTTATAAGTTTCGGAAATAAATGTATTATCGACGACCTGAACCCTTTATTGTGCAAGCCAATCCGTGTGCAGACGCGAGAATGGTTCAGCAGCCGCGCGATGCCAGAAAGCGGCTGCTGGAACGAACCCAGCATACCACGACCCCTCGATCTCTACCGACCGAGCGGCCTCGGACCTGCAGCTCATGGGAAAAAGAGTGCGGTCGCGCTGGCTTCCTCAATCCTGCGGATTGCGCGTGCCCGCGTCAACGAGGGAAGACACCTGGACGTCTCAAAGTCGTTGTGGCGCTCGCAGCTAGCCGCTCGTTTCGCGCTTTTTGAGGATTATCCCTACAGAAAAAGCCGACACAAAAGAAGCCTCTGCCGTCACGTGATTTTTAGGAGAGAGTGAAAAGAGGAGGGAGCGAGGGGCATTTTCCTAACTTGCGGAAAATGGTTTCGTTGGTCGGTCTTTAAGGAACATGAGTGTTTGGCAATTTAAGGGGGAGACCCTTTTTTCTAAGATGCGATGTCAATGTATTCTGACGGGCGGAGGTAAGTTGGTTGCCATTCAGTTGTTCGAAGACAGCTCTACATACGTCGCTCGTCGATGGAAAATGTATATTGGTTGCAGAATTTGCTCGCAGCGTTAAGCTCGCTTAGAAGTTCCCCAAAAGTAAAACCATGAGGCAAATCTGGGGTGCCTCATTGACCTTTTACAGCGAAGGTGTTTATTGCTAGGGTTCCGTGGATTTTTTTATGTGAGTCAACAAAAACTCTACGATCGTACCGCCGCACGCGCCGCACGCGCCCGCACGCGCACGCCTTCTGCGTATAAAAAAATTCAAAGTAAATAACCAAAATGAAGCGTTGTCGAACACGCGTGCAAGATGGCATTTGTTTTAGGTTTTTGCATTAAAACAGTCACTGCTGCAGACGCCGGCGCGGCACACGCACGTCCTTCCCGTATGAAAGATTTGTAATAATTACCCAATTAAAGCGGTAACGAACGCGCGTAAGATGCCATTTGTTTTAGCCTTTTGCTTTAGAACAGTTACTGCTGCAGACACCCACACGTGCGGCGCGTGGAACACCATTCCCTGCATTCTCATGGATGCTTGGGTACTTTAGCAGTAGGCCTATACAGTAGATTAGTTATCAATGGGTTCCATTTTCAAGATCAGTAGATTCTCAGGTAGATAATAAAGGTTTCTCAAAGATTTGCCACTGTGCGACCCGCGTCGGCCATGTCTACGCTCGTACTGCCCTCTCTGTCATCGTTCCAAGCCCCCGCTTGCGTTCCTAGTTTCCTTTCCTTCCGTTCTCCGGGGGTTGCGGTCCCGTTGCGCGTGTCTACTTTCCATATGGGGGTGATCCCGTCGCGAGTGTCTAGTTTGCTCCAACTCCTCGGGGCGGCAATAGTCGTCCACGTGAAAATATGACGACCGGTCAAGACAACAATAAATGTGTGAGCGTAACTTTCTTCACGATGACCACCGACCAAGACAATAAATATGTTCGTACCTTTGTTCAAAATTCTGTGTCCCGTCTAGTTCGTGTGCTAAAAAGCCTCCATAGTCATGCAGCTTCACAGAGTGGACTGGCTCATGATGTTTCTTCAAGCAGTCACAAACGCGTCACCTTCGCAACGATGCACGCGGCGGCGACTCCATTGTTTACGTTGCCTGGTTTGCGCGGTGGAAACAGACAATGGAGGGGGGGGGGGGGGGGGGGAAGGGGCTAGGCTAATGTAAAAAGCCGCAATTGTTACGCATGTAATTGGATATGCCACCTCGGAGATTTTCTTGCTTACGGCCCTATTGGAACTGGTCCATATTCGTGCGTGCCTCTACGCGCGATTATTCTCCCGGGCCGACGCTTTTGACTACACATTAAAAACAGTTGTTTACCACTAATATCGCACGCCATCGTGTCGCCGTCATCGTCGGTTGCCGCCATGGAACATCGTGTGAGCTCTGCTGCGTTTTACTGTGACAAGCCGTGTTATGTCAAACATCGAGCGCGAAAGGTCACGGTCGTCGGCTGCTTCCGAAAGATAGGAACGTTCATGTAGGCCGATCAGCTATCAACCTAGATTTGCTTTGTTGGATTACACCACGAGGATGTCCCAATATGCCTCCAGGCACGGGTACCACAGAACGAACCGGACGGCCTTCCTTCCACTTTTGGGAAGAAATTGCACGCAAGCGCCCAAGACTGCTCTACCCTGCCGCCATCCCAAGCAGCAGAGATAGGGCTAATCATTGGCGAATGGCTGGCAATAGTCCTCTGGCCAGTGGCCAGAGAGTGGCCAGCCATCGGCCGACAACTGGCCTTTCTCTGGCTATTGCCCTCTGCCCACTGGCCATCAGCCATCGGCCAATCATTGGCCGATGAAGGGCCACTCTTTAATAATTGGCCAAAAGACCATCGCCAGCCATTGGCCAATGCTTAGCCAAAATCCGTGCTGCTTGGGATGTTATGATCTGTTCACCCGCTCCCGCAACAAACGTATGGCAGATGCCGGAGCGGACGCCGTCCCATAATCATCCCCTTTACAAAATGTTATGCTACCTCTGCTCACTCAGGCCGTGTGAATGCGCCCTTACCGTCTCGATCCACCTCCATATAGCGGTTCGAATGCGATGCGCTTTCCTAGAATATTACGCCGTTTACGCAAGCCCAGACAAGCAAGATGTTGCCTGCTATATTTCCGTCTTTTTTTCCGTTTTCCGTCATCCTACCCCAGTCTCAGGTTTACTATCATGTTCAACTTACACCAGCTAGACTACAGTTTGACCATTTTTTTTTAAATATATTGGCTGGATTTGGTGCCGCTAAGTCGCGCTCACGTCAACGCGGCGCTACAGTTGTTATATATGAAGGAGTATGCCTGTAATTTATCCCTCAAGAAAGGTAGTAAAAAGGAACTTTTCCTTTTGGCCAATGAATGCAAGATCTAGATTTATGTCTACATTCTTTATAATTGACCTAGTGTTTAATGAATTAGGCATGATCATCGAACGGGCCTAGAGTTTTTTTCTTTTCAATCGCTATTAAGCGATTTAGCTTGGTGCTTAGCAATAAACGGCTATTTTCTCAGTCGTCACTCTAGTTGATGTCATCAGCTTCATCGTATTTTTAATGCTCAATTACGCCCGGTTATCCTAGAATATAACTAAAATTGTAGATATATACCAAGTGCAGATTTAAAAAAATGTCGTGTCGGCCTCGTTTCATAAAGATACTTATAGGCACTGAGTGAATATTGTGCATATTATGCTCTGACATAAGAGCTGCAAAAGAGGCTCCACCCCGAATTCCTACGAGAAAGAGAGTCATTAAGTAATTCGGTATAAGCTTCCCATTTTTTAGGCCATTGAGGCCGTTTGAGGCCACGCCATCAAGACAAGTGCTCAGATAAGCTCCATGAAATGCCTCAAGACATTGAACACTGAAAACGGAGTGTTTGTTTTCTTGGTGGTGGAACCTTTTTTTTTCAGTTCATAGGTTTCAACAAAACAAAGTGATATCCACTAAATATAGCTTACTTTCCAAGCGTCTTGATACTTCTGAAGTTGAGGATTTGTCTCGGCATAGCTGAAAATAGGCCCAGACAATGGCGTTGTCGAAGTTATCCCTTGTAATTCCGCTTCTTCACTTAATATCTGATCTTCATCCCCTTCTGATATCCCCCCCGATAGCAATAAGCACAGCGCCAGCATCCAAACCGACAACATGCTGATGCTTCTTTTAGTTGAATTGACCTTTGTCTACGACTTAAATACGTACGACTAAAATGCGGTGGCATAGAGGCAGGCGGTCCTATCACGCCTCTCCCTGATCCGAATTTTACGCAGCTACTTAGTCAATTGTTTCTTGCCAGCTGTTCTATGGCGTCGCCGAAAACGAAGCAAGTTGTGAATACGAAAAATAAAACTGAGCGACTTAGAAGGCAATATTATATATTTTTTAATTATTTTGCTTTTTACGCGAATAAAATAGGCGCGATGGAAAATGTTCAGTTCCAACCAAAATATCTATCATATCTCACTTCAGACGAGACTACAATAAAGCTACTATAGACGTTTGCAAGCAGCCGCGCTTTGAGAGCTAGTCTGGCCACTGTAGATGAAAAACGCTTTTTTGGGCGCCAGTCTATAAACCGTGGGTACGCCTCGACATTGCTGAGGCGTACCCAAGGTTTCCAGACGGGAGCAGCGGGCCGAACTCGAAATTCTTGGGGCAGGTTTTAAGAGGATAAAAAGCGACTGCGCGTTTAAGTTAGAGGAAATAACGGATACGAGGACGGAATTGAACAAAGGGAAATAAACGAGAAGAAAGACAGAAAAGCTCATTAAAGTTAAGAGAGGGAAGTGATCAAATAATAATGAGTGAGAGGTACCCAATGATTTGGAAACTATGCAGAATGAGATTACCATATAAGGCAAGGGAAATGAAGATAGCATAACATTATACCACCGAATAGCAGTAACTTTGGTTCTGTACAGACTGGCGACGCAGCTAGTAAAAAGAAAACTGGTAGAATGAGCAGATCGAATTTTTAGTGAGCTACTGGACCGGTTTCGAAGAGGTAGAAGATTAGATGGTAGCTTATTCATGATCACTCAATGTATAGAGGTGTCATAAATGAGTGAAAAACCGTTATGAATAGCATTTCTAGAAATTAAAGGTTCGTACGGCATTGTGAGTCAGGGAAGAAAACTGCCCAGCTGAAAGAGTATGAGTTAGACGCACAATTGGTTAAGCTTTTACGACAGTTATATACCAATAATAAGGTTGTGATAACATTGGAATCAGAAATAACATAACCGACTGAAATAAAAAAAAGGACTCGGGCAGGATTCTCCCCTATCAACTATACTTTTTATGATATACCTGATTAGAAGGAAAAACAAATTAGAAGATTGCAATTAGGATTTTGATGTGTTATATATGAAGAGAGGGGGAAAATTAAACCAAGTTATACCAGGAACGTTCTAAGCAGTCGACATTGTACTGTTAGCAGATAGCCGGGGGTAGGTTACAGGCACTGATTAAGATTAGTGGAGAGGAATTATACTTTCTGGGCCTGAAGTTCAGTAACGACAAATCGGGAATAGTGATTTATAACGATGAGAAGGGGGCCCGCTGAAAATTCAAGACGTTTTATTAGAACATGTAGAGAAGTTTAAATACATAGGAGTATGGCTAAATGAGGGAAGACAATACCTAGAAGAACAGGAAGAAAATATGCTAAATTAAAGAAACAGAAATGTAGCAATTACGAAGCATAGGACACTATGGAATTACAATATATATGAAGTTGCTACGGGAATATGGAAGAAGTTATGGTGCCAGGGTTGTCTTTTGTCAATGCGGTATTATGCAGGGAATTTGAGGCCCAGTCGAGCTTAGAGACCTTGCAGAGGGGCGTGAGCAGACTGGAACTGGGGCTGCATGAGAATACATCAAGTGAAGATGTGCAGGGACACATGGGATGGGCATTTTTTGAGGCTAGAAAGGCGATCAGTAAATTGAAATGTTTGAAACCGTGTGGAATAGCTTGAGGGCGCGGCTACGAAAATAAGCTTGTCAGAATAACTTAATTTTTGTAAGAACACATTTATGCAAAATCAAACAAGTTTTACAGTCTCAGTTTAGACGGCAGTCTTATTAGCTTTAATTTTTAAAGTTTTCAATAAAGTAACAAGGAAATTTCAGAGCTATTATTCCATTTAGGAAAAAATCGAAAATCGAGCCTCTCTTTTAGTTTTATTATGAAAATTATCTTTTCATAATAACACGAAACATATACTGAAGGAACGGAATTAAAAAATTATATAATTAACAGCGTCCAGATGTGTTTCCCATATGTAACCCTGCGGGGCACAAAGGAAACCTTATCTGAAACCAGACGGGAACGCGGCTGGGTATAGTCGGGTGTGGCACTCAAAGGGTTACCCAACGTGAAGGTTTCCTAACAGCTTCCGGGTGCGAGGGCCAAGCCTTCGCCAAGCAAAGCAGCACACGTGTTCGTTCGCGACGTCGAACAATTTGAAGGAAAAATTGTGGGAGCGTCAAGAGTTACTGCATGCTTTCCCTTGCTAGGTGTCGCTTCTTGTTGGAGTGGTCGTATCTTTGATTTCGCCCTAACCGCCACTTGCACCTTCTGTGAAGGCAAACTAACAAAATCAGGCTCCCTGACCGGTGACGCCATGCAGTGAAATACCGGTATCTTCATCAGCTTCCTTTCCCCAACGGCTAAGTTGAAGACACCTGGCCGCAGAAATAAAAAAAAAAAAAAAGAGATTCGTAGGAAACAGCTCTAAAGGGGCATGAAACCCTTTCTGTTTACCACAAAACGTCTTAATGCCTGTCCAGCCAAGACATTTCAGAAATCGTGAGGTGACACAACTGCGCCGTAAGTCGTTGGCGTTCCGTTTCCGTCGGTATTTTTTGCTGGGTAGCAAAGTTCCATCCGCCAAAATTTCCTTCATGTCCTTCACGGGGATTTTGAGCATGCTCATCACGTGAGTTCCGAGAGCTACTCACATGCTGTGTTGGCTGTGGGTCAATCGCTCAAGCGCTCCTCTGCTCTTCAAAATCCGAAATCGAAAAAGGGAAGGGCTGTGTTCTAAACCTTACCCAACTAGATCCGTGTTACTCAGGTGCGCTCGTGCCACGTGATAACACAGATAGAGCGACGCAGGACGCGGGTAGGTTTTTGAACGCAAAGGTACAAAACTCAAACTCTAAAGTAAGATCGGGGGGATCGGTGGCCGAGTGGGCTAGTGCACACCAGCTCAGAGCACATGGAGCAAATTTAAGCTCGCCTGCACAACCCAGCGATCCTGGGATCAATCTCCACTCCTGCCCGTTTCAATCTGGTTGAACATCGTACCGGTGTGCGGTCGTGTATTACTACTGCGTGGTGCACGTTAAAGACCTCAGGCTTCCAGTCGTACTGCAGTGGCTAAATTGCTCGTGTATGGCTGAGACACCAGACGCCGAGTGAGGCAGACTAACTTCCGGCTGTATAACCATATACACACCAATTTGCTTTTGGAGTGAAATCGAGTAGACTTTAAGGCACGGCCAAGCATACGAGGGCCAGGCGGAACAGATGGACAGCATTGGCAGGCGGCGTGTAACGTCAAGGCTGACAAGCACCAAGGTCTACTGGAAAGCAGAGGAAGCGAGGAGGAAAGTCATGATTTTTTCTTTGTGGTATTCAAACAGATTGGAGTGTCGGACTTCACCCGCTTCATATTTTACGACTGACTTTTGACGGAGTTGTGTCGTCCCGCGATTTCTAAAGTGTCCAGGTTTCGACAAAGCTTGAAATGGTTCCCACATAACAGTTTCTACTTTCGATTCAACTCTCGGAATAAGGAAGCGTGAGTGCCAGCCGAACGCTAATGCAACGCCCGTCTCCTCCATTAATTAGACATCGGCTGAACGTCTTGCTCGAGTAGATACGAGTTACTATCGAGGGCCACATGACGCGATCAAACATAGAGTGACACCAGATGCACTTTATTTTATCAAATTGTGCTCGTCTTAAATGCAAAAAAATCATATTTGAATTAAAAAACAACAACATAATGTTATCAGTCTTCCCACACTTGTGAACTAAAGGCGAAACGTGGTTGCTATAGTTGACGCAACAGTGAGAACTGATCGATTTTTTCTGCGCATACGTGAGTTAGTCAAGCTTGTGCCTAAGAAATTTTAACTCAGAATATAAAATTTCTAATTGTGCTGTTGAGAGGTTTTTCTTTTTTTTTTTTTCGCTTTGTCGTAAAGTAAGGTATTATAAATTTTCGGTTCGTAAAGTGGACATTCTGCACTCTTGATAGGTTGAGCATTAAGATCCCACATTTGAATCTTTCAGATGTGTGACCGAAATCCTCATGCACAAGCGCACCCTCCTCCCTCAGAAGAACTACCGTGGCAGAAAGACGTGCATTCGTGTTACGCGAACAATCGGACAAAGCTGCTGGCTGTCGGCAGTTTGATCGTCTGGAGAGTGTGTGCGCATAATGCACAGCTGCTGACATTTGAGGTGTATTGCGTGTCTAGTACTGCTGGCTTTTGATAAGTGAATATCCGAGAAGGGAAGTGGTCCGTGACTTTTCAGAGCGCAGATCTTAGGCACCCGTTTCCGCATATAGCGAGATTGCTCGCCATCGCCGTCTCCGTCGGCGCAACCGCCCCGCCAAATTTAGCTGGAAATTGAATTGGTACAGAGGTCACGTGACGTCAATTTTCCGGGTAAATCTAGCCGAGAAACTGAATTTGTTTATGGGTGACGTGGCACGAAGTCATGTGACGTCATTTCAGTTCCCCGCTAAATTTAACGGGGAAACTGAATTGGGGTTGAGGTCATGTGACGTCATTTTCCCCTCTAAATGTAGCAGGGAAACTAAATTGGTGTTGAGGTAAAGTGGTATGAATTTTCCAGCTAAATTTAGTAGGGATAATGGGAGCAGGGTAGGGTATGGAGAAGAAGGAGGGGAGGGTACGGAGGAGGGAGTGGGGAGAGTACACAGGAGGACGGGAGGAGGGTACGCAGGAGGAGGAGGGGTTGAGGGGGAGGAGTGGAGAGGAGGCGACGAAAAAGAAGAGGAGAAAGAGAGGGGAAAGGAGGAAAGGAGGGTGGTGGAGAAGAAGAGGAGGACGGGAGGAGGAGACGCGGAGCGGAGGACGAGAGGAGGGTACGAAGGAGGAGGGGCCTACCCTCCCCTCCCTGCCCTCCCCTCCTCTTTCTCAAGAGCTTCGCTCTAAGTTGGAATTAGTGATTTGTAAACGTTTAATTTTTTCCAATCAGGTTTTGACTGACAAAAAAAATATACATCAATTATTTAGAAAACACATTAAAATAAAAAAAAAACATAGCTATTAAAAAAAGAAGACGGGAAAAGCTCGACTAGTCTTTTCCTTGTCTTTGTTCTACTTGTCCTCTAACTGACCCACGAGTTAATTTTGATACTGAAGAATCGCATGAACCCATAACCTGTTTCCTATATTGACTGCATTAAAATGCTGTAATATCCAGCATAAAACCAGCAACATACGCAAAGAATAGAGACAACAGAAAAGAAACATTAGTAAGCAAATATTTACAAAACATTTGTTTCATAATGTAATGCATATTAATTGGCCAAACTAAAAGGGTGCTCATGAGAGAGAAGCTAATTGAAGGACAACGAAACCATAATATTTCAGTGCCCCGTTACAGTGATGCGAAATATGAAAATCTTCGTAGATTTCTCTTCTATAAGATTCTATTCGTATTGTCCCACATACGCACGTTGCGACCTTAAGCAAGGTTAAAAAGGTAAAATGCATTTGGTTTGCTCTAGCATGAACCCACGAGAACTATACTTTATCCTAGTAGCTTGGACGAATGGGCTTGTTGGTAGTTCATTTTATCGGGTCTACAAACTGCACAGGAACACGGACAGAGTAGAAGACGAAAGACAAACAAGGCGCTAATTTGCAATTGAGCTTTAATCGATCTGACAACGAGTATATATACAAAATTTGCCTGAATCAAAAGCCAAGAAAGGAAATCACACTTAAGAAGGACGAGACGTGTTCCCAGTGTCATCTGCGCACACCGTTGTTCTCCGATCTACAGCGAAACGTGCGTGCCTTTCCGATATGTTCAAGTATCTCGTTGTTTGACATTCCCATGGCGTGTTAGTATTTTAGCAGGTCCTCCAAATAGTCTCTCGGGGGCCTGACTGTTGTTTGCAGGGCACCCGTGAAGCTCGCGATCACCTGAGCTGCATTTCCCAGCAGGGGGTGATATGCGCCGAGCGTAGCTTTTTCTTTTATGAGAATCGCTTTCCGCATGTGCGGCTGTTGGGCTGTTCCCTCCATGTGGCCTGCAGAGTGGTGTGCCGCGCTTGTAGCAGCTGTCTTGTGCTGCGTATGGGACGAAGAGATCAACGCAGTAAGAGGCTGCAATTGTTTGCTGTCTTGTCATCGTCTCTTATCTCGTCGGATCCGTGTTGATTTCGAAAGTCGCGGTTCTGTTTGGCTCAGCGATTAAGGCTGGCGCGCTCCGAGAAAGAGTGGCTCGGTTGCAGTCCGGGCATTGTGAGTGAACTTTGTTGGAGAAGCTCGGCTAAAATAACACTTGTTCGTTGTGTCCGTCCGTGGCTGACGTGGCAACAAAGCCGCTGAGTGGTGTCGGGTTCCCGGCATTTTTCTCTTTCTCCAGCCACTAAGTCCAAGACGGGAGTTTGGTCTAATTCGCTGTCATTGCAAAAATGCGGCTTTGATTAAAGTGACCGGACAGGCATCACGTTGGGGCGCCAGATGTGGGTTTCTTCTTTTGGGTTACCACGTAGAAACGCTGGATGTTCCTTGGGTCGATATAATGACGCTCTTACTTGACGAATACGCCACACATTTTCCCGAGGGCTAACAAAGTCCGAAATAACGGCGCTGTCCCTGTTTATAGTATCCCCACACGGATCCCGCGCTGCCTGTATTGAGAGTACCACTGGAGGGGAAGGGTCGTAACAAGAAAGCAAAGCTCTGTCAAGCAGAGCCTTCCCCTGCTAAAGTCGCCCTTGGTGTCGGTTATGGCCGTCTTATATTCGCAACTTTCAGCGACGGTTGTACCGCGGTGTGAGAATCGCGCTTCCAAGCTCCTGGATTATCGGTTTCAAAATAAAGGTGCTCGCCTATACCTTCCTGACGTGAAAAAAAAAGGCTCTGATACTGCTCATATATAGCAAAACTGGATTTACTTACGCGTCGCAGCCCCAGCTTCGGACTGCTGTTCTGCGACGAGCATCCAGATGACAGCCATTTTGACAGGCGCCAGTGCGCCCACTATAGGTCGTGAAAGTTGCGAATAGCCTTCGAGAATGGACGCACCCATGTTGGCGGAATTAGGTTTGCCCCCCGGAGGGGCGGACAAGTCCAAGTATCAAGATCCCGAGAAGTGTGACTATAGAAAATTACCCGAGAAGGGGGAGGGAGAGCCGTTCAGATGGGAATTCGGCCTTGTTTCACATACGGGACGAGCCCCGTCATGGTGACGCACCACGACCTGCCTCACTAGGCCTAGATAGGGAACCACGTGGTTCCAACACCATGTACCAACAATACCCGTTTTCACCTCAAGGAAAAGTGGATGTGTCCTCTCGTCGAATGCCTAAAGGTCACATGCCGTCACAGATATCAAGCCGTGCTCCAAAGTAGTTCCGACAAAAGTTTGCTCTGAGAGAAGCCATCGTTAATTAGGCTGGCATATATTCGTCATTCCCAGTAGGATAAACCAGATATTTCCTACATACACGTGTATCCGCCTAACTGAACGCCCCCGTAAAATATGAGGATCGATGTTCGTTGCCAGCCGCTCTCACTCGCTTACTTAAATGGCTACACCGGCTGCTCGGTCCGATTTGTTAGCACTCACTACTGAAGGCATTTCCCCCCAGGTGTACTGCAGCCGTCATCCTAGTGCAAATATCCTGTCGAGCCAGACAAGCCATTGTGTTTTTAACGTTTATTCTTAAATGCGGCAACAGTACCAAATAAAAATGTGGTGGAAGTCGTCAACTTTACTGCCGACGCGACAGGGAACAGTTAGAGCTCGGTCTATGGAGATCAAGCGTGGCTTCAAACGTGCGAACAGAGTTGTAAATACTCCTTCCAAGAAGGGCCTGAAATCTGATGACGAACGAAAGAAAATGTCAAATCACGTAATGTGCACGTTAACAGCCTTGAGAAGTTGCTTGCACAACTTTTTCCATCGGGGGGAGATTTCGACGCTGAAGAAATCGCCGCTCGTCTTCAAAAAGACGACCCGCTGCTGTCCTCTTCCGAGACTACCCTGTATCGCGTGCTGAAGGACATGTCATTCCAAACACAGAAGCGGATTCGCAACTTTCTCTTAATGGAGAGAGATGACATCCTCAAGTAAGGGCGATGGTATTTGAAAGCAATCGGGAAGTACAGATCCGAGAACCGCAACTATTAGCTTGTAGTAGCGTCGGCTCCATGTAAACTTAAGTTGAAACAAAGTATAGCTCTGACCGAATTGGAGTAGAGCGGAAGAAACGATGTAGCACGAAGTAGTTGACGCCGAGAATAGCTTTCACTGAGTTTAAGCAGCACGAATGTTAGGCTAGCTTTGACAGTGTTGCACGAAGGAGTTGATCGATCGCCGCGTGCAACTATAACTCGCCTCCGATGGTCGACTGCGGGCTGAGAAAGCTGTACGAAGCTTCACTCGCCGCGTACAGCCGCAAGCTACAGCAGGTGACGGTCAGCTGTGAGTCAAACTTAGTTCAGTGGCTAGCGCTCTCGCTCAACAACTACTTGTAGTGATTGTACAGCTGTCAAAAAGTCAAATAAGGTAACACGTTTCCACGATTAAGGCCAGCTTAAAGATGTCCTTCTAAAAATTAACGAATGGTTCAAACACTATTGGCGGCTCATGTCGTTAAACAAGTCTAAATGTAAACTAATCCTCTTCACTAAGAAAATTCATGTTCTAACATATCAGTATGTCATCGACCCTGACCAGATCGTCACTTGCATCAGACTTTCACGGAATAACCATATTGAAACCGTTCATGCTGGGTCATCAAGAGCTCTAGGACTCATTCGACGTAACCTTCACTCGAGTGTGAAACGTTTTCAAGAAATCCAGTCGATAAACATTCTGCGTTAAGCGCCAGGAATACGACTACATTATTTATGCGTTCCCGTATTGGCCTATATGTGCGTGCGTGTGCGTGTGCTTTTGTTTCTACTTAAACTATTTATTATCTTTTGGTAAAAATTCGTACGGGCGGTTAAAAACCAAAAGCTACTTAAATCTACAAGAACTATGTTTAATCTGCAATGACTTCTCAGGCAGCACGCCGACATTGGGCCAGCGTCGGGGGAATATCGGCACAGTTTCCCGTTTTCCACCACGGCCCAGAACTGGGCCAATATCGGTTAACTAACGTTCTAAAAATGGGCCAGAATCTGCGATATCATTCGAGTTCTGGGCAGAGATGGGCGAATATCGGTTAACATGCATGGCCGCGGTCGTTGCGGTGTCAGCGGAGTTTGGCCAAGCCAACGTTACTATATAGAATTAACCGAACAGTTGGGAAACTCCCACAGAGCCTGCTCTGAAAAGTGGCACCGACCCGTTCTCGAGAACCGAGCTAATAGCGATCGCAACGCCGCCATATCTCCCACACCTGCCACTCGAGGAACTGCAGGTGACTTCTATTTTGGCTTTAATCGGTCATTTTGGCTCCGAAACAGGTGCGGTGGAAGGGGATTCAAGGGTGCACCCGCGACTCCCACGTCGACGTGCAGCAAATTACTGCCGAAATTAGGATGCGCCTAGCTCGGGACGCGCTACCTGAAATCACCGCTGAGGCATGGTTGTACAAAAAGAATATTAATTGTGCCGCAAACCTTGTAAACTAAAGATTTTAGAAAACATCACGCCCCCCCCCCCCTCCCCGTTTTGTATTAATCTCCAATAAAATTTACTACAAAAAGAGTTGTTTCTATTTGTTCGTACGGAAAAACCCAGTTCCAGTCGCTGATTGCCTGGCGCTTCCTGGGCGCGGGCCGTGGCAACAGCGGCGGCCGCCGCGTTTGGCCGGCGCGATTGACCGCGATTCAGTATCGCTTTAGAAGCGAGGTTCAGACCCGACAAATTACCGGAAAACGGCGCTGGATACTGTAATCGGCATGGCGTTGAACGGCCCAAGTGATGCTCCACCGACATCGACCACATCACGGTAATACTGGCCTGGCTTTTACGATCCAGCGCCAATATCGGCAGTATAAAAATATATTGACCCGATTTCCCCCGCTCCGACGCCAATATTGATGCAATATCGTGTGCTGCCTGGGTTCTTCTCGATGTGTACTTTTATTTTTTTTAATTATGTTATATCCGGAGAGCTCATTCGGCTATAGCAATATTAGCGTCGTACCGTCACTTAAACCCGCCCTGAGGATTACCCGTTTTTGTAGCGTAAGCTACACTGGCCGAGGTTGCGCAGTTTCGCGTGGCTCGCATAATGAGCCGTGCTCCGTGCTGCGCAAGCGCGAGGTGCAGTGACGTCACATGGCGCACAGCTGGCGGCGCGGAGGACCCGTCGCCGCGGGCTCCGCCGCCACCGCGCGCGCCTCGCCGGTCTGCGCAAGCGCGAGCAGCAGTGACGTCACACGGCGCACAGCTGGCGTGCCGGAGCCGCCACCGCCGCGGGCTGAACCGCCACTGCGCGCGCGCCTCGCCGGTCTTCGCATTCCAGAGGAGTGACGTCATAGCCGCGGCAGACGCACTGGCGCCCCCGCGTGCCCAGCTGTGTGCCTCCGTTGCCCAGTAGCTAAGTCTGACGCTGCACCGGAGCTGCTTTATAGCGCCTCTCATTTTTTGCGCATTGGCTCACGCTACGTACATCCTGGCCTAGCCGAGCAAAGCCACCGCAATTCTTTATATATGGTGTTTCTACTCGGATAATAACATTTCTGGCAGCCACTGAAAGACGGGATGCTTCTAAAAGAGACGCTTCAATCCCCAGAGCCGATAATTTACGAAAAGTTTTGCCTTCTATACAATTCGAATATCCCAACTAAACCGAACCTTTTTTTTTGTAAAAACAATGGAGCACACCAATGCACATCATCTGCGCGCTACTATATTTCTGTACTGGGCTGTGAACATCGGCCTCAACCCGGTGACTAAGCACTTCTCGTCTCGATGAGAAGCGCTAATTAGGCGTCATGAATGCTTCCTGTCTAAAAACACTTCTTTAAAGTCCTTTAAAATCTTCCGGACGCGGAAATCCGAACGACCATTTTGCTCTTTCCGCATTTCTCTCGCTTCCTCGTCTCCCTTGTTCTACCCTTTCCACGTTTGCTTGTTTCTTCCTGCCACCCCCCCCCCCCTCCCCTCGTCCCCTACCCCTACTCCGGTAATCCTGCGGCGTCTAAGCCATAAACTCCAACTAGAAAAAAAAAAGGTAACGATACAAAGGAGTAATCCCAACATGAATGACACACTGCCTTGGATCCGTGAGTTACAATGCTGTTGTCGTTAGTCCAGGTTTTTAGTCAGAGTGCCCTACACTGGTATTGCAGGAGGGTGACGACTTGGGCTAGTTGGTTTTGCCATATTGAAGAATTAAAAACAGCAAGATCAAGACGAGGGACAAGAGAAGACGTAGACAGACAGAGCGCTCACTATCAACTGAACTTTATTAAAAAGGTGTAATATTTCTTTATACCTTCGCAGTATTTTCTTTTTGTCTCTCTTTTTTTTGGGGGGGGGGGGGGGAGGGAGAATACAAGAAGGGTGGGGGAGCGACGTTGATAAATACGGATGGAAACCGTTCTTTGTTTTTGGTGCTTCATTTCATTTTATCGAGAAGATGTCCACGATTTTGGCAAATATCGTCTCCGCATGTGCAGCCCCATGCAGACGCTGGTTCGAAAGTTCTATGAAAACACGTGATTGTGTGTTCGAGCGAAATAAGCCACTGCCTCCCGAAAATGGGGGTTAGGCCCTTCTTCCTGGATGTAGTGGCCTGTGAGTCACTGCGTCACTCCACGCATTCTGGCTTTTCTGCAGATTATCATTCGCCCCCAAGTTCGTGCAAAGAAGTTCGTGCAAAGAAGCTTCTTAATTCTTCCTTTTTTGAGGCCCTCAAAGTTTCATACCAATGCACTCCAAATCAGGCTCCCGATAGGGGCAGCAGATATTAAAAAAAAGACTTCAATTTACGTTGATTAAAGAAAACTTCAGCCATTCCACTCTGGTGAAGAAGGAAGACCAGCGAAGCTGTACTATGGTGGGTATGAAATAATGGCCGGCCGCCAGTCGGCATGCCAGGGTGGAAAGGCTGGAAAGGTCGCCGCCATCTATGACCGACGGCGGGAGCTGTCCAGAATTTTGTGTCGAGATTTGTTTGCCCACGGACACCATACTGGAAAAACTAGCCCTTAACAGCTCCGCTGTAAAATTGTGCTGATCGAAGAAGTAGCCAGCGAAGACGTACAGCGCAGTACGAGAAACAAATTTGGTTCTCGTTTTCTGGTCCTGGATTTTAGTCCTGGAAAGTTCTTTTGCTAATCCTCCAACGCACAGACTGTGACGTGTCCATTGTGGGGGCAATCCTTTTGCTGGCTTATCTCCATTCAAGTGCTCGCACAATGAAGCACCCCACCATCCGAACGGCGCGCGGACTCATTTTGCCCAACATCTTAGCCCCGTCTTTCCATCCTTTGATTCCCTTGCTCGAAGACGTGAGAGGAGGAAAGCCCTGCAGAATATCAGGTTTGGTTGTCGGGCTTTAAGCTCAGTGTAGACATTAACCATTTCTTTTAAGAACAATGAAAGGCTAAAAACACTGCTCGGTTTTTGTGAATGAAACACATTAAATGAAACGTATGAAATCGGAAGTGTAGACTCATAGTCACCAAAAAACGTGCAGTAAAATGTTGGGTTCTAGTCAACAATTGTGAATGATATTACGACAGTCTCTACTAGAAATGCAGACATATTTATCAATCAATGTATCGTTGAAACACAAAATACAATGTTTAGGATTTCGTTTCACCAAATACAATGAGGAATGGCTTGAGGGTGCAACTGAAAAACTATGTTTGGAAAAAACAACTTTATTTTTATAAGAACAAGCTTGTGCAATGTCAAACACTTTTTACGCCACCTGTTTCAACGGCAGTCTGAATTTTTTTTTTATTTTAAACATTTTAATAAACTAACAAAGACATTTTACAAATACGATTACATTTTGTAAAGCATCGAAAATTGGACCTCTGTTTTGTTCTGTTATTAAGCAAAGCTAAATTGACTAATATAACATGCATAATGAAGAAATTAAATAGAAAAAAAATAATTAAAGTATCATGATATTGTTTTTGCTTTTATAACAGTAACAGGCACAAATCACGCCTTAACTAAAACCAGACCGGAACGCGGCTGGGTATATACGGGTGTGGCACTCGAAAGGTTATCCAACGTCAGCGTTTCATAACACCTTCCGGGCCCGCGGGCCAACCCTTTGCCACGCACACAAGCACACCCCGTAGTGGTTCGCGACGTGAAAAAATATTGAAGAAACAGTTAAGCATCGAGAGGTTTCGTATTTTTGTTTCCTTTATTTTGCTAGCCGCGGCTTCTTGTTGTTGAAGTTGCCGTATCTTTGATTTCGTCCTAAGAGCCATCTGCACCGCCCTATGACGGCAAGCATCAAGCTAAATGGATGACACGCGCCCGCCGAATAAAAAATATATTTGTAGGATTATTTTTTACCGACGACCAGTTCGCGCTCTCCACTTTTCCCTCGCTTCCTCCTCTCTCCCCTTCTACCTATCCACCGCGGCCTGTTTCCTTCTCCCCCATGGTGAGGAGGATCTTCTGCCTTGCAGAATCTCGAGTCTGGTCGTCGGCCTTTAACACAAAACCTGTTATAAAGCTCCCACCTAACCGTTTCTGGTTTCGACTTAACTATAGGAATAATGAAATCTGGGTGCCGACCGAACGCCGACGCAACTGTGGTCTCCTTCATTAATCAGACACGGAGTCTCAGCTGAACGACTTGCTCGAGTAGATCCCACCTACTATCGTGGGTCACATGACGTGATCAAACACAGAGCGACGCCAGAGACACTTTATCAAATTATTTATGTCTCAAATGCAAAAAGCATCCACTTTTTTCTGATAAAAACAAATGTTCTTGTAAAACCTTTGCACTCTTGTGAACTATAGGCAGAAGTACGTACTTGTTGTATCTCTGGATTACAATAAGTACCGATCTTTACATCTGCAGCTGTGAAAATAAGGAAAGTTTGTTCGCAAGGAATTATATTTCACAATTTATACAGTGTAATTTTGCTGTTAAGTTTTTTTTTTTGGCTCTGTCGCTTAGTAAGGTCTTAATAATATCAGGTTCATAAAGTAGACGATCTGCTCTCCTGAAAGGTTGACCGTCAAAATCTCATATTTTGAATCTTTAAGTTGAGCGACCTAAATCCTCACGCGCAAGAGTATCCCCCTCCCTCAGTAGAACTCCCGTGGCAAAAATAGTGCTTTTGTGTTACGCGAACAATCGGACCAAGCTGCTGACTGTCAACAGATTGGCCAACTCGAGAGTGTGGGTGCGTGATAGACAGCTGCTGACATTCGAGGTGCACCCCGTGTCTACTACCGGTGACATTTTCATACGTGAATCTCCAAGACGGGAAGCCTTCTATGGCCTTTTTCAATCAGGTTTTCAGCGAAAAAAAAAAAAGAACGTACAAATGTTATTCAAAAAGCACATTGAAATAAACAGAAAAAAGCAACAACTAAGTATTAAAAAAAAAGAAGCCGGGAAGAGCAAGACTACATTGTCTTTGTACTACTGGTCGTCTAACAAATCTCCAAGTTAGTCTCGATGCTGAAGAAGCAGAGAGACTTATAATCTGTTTCCGACATTCACTTTATCAAAAGGTTATCATCTCAAGCGGTAAACCAGCAAATACGCTAATAAATTAAAGAAGAAAAAAGCAATATTACTAAGCAACATTTTCAAAACATTTGCTTAATAATTTGATGCGTATTACTTCATTGAACTTCAAGGGTGGGGATGAACGGGAAGATAACTGAAAGTCAAATGAAACAATAATAATTCAGCGCCTTGTTAAAGGGATGCGAAATTATAAAATCGATAAGCTGAAGATTTTTTTTTTTGCGTTAAAGTTTATTAGTATTTTCCCGCATACCCATAGCGTGACATTGTGCAAGGTTTAAGGGGCGAAATAAATATTCTCTGCTCTAACATCAACCGATGAAAACCGAAGTTATTTTATAATATCTGGAAGCTTGAGATATGGGAAAGCCCGACCGAATACCATAAGCAATTGCTTTTATAGTGCGGACAGGTAAGTCCCAAACGCCACTGATCAGTCGGCTATTCCTCATTGCTCAAAATGTTGTACCTGGAGAAACTTCCCGCTCTCTTCCGGGTCGACGAAGACACTCTCGGCGTCATAAGTACACAAGTAATCATAAACTCTAGCCAGAAAACAATCATAATCTGATGCTATGCTGCTTTCAAATTGTTTTTAGTTAAATCCGTCAGCTGCTTTCCAGAGTGTGAATATTGAGAAGTTAACAATGTTCCTTTTTTCTCGATATTATCAAAGTTGCTTGCACTTACCCTGTCTCATTCAATCGTAAAGGGACACTGACAGGGAATATATGCGCTCCGAGATTTTTATGTGAGCATGAACATTGAAGGGGTACACAAATGAAAATGAAAATATACAAAAACCTTTCAGAAATGTGTGAAAGATGTCTTACGATGTCCATAAATGGCAATCGCACGTTTGTATTTTAAGCAGAAGGCTATATTCTTCGTTTCGAAAATCCGGTTAGGGAGCTCTTCAGAAGTGGTCATCTAGGCGCGCGATGCATCATGGGAACCCCGTCGCAATCGTGGCGTCAGGCTCCTCAGCACAGCCAAAGGCTACCGTGAATATGAGCGCCGCCACGCGGTGGCGTTTGCGTGTTACAATCTCGCGCTTCGAATTGGAGAAGCTGCACGAATTACACAGAATCGCACAGCTGCCCGACGACCGTCGTGATGTTATTTATTTTGGTCCTTGTAGTCCGCGGTGCGTTTCGCCATGATCTATGAACTCGAGAGGACAAGGATTTCGACCTCCAAGGGGACTCTGAAGATGTCAGCGAGGACGGGTAGTCACTTTCACACATGGTGACGGCGAGGCGATTTGGGATTGGAGCGTACGAACCGACCGTTCGCCCGGCAAACTGTGCAGGGGATGGGGGCCACCACGACATTTCTCGCATTTAATAATGATTAGCCAACTTGGAGGTTTGCGCTCTTTGGTGTTTTATTAAAACCGAGCTCACACACCAGTTTTGCTTCGCTTTTCGTGTGGTTCGCTGAGCTCTTCTGCTTTTCTTTTCTTGGAAAAAAATTAGTCGGCACAACTCCTGGAAGCAACCGAATATTCTTGATAGAAAGACCCAGCTGGACTCCTGGGGACAGTGGGTCGACTCTCATAGTCTTCATTGCGAAGCCGGTCCTCGTATTGGCGACTCCAGCGAAATTAACGCCGCGTAGTGGCAACCCCGAGAACCTCAGGAGAGGAAGTCGTTCCGACTCTGTCGTCTGCTATCGCTGCTTGGATCTCATAGACCGCAACGAAAGAAACATCGTTTCCAGTAATTATTTTTACACTTTCGCTGTGTCATTCTTATGCACTGACTAGAAGAAGGTTTCTACCGTTGAAAAATCGCTGTGCTTTCACATAGAGCTCCGATTTTACGCTGGAGTGCAAAACATATGTATGGTGGTCCGCGCGCTGAACAACAAAAACGACCTCCTTTCGTCCGCCATTTAGCCTGACCAGCGCGCCTCTTATAGTTCGCTGGAGTCGCGAATAGGCGATCGATTTTCACCGGCGTTTGAGAGACGGCGGACGCGCGAGGCAGATTCACACGCACCAGAACTTCTCATCCCTGGGCAACCCATGGGTCGGCGTCTCACAGTTCAGCACACTGTTGCCGCAGCTTTCTGCCGCGCAATAGCGCGGCATCCTATACGCAGACGCGATGTATAAACGCAGAAACAACTCGGCAGTACGAAAACAATCGCGCAACGCGCGAAGCAGCGCGATTGCGTCATTGTGTTCACGGCTAGGTTATCTCTGTATGAATGTGGTGTACCGCCGAGGGTGGCGCCACTGCGGGATGATCAACACATCCCGATCCCCCAAAGAAGCTTCGGCCCTGCAATTACCAGGTGGAAAGTCGTTTTATTCGTCTTAAAATTACTTTTCATGCGTTTAAAAAACAAAAGACTGATGTTTTTTTTAGGTGCTGATGCGACGTGGTGTATCCCTAGGCAATAACATGAGCCCTGAAAGTTCGGTTCCGTACCCGTTTAAGAGCACAACCAGAACACAATTTACGGCTCGGAATTTGTTTTCTTTCCGTCCGAAAACAGCCGGTCGAGAACCGGTAGGTTTCCGTCGCACTCACTTCCGTGCTCACGTGGCATTCAAAAACTATGCGTACCAAATATTTTCAAAGTCGTGGGTCATCTAAGACACACATTCAATACTGAAATAGAAAAACAATATAAACCCTTCTTTGTTGCCTGCCAAAAAAAACTAAAAACACGTTGATCGGAAAAAAAATGTTGCACAGATCACTGGAAGAACATGCCCACGACAGTTTCAATATGGCGACGTGCAAAAGGCTGGACGACAAGATGGCGGCGCACGATGGAACAACGTTACGGTGTACGTAAGGCCCTACTTCAGCACTGTCATTCGTCGTTCCGGCCAATCGATCTTAAAGCGCAGAACACCGAGCGAAAGGGATAGAAGTGAGAAACAATCGTACGGAAAAACGGTTAACGCAAGTTTGTCGTCGTCGTCAACTGAAAAGTCGAAAAAGAGGAAAAGAAAAAAAAAAAACGTGGTCGGGCGTTGTTAGGTGACTTTTAGCCTTGAGCTTCCGTGATTGCGAAGTATCCTATAGAGTGTCGAACCGGAACTGGACCGAACCGAAAACCGGAACCGAACCGTTATTTTGTTAGTCGACCTGAAACTGAACCCAACCAAAATCTTCGGCGTCATCTTAGAACTGAGCTGGAGGTGAGCCGTAAAAATATATAACAGTAACCCGTTAAAAACGGTTCATGGTAATTGCTTCTTTTTCTAAAATACCGACTTAACAAAAAAAAAAAAAAAAAAAAGCCTTGAGGGATTTACAAGTACGGTCTGCGCAAATTATTTATACGGCAAGACATTGTGATGAAGAGAATGAAACTAATCGACAAAATATTAATGCGAATCCGTTAATTACTTTTTCAAAAAGTTGTTTTGGGGAAATGTTTATGTTGAAGAAAAGCAAGCAATCAATGTTAAAAACGAGCCCAATTTTTTTTTTATATATACTTTGGGTTGAGTTCACATTTCAAGTAATTCATTGCCAAAATTTGTTCCGGAAATTTGTCGATGCCGAAACCAAACGCGCGATGCCCGCCGGGAGGACAACCCTCGTTTGACGCCGCAGGGTCATTTTTTAACTGAGGAAATTTCCCTCACTCTTTAGCGTTACACCGCGCCGAAGCTGGTGGTAGTCGGTGTTCCGTAGCTAGCGAACTAAAGCGATATGCCACCTAATTGACCGTGGCAAGTTACTTTACGTCGCTGCGCGATATCACTGAAAAAACGTTCAAACCATGGGGGCCAGTGAGGTTAAAAAAATTTACAACACAAACTACTTAACAAGAAGTGAATGCTTCGAGGCGCTGTGACGCCATGGTTACGCAAATTTCGTCATTGACACGTGACCCTACGGCGACAAATGAGGGTTTTCCTTGCGGCAGCAATCGCCCATTTAGTTTCGGTGTCGACATATTTCCGGAACAAAATTTAACAATGAATATTCCGAACCGCGAGATCGATCCAGGACTTTTCTTAAACTGTGCAGTCCTTCAGCATTGATTGCTTCCACTTTGTCATCATAAACATGTGCCCTCAGACTTCCAAGTAAAAATTTAAGTAGTGAATGTTTGTCAGTTAGTCATCTACTAATTGGATTTTCTCTTAAACGTAATGCCCGCATAACCATGTAAGTCACTTGTGCCGACCGGATTTACGAAGCTTTCACGGCCTTTTTTAGGCCAAATTGTATTCAATAAAAAGAAAAGAAAAAAAAACGATTCTTTGTTTATAGCAGTATTGCCATGATGTGCGGCAGCCTAATAAAATGCTAGAGCGCATAAGGGATAAAGGACAAGCTTGTCACCTGAGTGATCAAAACAAGTGCACGTAAATCCGAATAAAACATTGGACTCCCGAGACAGTATTTCGCGAAGTTTCGAGCTCATGCAAACCGATGCCGAAATGTGATTTATGTAAAAACCTTCGCCTGTCCTTCGCGCTATTTATGTGCATGAACATATGAACATATGCATATGAACATAAGTACATATATACGTATTTATTTATGGGTCACCGTGTATTGGAGTCTTCTGAAGAATGCTATTTATTCTTTTTCTCTTTCTGCACATTTGGTGTATTTGCCTTCAGAGCTATCATGTGAGCGCAAATTCATTTTGGTATACGCTGGACCCGGTGTTTCACACTGCCAAACAGCGAATTAAAATGCACGTTTCCGCAGACTCAGCAGCTTGCGTATTTTCGAAATATTGTTTTTCCGTGTCGGTCTCAAGCCCTTATGTGAACTTCATACAGGCAAATTTATTTTCGATAATAAAAATTTATGTAATTATCGCCTGACGATTTGACAACATAAATCAAGGGCTGATAACCGTAAACATGTCATAAGTAAATTCACTACTAAATTATCTTGAAGGCACTCCGCTAATAGCCAATTGAAAGTAGCCAATTAAGTGGCTGCAATCTCGATGAGAGTAAAGAACTTCTACTTTGGTCTAATTAACGGAAATTCATCAATGATCAAGGGTGATGTTTATTTGTAAATTGAATTGTCCAGCATCTTGTCAAGAAAAAATTGCAACAGTCAGGCTACGCCAAGTTTGTCCTGTGTGAGACGATCTTCACTTACGCGCAATTTCCTGCTAGATCCAATTGGAGTACGATGGTTCGTATAGATTAGAGTACAGTTGTTATTGCTCATCTCTGCATGACTGTACACCTACACCTGGTGCTTAGCGTAACCAAAGTTGGTTCGAAAAACAGAAGTTTTCCTAACTGTCGCTCAGTGTCTCTAAAATGTAGATTGAAATGACAGGTCCTGAAACTTTCCTGACATTTTGAAACAAATGTTGCTCTTAGCTCAGTGGTGTCGTCAACAACCTATAGTGTGAAATATATTTTGTAAGCTATATTTTACGGCATACAAGGCGACAAGGTGTCCATTTCATGATTTTATGCGCCCTAATTATTCCTTAGTTAAGATCGCAAATACGATTCAGCTTTTGAAAGGCTCGAGGTATACCTAAGCGCTTCTTATGAAATCTGAATTCGAAATCATGAATGTCGTTCTGCCTCGAGCCCTCGTGAAGTTGCCGCGCCTCGCTCACATTGGCCGTGCGGCCGTTCTGTCAGCTGAAGGAATCAGCTGGTGCCCTCGGACGGCGGCACGGCCGACCGAGCGCGCCAGCCGATTCCGGCCCGCTGGTGGCGCGAGCACGGAGTGCCATGTGGTGGCGCTGATTGATACTGACGCACTACGGCCTACCTCGGCTTTATTTACTTGCCGTTTTGCGTTGCAGTTTGCGCGGCTTCAAAGCTGGGATGCCTCAGATCGCGGATTCACGACTTTATCTGCCGCTTGGCGCGGCTTATGAAGTCGGCTCGCCCAATGGGACAGTTAATAGTTTCGCAGTAATATTATAATGCAAAGTTGTATCACCCACGGGAGTTTTAGTGGATCGTTTTTCTCCTCCGCAGTGGTATCCATAAAGAAAACGCTGCAGCTGTGCATTCGTGCTGCCAGTATTGTCTGCATAGTTCAAGGTCTTGTGGCGGATTACTGAGCGCTATGCGGGTGCTTGGCGGGCTGCGGAAACAGCCCACTTAAAGGATTCATGAAACGCTTTTCCAACTTTTACCTGTTTAGCTTTCCTCCTCAACTCATAA
The DNA here is from genome assembly GCF_016920785.2 of Ixodes scapularis. Classification (NCBI taxonomy): domain Eukaryota; kingdom Metazoa; phylum Arthropoda; class Arachnida; order Ixodida; family Ixodidae; genus Ixodes; species Ixodes scapularis. Next base: position 88,840,572 of record NW_024609881.1, read on the forward strand.
ATCACGCATTCCACCAAACAGTTCAAGAAGACGAAAAGAGAGGAGGCCCCTCTTGCTCGGAATCTGATTTATGTACCCGGACAGAGCCAATGTCCCCCTAGAAGATTAGCCCGTCGCTCAAAATTCAGTCAAAAGTTAACTTTTGACTGAATTTTGAGCGACGGGCTGGGGAGAGCAATCGCTCTCCCCAACCCGTTCACCCCGGAGCTGACAGTGCTGTGGAAGCTACGTGCTCGTTGAGCCAGCCACACTTGCCACATGAAAAGGGAGGTGGCTGATTGGTCTGGCAAGCGCGTAGCTTCCACCACAATGTCAGCTTAGGGGTGAAGGAACTGAGTGAGGTCCGGTTTTGTGTGACGTGCGTTTGGACCCGATGACGCGCTTTTGGGACCGCGGATGTATCACAGTGAAAAGGCAGAGAGCTTACGAAGGGGAGGAGGTACGAAATAGTCCGCTGTGTTTTCAAATTTTCGCACTGAAAGTCAGGCTTTTGTCTTTCCTCCTTTTTTTCTTTTGGCCGACTTAACGATGTGCTATTAGTAAAATCCCTTTTGAAAATGATTTATCCCAACCAAAAGTCCGTTTCATGGGCCCTTTAAACTCCATATTTACAGAGTGAACTTGCCTTAGCTTTTCTTTCTAGGCAATGACAGTCGCCAAAGAAATTCTTGACATATGGGCATCGTCCATCCCTCAACTCCGAGCCAGAACAAGCGGCCACGTGACCTGGTGCCTATCCTATGCCGCCAACGTTAAGCATAGCTGCGCGCTGGGGTTGGCAAAGTAGAAAACGCATGCCTAGCTATAGGTATTGGTGAGTTCGGCTATTCTTATCACCGCGGTGGTTGGAGACGAGCCACCACCGGGAGTGTCCGCTAAGGCATTGATTGCTACTAGCCAAAGATTAGTGCTCAAGCAGCTTTCATGTCCGATTCATGAGCGGCGCGCTGAAATGTCGTCAGGCGGATGGTTTCGATCCCACAATCACGTCATCAAGCTTGCGAAGGCAAGACTGAAAGAAATAGTCCTCTTTTATCCTCGTAACTTCACCGCAACGAGGAAGCTTGTGAATCAGTGGGGGTGTGTGCGAGTACACATGGGCCAGACTACGACCAGTACGCTTCATCAAAGTCATGACCCTTCCAACCCTATAAAATTTCATGAACCCTTTAACGAACGTCAATAGCATTTCGCATGTCAGTCATACGAATGTTATTTCGGAAGTAAAGCAAACGATAGGCTCTGCCCTTGCGGCGCCAATTGCATTTCGAAGCAGTCGCTTTTGGTCTGCGGCATGAAACACAAGCGAGACATATCAAGTCTGCGAGGTATTAAATACCTGTTTGCGACACGCCGAATGCTATGCGTAGCGCAGGCTCGTCCGCTTCTTTTGCGAGGTTGTGCTGACTTCACAACGCCGAGCTCGCATTGGCTCTGATTGAAGGATGGTGGGGAGGCCACGAGGGGCAGCTCTGCTTTGATGTCTACCCACTATCCTTCAATCTGAGCCAGTCAGAGCTCGGCGTTCTGACGTCACCACAACCCGTGCAAAAAAAGCAGACGAACTCGAGTTTTACAAGCTTTCTCTTTATCTTAAGACTGATCGCAGAGAAAATTAGGAACCGAGCTGCGATTCAAGCAGCACCTGAATCACATCTTCACGGCTTTCCTCGTCTTTCTGCACGTGATCATCCGCCAGATCATCCAATCAAGCGCATCCTGTGCGCTGTGAGTTTGGGTTTTTGTCTGTACAGATGCGTGTGTGTGTGTGTGTCTTGCAGGCTTTAACGGCACTCCGGCTTAGACGAAATGAAGTATAGACGTGAAGCCATTACTGCAGTAGAACAGGCGTCCTCCCTCTACTCCGTTTCATGTTAGGGAGTTTTTGTAGACCGCGTTTACCCCTCCTCTAAGCCCTCCGCAACAAAGTTACTACAACGCCTGCTTGCCGATGGCCTTGACTGTAGATTTTCGGGTAACGTAGCGCGTTGCAGAGTGCGTTACAGGACAGCGGAAATGATCTACGAAAACTTTTGATTAAATGGATGGTTAACCAGAATTTAGGTTTTCAGTAAACAACGCTGGGACTGTAGCATCCCGCTGTATGCGGGATGCTACAATCCTAACCACACTACTAGTAAGGCGATATCTCAAATCGACGGCGGCATTTTTGAAAAAAAAAAAAAAATGTCGAGACTGAACGAGGTCGACGAGGCGGGGGACGTCAACATATCTCGTTTCCTCCTGTCTTCATTTCGACCCCTCAAGGCGGCGAGGTGGAGAAGGCACGAGGCCGTTCTCTCTCCTCGGAGAAAAAAGACGTGAACATAACTGTCAAATTCACCATCTTGTTTTTTATTATTTTTTTATTTTTTTTTTTAATATGTCATCCGTTGCATATGTCGTTGTACGAGTGATGTTTTGATGTTTGTAGCATCCCGTAGCGCGCTTTTGCTGCCGTACTTTGTGAAATCCAGATTTCAGTTCAGCATCTCTTTAAGCCCGAATTGTGCCTCCGCTAGGCCAAGAGAAGTCAATAGGGAGTTTTCGTAAATGGTTTTCGGCGTCCTGCAACTCTCTCCGCAACCCGCTATACGATACCCGAAACTCTACAGTCAAGGCCATCGGCGCGCGGGCGCAGTAGCGGCTTCTTCGTTGCGGAGGGCTTAACGGAGGGGAAAACGCGGTCTACGAAAATTCCCTACTGAGGCTGTGTCAACAGTGAATCATAACGGCGCTCATCACTGTTATGCGTTTGCTAGCACTGAATAGGGAGTTTTCGTAGATCGTCTTTGCCGTTCCTCAACTGTCTCCGCAAGCCGCTACGGTGACCGGAACTCTACAGTCAAGGTGGTGGGCGCGCAGGCGCAGTAGCGGCTTCTTGGTTGCGGAGAGCTTAGCGGAGGCGGAATCTACGGAAACTTCCTGATAAAGAAATCACGCCCTGTAAATGCGGAACTATGCTGAGCTTTTTTTTTTTTTTTCTGTGTGTGATTTGTTTAGCCTGTAATAGAATACCCACACGAACAGGGAGTGTCGTTACTATTCCCTTTTTGTGCGCCACTTGTTTCTCTTTCTACCGGAACGTAGCTTCGGCTGCGGTCGAACTTAGCCTAAGAATAAGAATAGAGTTTTTTTTTGCGTAGCTTAATACCGACGCGAAACTGACGCACCTTTGATCCGGTGCATTGTTGGATTGCCTACTGCCACTAATGCCATTGAATAAGAAAGGTTTGGAGAAAACCTATCGTAAACTCTTATTTATAGTACTGCTAGAACAGGAAAAATATACCAAAAACTTCTAAAGAAAAGTCAGTAAAGATAAAAACGAAATTTCGAAAATAAAAAGAAAAAACAGCATTAGATTTAAAATCTCGCGAAATTTAGTTTTTCTGTTTTGTTTTTGTTTTTACCCTGTAAAGTGCGAAGTCATCTCTTACAACATATTCTAAGTCAATAACGTTCATCACTGCATGCGAATTCTGCCGTCCTGAGGATGTTTTCAGTCTTCGAATTTCGACCATATGCAAGTCTTATTATTCACCTTCAAATATGTACGCGCACAGTCTATCCTGAAAAGTTTATTGGCAGATTACACAAGTAAAACTTTGCCAACTTTTCACTCCTTGTTGGTTCAACCAGATGCCGAGTACCTGCTGGTAACTTTCATGTGCTGTGCGATTTTTTATGCTGTTCGGTGCGTCCAGACCATATAATCGAAGCCAGATCTTTGAAAAGAAAGTTGTCGTCCTGGAACCATGAAACCGACGGCTCAAGATTCCTTAGTGCGCAGTGAATCGGTGATGTGGTGCTCCCAGATCACAACTAAGAGTTTGAAGTGTCCGACGAAGACCCTGGAAAAAATTGAATATACAGAAGGAATATTACGAGTTTTCCGACGTCCCAAGTAAACAAATGAAAACAAGAACAATGAATAGGAACATGTGATACAGTGAATTTTATTTTTACCTTGAAAGTTGGAAAACAACATTAGTTCAACCTCTAATCTCATAAATACTTTTTCAAAAAAGGCAGCTTGCTTCGTCCTTTTGTTTAAGCGGGCCGTTTTAGACACACGGGCTACGAGGCGTATATTTGTTCCCTAACAACATAGGAATATTTTTATGTCACATCTGCACCATTGACCGGGGCTGCTTACTGAATCCCACACATACGCGCGCGCGCACGCAAATGCCCGCACGCACGTGCACGCAAACACACGGACGCATGCACGCACACACAGGCGCAGGCACGCACACGCACACACACAAATAGTTATTTCATTACGTTGGACTATTCTCTCAGTCAGGTACAACAGGGGAGGCGTTACGAAACTGGCGCAATCAAAAAAAATGAAAAGTAAAAAAAAAATATCTATATATTTTGCAGCCAATAAGGGTGTGATGATCATACGTCAGCCAAATGCACTCCCTCACCACCGCAAATCTGGCCTGACGAGACGGTGAGTCAATTTGTTATCCTCGAAAACTCATATGTTTGACGTTGAGTAAGGGGCGTGAGTTCGGTGAGGGGAGTGAGTTGGGTGAGTTCGATGATTTCATGTGTTCGGTGAGGGGCGTGAGTTCACGGGGTCGGTGAGTTGATGAGTTTGGCGAGGCATGAGGTCCCTGTCGGGCCATGGGTTCGAGGAGGGTTTGCGGGTAACGTCGAGGACGGGTGGGTCACATGACTCCTTGGCACATTTTTGTGGAAATTGAGTCGACGCTCGCTTCCTAGGAGCACTGTTAGCTCCTACGGCGGGTTCTCCAAGAGTGACAGGAGAGGAGGAAAGTTGCCTATTGATATATCCGCGCTCTTCGGCTCCGGCTCGCTTCGCAGCGGTTTGGCATGGTCTTTCCATGCCGGTCGCTGCTTCGTGGCGAAATGGCGAGAGAAGGGGCAGGGCTTTCCCGCTCGCCTCGGCCGCTCTCGTGTGGACTGCGGTTCACCGACGTACGCGCGGCATTTTGTGATTTCGGAAAGAAGGGAAACGGGCCGGCACGACCGAATGCAGACGCTGCTATTTCGAGTGCGCTCGTCTCACGCATGGTCGTTAATCCTGAAGTCAGATTTAGAATGAAATCCGGCTGGGAACTGACGCGATTTGCCTGTATACTTGTTTGATCGAGCTTCAGCCTGGAGTTCTGTAAAAAAAAAAAATATAAGTACTCATACAAGTCTTTGTGCTCGAGTACGCCTAAAACGTCGGACTTCTTCGCACTTGGGTTGAAAGCGTTCTGCATTTATTTCGGAGCACATAAATGTTAATTCGATTGTGGATTCTGAGCGAACAATTGCAGACGACACATTTCTAGATTACATTCAAAGATATGTAAAAAAAAGAAATATTTTTATTTTTCCCTAAATATTGGTAAGGACCAATCGAAGTTCCTAACCTAATATCCTACACTCCGTTAGTCGCTCAAAAGGTTTTGCGGGACGGAAAAATGTTTTTTTACTAGCCCTTAGAGTATTTAGACTTTAGTTATGATTCTTACATATTATTGTTAAGCAACCCGTACAGCTTGCACCGGTGCCCATTCTGATCGTTTACAAAAAGCACTATTTTTTTTTGGAACGTTACATTTATATTGGTAAATAACAGGGGGGGGGGTTAGGATTCAAACCTAAAAAATTGAAAATATTTTTTTCGCTTGCAAACGCTTGCGTGCGCAGAAACAACCTTCCCCGCCGAAAGAGATCAAGCGCCAATTTCTTTTTTATCTAACAAAACAAATTTTTAATAGTAGTAGACCGTTTAATGAAGTTGCATAACCGCGCCTTCTCTCTTTAAATATCGCGTGGATATCCTAATTAGTCTATAGATAGTTAGAAGTAAAGTAGTATTAATATAAATATAAAAGAAATTGCACTTACAGCAGTAAGGTGTTTGTTCATTCAAATCACTGATTACATATTAAAAATTACCATCCAACAAAAGGTTTTAAAAATCATTTGAATATCAAACAGAATTTGGACGTGTAGCTTGTAAATATTTACATACAACACATTGACAATTTTGAACACACGCGTACATTTTCTGAGCAACATGAACACCGAAGGCATTTGACACCGATAACAATATTATGCCAGGATCTATGATATATAACATTTCACGACGCACAGAGCTATGATCAGTGACGGTTAAGAGTTAAGAGGAAACACGTCCCACCTCTTTCTACTACAGGGGAGCGGACGCTTCAGAGTACCTTAAATATAGACTAGTATGAGGGCTCGATTAAATAATTATATTATTTATCGTTTACCTGAATCATTGATCGTCGGTGATTCTCAAGCTGCAGCCTTCCCTACAGTGTGCTTCGGCTTGCAGAGTTCTGGATCATACGTTGTTTGCTTATAACCACGTGTACACAAGAGGTCGAATACAAAGTCACAACAGCTCAAATCCTTATTGAGGGCACTTCCATACGCCCACAGTTCGCAGGCCTGGAATGTTGCTACATAGAAAAGGAACAATTATACATAAAGATTATTACTAGAGAGCTGATTTATGGTTTTATTACTCTATTAGTACAGAAGCAGGTCGAGCACTTATTTTTACGTTGTTAAACTGGTTGGCATCCTACACGGTAAAGCGAAAGATATCTCACTCTCAATATAGTATATAAATTTTGCGCTCATTTAGAGTCTGATTTAAGAAGAAAGTAAGATTATTTTTCTTAAAAATTGTGTTTATTTCAAAATCGCATTAATGGGCGCATATATTTAATAAACATGATTGTGGCGCCTCGCAGCCCAAGCTCGAGCACTCCTAGATAAGTTTTGTGGAAGACCTCGTCCTCGCCTCTTATTTAATAACTTAAACTCTTGTAGATATTGGGGAGGTCCAAAATTTCATGGTTTGTCAGACATTATCTAAACCGCACGCTCTAAGCATTCAATAAATTGTTCTGAGTCAATTAAGGCAGTATTATATTAAGTGTGTTAATTTTTAGGCCACCCTTGTGTCGTATTTACATGTGAAATGAAAGTTTCATTTAATTTCTTTCTAAATTTGCAAGAAGAATTCTGGACAGAGTATAGAGTTCTGTTTTCTACAAAGGATGGGGACCTCTACTTTGAATAATTTATTTTTTCTTCTTCATGCTGTGTCATTGACAGACCTTTCCCATATTAACCACTCAAGCGAAATGTGTGCAGGCACAGGGCGGCGGATGCGAGGGCTAACATTTTTATATACAAAAGGCATACTGCGTTTCCACAAAGTGCATTCTACAAAGTGTTTCCGGGCTTAATTCGGGCTTAAGAGTATTTATAAAAATAAACCAATCAAAGGGGCACATTCAAACATTTCGCCAAAGGCATCCTTAGGTTACTTATTTTTTATACTCAAGTTTTATCAGTGTATATTTTATATGTAAAGAAATTAATACTGAAGAAAATAAGTTTTTTTTCCTATGAACGAGCAGGAAAACGGCAAACATTATCTGGTCGACGCTGCTACTGTCAGATGCTACAACGACCGCTCGTACCCGTTCTATCTGCCTTCCGTGTTCATCTTATATAAGTGTTCACGTTTTCGGTTTATGTTGTAATATTCGTGGGAAGCACAGTCGATCAGAGTTTTACTGTTTCCTTCCCTGTGCATAAGGCAAAACAGCTTCCCACGGATCGATGGACACAGCTTTGTACACCCACGTATCTCTATGAGTTATAAGACGATGACAAAAAGACTACATCAAAAGGTGTTTCTGTAGCTCTCACACAAACAAATATATGCCTATACTTTTGCCGGTGTAGTGCCATCTTCGAACGAAAATTTTAGAGTAATTCGTCTTCGTGCCCGTCCTTCAGGTTCACATTAAAAATTGGGCATGACGGTAAAAATACGTACGTAAACGAGATACTAACCATTACTCAAGCTATCCTTCCGTATGACAGCACAATTTCGGTCAGCGAATGCAAATGGGTACAACTCACTTAGGTTTGCTAGAAAAAAAAGTGTAGAAACAGTTAGTACAAAGTGTCCGGCCAACATGGATTCTAAAGTAACAATTGCAAATAAAGAATTAATGTATTGGCGTGCAACATGCTTTTATTCCAGCGTTTTAATCAAAACTCCCCCCCCCTCCAGTTATGTCCTCAATCAATATTTCTAGTAGGAAAATAGTGTGACAATGCGGCTAATAATACATTTCTTAAAATAAGGCATACTTTTATTATATTTCAGCTGTTTTTTCCGACCTCTTCGCCTGTCCTAGAAAATAGTAAATATGTAAAATCGCTCACCTAAGTAATATAGTGTTTAGAAAAGAAAGATCGCGTATACTGTTTTGATTAATACCACTATCTTTAAAACTACCACTATCATTAAAAATCTTCGCCAACTTGAAACACATTTTCAGTTTCGAAGATCATGACTTACTGCCTGCAACTGTTCCGTTTAGAACGTTTCTTGTGGTAAAATTCTTTGAGCTGATGACAGTATAAGATTTGTTGAATGCAAACCTGCAAGAAATATTGTATATAATCGTGATTTTGCTATTGGAGTTTTTTTTTTTTTTGTATAAAATACATTGCATAATTATTTTTTCCTCTAACTTGCGACCCCAACACCGTAGTTCCTCCTATGATTCAAAGCAAGGCCCACATAAGAAACTATCTTGTTGGATATTGGGCTTGAACGCGTTAAAAGCCTACCGCATTTTTTTATTAGGGCGATATTATTGCTGAAAATCGATCTATATAAGCATCATTGCTGACTTGGCGACCACTTAAGCGCGGTTATTTTAAAATCAGTTTAATAATTGTGGACCGGAAAGCTTTCTGACAAAAGCAGGACAAAACCAGGCACCCACGTGCGTGTCTTTCATCGTTCCTCGATAATAAGCTAGCTTAATTTCGTCTCATGAATATCTATTTCATCACGCTAAATAATATTCTCCTGTATATTACCAGATCTTTGTTTGTTTTTCTTTTCTCTCTCTACGGTTTGGTATAGGTGTTCTATTAGTGCAACCCTATAACCTAGGCTTGCGTATTTTCGATAAATAGCGATAAACCCCATACATCGATAAACCCCATACATCGACAGGCGTTACAATTTTTTAGATCGGGTGAAACTACCTCGAACTGGAGCTGTCCTTGAATCAGCGGAATGCAAGCTTACGGTGAAGAAAATTGCTATTGATGGTGTTATTTTGCGATAACCCAAACCATAAAACTGTTCACGAGTCTGTTTTTCCCGATCGACACACCTGTCTCGTTTCTTTCTCTGTTCAGTCTCGAAACATTTCCCAAGTGGGTGGCGCGCAAGTTCTCTGAGTTCGGGGAATTTCATTATCTTGTTTTCTTTACCCTAAAACCCGGGAACGCTGACGTTTTGTCCGACGTCGAGAACTGACATTGAAAAGCGGTGAACTGGGGAGAAAAATATAAATACCGAAAGAACACCTCGTTATTCGAAGAAAAATGCACTTCGAAAGCCCGAAACATTTCTTTTAAAAAGGCCCACCGTGGCCGCCATTAGTTCGCTAAGAGTTTCTTGACGCAACGTTGTAAGTGAATTTTTGTACTGCAGTGAAACGATCATTAAAACGCTTAGATTACTTACGTCATGTTACTCGTCGTATTGAGATAGGTGACATTATGGAGCGCATAATGAGTTGTCTCGTTCTTATATATCATGGTCGCATTAACGCAACTCGTGGTGTTTTTACCCTCCGGGTTGGTGTTGAAGTTTCTGTACTTCATTAGGAAACTTTGATTCTTTGTAACAAACTAGTAAAGAAACAAATACAAACATTTTATTAATGTTAATTACTTAAGGTAAGGAGAGGTATTATATTCTCGCTCAAGGATCTCTATATAATAAAAACGTTCAGCCTTTCCACTCCCGTGAAGAAGGAAGACCAGCGGAGCTGTACTCGATACACTGCGTGCTTCTTCTACGTCGTCGTCTGTTTCTCGCGTTGTTTCCTACGATACATTCCCACCAACACGCCCAACTATCCGTTCTTCTATTATAGCTGGAAAGGTTGCCGCCATCTACGAGCGACGGCTGAAACCACACTGTTGTCTGCTCGCCGCCGTCGCTTACAGATGGCGGTAGCTGTCCAGTTAGGTTTGTGTCGACATATCGGACACGATCCAGAGGGACCTAGCCCTAAAAGCTCCGCTGTAAAATCACTTAAACCATACGAACAAACATGTGCTGTGTGTTTAGATTGAAATGGTGTCTTGTTAGTAAAGCTAAATTGAAGCAAACTATCCTGCAATCTTATATCAGGTTCAGGTAATGCGTTTAATTAAAATGATCATAATTTCAGGTTAACCAATTACCTAGGGAAAAAAAAGCATCCCTGTAGTTTCAAGGCAGAGATGCGGCTTTCACGCAAGTGCAAACTAATGCACCATAAACAAATATTTGAACCGACCATCCGAGCGCTATCTCAGAAGGAAAGGAGTAATTTTAATTTCGGCAAGGTGGACAAGCACTCAGTTCCTGTTTTAATGCGTAGCTAAAGGTATTGCTCGTTTTTTACGAAAACCCGCCGGTGTCAGTCTGGGGATTCGTTGGTCAGCACCATGCATGACGTCACGAGGAGAGTTGGGGGGGGGGGGGGGAGGGGAGTAGGTATCGTCTTTACCGATTCAATGTCTCACAACAAAGGCGGAAGGAGAGAGAGAGGGTGACGTGTGCTGACGTCAGTGCTTCGGACCAATAGGAGCGTCGCACAGCTGGCGCGGAGCCAGAGACGGGCAGCTGCCGCTCCGCTTTGGAATGCGGCCCAGAACAGTTGCCGTTCCGGCGATAAGTGTTGTTCTTTTTACGAGTGATAAAGGAGGCGAAAAAAGATTGAAAACGGGTCATAGAGGTGTAAAAAAAGTCATAAACGAGTGGCAAGGGGTCCTAAACGAATGGTGTGGGGTGAGAAAGCACTTCTCTAAAAAAAAATGCCATTGATTGTCAAAAAAATGTTGTTGTTGTTTTTTTTTTCAGTGGTAAGGTTGTTTTTATTGTTCGTATAAATTGCCCGAAGGCCCGTTCACACGACTTTGACTAAAAGGGAAGGTGAAGCGGTTTTGTATTTGAGAAAACACACTTAAATCGTCTTCATTTTACCTCTAAAATATTGGGCATGGAATTTGTTTTTCTAAATAAATGCATGGACGTTGAAAAAAAAAAAAAATTCAAAGTAACGCTGAAAGCTTTTCTTCCCGGAGCGTAACGTCCCAAAAAGGAAGTTTTCGGAATTTCCGCTCTTGCGCATCTTCAGCGCTTGTTAAAGCTATTCACGCGCACTCTTGCTATTCCTAAAACTTGAAGGAAAAAATGTCACGATTGAGGCTACTGCGGGGGAATAGAGGCGCTTTACACCTGTGCCAGACTACGGCCGCCATCGCCGACCTTCTCTTTTCTCACCGAGGTACCGAGCCACTGAATCGGCGAGCCTCCACAATGGCCAATGCTGAGGAGAAGGACGCAATACAATCTAAAATGTCAATGACCTGGTCTGCGATGGTAATGACGAGGTGAAATATACGAAATAAGAGGAAGCATAAACTGAAGGTCACTTAGGGCGGAGCCCATGCACAGCTGCTGCAAATTGGGGTTGTGTGGATATTTATACAGCGTGTCGTTGGTCAGCCATTTCAAAGTTGCAACGAGTCACTCGCTGCAGATGAGCAATTTAGCCAGTGCAGTATTACCGCTAGCCTGAGGTCTTTAACGTGCACCACGGAGTAGTGATAACAGACCGCACGCCCGTACGATGCTCATCCAGATCAAAACGGGCAGGGTAGGGATTGAACCCAGGATTCCTGGGTTCTGCAACGCGATCTTTCGCTCCACGTGCTCCGAGCTGGTGCGCGCTAGCCCACTCGACCACCGATCCCTTTACAGCTGCTGCAAAGCGGCCCTTGAGCGGCATGCGATGGCGGCCGAAAGATCCTTTTATGACGTAACGACTGGTCGGAGGTTTTTCGTGTTTGCTCACGTTTAGTTACATCATCGGGGAAAACGAATGTGATATTCAGATTCAAGAGATAAAACTACGCTAGAATCAATATTTTTTTCAGAGAACTTCTTTAGCTTCCCTTTAAGCGTGTCTGTTCTAATCATCCTTGGAATGATGGCGACCTTTTACCATATACAAGAATGCGTCTCAAGTCCTGCGCAAACGTAGCGCTATGTTCAGCCATATCTGAAAGTTAAAGTTGCATCTCCGGCAAAAGCTGCACCACGTGACCATGTTTTTTTTTTTGTGTGTGTGTATTGAGGTTTGTGCAAGCATTCTACTACATCCAGGTGCTTTGTAAAAAACGACACGATGCAAAGAAAGACATATCAAAGCGTAGGAGGATAAAAATATTGAAGTGGGCATGTTCCCGGTTTGAAACCTAGCCATAAAAAAAGTTTAAAATATTGTAGGTCCCGTGTGCCCATGTGACAAGCGAGTGGGTTAATTTGTTGTAGACTTTGGTCGCAGCGTTGCGCTCGCATTGCACATTCCGACAGTGCAAATCATGCACGGGGAAAATCCATGGTGCCTCATTGCCGTTTTTCAAGTAGTCAACAACGTGCCACCTTCGGCAAAGACACACGCAACGGCTTTTTCTTTTTTTTTTTTTATACCTCGTGTTTTTCTGGTTAGCGCGATGGAAAGAGGGGGGGAAGGAGGCCGAGCCTTAGTTAAACAGCCACGCTTGTTTCGCGGGTAAATGGATGCCGTCACGGAGCTTTTCTTCCTTACGGCCCTAATGAAACTAGTCAATCTTCGCGGTTGCTTCTACACGCGAATTATTTTCCCGCACCGACGATTTTGATTTTGCAGTAAAAACAGTTGTTTAGCACCAATATCGCCGGCCATCATGGTCAGTTGCTTCAAAGCTGCTCGATTTACTGTAAAAAGCCTTGTTATCTCAAACATCGAGCGCAAAAAGAACACGGTGGTTTGATTCTTTTGAAAGAGCGGGACGTTCAAATAGGCCAGTCAGCTATAGGGGCCTAGATTTGCCCTGTTGTTTTACTAACTGAGGAAATCCCAGTACGCCTCCGAGCACGGGTATATCGCAGAACGAGCAGCCCGACCTTCCTTCTACTCTTGGAAAGAAATTGAACGCGAGAACGCAGGACCGTTCTACGCTGCCGCCAAGTTCTCAGCTGTTCACCCGTTCCCCCAACAAAAGCAGAGTACATGCCGGAGCGAACGCCTTCCCGTAATCCTCCTCTTTATAGGATGCGGTGCTACCTCTGTTTACATAAGCGGAATGAATGCGCGCTTGCCATCTCAAGTCACCTACATATAGCGGCGATGCGCTTTCCTACAATATTATGTTATTCACCCAAGCGCAGCCGAGTAGCACGTTGTCTGTTTTTCGTTTTTTTGTTGTTGTTTTTCTGTCTTTTTTCGCGTTTTTATTTTTATTTCTTGCTATCCCATTCTCAAGTTTACCTTCATGAACAACTTACATCAGGTCGCCTGCACTATGACAATCTTTTCGCATTAAATGCATTGGCTGAATTTGATGAGACTGAGTTGCATTCATGTCAGGGCGGCTCTAGAACTGTAGTATATGAAGAAGTTTGCCTGTAAAATATCCCATAAAAAGCTAGTAAAAAGCTCTTTTTGGTGGGGCCAACGAATACAACATTCAGCTTTATGTCTGCCTTCGTTATAATTGTCCTAGGGGTAGATACATTATGCCTAGCCATTAAAACAAGCCAGAAGATTTTTTTGGTTTTTCGATCCCTGAGTAAGTGCCTTAATTTGAGTGTTTAGCAATACATAGCTATTTTTCTCTGGGAATCCTATTTGATTTCATAAATTTCATTGCGTATTTAATGCTCAATTCATTCCGGTTAGCCTAAAAGACAACTAACATTGCTAAATATTCTAAAGGCAGATTTAAAAAAAAAAGGATTGTCGTGTCGGCCTTGTTTTATAAAGAAGCATGTAGGAAACTGAAGGTGTATTGTACATATTCTCCGATATAATAACTGCAAAAGAAGTTCCGCCCCCCCCCCCCCTTCCCAGACAAAAACAGACTAGGCCATTAAGGATCTCAGTATAAACTTACCATTTTTAAGACCGGGGAAAGTAAGGAAGTGTCATTAGCGCCTCTTCTTCAAAACCGCGTTGTAAAAAACAGCTTTCAGATTAATGCCCCCAAAGCCTCGGGTTATTAAACGCTAAAAACAAGGTATTAGCTCGTTTTCCTTTGCGGCGGAACCTGTTTTTTCTAGTTATTATATTTCAACAATACTTAGTGATATCCGCTAAATATAGCTTACTTTCCACGCGTCTTGATATCGCTGAAGTGCAGGATTTGTCTCTGAATAGTTGAAGCTAGGTCCAGACGATGACGGCGTAGAAGCTCTCCCTTGTAATTCCGCTTCTCTACTTGATGTCTGATATTCATTCCCTTCTGATATCCCCACCGATATCAATGAGCACAGCGCGAGCACCCAAACCGACAACATGCTGATGCTTCTTTTAGTTGAATCGCCTCTTGGGTACGACTTAAATACGAACGACGAAAAGGCGGTGTCAGAGAGGCAGGGGGCCCTATCATGCCTTTCCCTGATCTGAATTTTGCGCAGCTGCTTTGTCAATTGTTCCTTGCCAGCTGTTCTATGGCGTCGCCGGAGACAAAGCAAGTTGTGAATACGAAAAATAAAACTCAGCGACTAAGAAGGGCAATAATATATGTTTTTAATCATTTTGCTATTTACGCGAACAGAATAGGCGCGATGGAAAATGTTCAGTAGCAACCAAAATATCCATCATATCTCACTTCACAGAGGACTACAATGGAGCTACTATAGAGGTTTGCAAGGAGTCGCGCTTCGGGAGCTAGTCTGGCCACTGTAGATGAAAAACGCTTTGTTTGGGCGCCAGTCTTTAAACCGTGGGTACGCCTCAACATTGCTGAGGCGCACCCAAGGTTTCCAGACGGGGGAAGCGGGTCGAACTCGAAATTCTTGGCGCAGGACTTAAAGGGATAAAAAGCGACAGCGCGTTTAAGTTAGAGGAAAAACGGATACGAGGACGGAATAGAACAAAGAGAAAGAAGTAAGAAGAAAGAAAAAAAGCTCATTAAAGTTAAGACAGGCAAGTGATCAAAACATAATAGGGGAGAGGTACCCAATGATTTGGAAACTATGCAGAATGAGATTACCATATAAAGCAAGGGAAATAAAGACAGCATAACATCATACCACCGAATAGCAGTAAGTTTGGCTCTACACATACTAGAGAGGCAGCTAGTAAAACGAAAGCTCGAAGAATGAGCAGATAGAATTTCAAGTGAGCTACTGGACAGGTTTCGAAGAGGTAGAAGATTGGACGGTAACTTATTCATGATCACTCAATGTATGGAGGTGTCATGAGTGAGTGAAAAACCGTCATGAGTGAGTGAGAAACCGTTATGGATATAATTTCTAGACACTAAATGTCGTACGACATTGTGAGTCAGGAAAAGTCTGAGCCCAGCCGAAAAAGTATGAGTTAGTCGCAAATTTGGTTAGGCTTTTACGAGAGGTACACACCTGTCATACAAGAGAGAACATTCTATTCAGAGTTCACGATAATTTATGCAAAGTAATATTAAACTCTTCAGTTATTTTTTATTTTTTTTAATTTGGAGCACTTATATGTTTTGGAACGCCGTTTAGGATATTACAACGGTTAAACCAGCTGAACTACGAAATTAGGGAGAAAGGAGTAAAGACAGGTGATCGCTGGTGATACTCCTTTCTCCCTAATTTCCTAATTCAGCTGGTTTAACCGTTGTAATATGTACCACCAACTAGCTCAGCTTCTACCCCCCGTTTAGGATAGGCGACATCGTTGTGCAGAATAAGCCACTTATTCTGCTCACATTTATTGCTTCGTTCTTCTGCGTTCTTATCGGCTAGAGCTGCAAATTGATTGACAGCAGAGCGATATACATGCACGGTCAGACTTGTTCGTTACAGATGTTTGCAGAAAAAAGAAATTTCGAGTAACCCACGGCTTGCTTTAACTGGGAACAAATCAGTAGGAATCTGAAAAACGATTTAAAAAGGTGTTTACAAAGATCCACCATTAAAACAATAAAAACAAAATTAAGTTTTAATCAAGACAACATGGTTGGCAACTTAAATTTATTTGCTGGTCGCTAATAATATCCGCCTAACAAAATTATGCTAACAATTAGCGAACCTTCGGATCTTTCATCATATAACGTTTTATAAGGTCTGACCTATATGACATGTTTCTGGACACCTTGTGTCACACACACCTGTAACGGAAGACCTTTACATGAGTGCTGGCTGAGTGTCCGTTTGGAACACGAGTTCTCACTCACTGAACAGGAAATACAGCAGATAGCTCACGCTAATGCTCCGTCTGTGCCCCGCTCGCCTCAGGTGGGTGATGATTCAATAAACGTGCCTCGGCCGTTCCGATAAACCCGGGAAACAAAAATTGTGTCGTGGTTCTATTATGCGTGCGTTGTTATTTGACACGCTTCGTAGCTGGGAGCTTTTGGGTAGGGAGCCTTCATGTGCGCTTTGCTAGGGTGATGCCATTCTTTGTAATACCACTCGCCGACAAACCAGCAGCCATTTTGTTCCTCGGCGATAATCCGTGGGGCTTATAACCCTTCCGGAAACAAGCACCTTATCTCAGAAGTTCGCAGCAGCGTTGTGGAACCCACGGAGGGAGGATTAGCATTTTCCCCCTCGGATGGGATTACCGATGGACACAAAGGCCACTTTCCGGCGCACGGGGAAACAATGAGAGGAACAAAATGGCGGTGGACGAGGGTGTGGGAAAGAGAAACAGGCAGTTGGCATCACCCTATGCGAAGCGCACATGAAGGCACCCTACTTTTGGGAGGTTTTAGGGGCGCTACGAACTTGGCACTCTTGTGACTTCGTGCTTATAAGCGTGATCAAAACAAGTTTAAATTCCTTCGTGAGTAGAGTGTGTCACGAGCATGCCTTACAGAGAAGTTTTTCCGTAAGTTCTCTGTCTTCACTGGGTGCATCTAAAGCCTTGAATTCTTAGTGCCCTTTGATTGTAAGGAGCCTTTTGTTTTGTCTAAAGTAATCGCGAGGAGGTTTATGGTACCCATAACTCTATCAATAGACTTTTGTCTGTCTGACGCCATACACCCGTTCAGTTATCCCTTTGTGCGTTGTGATTCACCTAGTTAAAGTCGTGAGTTTACGTGGGTATCTACGCTTTTGTCCGGGACCTGCGTTGAGCGCCGACTGTCGCCTGTGAACTAAGTATGCTGGACTAAGTATGTTGCACCACCAACTGTTGCCTGCGGATTACGTATGCTGGACTGAGTATGACCTAAACTTCCTAGATAAAAGCTTCTTACAAGTAGAGAAAGTCTTTGAAGTGCCGACTGTGTGGCGGAGCAGGTTTTAGGATGCGAATGGCGCTGTATTGCGAAAGACAAAACTAGCTGAATGACGCCATTTTCTTCCACCGTAGTCTGCTTCGCCATTCGTATTGGTTGTTGTTACTTGTAGAAAGAAGCATCGAGGGACTTTCGTGTGTCTCGCCGCCAATGATTGCCTGCGAAACAAGTCTGCTGGACTAAGTATAAATTGCCTCCGCTGTTTTTTTTTTTTTTTTGGACTAAGTACCCTGGACTAAGTGCCCTTCACCGCCAACGGTTCCCTGCGATTCAAGTATGCTAGACTAAAACATGGCAACAGAAACTGCTATTGCTGGTTGTTTATGAATTGCGATAGCATTCCTCATGAGACTCACCAGGCGGCTCACTGTGAATACGACGACGTAAAGTTTGAGTAAACACTTCGTTTCAGGAATGGTTTACGATGCAATCATTGACCTCAACGGGACTGCAGTGCTCCACTCCGAAATTCAGTGATTGTTTCGTCTCTGTGTAATCGTTCAATCTTTTGTCTCTGTGCAATCATTCAATGTTAAAGCTGTTTCCTTACCATCATTGAAGCTTTGTATGTGCGTCTTGTCCTCTCGCTGCGTTAAGCGTTTAATCTTCTAGCTGGTTCACACAATCATTGACCATGTACCAACGAGCTCAACTCAAACCGATAAATACTTCATTGCTTGGACGCAAATCTGGATGTGTGCGCACTGCAGCTCCGTGTATGCCCGGCGAGGGTTTATCTGCTTGCGCCGCGGCCATGAGTGATTGCTTCGTCGCTTCGGCGCATACGTGAGTATATGCGTACTGCAGCTCGCTGTATGCGCTGCGCGGGTTTATCTACTTGCTAGGACGACCTCTAGGACGACCTCTGAAATAGTACGACCTCGAAGGAGGTCTCAAGGACGACATTGAGGACGACGTCCTAGAAGACGACGTTAAAGACGACGTCTAGAAAGACCTTTTGGACCACATTGGGCGATTTCGAGGACGACTTCTGGAGACCACGACGTCTTCAAGAACGACATCAAGGACGACGTTTAGACAACATCAAGGACCACCTCTAGAACGACGTCGAGGACGACGTCAAGAACTTTATGTTCTTCGAAAAAGACGCGAATGTGAAGGAGTGCGTACTGCCGCTCCACATACGCACGGCGCATTCGCAGCCAAATTCCGTATCCCAAAATCCGGGTGAAGTAGCTAATAGCGAGTACGTTTCACGGCACTCGTGTCCACGCGTGCCCACTCGCGGCGTAAAAAAAGTTCGTTTCGGCAGGCACTCTACGAGTAGTTGCACTCTCCGAGTTCGTTTCAGCGGCGGCAGCGCACGCGTGCATGCACTCGCTGCCCCGAGAAAATCGGCGTGCCCCAAAATGCAATCTCGTCAAGCCTCGCGCTGAGGGCGGCTCCGCATTTTTTATCTATTCGCCTCGAGATCGAACCGTGCCGCCACCGTGCGGCCGAAATTGGAAACGCGCGAAAGCGGGGATACCGCCGTGCGTCGTCTGCTACGGACGCACGCTCAGAAGCATAGATTTCGACGACGCAAGCCCGTTTCAGGCTGAGCTTGACATTCTTTATTAAATGTTTTATGTTTTTGTCGCCGTTTCTTCTTGCTAAAGGTTGTGTTTTATCGTTTGTCATGCGTAGAAATACAGCAAAGCGATGATTATTAAAGGGGCAGTGCAACGGTTTTAATGTTGAAAGAATTGCCAGTTTGCATTTTTTATACTGTTCATACAAGCCCAAGTGACCAAAAACGCTTCACCTTTCCCCAAAAAACGGCTATTATGCTGCGTAATCGCGAGGCAAAAAACGAATTATTTGCCGATCTGCAGCCGCCGGTGGCGGCCACGGGAACTAAAATGACGGCGTCTCTGGGGGATACGCGGAAGTCAACAAACCCTGTCCCCCTCCGCTGCTACACTCGCCGTCAGCCCCATAGAGAACCGTCCTTTGTGTCCATCGCTCGCCGCGACCTTCGACGAGGCTAATCCTTTGAAAGTCCACAATCGCGGAGGAAGCGGCTGGGGTCTCTGAAGAGAGGGCCCAAGGGGAAACCACGTGAACCCCCAGAGACGTCACTCGAAAGTCGGCGTGGAGAGTTGAGAGGCACTTCGACCTTCGATTTGTTTCATTTTTTTAAATAAGAACTAGCGCTCGCAAGAAAATGCGGCTTTCGGTTTTTCGTTCCATAGGTGACGCAGATTAACTTCCGCACTTAACTGGCCAAAGTCTGAAAATCGTTGCACTGCTCCATAGTCTTAGTGTGTTGTTTTTTTATACAATCGCTGGTCCCACGTATCTTTGCTATCTCCCACAAACCGCGGCTTTCATAAAGCTTTGAATGTTGAGTGGGTCTGTGGTTTGATTAGAAAATTAACCCGACTGATCGCTATCCTTCAATAGACTAATCAATCAATAAATCCGTATGTTGATTTTTCCCCGGTCATATTGCGTGAAAGACATTAAAACGAAATTTTTTTTACTGGTTTTACTATGTCATAAATGGCATATTGCATTCCCATTATAAACTTCACGTTGTGAGTCCTACATAAATATGAACACGGAAGCCTTTTAAAGTGAAGTATTTTTTAAGTTATTATTTAAACAGTATAATCACCCTCGGCGAAATGATAAACGGTAAACCACGCGGAAGTGTTTTACCGTGCAAGCCTGTGTCACAAAAGAAGTAAAGACGGAAAAAATATTAAAGCAGGCATTTTTTACTCCTTGTTGACTTTCTCCAGCACAAGACTCCAATTAACCGGCCAAAAAATTGCAATTAAAGCATTACTTGAATAATCTGAAAGTTAATCGATGAACTGCCCAGTCCCGATATACGTTAGGTGAGGGCGGAGGGTGATCGGAAAGTCTTGTGAAGGTTGCTAGCCCTCATCAGTAAAAGAGTATCACTGCGGCCGATGCTGTCTGTGTCGAAGTGCGCGTCGTTTGTTTGGATTCCAAAGTCTACCTGGTTTGAATACAAGATTATTTAGCCAGAAATATATAGTATTAGCCTCTTGACATCCGCGGCTCTCACCAAGAAAATTGAAGCGGGTGAACCCACACTACCGAGAAAAGCATTTAATAATAGGAACATTGCTGCGTTGCTCGGTTACACTCGTTTATTACAATCACGGCAGATATATTAGAACAGTTTGTTCCACTTGTTTCAGTTGTCCTGCCAACCGCGCAGTTTGCAGATTTTAACTAGGAGAGACACTCTCCCCTCATCGGAACGCAGTAGATTTGTTCAGACTCTAAAAACATTACCCACACTATGGCACAGTAAAAGGACAGAGGAACTCAAAACCATGGTAACTTCCAATGCAGCGCTATTTTATCTTCATTTTAAATATTAATATTACTGCAAAAACTAGACGTTAAAAAAGCATAGAAGCTGCGATTTCACAGCCCACAGTACCGGTATTATGTTATCTGGGCTGGAATTTATTATTTTTTCTAATTCCCACGTTGATGAACCGATACATCCATTTTAAAAGAAACAAATATTAACATAAATATTCCAGTTCAGACGGAGACAGGCGTCAGTCGTGGTGATCCATGCCTTCCAACGTCTGCCAACAGCAGACGACGCTCCCACAGAAGCGATTATATAAATTTGGGCCGCACGCTGGCAACACAATTCAATCTTCACTGAAACACCGAACAATATTGCATCCTTTTCCGCTAGAATTGTTTTCCCACCGATAGTATGCGACAAAATAAACGCAAGAATCTACGCCGTCTCGCGCGCGACCGTGGAGAGCCTATGGGGCGGCCGTTCTCCTATCCCCGCTTTGATGATGATGATAGCGCGACCGTAGCGCCACCTCTAGGTCGATCTCGAGGCCAATACAGCCCGAGAATGTACGCGTGAGAAAACAAATGAGCACGCAGATTGCACCCCTGATATCGAAAATTAACACGCATGCGCGTTAATGTTGGCGTGTGGGTGACATGTGTGCACACACTCCTACTCCGCAGTTCAGACATCCCTTGGTGGTTGGGGTGCTCCCCTCTGTTTGGACATTGTGTGCATAAGACGGGATGGCTAATGAGAATTGGTCGAAGGGCTCCGAACGCGCTGAGCACAACAATGGCAATATACCATTTAAAAACTGCCGAGGTCCTCAAATATGTTTTTTTTTCAGTATGATGCGCGGTTTATTAGACAGAACAATAGAGACTTCTACAATGAAAGACAACAACACTTTGAATGCCAAGACCAGCTAAGGGCGTCGCGTTGTGCTTTCGCTTATCTTCTGCGCGTGCACAATGTGATGCCCAAAGCTGCTCGGGGGATCCAAAGTGTTGAAACCACCTGTTTTAAAACTGTCTAGAAAACAAAGTTTAACGCCTGAGAATTTGAAATAAATGCAAGCCCTGGAACCGCTGACGTAATACTGCCGAAGGAAAAGAAAGTCATTGACCATACAGAGCTATTTTTCTTTCTCAAAGAAAACGGTATCGCACTGCGCATGCGTAGAAGATCCACTAAAGCATAGTGTCACGCCCTTAGCTGCATTTTGGCATCCCAAGTGTTCTTGGCTTTCATTGTAGAAGTCTTGGCAGGGAGGGGGGGGGGGGGGCAGTCAGCACACAAGGAGGAAGACAGAACAATAACAGAAAGGACACCCGCAACTGCTTATCTGTGTTTCTGTCATTGTCTTCGTCATTTAGCGCTTGTTTTATTATTATACTTAACGTCTTCCAGCTTGCTCAGCTTACTACACTACCTCATGATACTACGAATGAGGTAACTATTCTTATATTGTAGTAGAGGGACAGTGGAGTCGTTTTGCAGAGCTGCTCCGCAGCATTACTTCGATATGATCCGGTTGAGGAGTCCAGCGTCAAATCAGTTTCATATTCAAACTATTCCACCAAGAGTGAGCAAGCTAATCCCACTAGAAAGCGTGCGATGCACAAACCACCCACAAGAAGGCTCAGGCTAAAATGAAAAGATATGTCATTAGAATGATGCAATTTTACCAATTATCTTTGCAGGGCTAGAGGGTTATCGGTGGCTGTGTGTGCTCAAGAGTAGTCAAATCGGATTGTGGTATCCTTTTTTTATGGCACAAATTTAATCTATCCGGCCTATACATCATAGAAATGTTTATTTTTGTGTTGTTATTTTTCTATTATTCCTATTATTTTTTTAAAGGGCGAATCGGGAAGAAACACCGCAACTCAGTATTTTTCCGGGTCCCGTTTCCTATTCGCGACTCCAAATAACTATAGGTGGCGCCACTCATTTTCCAAGATGGCGGGTTTAGTGAGGGTCAGAGATGCGTGTCGCTGTTGAGCCTGTCTAGTGTGCTGGCTTCACGGAGCGACATAAATTATTTCTGGTAATACGAGGAAGCTAATGTTTTATTAGCGCAGGTCACCTCTTTAACCTGAAACAAGAACGATGTTTAGCGTATGAATTACGGAAGGATGCGCGTTTTAATTCTGGAGGGACACCGAAACAGATCTATTTTGGATTTAATTTATCGACAGAGGTCTTAATTTCGGATTCTTTCATGACTCAAGATGGTGTCTCACATCGTAATTATTTACTTAGAAAATTTGTTCGCGGAAACTTTATTTTGTGACATACTATTCGATCCAGGCTGATATTCGTACTTGTTGAAAAAATCAGTGCTGATATATGTGCGTTCTCGCTGCCTTTTTCTCGCTCAGATAATTGTCATGGAAAATAATGACAATTATCTCAGCGCAAGAATAAGAGAATAATTCCAATTTTTACAATATGTCCACGAAACGCATAAACTAATAAACGCTGCTCTCACTGCAACAACCCAAGACGGAATCCGAGTCAGACAGCTGAAATGTGTGTGTGTGTGCTTTTATAGCACCGCGTGACGGTGTAGGACTTCATATTACATCCAGCGTTTAACTATTTGTCTATCTTGATAACTATGTCAGAGTTCTTCATATGCTAAAAAGAAGACAGAATTATACTTTTCTGGAAAGACTATTATGGTTAAATAGAGTACACTCGTGATCTTGGCTTTAATTAGAGGCATACATTGCCGCGATTTGTATTAATAATAATAATATTAAAGTTCACATAATTGAATAAGTAATTCTTCAAGCTCTAATATAATTTGTTGCTTATGATCTAATTTTAAACGCGCGAAGAAATATGACACTGAAAACTGTGCTAATTATCGTCACTGGTTCCAATTGCTGCATTTTAATTACAAATAAATAAAAAATAGTCTAAAATCAATGAAAACATTCTAGCTAATGTGAGAAATCAATGTAAAATTACATTAATTGTGGGTAAAGTATATTGTGCTATCAAAGTCACGACTTTTCACAATCGGCGAAACGTCCAAAGTCGCCGCCAATATACTTCCAGACCAAATGCCCAAAAGTTAAAAAAATATTTTTTTTTTAATTACTAGTTTTCATAACATTTATTTACTTTTGAATTTGCTCGCCGTCATTTTGCCTATCTCAGCCTTTCCAGTTTGAAGGAACGGCTACCTGCTTGCACGTCTGTTGACTGCAGCACGTTTCGTTGCGTTGGAAGCCGGTGAAACAGTAGGGAGTTCTAATATTGTGTATACGAGCGAACTCAAGCCCTGTGTGTTTGCGTTAGCTTTGCGCGTTCCACACTGCGCGTACGCGGAGCCCGAAATTGCGGTCTTGGATGGCGCATGGCGATGAGGCGCACGCACAACGTAAGGCACGCAACTCTAACGCAAACGCACACCGCTTGCGCTTGCTTTTATGCGCAATACTAAAACTCCTCATTAAGGTACAATCCCATACCGGCTGCAGCACTCCGTTGGGACAGTGAAGAGTGTTGTTTGCATTCGCAAACAACATTTCGCGAGTTATGATCGCGAGCAGTTCCGCCATGCCCGCTAAGCAGGAGAATCGGGGGACCCTCACTAGAGCGCTTCCCGTTTCCGCCGCGGAAGGGCGAGCGTCGAGCTGGAGACGAGAATACCTTTCTTATGCCTTTACAGGTGGGGTCTCGTTTCAAAACTTCTTGTTTCCATGACTCGCTTCCATAGCCCCCGCGTTCGGATCGCATGAGTTGCCAAGGACGTCGCACAGTGCTCACACTGAACCATTTGCTTCAGACAAGATGGCGTACAGTAAATAGAGGAACGCGATAAAAGAAGCGTAAAGGCAGTGGTCGTTAAAGATGGTTGTCCGAACGGTTTCAGCGGACACCGCGTCGGCGGATGATCGTTACGCAGCATCATTAAGCAAATGGCACCTTTGCAGATGATCACGCACCTGCTGAAAGAAGGCTAGACCAGAACATACTTACGACAAAGCTCATTCAAGCTAATATACGACGGAGAGTGCGGCTAAAGGTATCAACGTACGCCATTTTCCCGGAAGCCCAAACTAAATCGCGTTCACGGGAGTAAACGCGGATGCCGATCCATAATCAAATTGTGTACTACAGTTAAAACAAGGCCATACCAAAGTTTCAACTTGCTCTGCTTACCTAATGGCACAGCAAGAGCCCACCAATTATCTTTTTGCGACGTAGTCATCTTACCACCCCGCTGTCCATCATCTGTTCTCTTTGTTCCAACGCTCTCGCTTGTCTGTATGGCAGTTAGATTATTGTGGGATATACCAATAGGCAGATCTAACATTCGATTTTATCGGCGCCTATGCCACTGAATCACAAACAAAATCGGGACATCGAAAGCGTCACCATTGTAGCCTTCTAACCGAGCTTTATCATCACTTCAAATTGATGATCAAGAAGAGATCCCAATGCAGCTAGACAATGTGCCCCGATCACTTCCTTGGCATATTGGTATAAATTATAGTTGTTTCAACTTAAGTCGAGACGCAAATTGACGTTACAAATTAATGGGACCAATTAAGCAGCGTCAAAATCGTTAGTCACTGGCCCTTTTTCAATAATTATTTCAGCAATGATGAAACAAGTACAGAAACAAGACCATGATGGTGCGCTTTTAACGCTGACTGATTGGTCCGATCAATTCGTAGCTCCCGCTGCGACTAGACTTAAGGTGAGACGAAGTAGAGACTATACTCCGTTTCACGATAACTTGGCGAACTATAGAGGCTGTGGCCCCCGCGACCCAATAAGAGTGTCGGAGCAAGGCACGTGAGTACACTCCATATGGTCGAGGCCACGGATACCTCGTTATCGCCACAGCAACGGCGCCGTCCGCGACGGAATGTAGTTCTATGCTTCTTTTTCTTGTAATATAGTGTTGGCGTCAGAAGAAAGACAAAGACATGTTACTCTTCAACGACACTTCATACGAATCAACACCTTTTTAAGAAAAAGACGGCTTTTGAACGACGTTCGAACGATCGCAGCCGTGAATAGACCGCTTCCGCTCAACACATCGCCCTAGCATTAGTATACCCGCCGCAGATTTGCGGGCCAATTGAGCCTGTGGTTGTCTCATAAAAGTGCTCTTGAAGAGCTCGCTCCTTTAGCGGACGGCAATGTTGCGGCGGTGGACGTTCATCCGAAGTTGTCTGGTTTCGAAGAACAACTCTTGGCCTGCAGAAGGAACAGCCGGTTCGGCCTTCGTCCAATGCACGGTGTTTGACAGATGGTGAGCTATGGTCCCGTTACAGGTGGTCTGTGTTTCATTCATCACAGACATTATTAGGCGCACCAGGTTTTGTCTTGCTCCTCTTCTGAAATATCAATTAGTTTTCAACCAAACCTGCATTTTCTCTATTAAGCGCAGGTTTCCTCAGATGAAAGTGTAGACTGGGGGTCTGGACAAGGTGTTCTTTTTTTTAACCGGGCCAGGCATATTGTTTTTTTATAAGGTGAGCTATGGTCTCCTACCAGCCTTACTTGTCACAGACATTATTCACCGCACTAGATTTTTTTAGAGCGCAGCTCTTAGGGGCCCGTTTCCGGCTTGAGCGGCGTCGGCGTCGCCATCGGCGTAACCGCGAGGTCACGTGACCCCCCCCCCCCCGAGGTCACGTGACCCCAGAAGTCACGTGACCCCCTGAGGTCACGTGACCCCCTGAAGTCACTGACCCCCTTGAGGTCACGTGACCTCAAGGAGTCACCTATCCCTCAGTACGTTTCCATCTTCTTCCTCAAGAGCTGCGCTCTAACCGGCGTTACAGGGAATTGTAAACGGCTTTCATTTTTTTCTCTTCTGAAATGTCAATTGGTTTTCAACTAAGTCTGCATTTTCCCCGGCAATTACAGGTTTTCTGCACGTAAAGCGCAAGATGGAGCGTAGACAAGTTTTTTGTTTTGTTAATTTCCCGAGGTGAGCTGTGGTCTGTGTCTTATTTGTCACGGACATTACTTGCTGTATCACAAAGTTTCTGTGATAAGCGCAGGTCGCCTCGGAGGAAAGCAGTAGGCGTCGAAATTTGCTGCCCTTCCCTTAAGGTCTAGACCAGTTGCCTTCATCAAGGTGAGCTGGTCACTCTTTGCAGATTGAGCGAGATTATTTGTATTTTGTGCATGTAAGGCCTACCTTGTTTTGTGTTGTTTTGACAGCCTTGTGCTTAGCTTATGAATATATACATCTTTCTTTTGCACGTGCAGAGAGCATTGAGATAGCCCTACACCTCGGAAGAAGCACCCATAAAGGAATTTTATATATAATAAAGGGCTACTATACTTTCCCTCGTGTTTTTGTTGTTTAAAATAAGCTCGAAGAAAACTGCTACAGAGAGCTAAAGCAAAATAATTTACAAACGATCTACCAAGCTATTTTGCATTTTCATTGCTGTCTAAATTCTGAACCCTTTCTCAAGGGTGTTTCTGTTGTGAGAATTTGCTGCTGATTAAGACGCTTTAATATGATCCGGCCAGCTCGAGCTGCACTTTCGAAAACCTCCAGGTTGCTAAGGTCTGTTGCAACTCAAGAACAGCAGGAGCAAGCCCCTCCCACTGAGCCCTCCACTCTTTCAACATCAGCAGAGCGGAGGCTGGAGAGCAGGAGAGTGGGGAGGTGAAAACAACCAATCATGGTGCAGTGGTGGTTTCCTTCTCTCCACATACCTACTATTCTTGGCTTGCAACAAATTTTAGCAGCTGACAGCTGTCTGCAGGTGCATCACATAACGAACGCTGTAGCTGGCTACTGTTTTGCTGCACCCTATCTCACTTATTTTAAAGCTAAAGTTTCTGTGCCAATTATTTTCTCTTCATTTTAGACAAGAAGCAGAGCTGCTCCAAAGTGCATGAATTCACTATTTCATTCTATTGCAATTTTCATAGTATATGGCTCACGTTTTTAGGTGCATCATATTAAAGCGTCATATCAAGGATGCTGAAGTTATATTTCAGAGTACCGTTGCACAGGATCCTTTGTAAGTGAAAAATATACTGCAGAACATGAGCTACTTCAGCGCCTCAGCTAAAAAAAAAGCAAAAACAAATATTTTGTAAAAACAAAAATGATGAAATGCTTGGCAGCTCTATTGAGAGGGGTTGCTCATTAAAATGTGCCCCATATTGTGAAAATATGTGAAAAAAAGACGTCAATGCAACGGTACCCATTTTACCAAAGTGCGAACTTCCGGCGCCAATATCGTGTTTAATGAGTCTAGAGGACCGGCAGTGTCATATGCTTTTTTTTTTTAACCTCAACTACAGGATTGCATGGCAGCTGCCAAGGCTTCGACATCGGGAGTACATCCTGGCTATTGGGATATTGGTGATGCGAAGGTTGTCAACACCCAATCGAGGGGAGCATCATTCATAATTCAAAACGGCAAAAAAAAAAAAAAAAAAAAAAAAAAAAAAAAACTTCTGGGCATTAGAACAGAGGTGTGGGAAGTGTAAAGCCTCTGAATATATTTGAAGACGTATCGCCTGATGAGCCGAATCTTTGTTGTAATCAAAGATAACGTCCGCGAGCTTCTTCGAACAAAATGTTAAGGCACAAACGAGCTCGTGATGGTTGAACATGATTGACTAAACACCTAAAACGAGAGAGAAAGATTAACGAAAGTGGAGATGGCGAGCCGGAGAATAAAAAAAATTGTCTTTGTTACCTGTATCGTACCGAATAGTATGTGTCTGAATTAATATTTCGCAAGTGTAATTGCTTTTCTTAAAGTATTGTTTCGTCGGGAATGAACAATACTAAACATTGCTATTTAGCAGCCCCAACTATGTGCTCCATGGCTGGTGGGACAAGCCGCGAATCTAAGAAAAATAACATTCGAAAGAAATGTGGAGTGTGTTCAAGGTTTTCCAGCATTCCAATGAAGGTAACATATGGCTGATATCCCAGCCCAGTCCCTGCATGAACATGACTCCGTCGTGCTACCTTACGAGAAGTTACAAACACTCCAGACGTAGAGAATAATGTACGTAAGTTATGAAAATTGCATCTTTTTTGAAATTTGTTTCTAGTCCGCACAGGTTTTATTTCGCTTCCTTTTTTTCTGTTTCTCCCGTGTTTCAAGACTTCAAGCGTGCAAATGATGTTTTGAACGCTGAACGAAGCGTCTTCTCACATATGCGTGACAGGAGAAAATAAGATTGAACTGAAGTGTTCAAAATCGGACTACAATTAATTGAAATTCGCTTCATTTTGACCGTAATTATGCACACCGAGTTACTGATGCAGTTTTACTGCGTAGATTTCCATTTGTGGTTTTCCAGATAGCCTTCGTTGTTTAATGTATCATTTCAAATACCATTTTGGAAAGCGCCATAGCCTTGTTCGACCTAACTGCGTCTGATAGTGTACATAAACGCACTCACAAAGCCCTTATGGCTCTGTGTTTTATGGTATTATCTTTATAATATTAATAATAAAACTAAAATTAATATTAATAATAATTTTAATTTAGTAGTGCACCACTCGTCATCAATATTAAATGCTAGTAAAAGAACAAGGCCATAGCTAAGTAGAAATGATTGAGTCAAGCCTATGTCGAAAAACACTCAGATGGCGAAACATGTCTACATCAGATTGATCCGGCTCGTTGAATTCAGAATGCAGTCTCGTTAGTGGTGACGTGTCATTCAAAGCAGAAGGGTAAAAAGGACTCGGAAATCGATTGGACCTCAAAGGAGCATATCAACAGACAGCGTATAACAAAAGTGGTGAGTCAGCAGCACCGCTCACAACCTTATCGAAAAACATAAAATCTCGTAATCGTCTTCCATCAAGCAAAGTACACAACCCGCGTTTTTTAAGTAATTGTTCGTAGTTGTAGTAACCAATGCAGTCAACATGCCTGTCGTAAATTATTGCTGCCAAGCGTTCTACAGCAAAGCTGTTATGAGCTAGGATCTGGAGAAAAAAAAGCGTACATGGATGTTACCCAAAAAACTGTGGTTTAAACGGCGCACCTTTGTTCCGATTGGTTGTGGCAAGTATAAATAAAAAAGAGGGGGCAACCCGCGTGAATTATCCTTCCTTGGCATTATTAGATAGCGAGGCCGTGATCCCTTCTTATCATCTACGGTTACCAACTTATCTCAGGTAAGGATGCGCTGTGACGAGGCTTAGAGCAGAACGCGCCGATCTAACCTTCTTTTCGCTTCCGCGATGCTGATGAAGAGACAATTGAGTTCAATCGGAGACAACTGTGCTCGAGGTGTGCTTTATAAATATTGGGTTTAGCACTTGCCCATACTCGACCATAAGACCATGATCACTTTAGTCACTAAAAATTAAATAAAGACAATTAAACTACGAGGTTGTATACGTGTCTTCATTGTAATCCTATGTAAATCGTATAGATGTAAAGTTGTCGTAAAGGTAACGTAACTATAACAGCTTCGCTGGTCCTACATCTTCACGAGAAGTGAATGTGCTCCACATTTTTTTTTGACATGCTTAAAAGACTTTTTTCGAAAAACCGCCCCCTGTCGGCAGCTGTGGAAACCCTGCACGATGGTAGACTGATACCGCAACGTCAAAGCACATTTTGTGTGTTTGTTTGGATTAGAAGGCAAAACACGCCCACAGAAAAAGGTGATGGGTGCGGTGAAGTCTCACTTTCAACTAGGGATGTCGCGAACCATTCTAGATTCGAATTCGAAAAGTTTCGATATTTTCGGCCGTAGGGAGGTTCTAAATCGAAAAATTCGCAACTTTCTAAAATCGTGAGGTTTCGAATTCGAAAAGTTCGAAGCTTTCACGATTTCTAAAAGTTCGGGTTCGATTATTTTGAATATTTGTTTACTTGAGGTTCGATAAAATCGAAGATTGCGAACTTCCCTAATTTGAAATTCGAGAGATTCGAATGTTTCGATTTCTTTGAATCTAAAATTTAAAAAATCGAACGTTTCGAATTTTTAAAACAAAGTTCGATAAATTCGAAGATTTCGGATTTCTTTCTACATAAAGTTCGAGAAGGTCGAAGGTTTCGATTATCATTTAAAGCTAAATTCGAAAAAAAAAAAAAAACGTAAAGGTTTTCGATTTTTCTGAAGTCCAAGTGCGCAAAGTTCGAAGTCCAGTTTTCATGTTCTGCAACAGTTTCAGTTTCAAATAACGTTTTCACGCCTCACTGGTTTTCACGAAATCAGGTTTGGAAAAGTTTGGGTGCGATATTTAGACTGCGCGAAGTTGGTTAGGCAATTAAATGAGACGACGAGTGCCCCGGATATGCTGGAATATTTGCCAGTGCAGTGACGTGAAACAATAGATCAGTTATTGTGACCGTCAGCCCGGGGTGGTCATTAACGTGCATTGCGAAGTAGTGGTCCTGCGAACGCACTCTTTAACGATACTCATCCATTTCGAAACGGCCAGGGGCAGGCAGGTGGTTGAGGTTCAGAAAAACCTTAAAATGCTCGGGCAAACTGCCCCCCTACCCCCTTGCACGCTGGTAGTAATCCGATCGAACGCCGCCCGAGTGACGCTGGAATATAGTAAGTTTAGTTTGTACATGATGCAAAATCCTGGGACTGGGAATGAAATTTGAAATATAAAGTGTAAGAAGACAGAAAAAAGGGGACAGGACAACGTCTCAAGCTCAACTCAGCTGAAAACTCAGCTCAGGACAACGTCTCAAACTCAACTCAGCTGAGTTTGAGACGTTGTCCTGTCCCCTTTTGTCTTTCTTCTTACACTATTTCTTGCGAATTTCATTCCCAGTCTCGGGATTTTGCATCATGATCAACATCATTTTCTGGGGCGGAAGAAGCGCTGAGCAAAAAGCACAGAAGCTGACGCAGCTTGAGGTCGAGGAGCGTTCTACCATAACAGTAACGTCCGAAGAGGAAAAACGGGAGGGGGGGGGGAGGGGAGGGGGGAGCTCCAGTCCTTCCCCCCCCCCCCCCCCCCCCCAGATATTTCGGACTGTAAAAGAAAACAATACGGGGAAAGAGGGCATGGTCGAGCTTATTTTAATCTGAAATTATTTATGCGGATGTATAGCTACTGTCCCTCTTCACTGCATAAAATATCGCGTAGATGGTCATTGTTAAGGCCGGTTCTCACATGCAGCGAAGCGCTGATGTAACGCTGCTCACGTGCCGTCAGGTACTTATCGTATGCCATGAGCAACAGTTATGACAGTGCGATACAAAGCTGGTGAACGCTCCCGTCGGCACGTGCTTAGCACGAGGTCGGCGCTATGCTTGTAGCGCTCCGCTGCATGTGTGAACAGGCCTTTAGGAACTCGTTTTCAGGAGGCACTACTCGTCACATGCTCGGTGGCTCGAAAGTTCAAAGCTATGTCTTTTCGACCTAAATAACTGTGCCATTGGTAGAAAATAATCAATAAATAAACATAACAATAAATGCAAAAATAAAAAGCTGAAGAAAAAATGACTATCAAGAACCCGCCAGAAGTATTGTATTCTTGCATATTCGGAGGTCCAGAACTATGAAACAAGTTTCTCCTACCAAAATGTGTACAGGCCAAAAGAAACATGTCCCAAAAACGTAAAATGAGAAAAAAATATTTTTTTTTTATGACGCGCCGAATTTGAAAAATTTTAGAAACCTTCTCCCATGAGTTAATGTATTCCTCAACGTGAAAAAAAAAATAAATACATTATTTTGTATTCTGCAGATGGTAATAATATGTACTGTCTCCATGGTGTTAATTGAAATGCGATACCCCGAACAATGTAGGCGAAAAAAATTACCAAGTTTAGGGCATAATTGTCCTTAGGTACATGTTTGGATATTTATTTGAAACTCGTATTAAACAACAATAATCATATATTAATACGACACTCACCTAGGCTATATATAGATCATTCTTAAAAAGGTTAACATCTCTACCATAAATAGCTTCGGCTATAGCGCGCTTCAAATATGGCACAAACGATAATTGTCAAAAACCCGTCGTCCTTCCTCGCTCCTTTGGGTATCTGTTTTTCTAAAACCAAGCATCCCAGATGATTGAAATCAACGGCATTTTTTTTTCTCAAGGATTGCAGCACACCATGTGAAATTGCGCAAAAAAAAAATGCGAATGTACCTCACTGCTTGAATCCAAATGAAACCGCCCGCCGGTCTTTCGAAGTTCGACGAACTTCAAATTTTTAGCCTAAAAGTTCGAAGTTCGTCGAACTTCTGACTTTCCGGGAATCGAAAGTTCGCCAATTTTCGAATTCTTTAGATTAATAAGTTCGAAAGTTCGAGAATTATCGACTTTCTTAAAGCAGGAAGTCGAAAGTTCGAAAAGCTTCGAACTTTTTAGTGCAAGAAGTGCGAAGGTTCGAAAATTATCCATTTTTTAGTCTATCAAGGTCGAAAGTTCGACAAGCATCGAATTTTGCAGCGTAATAATTTCGAAAATACGAAAAGCGCTGAGCTTCTTAGTTTATAAGTTCGAAAATTTGATTTCCGTCAAATTTCTCGATATGGAAAGGACGAAAATTCGAAATCTTTCGAACCTTTCGAATCCCTTGAATCGATCATCGAAACATCAAATCGAAAAAAGTTCGCGGCATCTCTACTTTCAACACTGCTTTATTGGCTAGTCGACTCCTAGAATTCGCCACGGTCCGACCTTTGCTATCTTATGGAATGATTTGCACTTTCCTCGGTGTCAGTTGTTTGACCATTGTACAGTGGTTCAGACATTCTAATAATCGGCACGTGACGTTCGAAAGGGGTCTATAGGGCATGATGCAGTCAGATTAATGCAATTCCATACAGAAGAAGCATACTCCAGCTTCGTGCGCACTAGGTAACAACAAAAACGCACAAGACAAACCGGCGAAAAATATTTTCTCGTGAAACGAGAGATTACCGCAAGGTTTCTAAAAGAGGCGTTACGTATAGTTAAAACGTGATAATTAAAATTTAGTGATGAATAAAAAAAACGATTCCAAGATCCCGAATGCGGGACACTCGGATGATAACAATGGCACCTAGTGTATAATAGAATGCAAGTGAATCGCGCTTCCCTGTGAAACACATTGTTTTTGTTTTTTGTTCATTCAGCAAAAGAGAATTCTGTGAATACTACATCAAAATTTCCAAAGCGTCCTCCTGAAGAAGCACGCAATCAAAGTGAGGTTGTACACGTCGTAAAAGTTTGAAGTCATCCGGAAACAAGAGCACTTTTGAAATTTTCACACAAAGCGAAATGTCATTCACGAATATCAACAATAAAAGTGGACCCAGGTCACTTCCTTGGGGTAGTCTGGAAGGCAATGAAATATATTCGGATACGGATCCTTACGCACGCGCATAATGTTTACGGCATGATAGATAATTGTTGACCAATTCGCAGTAAGTCAAGCACAAAGAATAGCTATCTAGTTTCATCAGAAGTGTATTGTGATTAACCTTGTGGAATGCCTTCGTCATATCAAATTATTTTACGTCGACTTCCCCATGGTCGCGAAACAACGGAATGGCATAATCTAAAAGGAGCATTGACTGATTTCAACCGACTTGAACTTCAGGAATTCATGTCGCTCTGGGTTCATTTTATGTTTAAAGTAACTGTACAGACGTTTACGCAGTATCATTTCAGAAACTTTGGAGAAGCTGCACACCAATGAAACAGGACGATAGTGGTTTACAATGCTAGGATCCCCTGCTTTATGAATTGGAACAACAAAGCGTTTCCAAATCGAAGTAAATAATCCAGAATGGAACGATAAATTAAATATGCGTAATAAGACACAAGTAAGATGTTAAGTTCACGTTTTCACAATAAAGCTGGAAATTCCATCTGCACCTGCAAGCTGCATTGATTTCATATTACGAATGCTTTTCCTGATTTCAGGTTCGTCAATTGGGATAAAAGAAAGAAAAGCTGTGCCATGGGACGTCGTGTTACCGTCGAGAACCGATGCCGATGAGAAGCAAGACTTGCAATGCTCAGCAAACATGTTGGCAATTTTCCTTGAATCACATGCATAACCAGAGCTATTTCGCATACAAACCACGCTACAATTCCGCTTCTTTTTAGTCGGTACAGATTTGCAAAAGTTTTTAGGCTTGGCTTACATATCGGACTCAAGCCCAGCCAAATCGTCCTTTTTAAAAATACTATTTTGCCAAAGCGCAACACTTACTAAATACGTCACGCCACTTGTCTAAGTCCCATTTCTTAAAACGACGGTCATTATGAAGCCTGCTTCGCAAGCAACGTCTTAGTTCTTTTGAAAACCAAGAAGGGTACCTGTTTAGTTTGGAAACACGTATGTTTAGGCATGAAGGTATTTATCGCGCTAGGGACTACTTCTTTAAGAGCCTCAGCAGCCGAATCAACACACTCGTCACTTAAGATCCGTTTCCAGTCATGGCACTGGAATTACTTATAAACATTGAAGTAATCGCACTGCAGTACGGTAAGTATTCATAGCTGCATAGGGCCGTTGACGCAGCGCAACTCGAAATGACACCACCAAAAGCGCATGGAAATGGTCAACACAAGTCAGGGGGTTAGTGATTGGCAAATTATAGCTGATTGAAGTTGACACTAATACGAGATCGAGTTTATTTCCCGTGAAATTACTTTGTTCAGGCCCATTAAAATAAATACAGTGAAACAGGCTCGATGCTTTCAGGCTGGTGACATTACAGCCAGTGAATTCCAAGGCCATTAAAATCCCCGCATATCCCCAGCTCGTCGATTTTGTTGCAAAGCTTGGCAACAACCATGTGAAGATTGGCCTCGGTAACGGGCGATTCATCGTTGGTGTGCGAACCAATTTCTTCGATTGAAGTTGACGAGTAGACGCCACCTACCTTCGTTTCCTGCGAGCCCAGACGCTTCACACACGTAGAGCACTTCTAGCTTCTGACGCCGTTCACCACCGAGCAGGTCGCAGTCCTCTTCAAAAACGTTAATGCATTTGCAGTGAAATCTGCGCTTGCAGGTCCCGGAGAAAACAAGAAACTGTTGCCTTCCATAGAAGGGGACGGAGCAGCTCCTGTACACATCCTTACTGCCCGTCATTCCGAGAAGGCATGACGGGCAGTATTGACATGTGACCGTCAGAAACGGTCAGACGGTCAGAAACACTGTGACTGACCAATATTTTTGTCTACGTGATTAAGAAATATTTCCAGATGTTTATTGCGTTTTAAATATTCGTGTTATTTACCTCTAAAATAAATCGCAGAGATAAAATGCAATCATTTTTTCCCGTAGGAATGCATCACCCTACGGCAATTTAGACTGGTTCCTTTCTACTTAAACGTGTAACGGCTCACCAGCGCCAGCTGAACCTTTAGCGCACAATATAATAACCCTAAGGTCGAGAGGTATCGCCCGAGGGTTACTCTTCCGAATATTTGAACACCGCTACCGCTTCGCTCGTTACCCGCTAAACTGTCTCGTGTATACGGAAAAGCCTTAGCTCGCGCGTTCCAGCTCATATCTCCGGTTTTTCTGTGTGTACCCCAGACACTCTATTCATTCAAGGTGCATTTGCTTCAATGTTCGTATACTGACGATGCTCCTGATTTAGGAACCTTCTCTTATATTAATAACAATGTTTATTTTCTGTCAAAAAACGTATGACGGAGGGAGACCGAGAAAAAAAAAAAGCTGAATCATGCAGCTTGACAGGTTCTCGGCCCCCCTCCTTACATATTTCATAAACCTATAAACTCAACATAAAATTGATGTAATTTTTTATTTTGCTATGTATCGGGTTTGTAATATTCATTACGCAGCTGAAAGCCACTAAAAGTGAAACAGAAACCCGATTCAAAACTGGTGGCCAGTCGTCTTCAAAAACCCGCCAGAAACATTTGTTATGTATATTTTTTTCTCAAATGCATTTCTGTGGTTTCCCGTGTGTGCTCTTGCGAACAGACGTACTATAAAAAATAAAACGGCAGTAGCAGGTGCCACTTTTTGTTTCTTGATTTTTTTTTTTTCGACAGATTTTTTTATTCGTTCTTCATTTGCGTACGTAGCTCTTTAGATAATAATTGATTTTTTATGTCAATGGTGGTGTCCCGGAGAAAGATTAAAAAAGGGAGTGTACGAAAATTGCAGTACCGGTTTGTGACGAAACAGGTTGCAACAACAATGTATCAATCAAGCCAAGAGCGGAGATATAACTCTAAAGTAGAAAACCAATTGCGAAGTTAATTGCCTTAAGCTTGCAAGCATTCAATTGGCCCCTAAAGGTGACTCGTGATGCTGGTGGGGAGGAAAACCATATGTCAAGCGACAACTGCGTTGTTGTTTTTTCTCCCTCCCCCTCTTCACTGGAAATAAACAATAAAGTTTAAAGTCAAGAATAGAGATAGGATTTATTTTGAGGAAAACGTGCCACACCTCATAAGTTAGGCGACATGTTTACGAACCTCAGCATCGAACGCTCAGGGGCGTGTGTCTGCCATCAAACTAAAACGCGGCAGCTGAAATGCCAACAACACATGAGCCCTCCTTGTTCATTCATCCTTTATGACATTCTCTTTCACGGCGCAATTTCTAGGTCACCAAAATGCAATGAGAGCGACAATGACAGCTTAAGGTCGCGTAACTGCGCATCAAAACGGTCACGGCTTGATGTGGTTTTTGGTGGAGTGTCTATGAGACGTGTGTCGCCTTTCCTGATTTCACCACAAAAATAAAAAATTACGTTGCTCCTTGTCAGCGATGAAACTTATATTATTATCAACCCTAGATCAGTTACATCCAGAACTATTGTGCTCTACTCAAATCGTTCTTCCACAGAAGGTAATCAACTTAATGCTACTCTAAATATCATAGTAAATGCATTTCTTATCTTATATACAATAGTTTTAAGCTTCTTGTAGAGCAAAGCAGTTGTCATAGACAACCGCTCACCGTGCGTTCTTTTATGTGGGGAGAGCGTGTGACCAATTTGATCACTTAGGTGATACAAACCAAGCCGAAATCACATCCCGTTTTGACTTAATTGTAACTTTTTTTTTACCAAGCAATTTATTTGGGGATGCTTAGTGCTCCTATTTTAACTGAGTTTACTTTCCGCAGAAAAACACTTGTTTACGGAAAGCAATTACTGCAGGATGCTTCAGGTAACAAGCTCAAACTGAGATGGCCAATTATTTGTAGGGTGGCGCAAGCGAATTGTCTGCTGTATAAAACTAGCTGGAACATCCGACGCCTGCACATAACTAAGCTCTAACGTTCACTAAATGTGCACGCACTGGGCAGGTAATTTTTATTCTTTGAAACTTCAGGGCATCGTTCTCTTTCGAGTAAAATAAATGAAAACCGAAAACGTGTCAAATTCAAGTTTAGGTGCGTTCGCAAACGACCTATGTATAGCGATGCTACAAAACCTAGATTGAAGAGAGGGTCCTTCTCGAGTTAGAGTGAGCGTTTGCAATTTAATGGAAGACACCTCCTGTAGCAATCGGTCGCAAATGCGCATGCGCATGTTTTCGAAAAGGAAAGGCGGAGACG
The DNA here is from genome assembly GCF_016920785.2 of Ixodes scapularis. Lineage (NCBI taxonomy): Eukaryota > Metazoa > Arthropoda > Arachnida > Ixodida > Ixodidae > Ixodes > Ixodes scapularis. The sequence continues at coordinate 88,878,768 of NW_024609881.1, forward strand.
TTGGCAGACGATCAACACTTATGTCACTCCCTAGCAGCTCCTATCGCAAACGCGGCCCGTGAACCACGTGACCCCGAAAATGCAGTTGAAAACTATGTAATAGACCCTCTTCGGAACTGCGAAATGATGCCTAGATTATGCGCAGTCGAAAACCGCCCCGGTGGGCGCAGCAAGACGACAACAGATTGAGTGCGTCGTCTGCTTGCTGAACCTTGATAGAATTGCGTCGCTAACTCGGTCTTCTGCAAACGTGCCCAACCTTCACTTTGAAAAGCTTTTTGCTGTCATTTTTTGCAGGAAACGAACAACGCCTTAGAAATATACGCAGTAGAACTGACTTGTTCACTGCGCATTCGGTGAAAGTTATGGGAATGTCTTTGATGCCTACCGTCTCGGGGATTGACACACCACACAAGTTGAACAACACATAGACGTTTAATGCCCGTTATCGCCCGTGGCACGGGCGATAACGGTCATTAACGTATAAGCAGATTTTTTGTGTGTATAAGCACAAAAATACCCTTATACGCACATTTTTTTTTATTTCCGTGATTCAACTTTACTGGGTTAGTTGGTGTCTGAGCGGCAGCATTCCGTGATTACACCCGGGGTGTCTGCTCACTGCGTCTATTGCGAGATGGCGCCACAAGTTATATGCATCGCTAACTCTGTAGTCTGTGACCATGTCCACCCCTGACCCTGGCAAACTTTTAGGATTCATTTTTTATAGATAAAAATAGACGGCCCGGGCGTTTACAAGGTGAAATCTACAATCTAAAAGCGCCGAATTTTTCGCTTTGTTTTACGGCGTTGTCATCTTTGTGTCCACCCTATACCATATAATATCAAATAAAAAGACAGAAATACTTTAAAATAGCACAATATTATAGATTTCGACATATTTATTCATCCGTAAGCAGAAACTGCGCCTAGTGCTAAGAGAAAAAAATGTGCCAACTTTAGTTCGTGAAAGAAAGCAGTAATATTTTTTGCTCTTAGTATAATTTATCAATAACAATAAAAAGTTGACATTTTCTCGTCAGTAATCTAGTCTCCATAAGAGAGTAAATAAAATCTTTACTGGGCGCAGGACTTCCCTCATTTCCGCTGCAGTAAATTTGTGAAATATTCCTCACATTAAACGTTTTAAATCATTCTGAAGCTCGCTACCTGTAACAATACAATCACTATCCATACACTAGCACCTGGATTTCTCGATGACTTATTTGAGTTTTGCTTCACCTCAGTTTCACTACTCTCGCAATCGCTAGGTTCGTACATTATTTGCTTATATTCGCGTGAGCACAACAGGTCAAACAAAAAGTCGCAGCACGGCTTGGCCTTCTTCAGAGCCTTCTGAAACATCCACAATTCGCAGGCCTGAAATGTTTCTGAAAAATAAAATTGTTTTAATTTATTAGTTCTTAGATTCGTAGACCTAACCAAATTGAACTCACTGAACCTCACTACGCTCTGCTAGGGAGTTTACGTGTAGGCTGTTCCCGAGTGCCCACTCTAGTATTTCGTTTATAATGCAATTATATGCAAAGGTGCAAGCGAGCTGGACAAGAATGAAGAAAATAATCCTAATTTGTGTTTGCCCTTTGTCCCCCTTGTTTCCCTTCCCCAGGAATTATTTTCGTCGTAGTATTTTGTATTGAAGATTTGTTGTAAAGCCTGGTGTTTTTGTATTATGTAGCTTATTTGTTAGAATTGCTTTTTTCAAGTTATGAATATTTCATCAGTGGACTGAGTAGAGTCTTAAAACGACGATAGGCAATATACAACAGCTTTTTGTTGTTTTGTAGTCAAAGGAATCACGACACGAAATAAAATGTTACCGTATCTTTCCGGTGAAATTTGCCGAACATTATATCTCTGTGTACATTGTACAGGTTCCTTTAACACCGCAAATAAAGGTGAAAACGATACACGGAAAGCTGCAATACTTGCCGTTACTCCAGTTATGCTTCCGTACGACAGCGCAGTCTTTGTCAGCAAATAAGAATGTATAATAAAAGGTTTCGTCCACTAAAATAGAAAAATGCAAGTGTGTAAACAGCAACAAATTTATTAGTTTCTCGCTACACGTTATGCTAAGAGAAGTAAATGATAAAGCACAAAAGAGAGAAGAACGAAAGGGGTGAACATTTTTAATGGACTGGTATTGTCATGCGTTCATCGATTTTGTTTCAGTTACTCCCCAAGTTTTTTTTATTAAATTGAGCGCGTCTACAGACAAATATTTCTGAGGTGTGACAGTCGAAAGGGCAGTCTAAGTATAATGTGTTTTGGCTTGTTTTCTGGTGTTCCCCTTTATGCTTGGTTGCCTTCATCGAAATGTGTCTGAAAACCTAAACTGCAGGAAACGCTCCAACCTCGAAGCATTAGCGACAAGTTATGTCACATTGTACAAAATGCTTTTTTTTTTTTTCGGGAAACACAAAGCAATGAGCAATAGTTAATACTTAAGACAAACTGCAATGATCTGCCATATGACAAATGTACCTTGTCGCATTAGGTACTGTCATTTTTTTGGTAGGCAGAACCTCGGCTGCTATCATTATGTCATGGACTAATAGACGCTGTAAAGAAAAATATGTTTTGACTTCACACCTTTGAAGAACACGGAAACAGCTAATCACGGTGGGTGACAGAATAGCCCCAGTCAATGACGAAGCTCACAACCGTATTATACCAAAATATGTGGCGTATTCAAGGAAACTGGGCTTGACATTTCACTTGCTCATCGTCAAAGCGACCATCCCATTTTTGGCGTCTAATCGTATTCAGAGTGGATATTCGCTGAGATGCTTTCATTGTTTCTTGATTGGCGGTCGCCGTGTTCTACTGGAAAGTAAACTCAGATACGCTTTAACGCGAAACATTTTTTTTGTCGTTATTTTGAATTTTGTAACGCAGTATTTTGTGAATCTGCATTGTGTGAAGCCACATTTTGTGAAGCCCTGGCATGAACCCCCCCCCCCCGCCCCTAGGCCGCATAGGCCATTGGGCCAGTATCATTGCGAATCACCTGGAAAAAGAGGGTAATGCTTGGCCCATTGTGTCCTCTCTGTAACCAATATTGGAAATGTCTTAGAAAAATGGGGCCATGATTGGCCCCCTTTATCCTCTCTATCACCAACATTAGGAATTCATTGCAATCTCATTGGATTAATTAGAAACAATTCCAATGTCGCCCAATACTGGAGTCATTGGCAACCCAACGGATAAATTGAATACCACTTCCAAGCAAGTTCCAATGGGGTTCCGATGTTGTTTTGAATTGCGCAGTCATTAGCACCACATTGGATAAATTGGACGTAACTTCCAATGAAGTGCCAATGGGCTCCCAGTGTAGTATAATATTGGTTAGTAATTGGCAAAAGATTGTATAAATTGAATGCTATTTCAAGTCAAGTGCCAATTGGCTTCAAATGTTCTCGAATTTGGGGCAGTTTCTGGCACCGCACTGAATTAATTAGAAACCACTTTCAGTAGAATGCTAAGAAGCTTCCAATGTTGCAAAATATTGGGTAGTCCTTGGCACCTTGCTGGATAGATACTACTTCCAATGAAGTGCCAATGGACTTCCAATTTTGTC